>NC_141699.1:513901957-514504912 GCF_964263255.1 Lissotriton vulgaris
GGTGGCTCACGGACTGCGATTGGGTCAGCGGCAGATCCCTCTCCCTACCCCAACCGGAGCACGTAGTTGTGACGGACTCGTCCCTCCAGGGCTGGGGAGGCCACATGGGAGTGGCGGAGATCAGACGCCTCTGGTCTCCGGTGGAGTTCCCGCTCCATATCAACCTTCTGGAGCCCCCGTCGATCCGACTTGCACTGAAGGCATTCCTCCCTTCTGTCTTGGGGAGTGGGGTGCGGTTGTTCACGGACAACACCACCGCCATGTGGTACTGCAACAAACAGGGCGGGTGGGGTCTTGGACCCCACTGCCAGGAGGCTCTGCACCTCTGGCAGTGGCTGGAACATCAGGGCGTGACCCTGGTGGTTTAACACCTGGCAGGTTCCCTGAACGCCAGGGCAGACGAACTCAGCCGTCGGTGCATGATGGATCACGAATGGCGTCTAAACTCGGACGTAGCACAAAGCCTCTTTCAGCAATGGGGAGACCCTTGGTTAGATCTATTCGCCACAGAAGAGAACGTGCAATGTCATCAGTTCTGCGCGTTGGAATTTCCAAGGCAGCACTCGCTTGGAGACGCTTTTCGTCACGGGTGGAGTTGCAGTCTGTTGTACGCCTTTCCGCCTATACCACTTCTGCCCAGAGTGCTGAAGAAGATCAGGCGCGACCGGACCCAAGTCATCCTTGTGGCTCCGGACTAGGCACAGAGGTTCTGGTATCCCGAGCTACTCAGCATGTCTGTCGATCCCCCGATTCGTCTGCCCCTTCAGGACGACCTTCTGTCGCAGCAGCAGGGGACGGTCCTCCACCCGAACCTGTCCAGTCTCCACTTACATGCGTGGAGATTGAGCGGCGGCAGTTGAGGCCATTTGACTTGCCTCCTGAAGTCTGTAATGTCATTCTGGCAGCCAGGAGTCTCTCCACGAAATTGGTATTCGCCTGCAGGTGGAACACATTTGTGGCATGGTGCACAGCAAAGGCTGTAGATCCCCTTTCTGTCCCTCTTTCAGAGGTTCTCCTCTTTCTTCTTTCTCTTGCCCAGCAGGGCTCTGCTCTGGGCACTCTGAAGGGCTACCTCTCAGCTATTTCCGCCTTCTTAAGGCTACCTGATCAGCCCTCTTTGTTCAAGTCCCTCGTTGTAAATAATGATTCAGAAAAGGGGGTGGTGATGAACAGAGTGTCTGAATTAAGCAGACCACTCTTACCCAGTCCAAAGATCAGGGCTTGATCCATCACCGTTAATTATCTCACTGCACCATCCCAGCTCAGAACCTGGCTATATGCAAATCAGTCTGTCCCTGGCCCACTGCATCATGGGAACAGGGCAGACTAAACTACCAAGCCGAATCTTCACCAGAAAGGAGACAAGCTACCGGGGACCGGTTTCTGGCATTTCAGCCGTCTTCGGCCCGGCTTGCTTGAATCCTGATGGTGCCGTGAGAAAGGGACTCATGTCTGAGTATACCCTGCCACACCTATAGTGGCCAAAAACGATTCAGAAAAGGGGGTGGTGATGAACAGAGTGTCTGAATTAGGCAGACCACTCTTACCCAGTCCAAAGAACAGGGCTTGATCCATCACCGTTATTTATCTCACTGCACCATCCCAGCTCAGAACCTGGCTATATGCAAATCAGTCTGTCCCTGGCCCAGTGCATCATGGGAACAGGGCAGACTAAACTACAAAGCCAATTCTTCACCAGAAAGGAGACAAGCTACCGGGGACCGGTTTCTGGCATTTCAGCCGTCTTCGGCCCGGCTTGCTTGAATCCTGATGGTGCAGTGAGGAAGGGACTCATGTCTGAGTATACCCTGCAACACCTATAGTGGCCAAAAACGATTCAGAAAAGGGGGTGGTGATGAACAGAGTGTCTGAATTAAGCAGACCACTCTTACCCAGTCCAAAGATCAGGGCTTGATCCATCACCGTTATTTATCTCACTGCACCATCCCAGCTCAGAACCTGGCTATATGCAAATCAGTCTGTCCCTGGCCCAGTGCATCATGGGAACAGGGCAGACTAAACTACCAAGCCAATTCTTCACCAGAAAGGAGACAAGCTACCGGGGACCGGTTTCTGGCATTTCAGCCGTCTTCGGCCCGGCTTGCTTGAATCCTGATGGTGCAGTGAGAAAGGGACTCATGTCTGAGTATACCCTGCCACACCTATAGTGGCCAAAAACGATTCAGAAAAGGGGGTGGGGATGAACAGAATGTCTGAATTAAGCAGACCACTCTTACCCAGTCCAAAGATCAGGGATTGATCCATCACCGTTATTTATCTCACTGCACCATCCCAACTCAGAACCTGGCTATATGCAAATCAGTCTGTCCCTGGTCCAGTGCATCATGGGAACAGGGCAGACTAAACTACCAAGCCGAATCTTCACCAGAAAGGAGACAAGCTACCGGGGACCGGTTTCTGGCATTTCAGCCGTCTTCGGCCCGGCTTGCTTGAATCCTGATGGTGCCGTGAGAAAGGGACTCATGTCTGAGTATACCCTGCCACACCTATAGTGGCCAAAAACGATTCAGAAAAGGGGGTGGTGATGAACAGAGTGTCTGAATTAAGCAGACCACTCTTACCCAGTCCAAAGATCAGGGCTTGATCCATCACCGTTATTTATCTCACTGCACCATCCCAGCTCAGAACCTGGCTATATGCAAATCAGTCTGTCCCTGGCCCAGTGCATCATGGGAACAGGGCAGACTAAACTACCAAGCCAATTCTTCACCAGAAAGGAGACAAGCTACCGGGGACCGGTTTCTGGCATTTCAGCCGTCTTAGGCCCGGCTTGCTTGAATCCTGATGGTGCAGTGAGGAAGGGACTCATGTCTGAGTATACCCTGCCACACCTATAGTGGCCAAAAACGATTCAGAAAAGGGGGTGGTGATGAACAGAGTGTCTGAATTAAGCAGACCACTCTTACCCAGTCCAAAGATCAGGGATTGATCCATCACCATTATTTATCTCACTGCACCATCCCAGCTCAGAACCTGGCTATATGCAAATCAGTCTGTCCCTGGCCCAGTGCATCATGGGAACAGGGCAGACTAAACTACCAAGCCAATTCTTCACCAGAAAGGAGACAAGCTACCGGGGACCGGTTTCTGGCATTTCAGCCGTCTTCGGCCCGGCTTGCTTGAATCCTGATGGTGCAGTGAGAAAGGGACTCATGTCTGAGTATACCCAGCCACACCTATAGTGGCCAAAAGCGATTCAGAAAAGGGGGTGGTGATGAACAGAGTGTCTGAATTAAGCAGACCACTCTTACCCAGTCCAAAGATCAGGGCTTGATCCATCACCGTTATTTATCTCACTGCACCATCCCAGCTCAGAACCTGGCTATATGCAAATCAGTCTGTCCCTGGCCCAGTGCATCATGGGAACAGGGCAGAGTAAACTACCAAGCCAATTCTTCACCAGAAAGGAGACAAGCTACCGGGGACCGGTTTCTGGCATTTCAGCCGTCTTCGGCCCGGCTTGCTTGAATCCTGATGGTGCAGTGAGAAAGGGACTCGTGTCTGAGTATACCCTGGCACACCTATAGTGGCCAAAAACGATTCAGAAAAGGGGGTGGTGATGAACAGTGTCTGAATTAAGCAGACCACTCTTACCCAGTCCAAAGATCAGGGCTTGATCCATCACCGTTATTTATCTCACTGCACCATCCCAGCTCAGAACCTGGCTATATGCAAATCAGTCTGTCCCTGGCCCAGTGCATCATGGGAACAGGGCAGACTAAACTACCAAGCCAATTCTTCACCAGAAAGGAGACAAGCTACCGGGGACCGGTTTCTGGCATTTCAGCCGTCTTAGGCCCGGCTTGCTTGAATCCTGATGGTGCAGTGGAAGGGTATACTCAGATGTGAGTCCCTTGCTCATTGCACCATCAGGATTCAAGCAAGCCGGGCCGACGACGGCTGAAATGCCAGAAACCGGTCCCCGGTAGCTTGTTTACTTCCCAGTATAAGCATTGGCTTGGTAGTTTGGTTTGCCCTGTTCCCATCATGCACTGGGACAGGAACAGACTAATTTGCATGTAGCCAGGTTCTGAGCTGGGATGGTGCAGTGAGCTAAAAAATGGTGATGGATCAAGCCCTGATCTTTTGACTGGGTAAGAGTGGTCTGCTTAATTCAGACACTCTGTTCATCACTACCCCCCTTTTCTGAATCATTTTGTCCACCATAAGCGTGGAAGGGTATACTCAGATGTGAGTCCTTTGCTCATTGCACCATCAGGATTCAAGCAAGCCGGGCCGACGACGGCTGAAATGCCAGAAACCGGTCCCCGGTAGCTTGTTTCCGTCCCAGTATAAGAATTGGCTTGGTTGTTTGGTTTGCCCTGTTCCCATCATGCACTGGGACAGGACCAGACTAATTTGCATGTAGCCAGGTTCTGAGCTGGGATGGTGCAGTGAGCTAAAAAACGGTGATGGATCAAGCCCTGATCTTTGGACTGGGTAAGAGTGGTCTGCTTAATTCAGACACTCTGTTCATCACCACCCCCCTTTTCTGAATCATTTTGTCCACCATAAGCGTGGAAGGGTATACTCAGATGTGAGTCCCTTGCTCATTGCACCATCAGGATTCAAGCAAGCCGGGCCGACGACGGCTGAAATGCCAGAAACCCGTCCCCGGTAGCTTGTTTCCTTCCCAGTATAAGAATTGGCTTGGTAGTTTTGTTTGCCCTGTTCCCATCATGCACTGGGACAGGAACAGACTAATTTGCATGTAGCCAGGTTCTGAGCTGGGATGGTGCAGTGAGCTAAAAAACGGTGATGGATCAAGCCCTGATCTTTGGACTGGGTAAGAGTGGTCTGCTTAAGTCAGACACTCTGTTCATCACCACCCCCCTTTCCTGGTTGTAAATAGGTTTTTGAAGGGCATCACTCATATGTTTCCTCCAGTTCCTTTCGTGATGCCTCAGTGGGACTTGAACCTTGTTCTAACTTTTCTGATGTGCGCTCCCTTTGAGCCACTTCATAACTGTCCTCTACTTCTCCTTACTCTGAAGACCGCTTTCCTGTTTGCCATCACCTCTGCCAGGAGAGTGAGTGAGCTCCAGGCCCTTTCTTCTCAGCCTCCTTTCCTTTCAGTCCATCCGGACAAAGTTGTGTTGCAGGCGCAACCCTCTTTCCTGCCCAAGGTAGTCACATCCTTCCACATCGGGCAGTCCATCAATTTGCCCACCTTCTTTCCGCCTCCGCATCCCTCGAAGGAGGAAGAGAGGCTCCACCGTCTGGACCCAAAACGTGCGCTCTCATTCTATTTGGATCGCACACGCCAGTTCCGGGTGGATGACCAACTCTTCGTTGGTTACGTGGGCGCTAAGAAGGGACGGGCGATGCACAAACAAACCATTTCTCAATGGGTCGTCTTGTGCATCAAGGCTTGTTACTCTTTGGCTTGAAAGGTGCCTCCTGTGGGGCTTCGTGTCCATTCCACACGGGCCACGGTGGCTACTACTGCCCTGGGCCAGGGAGTCCCCTTGCAGGACATCTGTCAGGCAGCTATGTGGGCCTCGCGGCACATGTTCGCAAGACACTACTGCCTGGACAGCCAAGTCCGTAGAGATGGCTTTTTCGGCCGTTCCGTTCTCCAGGACTTTCTGGTGTGATCATTGGTTTGCAGACTCACCACCGGGGGTGGTATTGCTGGGTTATCTCTTCTAAGGTAAGGAATCTAATACTAACTTGTTTCTTTCAGATGCACAAGTTACTTATCTTCGGTAACAATATATCTGTAAGAAACAGTAATTAGTATTGGATTCCTTATCGCCCCACCCATCCTCCCCGTTCTGCGAACCGATATCTAGGGTTAAGGTCATTCCCTTTCAGGGCCCTAGTTTTTTTGGCACCAGTGTTGGTTTTTATCATGGCTCTGCATTTTCTGGCGCGGAAAGGATGTGTAGAAGAACTGACGTAAGCGCGCATGGCGGCGTCTAAGTACTCCGGCAACGTCATCCCAGCGCCGACGACGGACGCAGAGCCGCAGACAACGCCTACCGACGCGCAAGGGTACTTCTATGCAAAAGTTTCCGGATCCAGTCTGACACCTGGGGATATTCTAAGATAAGGAATCTAATACTAACTACTGTTTCTTATATTGTTACCCAAGGTAAGTAACTTGTGCTGCAGCACTATATGAAGCAGCTAACAGATGTGTACTTCACACTCTTTAGATAAGTGTAGGTTGATATTGATGTTCCTGCAAGTAAACATCCCCTTGCTTCCTGCTAGAACTCTTGTAACAGTCTTGCTGTCCCAAAAAGGCCCTTGTTCTTGTGAACGACTTTGGTGGGGGTTGTTCACACATAATACGGGTCAACTATGGACTAGGGAATCGAATTACAGTCACTGATGTTCAAAGGTCGTTACCATCCAGCTGGTATCTTTGATTATTGAACTGGGCTTTGTCAGCGGTGAGGACTTCTAAATTTAGCAGCTGTTGTGAGCTGGGTATTCAACCCTTCAGCCAATATGAGGACACTAAACAATAAAGTTATATTGAGATCCATGCAATTAAACGTCCCCTGTTTTCATGCTAGGAATCTTCTAGCAGTCTTGCTGTTCTAAAAGGCTCTTTCTTCTGCAGATAATCACTTATGGGGGTTATTACCACTTAATCTTCGTCAGCTTCGGACGGGGAATTCTAATCACAGTCACTTTAAGAAGAGAGAGTGCTTTGTGCTAGAGTAAAAATGTTACTGTAAATATAGGCCCCAAAAATCTAAACATCCAGGAGAACAAACAAATGGATGCATTTCCTGGCACAAAATATCATCCTGTCTCCAGTACGCATTCCCTTAATCAACCATGTAGAACATTGTTTTCCTCCCTCTACACCACTACGTGCTTATGATTACAGCATTTCTTGCACTAGGTCAGGTGGTTAGGTCTTCTTTAGGGCCCGACCTTTGAGGTTTGTGGGCTTTGGTATGTAACTCTGCTATATAGGAACACCTGCCGATACTATTCTAGATTTTTTTCCAGAACATCACCTAGGATGGGTTTTCTAGACCCTCTGGCACTACGGGCTTAGTCACATGCTAGCCTGAGACAGACAACCTGGTGATTGCAACCACTCTACAATCTATTAAGCACTACTTAAGTTAAGGGCTTTCTAAGTAATTATCAGTCCTATGAGATTTAACAGGGATAGTTAGTAGGTGGAACCCAAAATCTTCTTTCATCATGAATAGGCACTCTTAGGAACACTAAGAAACCAGGGCTAGATCACCAAAATCAAAAGCTTATACTATTATGAACAATAAATATGAAAGCATCAATGATACTTGCCAGAGCCAGAATAATAGAAAACAATGTTACATTATGGCAACATTCTACAGCTTCTTTACCTCAATATTGCCACCCACTCCTTTCCCCTGTACTCAATTGTCTTAATCTGTTAACACCTGTATACCTTTTCTGGTAAACAGAACTAATGTTATGCAAAGCTATAGCTGCTGGTATGCTTGTCTGTGTCTGCAAGTAAGGCAGATACAGCAAATGAATGCTGGATGCTCCTTCTCCATAGCCTTTTTGCATGGAAAGTTACTCTCATCCAAACATGTCACAGTTAGCACTTCTGATCTTGCCCCCAAAGTAGCGTGTCCATTTTCCGTGGGGGTATCATCATCATAAGTATCAAAGCTAACAACGGGCTTAGGCTCCACCAGCCCTATCATACAGATGCCTCTAGATGAGGAAGACACCAATCAGGCCTTGGATAAAGTAATATGCAATAGCATTATTGCCCAGGAAGTTGAGACGCATGGGCCATTTGTCAGTTTAGACCAAACACAGCCTACAGGCTTGCGCCAGCTTAAAATAGCCTCATGGAACAAGGCTGAAATAAGGAGCAAGCTATGCCTACCTCATTGGCTTGAGTTCATTAATTTGCATGATATCTGTATTTTGCAGGAAACCTGGAGTTTATCATCTCTATTTGTGCCAGGCTTTGTGACCTTTTTTAAACAGACAGCAGCTTCGAAACAAGGCAGCCCTTCAGGAGGATTGTTAACTCTGGTCAGCATTGCATTAATTTGTGACATTAAAGAGCTCCCTGCTGACAGCCCAGACATCCTTGCGGTTAGGCTAAGGGGTAGTACAGGCAAGATCATAGATATCTATAATGACTATGCGAGAGATACCAGAGGAGATAAATCTCCCACCCTACAAATCGTAGACGAGCTTCTGAATGTGAGGCGAGTCGCATATCCTCTAATCATAGGTGGTGATTTTAATGTAACTTTTGAGCCCCTTGATAGAGAGGATATCCCATAGGTCAATGAGGAGGATAAATTGTGGTCAGTTCCTCCTCTCGGCCTTCCACCAATAAAAAAAATGATCTCATGCAGCCCTTCAAATTAATGCACTGGCCCTAGAATGTAGGTTGCGGGCCACAAATGAAATAACATGCTCTGATAGAGGAGGGGGTTGACCTTCATTGGCCCAACTGGTGCCAGTCGTATAGATTACATTCTTGTGGACCTCACACTTTGGCAAACTGTAATTGACATGGCCATAGTTAACAATTGTGAAAGTGACCACAACCTGTTAAGCTTGACGCTTGAATGTCCCTGGGGCGAAAACGGTAGTATTGACCACAAAGGAAGTGGTATCTTCGAACTACAAACTTCGCCTTAAATGGCCAGTGATATTGAAGGATGAGACCAGATTCAACACCTTAACAAGCATTAAAAATGCAATAGGTTTCGCCTTTCATTAAGTTAAAGCCATTTGCTTTGCTATACAATACCAATGGCAAAGCAAATGGCTTTGACTTAATTAAAGGGGAGACCTATTGCATTTTTAATGCTAGTTAAAAATGTGGTCTAGAAAAATTCAGTCCAGATCAGCAATGTCTAACCAAGCTAAATTACTTCTCTAATGATCCAGAAACATAAATCAAAATGAAAATCTCTGGAGAACATTTTTTTTACAGAGGTATATAAGGGGGTTTGGATTATAATGGCTGAAGGATTTTATCGGGTAGTGATTGGTATCTTATCTTTAAGGCTTGGTATATTCGACTGTAGGTCATATTGCCAATGTATATGGTGTTTTTCAGACCTGTTATATCAAGAAGTGACCTTTTATACTTACCCTGGAGATTGTATTGATTCAGCCAGTCTACCCCAGATAAATTGTGAGTGTGCAAGGAATAGACCACCCTTGCTTTTGGATGCTTTGAACAAAATAGTTCCATTAAAGAAAACAATGATTTTAACTTCCAAAAAGTATTTATTTGTTAAACAGAAATCTAATAAGAGAAGCATTGGCAAAGCCGATAGGCCTCAGCTCTAAAAGGCTGAGCTACTGAATTAGCATTTTTTTAAATATAATTACATGCAAGAGCATGTGTTTTTGCCCAAGAATGGCAGTCTTGCAATGGGTTTTCTATTAAATAAAGTAGTTGCCGATGTACACGCTCATGCATGTAATGCAATTCATTTATTGTTACGTGGATATGCATGACTGCCTCAACGTATGGTGCCTATTTTTAATTTGCAGGTGTAACTGTAATTTATGGATTGCCATGTTATAATGGTGAATTTCAATTTTAAAAAGTGAAGACCAACTACTCACCAATGCAAAAAAAAAAAGAATCGAGCAGCTGTCGGACCTTTTCTAAAAATAAAAGTAAAACAAGTTTGAAAAAGGGAGCGGGATGGAGAGTCACAGGAGTGAAGGAGAAGAGAAGGTAAAAGAGGACATGGGCAAGAGTACAGAGGAACACAAGAGGGAGAAAGTAAATATATGCACTTCCCACCCCCACAAATGGCTAAATGCACAATAAAAAAGTGTTCCATCAAGTTGGCAGTGGAGGGATACAACTCATCCAATTAGAATGCTTTAAGAGTGAGAAAAACACAAGATTAGGGAAGAAAACCATTGAACAAAAGAGACAGCCGAGCTAGACAACAGCTAGACAACAGAGCCTTCCAGTCAGGAGCAACAGGCTGACCCAAAGTCCTACTCTGAATAAATATTATGTATTGGTAACAATAGGTCTGCCAACAGACAGCTGAAGCAAATTCTTTTGACGTGCAATTAGCAGGCTCACACTTTAAGTAAGATCCAGTGTGAATTCACCACACAAATTAATTTGCAATCTGAGCACCCCATGTTTTGCATAAAACGGCCAGAGAACAGACCTGTTTCCTGAATTTCACTTGCGGTGGGGGTTAACATAGACTGTTTTCCTAGCCCTTTTTCAGAGGACATCCTGAGTATCTCGTTATTTGCAGCACTTAGAGATAGAAAACATATCGAATGAAGTATTGAATAAAAACAATTAAAAACATTTTGAAGCAGCCCTGCCAAGTTTACCAGGTCCATATGTAATGTGCTGCTCCAGTCTGTTTTTTATTTGAACTCTGGGACTTGTAGTCTTGTTTGTTCCATAATAAAACAGAACTACAAGTCCTAGAATTCAAAGGGAAAAAAACTGGCTTAGAGCAGCACATTATGCATGGACCTGAGAAACTTGGCAGGTATATAGAAGGCAGATAATTACCACAGGATTCAGAACACCTTATCTGTCCCAAGCCAGTGGCATAACGAGTGCCATAAGGCCTCATTCAAGGAAAGTATATGAACCCCGAATATGATGCTGATTCCACTTTATGTCATGGTGCATACTATTTCAACATATAGGCTTCCATGCAGCAACCTAATGCATTGTGGGTGATGGTGTACTACCATTCAGCCGATTTGGCTAATATAATTATAGCAACGATTTTTTTGTTTTACAGTTTTAAATAGCGCGAACTCGAACTGAAAGTAGTGGAGAGCTTTATACGAGCGGCAGTTACATTACACAATGACACATTCATTTTGGAAGGCACAGGGAGTTAAAGTGATTTGCCCAGAGTCACAGGATGTTGAGCCTACGTCGAAACTCGAACCTGGTTCCCCCAGCCCTGGTCGTAATATAGAACCAGACTCCCTCTCGAAGATATGTCCTCGAGTAATGGCTGTCTGACTTGTCGTGGTAATAACGCCTGCATTGTGCGCAGAGACTGAGTCAGCACAGTCACTCCATTGAATCACACTTCTCTTTGACATCAGGGCAGGCCACAGTATGGATCTGGAGAGGGGCAGTAGTGTAACCCGAGAGAAAGCAGGGTCTCCAGCGCACCCTACGCTAATCCTAGCAGGATGGCCGTAACTGGGACCAGCTAGGCCTGTGCTTCCCTTCCCCCATATCAGGAGCACAGTATGTCGATTTATGGGAAGGAACGGATTCTCTCTTATCGGAAGGAGCATAAAACAAGCATTGGCATAGCCAATAGGTCTCGCATTTGGGACCTTGTATATGTTTAGCCATGCAACAGTTGGTGTTGTTGCACCAAGGATATTCTGCTGCATACCTAAATACTTATACCAATGCCAATGCTTGTTTATAGCTGTTGCTACGTTAGACACGTCTGTTTCTAAGCACTCCTAATGTGTACAGATAAAAGATTACAGGTTTATGGAGATTGGGAGGTCAAATATTCTATTTCATTACAGTTCAACAATCAAGTTGCTTAATGTGTGCATTTGATATGCCAGAAGTAGAAATACCAAGCAGAGAAGGTTTACCCCGGGGTGCGTTAGAGGTATGCTAATCTGACACAGCATAACACAGTATTGTCAAAGCACTCATCTAGAAACTAGGGGCTTGATTTAGAGGGCAGAATTGAATGACGCCCTCAGAATAACACGTAGATGCTCTGCTCGCCTCACAAGAACCTAACATCGCTCACCCCTGACCCGACACCGCTGACACCAATAAAGTTGTCTTGATATTCCATGATGGAACATGTTTTCTGGCCACATGCTTCAGATCATGGCAAATGGTACAAGGACGTTTTCACCCTGTGTCGAAGGCGCACACTTTTCTCTTTCTATACTTTCTCATGTGTATAAAAATGAATTACGTTTTGAGATGTTTATTATTTAGGGTGCCTTTTGACACAGGGCATTGACTCTGTAGTGCAACATTTCACCTGCACTCAGAGTTTTTTTTACCCCTTCTCTCTATCTCTGCACTGTTATTGCAGGCACAGAAACATGAATATTCATTGCAAAGCAGCCACTGCTGAGACATTTTTACACAAACGTGAAACAAATAACTTAACATCGCGGCACCGAAGCTTTACTTTCAATGTTAAAAGTAAAGCGCGGGTGCCGCGATTATACCAAAAAGTAAAGCGCGCGGTGGCGCGATTATACCAAAAGTAAAAAAATGAAAAAACATCTATTTCTTTACTTTTGGTGTAATCGAGGCACCTTCGCTTTACTTTTAATATTAAAAGTAAAGCGCAGGTGCCGGGTGCATGCGTTAAGGTGACGAGGAGGGAGTGGGAGGGGGAGTGGGGGCGGGCACAGTGGTGTGGCCGCAGTTGTAGAAAGCCAGATGGCAGGACTGCTGTGCACGCGCTGAAGGTGACGAGGAGGGATTAGGAGGGGGAGTGGGGGCGGCCACAGTGGTGCGGTTGCAGTTGTAGAAAGCCAGATTGCAGGGTAGCTGTGCACTCGCTGAAGGTGACGAGGAAGGAGTGGGAGGGGTTAGTGGGGGCGGGCACTGTTGTGAGGCCACAGTTGTAAAAAGCCAGATGGCAGGGCAGTTGTGCACGTTGCACGCGTTTTCTGCGCGTAACAGCAAGCAGGTGGCCGGCAAAGGTAGCACTTTGAAAAGCCCCTTACTAAAAGTCGAACCGAGCAAGCTACTGCTCTAGGCTCGACCTAAAAAATACTGAAAATAATTGGAGGGAAGTCCCTGAGAGCGACCGGGAAAAGGGGCTTTGCTGAAGCGCCCCGAACCTGGTTTTTTTGGGGGAGATTTAAAGGTGTGCTGATGCAGAATACGTGCAGGGGGTTACAGGCTTATGCTGAAGGAGGAGGTTGGTGAGCAGAGAGCCATATGTGCTTGAAAGATATATTTCTCCGTCCCGAAAAGCCCAGACTGGCTGAAAGCGTCACCCTTTAAGAAGCATCCAATATTAGATCGCTGTGCAGTAAACTCTATGAGCTACATCGTCCGTTAATGCAAGCAATCCATACAGTAAGCTGTGCTGTGTGCGTTAATCATGTTGTTCCATTCCATTGCAGGGTCTGTTTCTTATCACGAGGTTTCACCCGATTAAACATTCATTTCATGTGTGATAGTTTAATTAGTTTAATGAAGCAAACCAAGACTAGATCACCCAGAATGCATTATTTCATCTCATAAAAGCCTGAGCCTGGAAACAGCATTTATTTTGTGAGGTGCTCCCTCCCCAAATTGCAAGTCAAAGGCAGAGTCGTAAAGAGGTCCCATGCTCTGGGGAAACTTCAGACAATCCGAGCTTTTTGTTCAACAACCATTTCAATAAAGGGACTTGTTATTTCAATATCAGAAAAAAAAATGAGCGGGATACTAAAGGAAATATTTTAGGACTTGCTATGTTTGGGGTGGTAATACCACACACACTAAAAACAACCCAGGAAATGCTCTATTATTTACTGGTAATCTTCATTACTCCGGGTCCCGTTGTCCTCGTCCCATTCATTACTATGTGGAGATAACCATCTCCCAACAGAAAAAAAGGATCAAAAGAATGCTGGGACACTAACCCGCCCCTCCCACCGGAAGTACATAAGGGTTACTTACCCAGCAGTCCTCCTGAACAACCAAGCCCATAACAGGAAGGCCGGCCGTTCGGGAGGGAGGGCGGGACGTATGAATGGGACGAGGACAACGAGACCTGGAGTAATGAAGATTACCGGCAAGTAATAGAGCATTACCCCCAGGTCCCTTATGTCCTCGTCCCATTGATTACTGTGTGGAGAATACCAAAACAGAAAAGCCGGCCTTCCCAAACCAAACAGAAGCCAATCCAGGAAACACCCCAAGGCAGCAGCCACAGGAAGCAAAAGGCAGAACGGGCGAAACCCCAAGCAGGGCCCCCGACAAAAGGGAGCTCCACCAAACCAGGACACACCCAACAAAACAACGGGAGAACATCCAGACGACCAGACCGACCACCACAGAGGTCAACCAGCCCACAGCAGGAACACCCCACAGCCAACCAGAGAAGGAGAGAGGATGTACACACAAGCCAACCGAGGCAAGAAGAAAGAACCGCGAGGAGGCCACCCAAAGAAAAAAGCCAAGAGCCACCAGGCCAGCAAGACAGAACCGGGCAATAGGAGCCAAACCCAGGCACAGAGAATCCATGCCAGCCAAACCCAGGCCCCGGAAAGAAAAGAAACACCCAGGGAACAAGAGGACCAGAGGAACGCAAAGCCCCAACCAACAAAAACCAATGCCGGCCCGGGAAAAAGGGGCGAGAACCCACTAAGTGAAGGTCCAAACCAGAAGAGAAGGGAAGCAAAAGCCACAACCCCAGAGAGACCAGAGGGAAAAAAAACGGAACCTCACAAAAGAGCAGCAGGTCTAACAGAAAAGGGCCAGCAACAGCCAACAGACCTCCAGCGACCAGCACGGAAGGCGAGACAGAGCCCAGGGACGGGGAAAGAGGGAAAACCAAGGCACCAAGGGACCCAGCACATCCAGGAAACCAGAGCAGCAAAAACCAACAAGGGTAGCCAACCAGGACAAAGAAACCTGGAAAAAACAAAGAGGAAAAGGGAACAGGAGGAACCACAGGAACCCCAGAACACAGCCCCAGCCAAACCGGAGCAGGAAGCAACAGCCCGAAGAAGGCACACCCGAACATCAGAGAAGGAGTGCAACCAGACGGACAAACGACCCAGAGAACCCAAGACCAAAGCAAGGGAACCCAAAGGGAGCCAACACCAACCACAGCCAAGCCCAACAAAAGACAGGCCAGGCAGAGAAGACTCCAAATAGCCAACGCAGAAGGCCGGGGCAAAAAACACAAAGGCCAGCAAGACCGAGGGCCAAGAACCCCTAGAGGACCCAAAGGAGCGGGACAGGCCCAAACATGACAGCACGGAACCCCAACCCACCAGGGGAGAGGAACACAGAAGCAGACCGAAGCCAGGAAGAAACGCACAAGCAAACCAAACCCCACAGCCTGGCAAGACCAAAGGCAGGGCACGCGCAGGGGACGAACACCCAGGGCAAAAAACGGCAACCGAGGACACATCCAGGAAGTCAAAGCCGAAGCCAAGCAACCCGCACGACCAGAAGGACCCGAAGGCCCAACCCAAAACTGGGGGAAGGCCAAAGAAGGGAAGACCCCAACAGAGCTCAGGCCAGAGAGCAAACAGCCCCGGCAGCGCCCAAATGAAACCCACGAGGGCGAGGCGACAGATGGAGAACCAAGACGCCACAATGGCAGGAACACACCAACACCCACAAGGGACCGGAACCCAAAAGCAGCGGGACCAGCGACCCCACAGGCAGACAAGACACCCGCAAAGAAGTGTCAGGCCACCCAACAAACCACCAAAACAGCTCAACAGGCAGTCGAGGACTACAGAAAGAGCGCAACCAGGCAACCCCGAGCAGGTCGCAACAAACAGAAACCAGCAGACCAGCCAAGAACAGGAGCCAACAGGGAGCAGAAGCAACCGCAAGCCTGCAGACCAGGATCCGAAACACGGCCCCCGGAATATGAGTGCAGGGAAAAGCGGAGACATAACTCCGGCAAAAAGAACTACCAGAAAGGGAAGGGACAACACCCCCCCTTACCACAGCGAACCTAGCCTGAGAAAAAACACTGCAGGCCAGAAGAGACCCAGCGGAGGCCAACAGTACTTGGGGAATCCATCTAGGCATCAAACAACGTCCACCCAGCAGCATCATGGACACCAGACGAGACCAGAAGAAGCAGGGAGGAAAGGAAGAAGCACAGCCAAGAGGCCAAACACAAGACACCCCAGGGGAAGCAAAAATCCACCAAGGCACCAGGGCAGACGAGTCGCCCAGAACACCACTCAGCAGCGAGGATCAGTGAAGAGCGACCATCACGACCCAAGCACAATGGCAAGGGAGACAGACCCCGAAAGGACGCCAGACCAGCAACACAGTGCCATAGGAGCCCGGGGAAACAGAAAAAGAGGAAACCAACCCCATCCGGAAACCCAAGCGGGTGACACCACCAAGGAGAGAAGCCAAACCTAGGGAGGAAAGGCCACAGGCAAAAAAAACCCCTAGGAAGCCTGGACCGCAACAACTTGGCCCAGGACACAGCCAAGGAGCACCAGCACCAAGCCCGAACGACAGGGCTAGTGGACAAACAGGGCAAAAAGCAGCACAAACAAGCATGACAGGAAGAACCACACAGAGGTGCAGGCAAAGGCAACATGGAAAGGGACCAAGAGAGGCAGAACAGCAGTAGGAAGACCAAAACAACAACCCGGCACCGCCGCCACAGGCACCACAACCAGCATAAGCCACAGGCAAAGACCCACAGAGGCACTGGAGCCCAGAGCACCACCCCAGAGACACAGGGAAGGCCAAGGCCAGGCCAGGGGCGAGAAACTCAGAGAGGGAACGCAGCAAAAAGGAGGAGAGGGAGCCACAAATACACCCCCCAGAAACGGGGAAAAGCAGAGCACCCACCAGAATACGAAGGCCACAGCCCCCGCAAACCCGGAGGGGAGGTCGGGACATCACCAAGAACAAGGACCCCACCCGACAGACGGCCCAAGGCAGCCAGGAAGGCAACGCTAGAGCCGAGAAGAAAGGAGCACAGCCCCGAAGTACAAGGAGAAGACTGCAGTGTAAATCCACCTTGCAACAGGGCCCGAGCCAAAGGCACAACAAAGGCAGAAACCAGGACTCGAGTTGAGCCTAAAAACTGGCCCCAGCCCACCAGGATGAGCCAGTCTTTGCAACAGCGTGAGCGCAGGCCGTCCAGGCCGCAGCCCAGCGTGCCACAAGAGGATGTACAAACATCAGAGAGCACACAAAGACGCAGCACACCACACTGCAAGGCAGAAACACGAGAGATGCCCAGAGCAATGGTCGCGATAACAAACATGGGACTCCAGACCTCAAAATCCGGCAGCATCAAGGAGCACAACCCCAACAGAGCGCCCAGAAACACAGTGACAGCCAAGCCGCACAGGAGGCCATGGTGCATGTGCAGCACCTGTGACGCAGCCCCCCCACATGCCAGCAGATCAAGGTCAGAAAGAGAACAGGAGCGAAAACCATCAAAGACCCAAAGGCTTACAGACGGTCACACCCCACAGCACGAGGCCCGAGCAGAGAGCATGAATGGCTCGTAAGAGGCCCCTGGTCAAATCCCCGGCATCCCCAGGCCAATGCCATGTACACATCGCAATGAGGCATAAGAGGTTGAGTGCATCCGCGGGAAACCGAACCTGTGAACAGAAATCCGAGCACAAACACCTGCAGTGAATGCATCAGCATCCCGAGCCAGCACACCGCCATAACAAATGCTCCAAATGTCAGAAGACAGAAACAAAGTGCGACATCATGAATAGTCCGCCCCTACGTGTTTTTACCAAGATGGGAAGCGGAGCTTGTTAGCTGGCTAAAACTCAGTGCTTCCTCCTGATGCAGGCCTACATATGTTTTATGGCAGCCTCCAACAGCTGCTTTAGCTTTCAGCACAGCGCAGTGCATGTTTGCAGGGTGTACTCCCTGCGGCTAGCCTCCCGCAGCTTGAGAAAACAGGAACACGCTGTGCGAAGCCCGCACCAGCGCGAGACGTGGAACAGAGCGATCCAGCCCATCAGGAGCAGAGCGAGGCACAGGGGCCCCAAACACCCGTCAGTGGCAGCGCTGGAGGCAGAGGCACTTATGACGGAGCTGCAAAGGGAGGCAAGTAAGGCAGGCAGAAGGAGAAAAGAAAGAGCCCGACATGCAGGAAGAGAACAAATCCTCCGCTATGGGGACTTACCCGGGTTGGGGGCCCGAACACCCACAGGAACAAGGCCCCCACTCCAGCATCTGCTCCGGAAATCCACGAGACAGAAAGTGTAGCGCGTCTCCCACCCGGCCAGGCCACAGAAAGACGCGCTGAGCGACGCGGAAGAAACCCTCGGGAGGCGGCGCACCAGCCGCAAAGGGCCAGCAATCAGAATTTCTAGCTAGGAACAGCCCCGCCTTCCAGCAAGCCCAGCAGGCCAGGAGGCAGACTAACGGAAAAAAAAACACCCGCGAAGCCAGGCAGCCGGGCGGGGGGAGATGAGAAGAAGTGCACGCCACCGCAGCCCAGCAGGAGCAGCACTAGCATCCAAGACCAATCTTGAGACAAAGAAATGGGTTATTTTATGGTCGATCAGATATGGCGCCTCCAGTGTGTAATTTAAATTTATAACTAGAACAGTTAATTAGACAGAGCCACAGAAAGGAGGAGAACCCACAACCTCCAATAGGGACCAAGATCCACAAACAAATGATTCAACAGGGATCTGTGCACATGTCTACTTATTGCTCTAAATGCTGTAAGTAATTGTACAAAACAAAATAACAGTAAATGAAGAGAAGATGTTGATTGATGTGTTTCTTCAGTTCAGATTTATTCACGACGCCCAGCCAACACGTGTTTCGTCCGGGTAATTTACCCACGACTTCATCAGGGCTCCAATGGGCAGTAGCTCAAGAGTGTTGCCACAATGGCTATATTCTCTCCACTGGTTATACTTCCGCCCCGGCTGTAGGGTAATGTGGGTGATCTTGCTAAGAATTATAAGGAGTTCGTAGGGTTGTCAGTACCAGTTTGTAAGGAGCACCGAAAACGTGTTCTCCTATGAAGCAGCTCGAGTCCCGCTGCCTTCTAGCGTGTCCGCGTGTGTATGCGGTCCAGTATCACATAATGGGACCCTTGTCACCTCAGAACGCAGCTACAGTTCTTTTAGAAAGTCATTCCCTCATTTAATCTTTTGTTGTTCCCCGTTGCTAGCACCTCATCCAGACATTCCGCAAGAGAGGAAATTAAATAAAGAAATAATAAACAAATACAAATAAACACCAACTTATTGCATACTAGGAATTTTCAGCACATGCAAGGAAAACTACAAGTCGTGAAATGCTCTCTAGGCTGAAATGCATGGGTTGGCTGCAAGAGTTGCACCTAATGTGGGGGTAATTTAGAATACATTATTACTATGTCCTCATCGCAGTCATTACATTGGAGGTGGATGCCACTTGATGACAGGACAAAAACGAAACCTACTATTTCTGTGCTTTTGCTATAATCGCGGCACCGCGCTTTACTTTTAATATTAAAAGTGAAGCACGGGTGCCGTGATTATAGCAAAAGTAAAGAAATAGATGTTTATTTTTCTGGGGGTTGCCCCCAATCCTGAATCGTGGAAGAGAGCTGAAGTGATCCCTATTTTCAAAAAGGTTGACAGGAGCAATCCGGCTAACTATTGGCCTGTCAGCTTGATCGATTGCGTCCAAACAATATTCTGCCGTTCCCTCCTAGTGAAGATCCACTAACTGGAAGGTTGAGAATCACATTCTGTCCCTACTCCAAGCAGGGACAATCGATCAGGTTTTTTTTTTCCTTTTTCCTTATTGGAAGGTGGTATTACTAGGCAAAGGGAGTATTTAAGTCGCCTTTTTAGATCTGAAGTTGGTGTTTGACCTTGTGCCCAGGAACAAGCTCTGGCAGGTGCTAAAGGAGATGGGTATGTCCTTGGAAATCCTGACACTACTCATAAAGCTCCATGCAGAAAATTTCGCCAGGGTGAGATGAGGCGGCCAAGGCACTGATTCTGTTAAAATCATGTGCGGGGACTGCCAGGGCTGTGTCCTGGCACAAACATTGTTTTTGCTATATATCAACCTAGTGGCTGAATTTTTATCAGCAACTCCAGCGGATGAACTTTCTCTGGGGAACCAGAAAATCGCAACTCTTCTTTTTGCAGACAATACTCTTCTCGCCTCCAAAACACCCATGGGGCTGCAAAGTCTGTTAAATCAATTCAAAACCTTCTGTGATGAGAGGGGCCTTGAAATAAATATCTCAAAGACGAAACTGATGTTGCTGAATACCCATAAATCCTTCATAGGGTTCGGAACCTTAAATAATACCCCTTTAGAGAGAGTGACCAGCTTCGACTATTTAGGCATTCAATTGTCTGAAGGTATGGCCTGGAAAAAAACACCTTAAATTCTCTTAGGTAACTGAGGCTCTAAGGAAGCCACAAAACGCAAAACCAGTTGCACCAGCTGTGGAACTATACAAAATAACTTGTTTCTTAGGAATCTAGTGTCCCTTCCACCGAGCACACCACTCCGCCCCTTAAAGCTTGATATGGGTAAAAACCAGTCAAGGACCTTGTGAAGCTTCTCCTGCTTCTATTTTGGCAGAAGCTTGTTTCCACCCCAGAATTGTCTCAGCTCGCAGCCACCTTTGATGAGGATTGCTCCCTAGATACATAGAGCAAAATAGGAGGGATTAAATACGTTAGAAACCTCATCACAAGCAGTGAGTTAATGGGGCACAGCGTTAATTGTCCACCACTTCTCACCAAAAAACAAATTAAAGTGTTGTATTGGGACTGGGTAGAGGAGAACGAATTCAGGGACAACATGCGGGACCGACTATCTAAGGAATTTAGGGACAGACTATCTAAGGAATTTACGGATTAAAAATGTAGTTATTTACTGGAAGGTTATCTTGATTTTATCACGGTGCCGGCTGATAGAAATTATACATTCAATTTAGGTATGGCTCTTTTCCTCTTAATTCATACACAAACTCTGTATGTAACGCTGCCAAGATTAAAGGCTGCCTTTGCTGCTCTGCCAGGATTGAATCAGTGCTCCATGTTTTCTTTGCCTGCCCTGCATACACAAAACCTAGTGCTAAATGGTTAATCCTCATTTGCAAGCAACTTGGAACTCGCAACTCTGGCGCTGCTTTGTGCATACTAAAAACAGACACCCTCATTTGTGTGCGCAGTTGCGAAGTTCCTGGGTCAAATGTGGAGAATTAGAAGGAAGGCCAAGAGCCCAAATCCGACCCGATCTTAATACCCCCAGATTAGGATGGTGGGAGAATCAAATGTGATTACGATGAAATCCCTCCCCTGAGCCACATTTTCATGCTTTGGTGTTATATTCTTTTACGACAATGACAGCATAATTAAATTAATTTATTTGCTTAATTTGTCATAATATAGTTTTAAATAGTTTGCTGCACCCTTGTATTATGTTTTCCGAAATGATTACCTGGCAGTTTTACAACAATCCTTGAACAATTTTTAAAATAGAAACAAGGGATTATGCTTGTAAGAATCACATTTTGTTTTTATGTTTTGCGAGGGTTTTCAATATGTTTGAAAAAAAATCATTGGGCTGCTTACATGTACTTGTGCTTTTATGGTTTGACGACCGAATAAAGTTTATTGGATGAATGAATGATTAGGGCGTCTGTAAGATGCTCATTCTAAATTTCCTGGTACAAAGTTCATGCCTATCTCATAATACTATGTTCTAGTATATATAATATGTCTGAACATTGTTCGACATTTCAAAACTAAACAATTATTAATAAAGCCTTTGCCTCCAGTCACTTACTTACGTTCTGTGAAACCTTGGGTTTTTTTCCCCAAAAAGCCACGTTACGAATACTGCAAGATCTAGTCATATCCATCTTAGATGTTTCATACATAGCTGACAACCAGTTTGCATGTGATGGTGCCGTATTTTCTACCCAGACTTTACATATCTGTCTCCTAGCCAGCAAAACTGCATAAAACAAGAGAGACCTTGCATGACCGGTTATACTATCATCCCATCCAAAGATAATAAGGGGTAGTGTGATGGACACAGATATGTTTAAGATAGAATCTAGGGTTACTTTCACTTCATCCCAGAACTGGGCTATGTAAGGGCAGTCCTTGAACATATGGACATTCGAGGCCTCGATGTAGGTGCACTTATTGCATTTCTTGCCTGGGATAAATTTAGACAGTTTCAAAGGTGAGAGGTAGGCTCGATGTATCGTAAAAAATTATTACATCTCAGCCATGCTGGTTTAACAGTTTTGTATAAGAGGATACAAGATCTTTTCCAAATTTCTGTACTTTAAGCACCTAATTCTTCCCCCCACAATTCCTCTGGGAGAGTGAACTCTCCATCAGCGTCCTCTAGCAAATTCCAGTACCACTGCGTCACCTCTTTACCCCCCCCCCCCTTGTCGTTCCACCAACTGTTGTTCTATTGTGTTTTTATCTAGGAACCTAAATCAATATTGCAATTTTATGCCCTTGTACGGCTATAATCAATAATATCCCTATAATGGCATAAGAATCAGACCCATATTTAGTAAATAGCCCTTGCAGTCCAAAGCACGGCAAAGCTACTTCCTTAGATTCCTAGAGAGCACAACAAGTTCTTTCGACACACCAAACCTCCAGCAACCTGGGAAATCCCCATTTGCTTTTGTTTTGGTTTGTCATTGAACTCCTGTGAACACTAAAGGAACAGTCAGTTCTTAGTGACATCTTTATTGACGTCTTATGTCCAAACCTTACGTCAAACTCGGCACCTTTCAGGTATAAATATACCAACGTTGCCTTAAGCAAACACACAGTGGTGGTTTTGGAGCCGAGCAGCTATCTACTTGCCCGAGAGCCCAGCTGATGCGAGAGCCCACGGACGCTGCCCTCCTTCTTGACGCACTGAGAGAGACGCTGTCTTTTCTCCTGCCGAGAAATCCAGCTCCGGTGTTCTCAGCCGCCTTCGCGGGCTGCTGGGATATCGAGTCCTGAAAGAGAGATACCAGACCTCCTGCATTCTATTACCCAGGTACGGAGCTGACTAAATCCTTAAAGAGAATTCTTGAGTCAGATTCTTGGCAAAACCAACTTAACTTAAACTGCTACTTACTTACTCCTTCCCACGTATTAGGCTTAGGACAGGTACACCGGGGTAGGCGTATTTAGAAGCACCAGTTGAGTACGATTAGTCAATGTATATATGTATGTATATATTTTATCCATTTTAAAGTATCTTACGGCTAAGAAACCATATCAATGCTTTTACAGTATTATTTCATAATACTCTTTTTTTACTGTACGCACTTTACTTTACATTAAGTATTGCAATTATGGCAATTCATTTCTCTTGCATGAGAAAGAAGACTGCTCAATAAATTACACCTTTTATTGAAAACGCCTGTCTCTCTTTTCTCTGCACTCTGGTGAAACTAAGTACGCACATTTGACTTAGTGAAATAGCTGTTTATTGTTTTCACACGACTCTAGAGATACACTCTTATTCTGAGGGAGCAAAGTTGTCATGTTATATGGTTGTCGGAAGCTAATCCCTTCTTGTCTATGCAGGGAGGTTAAACTCCTCCTCGTTTATTCGAGAAAATTTCTAGTGACCTCTGAGCTAGCTGGCAAACCTTAAGTCTAATATAGTCAGTAGAGACCTAGTCGACCTCAGTCCTACGTCTACACTGCTGAATATATTATTCCAATGCGCAGAGCCTATTGGGAATATAGGAACTACACTACATGGCGCCCAACGTTTGGTAAGGCGATAAAACTAACGCAAGACGTTAGAGTAACTCAGTCGTGCTTTTTCACACAGACCCTTTTTCCCGTAAATACTCCAAAAGACGTTTGGAGTGGGTAAGAGGTTAAAATCCGCCGGAACTTAGTAGGAAGAGATTCCTATGTATAGTTTTTGGTTTAGTCAACGTTGAAGGATACAGTGTTCCAAAATATTGTGCACCTAATCTTTGTTTCCTTGAAACTTGATCTGCAACAAAAACCATTCTGCCAGTAAAATGGGGAAAGTGAAGAAGAGAGGGAGGCAGCTAGAATAGCAGCTCGACTCCTAGAGGATGACACGAGTCTCCTACAGAATGACCCGAATGCTATACTCATTCCGGTCAACATAAGAAAAACAATAACTCTTAAACTTATAGAAAACGACTGACATCACGAGGTGGTACAGTCATATTTGTGGTAGAGGCCCATGAATATCGGCAGACAGAGGTATTCTATTCATGGATAAACTTTCCAGCAGCAAACTCTGTAACACACAAATTCCACTATTACAAAATAGAGGAACCTCCGGATGAATACACTCCTTTCGAGGACGTTGAAATCCCACTAAATTACCAAGAGCACCTGCTCTGGTTTAAAGGCGCCCTAAAACATAATGATCACATCACCAGGCTCGGTCCACTAGGTAGACCAGGAGCAACGTGGCCAGTTCTAGCCAGCTACACACCACATCCAGACATTGAAAAAATGTCGGGAACTTTTAGCCCAGCTAAAAGTACTAATTAAAATACATAGACAATTAGTCCAATATGTAATGCGGACTTCAACAGTCCAACCAGCTATTAACATTCCACAGCTGACCCCTCATCAGGGAAACACAAACAAAATTACACCACAGAACATACAATCATGTCTTGGTAAAACACCCGCAAAACGGGAACAAATTCCATTCTGGCTAGCACAAAAGATAACTCAAATAGAGGCAGTATTTCCGGATGCTACCCCTATTGAGAAACACAGAATTCTGACTATCTGCCTTCCAATGGGGGTCGCACCACATGTGGAGGATTGTGACACTTGGGGCACAGTCTTTGCTTCCATTTACACAAAAACACATGGTGTTTCGTCTCTGGCGGTAATACCAGATGTACTAAGACAGATTCAAAATGAATAGGGTCCAGAACCTGCTTTAACTCTGGGTATGAAATTACTGAAAGACTTCAAGCAGGTCTCTGCTATATTATTAGCCAACATAAAAGGAGAAGCAGCATCTGTGGCGATCCGCCAGAAATTGAAAGAAACTGATATAACAGCCCAACCAATTGAACTTGCCAGAATCATAGAAAAATCCTATGAAGAACTAGGTAGAGATAGTTTAGGTGGGAAACCGGTAAAACCCCAACTAACTGAAAATCCGGAAAAGATATGTATTAAAAATAATCTAAACACTCCAAAAAAAGAGCTGGGAAGGAAATAAACAATCCACTCCCAAAGAAAAAAGATTCCAGTCCAGAGGAAGGTCTCCTCGCCGGAGAGAAAGATCTCCGGACCAAGGACATAATTCTCCCCAGAGGGAGCCCTCTGAAAAAAGATACCACCTTAGAAATAGGAATAATTTGAAAAAGCCTGATAGATATCAAGATATTGATACACGTCCCTCTCGATCTTTTCAGACTTCCTCGCAGAAATCGGAAAGAAGAGGACGGTCAGAGTACAGGGAAGAGCACGTCATGTCCAAAGACAACGAACCTGCTCAAAGAAAAAATTACAATTTCCATGAAAGAAGGTAGCCAGTATTAAAATAATCAAACATGCCGAGGATACTGAGGACACAGCTGAAAAACGGAGAGTGGGCCCAGACAATGCTAGACAGCGCAGCAGAAGTGACAATAGCTCGCAAGATCCTGATGAATCATCTGGAGACAGTGGACACAAATTAATACATTCAGGTGGAAACTGCTGATACCAGAGTTAGCGAACCTCATAAAATATACGAAATAACATTGCGTATAGAGGGAGATAAGACTAGGAAAGTAAGGGGTCTGTTTTGGGATAACCTTTCAAAAGGCTATGACATCCTGTTAGCTGAGAAAGACTGGCCACCAGAGTTTGTCAGGGAGTGTCCTCATGGCGAAGAAATGATTATGCCTGCCTTCTCAAATCATATACTAATACATAGAAAATACACATATGCAAGAAAATGGGCAGTAGCTCAAGCCCCTGCATTATATAAAAATCGTGTAGGATGGGATGAGGACTCCCCTCCTCACAAAATCCAGTTAAAATGTCAACCCACTGCACAAAGGCAGTACCCAATTAAGCAAGAAGCTAAAAAACAAGTAAGGGAGATCTTAGATCAACTTGAATACCAAGGGGTGATCGAAACATGCACCTCTCAAATGAACAATCCTTTGTTTCCTGTCTCCAAACCAGACGACTCATATCGTCTAGTCTTGGACTACAGGCACCTTAACTCATGTTGCAGAACATTTGCAGTACAAAACTCGCACAGTGCAGCACTAATGAATAACATTGTTCGCAAAAAATACAAAACAACATTAGACCTCTGTAATGGATTCTTTTGTCAAAACATTGCACCTGAAAGCTGGTATTTAACCGCTTTCACAATAATGGGATCACAGAAAAATTTCTGTCGACTCCTACAGGGATTCAAGAATAGCCCAGGATTATTCTCAGCAAGGGTAACAGAGTTACTACAAATGTATGGTGATGAGGCATTATCTTATGTCGATGACATCTATCTCACAGATGGTGACCTGGATACTCACTTGAAAAGAGTGAACACCATAATACTTGGGTTTGCAGCAGAGGGTTACAAATTCAACTTTAAAAAGTCAAGAATTGCCCACCTAACTGTCCTGTTTTTAGGATATGAAATATCAAGTGAAGGCAAAAGCCTAGCAGACAACTTCTTAGAGAAGTGCGCAGTACTCCAAGCACCAAAAACGCTGAAGAACTTACAATCAATACTAGGTTTCCTGAATTTTAGAAGAACTTACATTCTAAATTATGCAGAGAGGGTTAAACCTCTCTATGTATTAATAAAACCTGATTTTAAACCAATCAAATGGACTCAGAAACACACCGAAATTTTGAGATCATTGCAAACAGACATGTTAGCTAAAACAAAATTACAAACTCGCGACAACACGCGCAACCTTGTAATCCGGGTCATCCCAGGAAGATGCGGATTCACGTACCATACCTCTAATGAGGGAGGAACGGTACCAATAGCTTACAAATCACATTTGTACACAAAAGCTGAAATGAAATTCAGTTCAACTGAAAAAATTCTAACTGCAGTTCAGACTTCTGTAGCAAAATAAAGAGCCCTAGCACAAGGTAAACGAATAATAATCGTTACACCGGTACCGGCCCTAGAAGGTGTAACAAAAGCAAGCATTCCAAATGCTAAAGCACTACATCCAAGATGGATCCAATGGGTTTATTCTCTTGCTGCAACAGACGTAGTATACGAATTTGATCCTAATTTAAAAACACAAGAATTTCTCCAATATGAATATGAATGTCCTCTGCCAACCGAAATCCTGCCTATTGAACACTACGGCTGTATAATATATACAGACGGATCAGCACAACCCGCAGTTGGGGGTAAACAGGCTTACAGTGCTGCGTGCGCTATTGTTAAAGGTTGTTGGCACAAAGGAAAATTTAGACCACTGGTCACTAAAATGCAATCTCTAGGAGATTGTACAGCTCAGCCAGCTGAACTACTAGCATTTAAGATGGCGCTTGAAAATACAGATCGCGAATTCCCCACACTAATAGTGTGCGATTTCATATTACTGCGTTCAGTCTTATAATGAATACTTGCAGAACTGGTTTAAAAACGGTTTCAAAGATGCAAAAGGTGGCACAATCAAGCATAAAATGCTTTGGGAACAAGTAGTTCTTTTACAGAAAGAACTACAAAAGACTCATGTGATACATACACTGAGTCATCAACGTGATGGCGTTCACGTTGCGGGGAACTCATTGGCTGATGAAGCCGCGAAGGCAGCTGTGCAAACGGCTTCCGTAGCTGCTATCACCCGGTCAAAAACAAAAATAGACAGCGATATAATGCAAGCTGTCAGTGCGTCAGTAAAACAGGACAGAAAAACACTCCCAAAAGGCTTTCAAGTAAAGTACTCATACGTAACTGATGTGAATAATGTTCCATTTGCTCGAATCCCTGGAGTGGGGGATAGGGCAATTCCAAACATGGAACACAGGTTAGGACTAATTACAGCGGCACACGAAGGGCTCGCTTCTGCACGTTCTGGTGTTTCCGCCACAGTATCATTATTAAAACAGAGATATTGGTGGCCGCGCATGAGAATACAAACTAAGAAATATGTTCTAGAATGCGAAATATGCCAAAGAATGAAAGTATCAACAGTGAAACGACCTGCGCAGACACCCCTTCTAATCTCGGATAAACCATTAGCATGTGTTTACCTGGACCACTGTGGTCCCTTACAAAGGGGTGGTAGCTATAAATATATCATGCTCGCAGTGGATTCCTGCACAAGATTCATTTGGATGTGGCCCCAGCACTCGGCTGACGCCAGAACTGTTATAAAAGATTTGCGAGTCTTTATCGGCACATACACAATTGGCATGCTACATTCTGACCAGGGTCCTGCTTTTAGCTCTCGAGCTTATAAAGAGGCCATGACCAGCATGGGCATTGCCTTGCGGTACTCTTGTCCCTTCCATCCTGAGGGAAATGGCATTGTGGAAAGAAAAAACCGGGACATAAAGCAATCTATAACGGCGAGGGTATTAGGTTCGGGTGATGGGTGGGTCCAACATTTAACAAGTGTCCAACGTAGTCTTAATAATCTGCCAAGAAATTCTGTGAAAGGTTTTAGTCCGTACGAACTATTGTTCGGTACTAAAATGCATATTCAGGAATTAGATAGTCAGACTTCAGTGGTAGAAAGAAAATGCTTTGATATCAAACATAGTTTGGCTGTTTTACAGGACTTAAATGAAACAAGAAAAGCCCTGAGCAACATAAAGTTAAAACAGCAGCCAACAGCCACTGAAGATAAACCACCTGTCCCAGCAAGGCCTGTCTGGATTCCAAAGATTGGTGATCTGGTCAGAGAGAAGATCGCAGTAAAGAAGGAATTTGGGCCTTCTTACAGAAAAGCAGTACCTGTCTTAGCTGTCAGCGGAACAAGATCAGTTGTACTACCGCCCCTTGCTGGTAAAAAGGAGAACCGAGTTGTATCCATCGACCTGGTAAAACCACAATCATGTGGCCAATAATAAGTAGTAGGCCCAGTGGACTCACAAGAAATAGCAGAATACCAAAATTTGCTACAATCCAAGAGGTTCAAACTGAGAGACTAATCACATTTGATAGACCTGCAGTGAATAAAAAAGGACTATGCAACAATGCCATAGAACTTGTGCCTCTTGAAACCCAAATTGAAACAGTTCGTCAAGAAACACCTGTCTATAACGATGTAGCCTCAGACTATGCTAATGAAAGAAAAAATGAAAAAACAAAGGAGAATTCGGAAGCAATTCCAACAATTGACAGAACTGCATCTGGCTACTTCATCAATTTCGATAACTTTTCTGAAGATCCAAGCGAACCTGAAGAAACGCCAACAACAAAAACTTTAAAAGACAAATTAACTGAACTCTTTAATCAACTCAAAGAAACCTATCTGATTTCACCATGGATTGAATTTTGGATTGTGTTAGGTGTACTTTTCCTCCTTCTTTGGCTCATCATGGTACTTTGTTTGGGAAAATTCATTGAGGGAAAATACAGTACAATGGACACAGCAAGTCAGAACATCAACTTGGTCCTAAAGCCACACAAGTCATCTCACATCGAGAAAAGAGAACTATCATCAGTGAATGTCACAGCGATTCCAATACCCGGCGGGGTAGCTTGGGACAAAACGGATTACAAAATCTATGGCCCGGTGGAACTCTTGAAATATCCACATCAGTTCAAGGTTTCATTAAGTGACTTTGTAAAACCAAGTACATTCTCTGATGATTGGGACTTTGAAAGCATAAATAATATGATGTCAGATTTAGTAATGTCAGCAAAATTTACAGAACATGATTACTTACAGGGTTCGTCGAATTATGAACAAATGTACTGTTACAATCACTTTGGACATCACTATTTACATAAATCTGCTCAAACTAGAAATGTTTTTAAGTATAATTAATGGGAACATTGTGCAACTCCACCTAAAAGCAGTTCGAAAACATTTTATGAGAAATTCCCATTCTTCTCAGGGTTTAACACAAGTGATGCAGAAATGTTTTATTTTAAACTGTTAAATAAGACAGGGATAAAAACAATGTTGACAAATACTAAATTAATTTATTCTGAAACATTATATGAAAAAATGATTACATTTTGGTTTTGAATTCTGGAAAAACAACATTGAAACGAAAACCATCTGGGGTACAAAAAATGGCAATTCCAAGGTTTAGAAGCATTATTTAGAGCCTGCATGATCCCAGAACAAATAATATTTTTGAATGACACCATTCAACAGACTACTTGTCTTGGCCTAGCTAAGATTAAAGACTTAAACAAACGGTCTATTCCAAAGCCAATACCTGATAGTAATGCCACTACAGATGTTGAGATAGACGTATCCAATATTTTACACCAAAATAGAACACATCCTGATTGGAAAAAGTGGTTGATCTGGCCAACAGACACAAATAACTGTCAAGATAGATTCCTGAACAAAATACAGGGGTTCAAAATGACCAGACCAGACCCTAGATACTCCCAGAGACAACATCCAGGGATAGTAACAACATACAGTGTAGGGAAACTATGCCTTGAATGGCTACAAAAATCCACGCTGGCTGAAATTAAGCAACACTTGACTTTACTTAAAGACGGTGCTGACTTGCGTGATTTCATAATGGGACCACGCAAACAGCGTCAAAAACTTTTCATAGCGGCCGGTATATACGCTGCGTACAACGAAGCTTGGAAAGTAACTCAAATTGAGACAGCAGAGAAAATACGAGAAATTGATTGTATTAATTTGGAAAAATCACTTTCTGTTGTGGACAATGGGTTAATGACTCTGTCCTCCAGAATATATTCACTGGACAGTATTGTATCATCTTCTATCGATATAATAGATCAGGACTTACTAATGTTACAACACGGTCAGTCCCAATTACGTTCTATTGTACAGCTTGGCTGGACGTTGCAAAATCTGCGTTCAGGCTACGTGCCATGGCGTTTGATAAACACAATGTCATTATTCTCTATCTTTAACCTTACTGATAAACAAATCGGTTTGGCAAAAAAAGGAGCAGACTATACGATTCTGAGCATTGAAAAACTTGAGAGATTACCATTGACAATGTCAGAAAGACCTGTCATTGAATGGATAATACACAGAATAATTACAATTCCGATAACAACTTTCCAATTTAAATACTGCCAAGAGTATATACCAGCGGGCCAGTATGAAAGGTTGGGTAAAGGGTACATTAAGTCATCATGGAAATTGCCTTCACAACACACATGTTATAGTGAAAATAAACAGAATGTATTTCTTAGTGGTAACAATTGTAAACAATCACTAAGCGGGTATACTTTTGTGCCAAGGTATTAATTTGCATGGGGCCTGTGAGGGGACTTCAAATAACCTTTCATGTCACCGGCACGGCACACCTGCAACACAAATAGAGCCATTCTTTAGACGGCTTTCTAACGGGAGCTATATTCTAATAATGGACCACAGCTGTTATGGGATGGTGCCAGGGAAAGCCTATCTCGTAAGCGTTAGTTCCATGGTCACTTGCTGTATGCAAGTATTGTATCCAAACAGCACTCCAGATACGGGGCGACGATTTGGCCTTCTTTGAATATCTCTTCTATTCAAATTGATACTTTAAGCAGAATGAAGTCTGTTCTTTTACAGACAACGTGCCTTTAACGTCATCAAAAGAAACGTATGATCTTCTGGTTGCAAGGACAGCGGCAGAGATACATACCCTTTTATCAACAAATTGCCTCGTGCATTTTGTAGAAATGCTAAGCCAAATCCTAAATATGTCTGATGCCAGTGGTATCCCACATATATTTAAGACAATTTTTTCGGGACTGTTAACACCCTTCGAAGCAGTTCTGGGTATTTCTCCCAATTTTGTCATTCTGTCTGCCTACCACTACTTTTGGGACTCGTAGCAGGAATTTTATTTTTGACACTTCTGCTCCGATATGGCAAGCCAAGTCGCAGACAAGACTCCAGCAACGATGGAAGAAACAATCCTAGCTATACGTTATCGGGACCGCATAACTAAAGTCCTTGGATTAGCCCGGCTAAGAGATCTGAATATGACCTGGTTTCTTTCATTCAGACCTATCTGGCAAAATTGCATCCTACCTGTGCTTCGATGTATGCTATGCGGAGAAGAATGAGTGTTGGACGTCTGTCATACACTACCATCAGCAGTACCATTGGATATAGATTCTTTGCTAAGTCCTGTAACAGCTCATGCATCGTGTTGTCCCCAGCGGCTACCCATTCTGATGACGGTGATCCAGCGGGTCTAAAGAAATTCAGTGTCATATATAATCTCTACACCAGGATACTCACCATTATTTATAAATCTATCACTAGGCCCATTCTTGCAGCATTTGTATTTTTGACCTACTGAATCATATGACCTAATTATTTAAATCTAACACAATACATTAATTAAGTCACATATAAAGGCAATGGATAAACTAATGGTAACGCAAAGAAATGATCAAGACCAGCTCTCATTTCAAAAATTCATTTTATTAATTTTATTTCAAAAAGAAAGCTTAAACTTTTATTTAGTATTTTTATTTTCAATCATAAAACATTAGAGGCACGAAAGGTCATGGTAATTCAATGAACCAACATCAGCATGAGAAAAGCTCAAACAGTTATTTATTTATTACTCCATAGCCTATTTCCCTAACTTAGCTAAAAGAAGAGACCTGTAAGAAAGCAAAATAATAAAGTCTTACGTGAAAGGGAAAACTGGCAGCGTCTCTGGAGCACAGGATCGATCGAACAGTGCTCTTAGCAAGGGGGCAATTCTTATAGTATTTTCCTATCTAAAACTAACTAAAAGAATACAAATATTCGAGCAAATCTGAATCTCATTGGCTGTTAGATGTCATTCGATGTGGTCATCATCCGTCTCTCACATAGCCAAAGTCACTTTCAAAAGTACTATTGTTCATGAGTTTGACACCGGCAGCTTCCGAAGAAAGTAACATTTAACAAGAGCAAAAGCTTCCTTCGTCCGCTCATGCTTTTCCGTCTTTCCGCTGCAGTCAACAAGTACGGCCTTGACCAAGGAACAAATTGAACCAAATGTCCTAAACTTCCACACAGCCTTTGTTTGCAAGCCTCAATCCAAGAATTAATGTAGAAAGATATATATATATATATATATTTTTCATTCCTGCTTAGCGGTGCAAGGCTCACTCTGGTCAGGCTTTTCTGTCATCCATTTTAGAAGTAGGCCTCAAGCCTTTTGCATGCAATGCAATGAGGGTGTCTTGTATGCAAAGAAACACAAGACAATAATTAATTCAAGAAATAATAATTATTCTGTTACCCACCCTTTCCCACTAAGTTTAACCCATTAGCTATGTTACCTAGTTTTGCATACAAACAAATAAACAAACACATACACATGAGACGACAATACATAAACAAAACCACATTTAAAGAATGCACATGCTATTATTTTCAAAACGGCTGCAGTTAGTAAATAACAAACAAAAGACAAAGTGAATGTATTATTCAGAGCAAAACGACAAACATAACAAGAGCACAAATGATTTAACCCACATGTTCATGATGGTGAATATTAATCTAGGTTGAGTCAGTAAACATATAAATCATGCAACACACATTACTAAAAATAAAAATCACGAGAGTTTCATTTGTCACAAACTTTTTAGAAATAAATCTGAAAGTCCTTTTTCTGGCACATGTACTCTGCTCAAAGTAGAACTATTCTTAAAGAACAGAGTTTCTATTTTTAGGAACTCTACAGACAATATATTACCTCAGCCTCTAGCACATTTACAGTAACTGTATTTATATGTGACGGAATGGTCTCGACCTTCTTTTCTGTATTAAGAGCCATTTCATGTGTAATTTTCGCAAACCGTTCAGCTAATATATATAAGCACGTTTAACTGAATGATTACACTGCTAGAAAAGCGTACAGTACCAATAATCATTTTTGTGTATTTCGCATACACCATTTCAAATGCAAAAAAAATGTATTTTGGGGTGGGTTGGAATACACATGCACCTTTAAATGTTTACTATTGCTTAGTTTTAGTAATGATGGACATTGGATCATGGAGTGGGTATTGTGTTTTTATCTAGGAACCTAAATCAATATTGCTGTTTTATGCCCTTGTACGGCTATAATCAATAATATCCCTATAATGGCATAAGAATCAGATCCATATTTAGTAAATAGCCCTTGCAGTCCAAAGCACGGCAAAGCTACTTCCTTAGATTCCTAGAGAGCACAACGAGTTCTTTCGACACACCAAACCTCCAGCAACCTGGGAAATCCCCATTTGCTTTTGTTTTGATTTGTCATTGAACTCCTGCGAACACTAAAGGAACAGTCAGTTCTCAGTGACATCTTTATTGACGTCTTATGTCCAAACCTTACGTCAAACTCGGCACCTTTCAGGTATAAATATACCAACGTTGCCTTAAGCAAACGCACGGTGGTGGTTTTGGAGCAGAGCAGCTATCTACTTACCCGAGAGCCCAGCTGATGCTAGAGCCCACGGACGCTGCCCCTCCTTCTTGACGCACTGAGAGAGACGCTGTCTTTTCTCCTGCCGAGAAATCCAGCTCCGGTGTTCTCAGCCGCCTTCGCGGGCTGCTGGGATATCGAGTCCTGAAAGAGAGATACCAGACCTCCTGCTTTCTATTACCCAGGTACGGAGCTGACTAAATCTTTAAAGAGAATTCTTGAGTCAGATTCTTGGCAAAACCAACTTAACTTAAACTGCTACTTACTTACTCCTTCCCACGTATTAGGCTTAGGTCAGGTACACCGGGGTAGGCGTATTTAGAAGCACCAGTTGAGAACGATTAGTCAATGTATATATGTATGTATATATTTTATCCATTTTAAAGTATCTTATGGCTAAGAAACCATATCAATGCTTTTACAGTATTATTTCATAATACTCTTTTTACTGTACGCACTTTACTTTACATTAAGTATTGCAATTATGGCAATTCATTTCTCTTGCATGAGAAAGAAGACTGCTCAATAAATTACACCTTTTATTGAAAACGCCCGTCTCTCTTTTCTCTGCACTCTGGTGAAACTAAGTACGCACATTCGACTGAGTGAAATAGTGGTCTATTGTTTTCACATGACTCTAGAGATACACTCTTATTCTTAGGAAGCAAAGTTGTAATGTTATATGGTTGTCGGAAGCTAATCCCTTCTTGTCTATGCAGGGAGGTTAAACTCCTCCTCGTTTATTCGAGAAAGCTTCTAGTAACCTCTGAGCTAGCTGGCAAACCTTAAGTCTAATATAGTCAGTAGAGACCTAGTCGACCTCAGTCCTACGTCTACACTGCTGAATATATTATTCCAATGCGTAGAGCCTATTGGGAATATAGGAAGTACACTACAGTTCTATGGTACTAATCTTCCCAAATGTTACCCCTGTCCTACCCAGAGCTTTGACCCAACTGTCTAATTGTAGAAACTTAAATCTAGAAAACCCAGGACCCAACTGTTCCCGTAGCTCCTCCCAAGACCTCAAGGACTTTCCTGCCAACAATTCTCCCCATCTTGTTATTCCTCCATCCCTCACCGGAATTGCTAGTCTGTCTTTCAGACATAGCGGCAAGCCCGGGGAGTCCCAGATAGGTGCATAGTTTGAGAAATACGGCAGACCTAGTCTTTTCTTTATCTGTAGCCAGGCTTTTGCCTTGGACATAAAGGTTTTTAACTTGACTTTTTAAAGGATTTTTGGTCCCCAAATTTAAACAAATATCCGTCGGTTGGTAATGTAGCACCGACCAGCATGGCTTTAAACATTGCCCCAGCAGATGTATTAGATGGTGATTTTAAAAGGATTCTGGAATGGGACAACTGAAAGGCCCATGCATAGTGTTGTAAATCCGGCAAGGCTAGCCCCCCCTTTTCCCTCCTCCTCCTCAACTTCTTCCATGCCACCCTCGCCGATTTATATTTCCAGATGAAGGAATTTATCTCTCTCTGGCACTTATCCAAAGTTTTACCATCAAAGGCCAGGAGAATGGTGTTAAAAATGAATGTAAATTTAGGAAGAATAGACATCTTTATCAGACTCACTCTGCCTGATATGGTTAATGGAAGATTGGACCAAGATTTTAGCTTTTTTCTACACTCACTGTACACTCTCTCTAAGTTGACTTAGGCGATGCCTCCAACATCTTGAACCACCCGAAAACCCAGATATCGCATTGAGTTGGTCACATCCAGCTGTAATTTGGGGATGTTCCATGCCATGATGTCAGTTTTACTAGCATTTATCTCATACCCCGAGATGCGACCAAAATTTTCAGCCCTCTTAATAACCGCCGGAAATGATTCTCCGGGTCGGATGTTAAAATAAGAATGTCGTCTGCATAGAGTGCAACCCGCCTCTCCCATTCCCCAAATCTGAATGATGGAATATTTTCATCTCCCCTTAAAATTTCTGCAAACGGTTCGATGTACAAATTGAAGAGGAGGGGAGAGAGCAGGCAGCCCTGCCTCATGCCCCTCAAAATTTTAAAGGAGTCTGTCAATTCACCATTAATTAGCAACCTTGCTGATTGGGCATTATACATAAGGGATACGGTCCGACAAAAATTCTCACCGAAGTTAAACTTCTTCAGAACTGCAGCCAAATAGGGCCAGTTGACCCTATCAAATGCTTTAGTCGCGTCTAGGGTGAGTGTAGCCAATGGAAGGAAAAGGTCGAAGCAATATCTATTGCCCCCACCAAATCGTACGTCAGGTCAGATAGCTGGCGCCCGTTGATAAATCCCCTCTGATCCTGATGTACGATTTCCCCTATTACTGAACCCAATCTAGCTGACATAATGGAAGCAAAGATCTTATAATCGCTGTTAAATAATTATATAAAGTTGGGTCCTTTCCTGGTTTGGGGATCAGTACTATGGTCGCCTCGCCCCAAGATCTTGGGGGATCTTGCCCCTTCCGTAAGATTCCATTGAAGAGGGCAGTCAGAGTAGGGGCGATGACATCCCCCAAGGCGCGGTATAGTGAAACCTTGTTTTTTGTTGAAAACAATAATTAAGATGTCAAGATATCAGTTTTTATGAAGCCTTGTTCTTTATTTTAAATAATTACTGGAAAAGGAAATTCATTCTGTACAAAAATATGAACATATTCAAGCAGGCCTAATTATCATGTTACCATGGATAATTACATGAATAAATGTGCATTTATATTTGAAACACATACCTGAATAAAGTAACATATATGATTCAAGAAGGAGGAAACCTACAAGAGAGAATATTTGATGATTGTAATTCTGCCAGGCTTTCATAACTTCAAGATTGCTTTGCAGTGTGAGGATTGGACCTATTCGTTTTTTAGATTAACTAATGAAGGCAATCTCTGCTAAGGCAAATGCATGTTGCTATATTCTTCCTGTATATAGTCTGCTGTCTTTATTACTTCAGTTAGAGCATCAAGCTTTTTTCCATATGTACCCTTTATGAGTTGTTTGTTGTGTACATATTTATAGCTACCTTTATTTCTGTTATTTGCTTGTACAGCCACACATATACAGCATTACAAATAACAAATTAACGGGTTAGCCAGGGTTTTTTGGCTTTACCAATATGTATTGTAAAAATCGTTGCTTTTCAGAAGAACCTGCAATCACCCACTTGTTTGTAATGCTTGCTTTGTGTGCTGTAGCTCTGGTATTATAAACTTTACTGGGCACTCCTGTTGCCTAATTGCAGATTCATGAGTCCAAAGAACATATTTACACCAAACAGTTCATAACTATGGAGAGCATTCTATCAGTCATGCATTCCTTTCTAGTATGTATAGTAAGACCAGGCTGTGACGTCTAAATATGGTACTGCTTTCTTGGAAATGCTAGTTTAGGTTCGAATAATAGAAATGTACCTATTTGTTTGACTGGAAATCTGAGATGACCTTTAACAAATACTGACATTTTTGATCATTGTTTCCTTTTCTTCTATTAATTGAATGATTCATATAGAAAATAAAACACCTATAGGTAATCTGTATTGGCCTTTTACAGGTGATGGTTACATACTTGTCTGACTAATGTAGGAAGTTCGTTGCCACTAACTCCGCAATTCTCTAACCTTCTTAAAGTCAACATGATAAACTTTTTCAGGACATCCATTAATATATCTTTAATAATCAGATCTGTTTGCTTGCATTTTCAGGCAAGAGAATCTCCCTTTCAAGTGGCATATCATATGAAACTTGCGGTGTTTGTCACAAAGGAACTGGTAAGCAAAAAAGATTCTACATTTAAAAAGTTTTGTGCATTGGAAAAGTTTTTTATTTGAGGAGTGCAGAAGGAACTGTGGCTGTGTGTTTGCTCCATTCTTTGTCCGTATTTGATTTGAGGAAACAATATTCAATGAATTTGGGCATCTATTTGGGGGCGTGGCCAGGCCTGTGACCAAGATGGCCGCATGGCACTGAAGCTCCGTAGACCGGTCTCCCTCTAGGGCACGATAGTCCCCTACCAGCGGCTCTCTGTCTATCTTCAGACAGGCAGGTGCTGCCAGGAGGTTGCAGGCACAGTCCAGGTGTGGAATCCTTCCTCGAGGTGGGGGCCCTGGTGAGCCTAATGGAGTGGTGTGTCTGGACTGGGCCTGCTTCGGAGGCCCAACAGCGACAGAGGCCTCAGGCAGCCTGAGGCCAAGGCTGCTGAGCCCCGCCCAATCTCTTGCTTGACTGGACCTTGCTGTCTGCTTTTTGGCATTGGCAGCATCCCCCGGGGGACTCGTCTACTTGTCCCGTGGCCTCCGGTGTTGCCTCATTGTTTCAGCCCTGCGTCACAGCGGGGGGCATCCGGAGGCCAGCTGAGCTGCGGGCCTGGGATGAGCTGTTCCGCTCTGACCCTGGGGCCTGGAGTCAGCGGTGGCTGGATTGCTGCCCCCTGATGGGACTCAGGCCCGGATCCTGTGCCCTTGATGGTCCTGTGAGAGCAGCGGGTGGTGGGGGTGGGGAGTGTGAGGCAACGAGGTCTAACATCTCTGAAACTGCGATGCTGGTGCCTCGCCCAGCCCTGTTTACTGCCGGTACCCGTCCCCCCCTCTATCGGCCTCTTTACATATTTTCGCGGGTGCTGACCTGTGGCCCCCCCATGCTTGCTTCCTATGTGTACTGACCCCTGCGACTGCTTTCTTCGGGCCCCCACGGTGCCTTGGCCAGGACTGAATTAATGACTGCCCACCTCTACTAATTGCGGGGGTGTTGGATGTTCGTGACAGTGGCCTTTGTATCCTGACTCCCTGTTGGGGTATTGCTGTGCTTGGGCTCCCTGTCTCTAGTGTGGGACCACAACTTGGTTTGCTTACCCACAGTGTTGGTACTTGCCCCCCATTGTGCCTCTCCCTCTGCTCCTGTGACATGGGTCGAACAGACCCAAAACGGTGCAAGCATCCTTTTGAGCACACTGGGGATAATGAGGAGGCTGCGACCCCACTTAGAATGGTGGAGGTGGTGAGAGGCCCCCCTGGATCTAGCCTAGCCTGCTAGCATTGAGGCCTTGATGTCTGAAATCCAGGTGGGCTTTACGTTCATGGATACTAGATTCAATGCCCTATCAAGCAGATTGGATTGCATGGCCGATCGCCTAGACCACCTGCAGACCAGGATTGAGGGATCTGAGGAGGATGTTTCAACGCTGGAAAATAAAGTCGCCACCATAAATAAGCATGTGGATAAACTTGAACGCCAAATAAAGACTATTGCCCTGAAGAATGAAGATTTGGAGGCTAGCTCACACCGCAATAATCAACGCATTGTTGTGTTACGGAGTCCACGGCCACAGGTAAAATTGACGACTTCGTGGAGCAGCTACTAGTGAATCTGTTTGGCTGTGAAGCCTTTTTCACTGCCTTCATGGTGGAACGCACACATAGATCTTTGGGGTCCCGGCCGCCGCACGGAGTAACACTGTGCCCCATAATTGCCAGACTACTCAATTTCAGGGACAGAGACACAGCCCTACGTCTGGCACAGGAGCGGGGCCAGGTCCAGTACCAGGGTTCTTTAATCTCTCTATACCCTGACTTCACCTTGATTGTCCAGGAGGCACGCTGTAAATACGCCAAGGCCTCCCTCAGAGAACTGAGCCTACGCAATGGTTGGTAAGCTATACCCAGTGCGCATTTGTGTGGATGTGCATGGAAGGTCTTTTATATTTGACTCCGCCCCCCTGCAATGGCGGTGCTCACCTGGTAACGAACCGGCATGCTGCTCCTGAAGGACGATACTGGCGATTTTCTTCTGGCGGCATAGCGATACAGCGCATTGAAGAACGCATTGAAGTTCGATAGGGCGAGGGCCCTGAGGTTCGAGACGTCTCCCGCGCTCGATGTGGTTTTTGCAGCGCCCGAGGCAACAGGGGAGGTCGGTGCGCACGCAACCTGTGGGACAGAGCCCTTCAGAGCTTTACTGTGCATCGTGGCTCAGGCTTTCCTCCCCTCTGCGGCTGCTATCATCCTAGCAGCAGGAAGAATCGCGAGGCATGTTTTTTTTTTTTTTGCTGACACATAGGAGATAAAACCGAAGTAAAGGAGACAGGAAAGGAGGTGAGAAGGTTGTGGGAGGACGCTTGCGAGTAAGAAAGAGGGGGAAAAAACGTTTTTGGAAAATCCCTGCGAAGTTAATAACAATCTGATGGTAATCTAGTACCAGATTCAAGTGGAAAGAGAGATTACAGGGGTGCCGCTCTGAAACCTGCTTTGCTGTTTTTGCTGCACGACCTCTTCCATCACTGGCCTTGCCCCTCCTCCCCCCGACCTTCATTACTGCCTCATGGCGCCCGCTCCACGGGTGCCGCCCTGATACCTGCTTTGCTGCTTTTGCTGCCGTACTTCTGCTCCTGATTGCAAGGAGACTTGGGGGCATTTCTACTTCACCTTTCACGGCCCCCGCTTCGCAGGCGCCGTTCATAGTACTCCTGGGCATTTTCCAAACAGCGTCGAGGGACTGCGAGGCCCAGCAGGCCACTGGACGCTCACCTGCCGCCTCTTACCTCACTGGCCACGCCCCCCTTGGAGGGCTATAAATACACAATCACAATAACGCGTCGTGGGACACGCGCGGGCTGAGCCCGGGCAAAGGGCTGGCCCTCTGGAGGCCTGAGGAGGGACGGGACGGGCCCACCAGGACGGGCCCACCCTCTTGGTTGCCCCTTATTTAGACAATATTTTGTGGTAATGCTGCCTTTGTTCTTAAGTTTACTGAGGATAACATCGCTTTTAATTTCTTTATAAGTCTTCGCCCGCCATGACTTGTAAGGGGGCTAATACAAACAGTGCAGCTGGCATAGGGCAAATTTTTCCCTGGTTAGTTGACTTAAACATTCGATGCAAAACTAACTACGCCCCAGTGGAGTCACCCAAACCTGCTAGAAGTCTTAGTATACTACCAGAAATTGACAGATCCATGGAACCCCGTCATTATCCAATAAATCCAGCATCAAAAACATTCAAAATATTGCACCTCCTCAGGCTAAAACCGCTAAAAGGAAATGCAGCGGCGATAAACATTGCGGAAACCCATCAAAACTTCAAAAGCTATGCTTAAGCCCCACATCTCTAATCACTAATCCCCCAAAGGCTCCTGAGGTTATTGAGAACCCAGACGGCATAGCATTTCCTACCCATTTGGATTTATTATCCCTAATTGAACAACTTGTCAGGTCTATTATAGCACCGCTAATAACAAAAATCAATACACTAGGGGATAGGCTGACTGGTATTGAAGAATCCATTATGTCCAACTTGCTAGTCAATAAATGCACTGTAATATCTAAGTGTCCCAAGGTATCCACCACACCCACAGCGCCCAAACCAATCAAACAGGACAAAAGGGTCCAAACACAACCATTATTTTCTAGTGGCACAAATGAACCCAAAATCTCTTCTAAAGACGTTACTCCCCAGCCCACCGTCCCTAGAGCAGGGTATAATAATGCCACCTCTATACAGCTACCACCGGAGGCCGCCCCATATGTGTGTGTTCTCGCGGGAGTACCGGGTCTTACACCTGGGAAGACTGAGAGACAATGTGACCTATTGAACAAAGTCAAATTTTGGCTGGGAAAAAATAGACCCCTGCCACCTAATTTAAATGGAGCAATAATAAGTGTAAGAAGGGTGGGTTGGTTGGGTTTCCTTCCCAAAGACATCATTGGTGACCTGATACTTGTTAGATTTAGGAGTAGAAACATTGTCTCTTACTTGCAAACCTGGCCGCCTCAAGATGGAGACGGCCCAATATCCGTTTGGGATTTACATGACTTTTATCCTAGAACGTCACCCATCCTCCCACTTAGAACAAAGCCAGTTCAGAACTTGTTAATAGGCAGAGGAGCCTTTGTACCGCGTGGTAGAAATTTTCCTACTTTTCCCCAACATGAATCATTGTATAACAGCACAAGGTATTGACTGCCCTACTAATTGTTGTTTGTTTTTAATGGTTAAACTGTTAAAGTTGAATTCGGTGTTATTGAATGAATGTATGTTTTAATCATGTATGTTTTTAACTGTACGCTTTTATGATTTGAAAACAAAATCGAATAAAGCTATATTGATTGATTGATTGATATATTTGACAATCCTGCTGACACTCTAGCCAAGGAATGGAACAAACCTGGTGGATCTCTGCGGCTCTCTCTTCGCAGACTGTGGCCAGCTTGGAACTGTCCACGAGGGAAGGAACAATCCTTTTGCCTTCTGCTATGTTGGGTGGTGCTGCTGCCACCTTTCTCCCTACGCCTCGTCTGCCACGGCCTGCTGCGCACATAAACACTGAGCCTCAGGACTCACTGTGGTGGGGCCTCTCTTGGGGGACTGCCACACATGAGATTAGTCTCTATGTTGTGATATTCTGCCTTGTACTTGTTATTATCACACTGCAAATGAAGACAGGTTGTCGGGCGTTGTTCGCACTCATGGTTTTCTTCCTTGTTGTGTGGTATGTTCTCTTTCTTGATCTATCTTGAGATGTCACCTGGCTGTTTATTGCCCGTGATGGAGGGTGGGAATGGGTGTTCTGGGAGTTTTTCTATGTTTGAACTTTTTGCACCACACAACGAGATTTACAGCCAAGATGCAAAATACATGCCCTACATGACTTTACCAGTCCATGCTCACAGGTTCCTCAGTGACTAGCGGTCTTGAGATCCCTTTCATGATTGTAAATTAAATTGTTGTAAATTGTTGTGTCTTGTAAAGCGCACTGCTACCCGGAGGCCTCGTAGCGCTATAGACCGCTGGGGAACCCGTCCTGGCTTTCCCTGTGAGATAGTCCCTCCTGGGGGTCTCCAAGGTGAAACCAGGCATCCCCGGCGTTTGTGTGGGGCCGTTGTGGAGATGAGGCAAGCTAATGCCCAGAGTTGCCGAGTGTGCTCCCTGGTCGGAGTAGGCACCGATGCGAGAATTATCAGTCCGCTGATCCTGGTCCAAGACCCTGCCGCGTCAGGAATCGAACCCTGGTCCCGGGCCGTTCTCTGCACTCGGGTCTGCCGCCTCTAACCAGTGAGCCACACCTCTCCTGATGTGGAACATACAGGACATAAATAACCCCCAGAAAGGCAAGCAGCCCTACAATATCTGGTCAGGCACGGGATCAAAAATCGCATTCCTTCAGGAAACCCATCTGTCCCCAATTTCTCTTCTGACCTATGCCACAACCTGGGGCCCTCATAGGTACTTTCCCTTCTACAGCATGTATTCTCGGGGGATGTGCATCTTAATACATCACTCGGTCCCCTTTTTCTTCCATAGACTGCTTCTCTGAGGCAGATGGAAGGTATGTGCCTGATACATGTCACCTAGAAAACCGCTCCATCCTGCTACTCACCATATATGCCCCCAACATAGACTCTCTGCATTTCTTCCTTACTCTGGCTTGATTCCTCGATAGGCTGGACATGGCCTAGATAGTGGTTGGGAGTGATTTCAACTTATGTATTGACCTGGCACTGGACTCAAAATTCATCTTGCCCAAGTACTAAGCTGCGCGACACGCAGATTTTGAGTGAAATGTGTGCGTCTGATTTCCTCTGAGATGTGTGGCGCCATCGCTTGCAGACTCTCCTGCTACTCCTCCTACTCTGCACCCCTCAGTATTTTGGTGTGCCTCAATTCCTGACTTCTTTCGCTTCCTACACTCCAGTCGCTGGTAGAGTTGCCATGTCTACACTGCAGGCTGTCGGACCATGCACCCGTTTGCATATCCCTGTGCCTCCTGTTCCGGGCATTGTGTCGAAACAATGGCATTTCCCCACTTCAGCCCTCACCAACCTGGTGTTTCAGGATGAACTGTATACTTCCATCATAGATTACTTTGCTCTGAATGCGGGGTCTGTTTCTTCCCAGGCCACCTAATGGGAGGCCTTTAAGGCATACATTAGGGGAATAGCAATAGCTAAACAGAGCGGGATATTACGCGACATTCATCGCTCCTTAGAGCGAGTGGAGTCCACTTTAAGCCACTTGGATTCTGCTTCCTCAGGCTCTCCTGATGCGGATGTTATGCACCAACGAGTAGTGGCAATGGAGGAGTTCTGTGAACTTGCTCAGGCCGGTCGATATGGCGAGGAAGAGCACTGGGGCCGCACACTAGTCCGCCTCCTCTGGCCACAGAAGCGGAATGAGTATATTTTAGAGCATATACTCAAGGACCACACCCACGCTTCCGACAACGACATGATTTTAGAAGAACTGCTGCGCTACTGCACTCAACTCTACGCCTCCCACAACACTGGGGTGGGGGCTGAGATGACAGAATATTTGTCGGCGGTGGCCATGGTTGAATAACCTCTCCGCAGCAGCAATTCCTCAGTGAACCGTTCTTGGCAGAGGAAATAACCGCTGCCATATACGCTATGGATGGGTCCAAAGCCTTGGGTTCAGATAGGCTCATGGGCCTATTTTACAAAATATACAAGCATCTCTTAGCCTCTCATTTGTTGGAACCCTATGTAGTCTCTAGATGCTGAAAGGCGATTATAGTCCTGCTACAGAAAACCCGACAACGACTCACTGAGATGCCAATCATAAAGATCGCTTTCTTTATTGAACTTTGATATTTAGGATCCTTGCTAAGGTGATTACAACTCGGCTGTCTCCCCTTCTGGAAAAAATCATCTCCCATTTCCAATTGGGTTTTGTTCCGCATCAGACCACATCTATACATATGCGAACACTCTTTTTGGTGTTAAACCACATCTCTCTGGATGTCCTCGCACCTGTGGCCTTCCTCGATGCGGAAAAGCCCTTTGATTCCCTTGTGTGGCCTTTTTTGTATGCTACTCTCCAAAAACTGTGCCTCTCTCACAGATTTACGTCTCTAATATGACTTCTATATTCTCAGCCTATTGCAATTATTCGTGCTAACGGTTCCCTATCTTCCCCCTTTACGCTGGTGAGGGGCAGTTGACAAGGGTTCTATTCCAGGGTATACTGATAAATAGTCATAAGCACTGAATAGTCCCCCCCCCCCCTTGCGCGGGCAAACCAGAGCATATATAAAACTACACACATATATAAGTATATAAGACAGCCAGGGTTTGTGGAGGTAGTTCACCTCTGCACTTTGGAAAAAGAAAAGAACAAAGGAGGCAGCCGCGCTGTTTGTCAAACATCAGGCATTCGTGAACACGAGGCCGAGCATTTTTGGGATGAAATGGGATTGCAATACCACAGGCACAACATGGAATGCAAGTAAGGATGAGCAATTATTTTCTCATTTTTATTGACTGAGACATCAATTTTAGATTATTCCAACTGTATTGGACACAAGAAAGCACCTTCGAACACAATTACAAAGCATTATGGATGTTGCAGTCCGGCTACGGATATAACTATGATCGAAGCATTATAAACTTGGACATTGTTTTGAAAGAGCTGCACTATGCAAGATACGTTTTTGAAAGTACTTTTGCAAAGAAGCTCTGACTGCAAGCTGTATTTAATACCAAAGACATTATTGCAAAGATTTTACTGAGTGTTGGTACATTGTGTCCTCCCTTGCTGTTTACTATTCTAGCATATTTAAGTTGAGAATAGCAGATGCTGTGTGTTGCATATGATTAAGACCTTTTGTGGTTGAAACGCATTATGCTGTACTACCTGGCTTGCCTGCTATGAATAGAAATAATTTCACCTGTTTTTCAAATGGAGGGCTTTTGTTGTGCTGCAAGTTTGGCACGATTTTATGTTGTGACCACTCCTGTCTTGTCTACATCCTCCCAGTTCAAGGATAAACGTGACATACAGTCGGCCTGTACATTGCGCCAGCACGAAATAAATTCCACATCGAAATTGTACTCCTGTAGTCTTGAGGCAAGCCCAGCCAGCCTGGCTGACCCCTTTCCCGTTCCTCCTGGCGAGAGTATTTTCAACAAAGGCTTATGGTCAGTGCGAAGTTTAAACCTACGCCCCCCACATACATCCTGAAATACTCCACACCCCAAGCAGCTGCCAAGGTTTCCTTTTCTATAACAGAATAGCAGCGCCCAGTAGTAGTCAGGGTTCGAGATGAAAATGCCACTGTTTTCTCACTTTCGCCATCACTCTGCGATAACACAGCTCCTATGCCAGTATCACTTGCATCCACAGTGATAATAGTCTTCCCATGTACATCAAAAGGAACCAAAATGCCTGTGTTGTATATTTCCGTCTTAATGTCAACAAAGGACTTTTCCTGGTCATCCCCCTAACAGAACTTGACCCCTTTTCTCAAGAGCACCTTCAATGGTTCTGTTTTACTCGCAAAGTTCTTCACAATCTTGGAGTAGTACTCAATTAGGCCAATGAATGAGCGTACCTGATCTCTATTGGTGGGAACGGGAGCCATTTTTATTGAAACCAGTAGGTCTCTCTTTGGTTTCACTCCATCAGAAGAGATGGAATGCCCCAGATATTCCATCTCTGTTGCCAGAAAGGAACACTTTTCCCTACGCAATGTCAAACCAAACTCCAAAATTCTCTCACGGGCATCTTTCAAGGCAGAGTTCTGGTCACTCACACTTTCCCCAAATACCAAAATGTCATCTTGGAAATAGATAGAATTCTTTACACCTTCTAAGATCTCTGTGACCATTCTCTGAAACACGCTTGCAGCCGAACATAACCCAAAGGGCATCCTCGTAAATTGAAATATCCCTTCATTAGTGACGAAGGCTGTCAAGTGTTTCGAAGATTCATGCAAACGTATCTGATGGTAAGCATGACGAAGGTCAAGTTTAGAAAAGTACTTTGCCCCTTTAAGCAATGTCATCATTTCGTTTATGTTAGGAACGGGAAAAGTGTCAGGGATAACATTTTGGTTCAAACTCCTAAGATCAACACAGAAACGAAGATTACCATCAGCTTTCTGTGAGATTACAACAGGGGAAATCCATGATGAGCACTCAATTGGCTCAATGAATCAGTTTCAGTTTTTAACGTCTTTATTTCGAAGGTTTCTTCATAAAAGACCACAAATAAAATGCATACACATATACAACGTTAATACAAATCTTATGAAAACGGTTCTATATAACCATCAATACACTTAAAAATTTGAATAAATAACATCACAAGACGTTTAACAGTCATTAAAAATTCACAATTCATAGATTAAATCAATGAGTGACTACACAGCGTGTGATTTCACTTATATAGTTAACATACAGATCTCATTTATCTTCCTGAAAGGTGCCTAGCTCTGATGGTCCACAACCATCCAAGGTATTTCGCCATACCTATGGAAATCCACTCAGCTGTGTTATATCTCAATATAAGCAGCGCTTCTTCCCACACCCGTGTATTAACCCTTCTGCAGATGGGTTTAAGCCATTTCCGACGTGGTGCACAGTATGCAGGGCAGGCAAAGAGAAAATGCCCCATGGTTTCCTTTAGCTCACTACACCAGGGACAGTGCAAGGACAGTTGATTTTGCCATTTGTTGGTAAACTCCCTTATTGGTAGCGTGCCAACTCTAAATTGATGATAGAGTTTCCTATCTGCACTTTTAGGGATGTTGTCCCAATATGTCTCAGTGTGAGGGACCACTTTATGGAGCAAAAAGATGCCTGTCAGGTTATGTTTCTGTGAAAGCATAACCAGATCTTCTTTGACTGTGGCCCAAAACAGTAGTTTAAATTTTTTTTTCGACGGAAAAGCCTGGTTTCCCGGATCTGACCACTGCATGTGAAGACCCATTCTATAGAGAGTTACCTTCACGTTCTTAAACCAGGATATATTCCCTGACCCTGGTTTCAATCTCACATCCCGAATTTCATTTGCAAACATAGAAAGTTCTGGAGTAGACCAAATACGTCTCCAAAGGGCTACCATCCTTTAAAGTGCCTGGTTTTTGATGGTTTGACAGCCCATGTCTAACGTAAGTGGGAGTGATGGTGAAGATGCTGGAAGACCTACCAGACTACGGAAAAACTTGTTCTGGATTTTATCCAATGAGGCGAGATCTACATGACCCCACAGATCCGAACCGTAGAGGACGGCTGAACTAATTTTGGCATTGAAGATTTTTAATGCAAAACTCTTTTAGTTTGGGAGCAGCGCTGTTCTTTAACAAGGCAACCCGACAACCGGGCAAATTTTAAATAGAGCGCCTCGATCTGCTCCTTCCAGCGCAGCCTGTAGTCTATAACCACCCCTAGGTAGGTCATCACCCCTACTTGTTCCAAGATGGTACCATTCATGGTTACATGACCCCTTAGTGGTTTGTTCTTGGTCAGAACCATGAATTTGGTTTTTGAAACATTAATTTCGAGGTCATTTATTTTACAAAACTCCACAAACTTATTTATTGCGGTCTGGAGCCCCATCTGCGTTTTTGCCAAAATCAAAGTATCATCGGCAAAAATTAAGAAGGGGAATCTTGTCCCACCCAAGACTGGCGCATCTGTCGGGGTAGATGAAAGAAACTGTACTACTTGATTAATAAAGAGTAAGAACAAGGTTGGTGACAAGACACAACCTTGTCTTACTCCACGGGTCACTGGGAAGGGCTTGGTCACCTGGCCTTGACGCCCCCATCTCACTCTGGCAAAGTTAGATTCATGTAGCCTAATGGTCAAGTCCAGTAATTCAGGCGGCATACCCATTCTATTCAGGGCTACCCACAACTTCTCTCTGGGGACCAAATCGAACGCAGATTTAAGATCCACGAACGCTGCGTATATGGTGCCTTCTCCTAGATGCACTGTCTTCCAGTAGATCATAACAAATCGAAGTACTTGGTCGACAGTGCTTATACTGGCCCTGAAGCCAGCTTGCAGCGGGGATAAGATATTTTCTTCGCTCATCCAAAATTGGATTCTACCCAACAGCATTCTGGCAATTACTTTCTGCAGGGCGTCGATAAGGCTTATAGGGCGATAATTCCCCGCAAGGGTCTTATCACTTTTTTTAAATACAGGGAGGATTTCAGCCCCCTTCCAGGAGTCTGGTATTCTGGCTCCTCTGGCGATAGCATTAGCTAGAGTGGTTATATAAGGAACCCAATTAACTATATCAAACTTAAAAATATGAGCAGGGACGCAGTCCATGCCAGGTGCTTTACCATTTTGAACCTGTTTTAATGCGGCTTCTGTCTCGATTTCTTTAAAGACTAAATTATCACATATAGCCGAAGGAGTAGGGGATGGGTTGCTCTCCCCTACCTTAGGACTTCCTGTCACCATGCCGCAGAATTGAGCCGAAAAATATTCAACCCAGTCCTCGGCTGAAACATGGTTAGCTGGGGTTTGCATGTCACAAGACCCTCCCCACTTCACCACCTGCCAGAATTTAAGCTGGTTAGTGGACAAACTAGCCTCATAAAGCTCCAGCCATCGTTGGTCATCCCAAGCTATCCTTGCTTGCTTTAAAACGTTCTTATATTTGGCCCTCTCTATTTTATTGTCCGCTGTTACCCTGGTTTTAATAACAGCTATCAAGGAACTGTGTGCTATACGGCAAGTTTTATCGTACCATCTAGCACCCAGAGATTTCCTTTCAGTTTTTGACGAGCCTCCCTGTTTAGTAAAGAAAGATTTAAGTTTAGCAAAAAGGGAATCATGAATTGAGCTAATTTGCTCCAAAGACCCCTTTTTATCCAACAGTGGTTTCGCTTTTTTAGTTGCAGCTGCTACTTCCAATGATATTCTTTCAATGGTGTCAGGGACTTCTAGAACCCGACCCCAACGTACCCTGCGACAGTCATTGGCGAGGAATGTCTCAGCTGTAGTATAATTTGTTACGTTTCTTTTGAGCAAGCCGCCATCCACTTTCAGGTTTATTGAGAGGGGATTGTGATCACTTTCTGGTCTATCGATTATTTCCATGTCCCCTAATAGGCTCCAAAACTCAATTTTAATAAGGAAATAATCTATGCGGCTGGTACTGTAGCCATTATCAAATGTGGCTTTTCCCGCCTTATCAGATATAGACCTCCCATTTGCTGCTCTAAACTCCCACTCCAAACATAACCCGAGCCATTGCAGAACAGCTTCAGTAACCTTTTTGATTGGCGATAAGGCTAAGCTGGGGATATTCCATATCTGGTCTGTCTCGCCATAGCAATTGTCTTCCATAGTTGGCAGTGGCTCAAACGTGCAATTTAGATCCCCTGCCACTGTTACACATTTGTCTCGACCAATATTGTTTAATAAAACTTCTAGGTCCTCAATAATTCCAGGACTCTTGCCACCTGGTCGACCCCTTGCATATATATTAATTAAAAACAAATCCCGTTGGTTTGCTCTGCAGAGTTTAAGTCCCTGTAAATCAGCACTTGGGACAGATAACTCATGGGTCCTATAACATAGTGATTGTTTGATCCAGATAATAAGCCCCCCAGACGGTCGAAAAATTCAAATAACCAAGGCGAAAAACAGTGTCAATTGACCAGCTTTTTGGAATACAACAATATCAAAATTCTCTATAAATGCCCCCCATTCTATCAGGTCCAATTTTCCCTTCAGCCCCGCAATGTTCCAGGATAATATCCTGAGTGTATTAACAAGGACCACCAATGGCTCATCAAGTGAAGCTACATTCCCCCCACTTTTCTCATATAATAAAGGGCTTTCCATACATTCCTCTACCAATTTTGTTACATTGGGACTATTTCTTATCTGATTACCCAAAGAGACTTCTGCAACATTGCTTGGGCTATCAGTGCTACTATCCATCACCTGAGTGCTCATGATATGAGGGGACATTTTACCAACAAACAATCTAGGCACCCTATTATCCTGTTCCACTGACCGCCCATTATGTCAGTCAACACCTTCCAGCCCACATAATGGTGCAAAACGATTCGAAAGATGAGGCAGAAACATTGGGTAAGAAGCCACTTCTGGGGGTATCTTCCTCTAAATCTAATGTTTTGGTTGGGATAATTTTGTCGGGGATAATCTCTCCCTACACTGAGTTTAGGGTAGAAGTAGTGCAGGGACAAAGTTTGAACATCACCCACTCTACCAAATCTTGGTTCTCTACAGATAAAATCTGCTACCCAAGACTCCCTAAAACTGATGACAACACAATCCCCTTTGAGGTCTTTTTTACTATATCCCACCCAGTCTACTCTCCTAACAGTAAGGATTTCGGTTTTAGACATCGGTGGAAGAGGACGATTCTTATTTAACCAAAATTTTACTTTATTGTGTAGATCACTGTGTGTTTCCGCCCTACCCTCTCCCAATGGGGCTACTCCGGTTAGAATTACGGTGTAAGGCAGTAATTCCGGGGGAAGATTCACGCATTGTTTCCTTAGCGGAACAGTTTTCCTAGTCTGAGTATTTTCATCTATTGAACATGTTGGTTTGGGTAGACCTTTAGAAGTGGACTGTGGTTTATTACCCAAATCAACCTTGTGAGGTATAGTAGACACAGAAGTCTGTTTATTTTTATCAATGGCAGGCTTCTGTTGAGGTGCTTTCAGGGGAGATGATGATACAGGTTTAGCCATTGTCCCCTTGTCCCCATTACTCATCGCCTTTTTCTGTGTACTCGTATGTTCTAACCCCTTAGAGGTTGTAAGTGGTTGTAATTTTTTCAAGATGTCCACATTTTCCCTCACTAGGGTTTCCATAGAATCCATTTTAACATTAGGAAGCCTAGTTCGTTCAAATAGGGGCAAGAGGAGTGATTTGATCAGCACCTCAATTTTATCTAAAAGTGTGCCCTCTACATCATTAACAAAGTTATTGGTACTCCCTAGGGGATTTAAAGGCAGGACTGTGGTACTATTTGAGGGCAAAGATGTATTGGTAGTTTTCTGGACCTTTTTATATCCCCCTTTTTGTGACGAATCTTCCCGTTTCCTTTTACTAGATTTGTGCGTGTTCCTATTCTCCAGAATTGGCGATCGTGTTTCAGGCTCTGGGCTTAAAACAGTGCTAGAGGAAGCCGAAACATCGGTCTCAATATTAACTAAGTTGTGGTATAGGGAACTACCTTCCGAGAGAGAATCTAAAATATCTTTAACAGCACCCCCCTCCAACACCAACTCAGCATCAGCAGACGCAGCGTCTGTATCTGTAACATTACTGGCCGCGGAATCCAATAGTATTAGGGGAACTGGGGAAGCAGCTTCACGAATTTTCCCTAAAGAAGAACTCTTACCCGTGACTATGTCAAGTGATAAGCGTTTTTCAGCGAGTGCAATTTCTTTTTCAAGGATACATGTTGTGCGTTTGAAAAATTGGTCAATGGTGCCTGTGAAGACTCCATTTTTGGTGGATACTTGGACCTGTCTTTCCTTACCAGAACGTAGGGGCATTATGTGTATATTTACTTTGACCAGGCTCCCAGTAGACAAAACATAAAAAGGAACAATATACAATAAAAGCAACCACTATGTAACCAATGATTTTTACAATACCGAGTGACCAAACTGAGAAATACAAGGGGGGTGGCCCGACCCGACCTCAACCGGCCTCGGACGGCCACAGACGGCCCGCCCTTGTCCCGGGCTTCTCCTGGTCGCTCCCGCGCAGCGGGAGTAGCGCACTATTTATATAGGGTCTGTATAGGAGGGGAGGAGCAGGCAGGGAGAGCGGCCCAGGTGCAGTCAATACGGGCTGGCGGGTGCTCCTGGGAATTGAAGTCCCAGTCCCGCAGCTCGCTCGCAGCCCTGCTCGCTGCATTGACACCCACAGTCTTTATACACTTCTCCAGATCAATTACCTCCAAAGATGAAGTAAGAGCCCCCACGAAGCGGGACCCGCGAAGCGGGTTCCGCGAGAAGTAGCCGGTTAATCAGCGGGTATTCCAATGATCAAAGTCCCAACAATGACAGGTTTCTGGCAGCAAAGCGTCCCAATGAGATTGCTGGGGCTGGGGCTTAAGTGCGCGTTGGTGGGGAGGAGCAGGCAGGGAGAGCGGCCCAGGTGCAGTCAATACGGGCTGGCGGGTGCTCCTGGGAATTGAAGTCCCAGTCCCGCAGCTCGCTCGCAGCCCTGCTCGCTGCGTTGACACCCACAGTCTTTATACACTTCTCCAGATCAATTACTTCCAAAGATGAAGTTAGAGCCCCGCGAGAAGTAGCCGGTAAATCAGCGGGTATTCCAATGAGCAAAGTCCCAACAATGACAGGTTTCTGGCAGCAAAGCGTCAATGAATCCATTGGACAGCATCTCATCCAACATTTTCTTCACCTCCGCCCTTACCATGATGGGAACTTTTCTAAGTTTGTGTTGCACGGGTACAGCATTGCTTTTGAGCTTTATCTTGTGCACATATCCCTCTAGGTTGCCCAGCTGATCCCTGAAAACACCAAGATGTCTTCTACTGAGAGGTCATCCACCACCATAACCTGTTCAACAGCGTGTGGGTCTATTCTGATATGGAGATCAAATTGGTGATACCATCCTAAAATAGGGGGTCCAGATTCAGCTACATATACCTTTCCCCTCACAGATCTTCCTTTGAACACAATATCTGTCGCCATGTATCCCAGTAATGCTCTCCGTTCACCTTGATACCCCCCAGGGTTTATATCTTTTGGCATCAGCTTTTTGTTAGGCCACTCTTGTTTGAAAATTCGTTTTGGTATGATAGTGTATAGTGACCCAGAGTCAACCATCAAGTCTACACTTTTGTCACCAATAATAAATTCTGCTTTGGGCCTGTGTCTCCTCTTATCATCTGAATTATGAGGTTCAGTAAGAAGAATTTCACCATTTACATCACCATCATATGATGAAGGTTCAACGCACAAGATCCTGTCAGGTCTGTGAGAGCATTCATAGACAGCAGGCTCTTCAGATAACATTGCAACCTTTACTTTGTTGGCATCCCTACACATTCTGGCAAAATTACCCTTACGACCACACCTTCTACATTCTTTCCCAATAGCCCAACATTGTCTTGAGTCAGATGTGTGATAAGCGCTGCCACACTTTCCACAAATTTTGTTACCAAATCTACTGGGATATGTTTTACCCCCAGTGGTATTTTTCACACCTTTAAATTTTGTAGAAGCAGCTACCTCCCCTTCACAACTTTCCACCACGGAAGTTTCACCCTCGCTAAACATGCTGACCTTAGAATCCCTGCAATCCATTTCTTTCATGCAAGAATCCGACTCCTCTATTATTTTTGCAATGTCAATTGCATCCTTAAGAGAGGGGTCTTTGGCAGCCCATAAGAGTTCCTGGGTTTTCCTGCTCCTACATTGAACAATAAGTTGGTCTCTAATCATTTCTTCTGTCATGTGGCCAAATTTACATTTCAATGAGAGTTCCCGAAGCCTAGTGACAGTCATCAATAGACTCCCCAACTCTCTGTGGCTGGGTATAAAACTTGTATCTTCTCAATGCTATATTTGTTTCTTTAGCAAATCTCACTTTCAATCTTTTACGTGCCTCCTCAAACACATCCTCATTAGGTTGACCACGCTCATTTTTTTCAACAGGTAAATACTTAAAAATATGTTGCCCTTCTTCACCTAGATTAGTAAGTAAGATTGCTTTTTTCCTGTTGCTAGTGTAGTCCTGCGCATCTAAAGCCTCTAAATAATTATCAAACATTTCAATCCACTCATCCCATTCTATATTTGGATTCCCTGGCTGATTGAGAAAGTGAGGAGGAGTGGACACAGCAGAAACATCAAGGGCACTTACATTCATTTTGATGAAATGTATAACACAACTAGTTTAAAATGTAGCAATTCAGTGAATATAAGCTCATTTCCACTCTCTGTTCATAGATAAAACAATATTAAATTGGGGATTGTATAACCATACCGCCTAAAGTCTTCTATAGTTAAAATAAATGTCACAAGAGTACCAGTACACACACTCCCTTTATATACCAGATAGTCTTCTTGTTAAATGTGCTCTCACAGTATATTGGTTGCTAAGTATGCACCACTTTATTCCGTTAGGTGGCAGTGTTTCTCCAAGAACTGCTGCAATGGTAAATATGCCAAGGATACGTTTTTTCCTCCACGAATGCTGATGTCAGTCAGAAACAACTTTTCTCCTAACAATTTCCTTTTCACTGCCCGTAGGTCCTAAAGACGATGACTCAGCCTTTCAATTCGCTCCCACAACGTCTTTACTTAAGATGCCACTCACATCCCCGGACCGCACTTCACTGCGATGAGGCTCCTCACAAACTCTGTGTAAGTGTCCTTCTTTCTGCTCGTGCTCACACCATTTCTATCACGAAGCGCAGACTTGGAATTGTCACATGAACCGCTTCCTGACGTGGCACCTCTCACCCGCATCAATATCGCATTTTCACTTGTTAACTGGCGGCCTATGACTTCCGGCAAATACCTTTGCGCGACGATAATATTCACTTGCCGCCTTACTTCACTGACATTACCGTCACATCTATGAGGCGTCTGAATCTCTTCACCCCTTAGTTATCAGACATCCGATGTGAGATATGTTTCTCCCAGCATTTTATTTTCCGCTTCGCTTCTCAGCTCTATTCAGCTGTCACTCCTGACACTCGAAGCAAAGTCTCACGCGTACTCCTCACACCTCTTCTACATATCCAAAGGCACGAATGTAATATCTTACTTTCATTACCAGCTGCGTTGGAATATTTCTTTCTGGAACGTGTGATGGCTCAACGACAATGTCCATCCCTTCTTTTCCTATCACGCCAAGGGATCTGCCTCACATCTTCTCATATTAATTACTCGCCGTATGTCGTGTTGCCGGCTGGCCAAAGACCACCTCGTCGCCAAGAAAGTGTTGTGACCATATTATGAAGTGGTGGCACCATTGATGTTAAGTAGTAGATTTATTATTACAACACGACATCGGCGTGCCCACCGCCTTCAGCCACTGGTGATCACTGAGCTGTCAGCGTCGGCGCTCGACTTCGAATCTTCACATCGCTAACATTCCATCGTGACGCGTCAAGCCGCGTCACGGTGTGAGTGACGTTACAACATTTTAGCTATGGAATATATATAAATATATATATATATTTATATATATATTACAACTCGGTGGTTCTGTTGCCCCCGTAATGGCGCTGCTTAGCGGTGCGTAGCTCCCGCAGCCAAACCAAGCCGCCAATCAATCCAACCACGTCAAATCCAAGGAATCAACGAAATTAGCCGCTACTCACAGCCAGTGTCCTCTGCAAGAAGTTTTTATTTTCTATAATCGCACAGAAAAACCAACGCGTTTCGGTAGTCACATCTACCTTGCTCACGGTTAATTTTTTCTTTGAGAGTACATTGTTTAAATTACCCATACTACCCAGAAAGCATGTGATTCTCACACTTCCTGTTTGTTGACCTGCAGGGAATTCTGGACAATGTAGTTTGTGCCTTATTCCCATTGTGCTTTTATAGAACCCCGTCTGTTTAATCATACCAATAACACTACGTATGCAATATATACAATATATACAATATATTCAATTGAGTAATGCCCTCCAGTGGGCATTTTAGTTTGACGTAGTTTGTTTGTTAATTAGTTCGTTACTGCCCTCCAGTGGGCTAAGATCCCTCAGTTTAATGACAGAAAAGGGGGGAGGGGGAGAGGGGGGAGGATAGGAGGTGGGATGTGGGTTGAGGTAAATGGAATAGAGAAGGTAGTTCTTAGTTTATAAATGAATGTACAGTTCCTCCGACTGATTCAATCCTAGAGGTGTCATGGTTCGAAAATTTAGGATGTGCCTTAAAAGTCTTTCCCGGTGGCCACCTCGATCGGACAGGGACATTGTTTTCAATCCCCAAAACTTTAGGAGTTTCCAGTTACCATCATGGTTGCTCTCCATGTGTTTGGCTACCGCGTTGTTTCTGTCCTTGTTTACTGTTGCACGGACATGCTGTAAGATTCGTATTTTCAGTTCACATATGGTACTACCTATGTACCTCAACTTACATGAGATACTGAGGGATAGGGAGGGGCGCCTCCTAATATGGCTTCAGAAAAGGAAGGTTCATGACTCCGAATCTGAAGGAGAAGCCATGGGACACTCCTCTAAGAAGTTAAGAGGGTCCTCTGAGGAAAAGGGAGATGTGAGGCAAAAAGCAGGAAAATCTAAGGAAGGTGAACCTTCTACTTCACTCCCTCCAACTCCTCTCAAGCCTTCCTCAGAAAAGAGGGCTCCGTCGTCGCTTCCGTCAACGAGATCTGTTAAAAATCCAGTCAGATCGACGACGAGATCGTCGACGACGGCGGCGAAGACCGTTCCGTCGACGATGGCGACGACGACCGTTCCGTCAACGACCAGGACCAGTCCGTCGACGACGACGACGACGACAGTCTCGATGTCGACAGCTTCGTCGACGACGATGACAACGACGACTCCGTCGACGGTGAGTGTTAAGTCTTCGTCGACGGCGAGATCTTCGTCGACGAGCATCCCGTCGACAACCCCGTCGACGGCCCCGTCGACGATCCCGTCGACGACCCCGTCGACAGCGGATAAATCATTGAAGATGTCTTCTCCAACAAAAATAACGTCAACTTACATTTCTGTTAAAAGGATTGCTCCGTCGACGGGGGGGTTGACGAGCAGAAAAGGAGAGTTTTCAACGCCAAAGATATCACCTCTGCTACCTTCCACCATTCTGGATGGCCAGGAATCGGAGGAGGAAGGATCTTTTGGAGCGGCGTACAGTCCTTCGCAGCTCCATATTAAGCATCAGGACACTGATGAGGAAGATCAACAGGAGGACTATGCCTTCACAGACCGGCCGGTCAGGGGCCAAATGAGATATGAGTCTTTCCACCAGGCCTATCACTATGATGATGATGAGGAGGAAGTGGATACGCCTGCACGAGATGAGTCAATGTCGGTACCAATCTCTTTAATATCCGACTTAAGGAGTATGATAGACAACTATTATCGTCGTTTTCCAGAAGATAATGCTCCGGCGGCCTCTGAGAAAAGCTCTCAACCTGTTAAAGAGGCGCCTATAACTCAACCACCTCCCCCTCCTCGGAAGGAGGTTCAAAACGTAATTACAATTCGTGATGACCTGAATGAGTCTGATCATGAGGAGGAAGAAGGAGAAATTGCTCAGGACGAGGAAGTGGGAGACGAATGGAACCAATATATTGCTCCAACGTCTCCGGCGTCACCCTTGCCTCAATCAAGTTCTCCTCCAGCGGATATAGCCAGCTTTCATGACCTGATGGAGAAAGCGGCTACAAGGTTCAAGCTTTCTATGCCAGTAAAGGAAAACGATTGCTTCCTTTATGACTTTAAGGAGTCCTCCAGGAAGTCGGTAAGAGCTATTCCTATCATTGAGCATATCTGGGAGGAAGGACTCAAATTGATGAAGAATCCAGCTTCAGTCCCAGCGTCCATACCCAGGCTGGACAAGAAGTATCGCGCTGTAGAGAAGGCTCCAGCATGCCTTATTGGACATCCTCGTCCAGACTCGGTGGTGACTCAAGCAGCCCAGAAGCGCTCCAAGAACCCGATGGCCACATGCGTGGCGCCCCCAGATAAGGAGGGCAAGAAGATGGATGGCATAGGAAAACGCTTTGCGGTGATGGCAGCGGCTTCCATCAAAGCTACCAACGCAATGGCTCTGCTGAGTCGGTTCAATAGACAGATGTGGTCGGACATCGCGCCTTTCCTGTCGCACCTTCCGGAAGACAAGAAAGAGGAGGCAACTACCATTCTTCAAGATGGAGCCAGAGCAGCGTCGGAGTCCATAGATGTGGCAATGGACATATCATCTTTAGCTTTTCGCCAAATGGCCGGGGCGATAACCCTACGGAGGCAGGGATGGCTCAAGGCTACGTCTTTTCGGCCGGAAGTCCAGTCTAAGATATTGGATATGCCATTCGATGGAGAAAGTCTCTTTGGAAAACAGATTGATGAGGCGTTGCAGGGGATAAAAGCAGATACCGACACTGCTAGATCCTTGGGATCATTGCAACAGGGCCGTTATCAGTCCTTTCGCGGTCGAGGATCCAGAGGACACTTTCAACAACAACGTTCCTCTTATCAATCTAATCGGTACCAACCGTATAACCAGCAGGGCTACCGTCAGTACCCCTCCAACCAACAATATCGGTCCTCAAACACTTCCTTCCAGCAGCAGGGAAGGAGAAAGTCCGCAGCCAGAGGAAAGCAGGACTCTGGGCGCAGACAGTGATGTTCCGCAGGCGCCTCTATTGCCGCTTCAGATCAACCAGTTCCACTACCTCTCTCAGTTTCTCCCGTATTGGCAGTCCATAACATCGGACAGATGGGTATTGGACATTATTACACAGGGTCACACCCTGGAATTCTCGCAAAAACCTCCAAATCGTCCACCCCTTTGCAGAGTTCATCAACACCTAACGGCTCTCAAAGCAGAGGTCTTATCGCTCATTCTGAAAGGAGCAATAGAGGAGGTACCACCAAACCAGCGGGGAACAGGTTTTTATTCGCACTTTTTCCTTATAAGGAAAAAGCAGTCATCGAAATGGAGACAGGTGCTGGACCTCAGAGATCTGAACACATACATAAAAAAGATTTCTTTCCGTATGCTATCCTTGCAGGAAATTCTGCTACTGCTTCGCAAAGGAGACTACATGGTCTCTCTGGACCTGCTGGAAGCATACTTCCACATTCCGATTCACGAAAAGCACAAAAAATATCTTCGATTCATGGTGGAGGGGCGCCATTACCAGTTCAGAGTTTTACCTTTCGGACTGAAATCCGCCCCCAGAGTTTTCACGAAATGCATGGCCCCTATAGCGGCGCACTTAAGAAAACAAGGTCTACAGGTGTTCCCATACTTGGACGACTGGTTGATAAAAGGACCATCGTTCCAAGCAACGCGAAGATCTCTACAAATGAGCATGGATCTCTTCCAAGGTCTAGGTCTTCGGATAAACAAGGAAAAGTCATCCTTTGTCCCGACTTGCGTTCTACAGTTCTTGGGAGCAATCTTGAAAACACAAGAATTGAAAGCTTACCCTTCAGCGGAAAGGATAACGAAAATCTTAAATCTGACTGCATCCCTAGCAGCAAAAAAGTTCACTTCCATCAGGATATTCAAATCATTACTGGGAATGATGTCCTCTTGCATTCCGCTGATCCCCAACTGCCGGTTGCAAATGAGACCGTTACAGGAGGCCCTGGACAAGCAGTGGGTCCAAGCCCAGGGTTCCTTCGACGACAAGCTGGTCATAACAAATCAGATCAAGCGGGCAATGTCATGGTGGGGTATCAGGAGCAACCTAACAAAGGGCCTCACTTTCGAACCACAATCACCAAGCTACGTCATGACGTCAGACGCTTCATTGCGAGGTTGGGGGGCTCATCTGCAAGACCTAGAAATTCAGGGCCTTTGGTCTCCTCAAGAGGCGAAACGTCACATCAACCTCTTGGAATTGGAAGCAGTCTTTCTGGGCCTCCAGGCTTTCCTTCCCAGGATCCAAGGTTCAGCGGTTTTGGTGCGGACAGACAGCACAACAACAATGTTTTACCTGCGCAAACAGGGTGGAACGAGATCAAAACCCTTGTCGATTCTGGCACAAAGAATCTGGAAATGGCTATTGTGTCAGAAAATATCGCTGCAAGTAGAACATGTTCCGGGAGTGGACAACACAAAAGCGGATCGGTTAAGCAGGTCATCCGACATTTGCCACGAGTGGGAAATCAACCAGATCCAGCTGAATCGGATTTTCAAAGTGTGGGGCAAACCAGGTCTGGACCTGTTTGCGACTCAGAGCAACAAAAAATGCAGTCATTATGCCAGCAGATTCCCTCAACAAGATTCGAGGGGGAACGCTCTTCACCTCAGATGGACAGGGATGTTTGCATATGCCTTCCCTCCTTTTCCCTTAATTCCCAGACTACTACGGCAAATGAGAGCAGAACCTTGCCAGATAATACTGATAGCCCCGGCATGGCCGAGGCAGTTCTGGTATACGGAGCTTCTGCAGTTGTCGGTAGAACCGAGAATACAGCTCCCGATAACCAGAGATCTGATTTCCATGAACAGAGGCCAAGTACTTCATCCGCAACTGACCTCGCTAAGATTGTCTGCTTGGAACCTTTTGAGCACGAATTCCGGTCCCTAGATATCACCCCAGAATGTCGTGAAATACTGCAAAGTTCTGTGGCTCTGTCTACCAACAGGACATATGTAGCAAAATGGAAGCGATTCTGTAGTTGGTGCATGACTAAGGCACTGCATCCCTTAACGTCCTCGGCTGAGCAAATCCTTCCGTATTTACTACATTTAGCCAGATCAGGACTGGCTCACTCATCTATAAAAGTCCATCTAGCTGCAATTTCCAGGTATAGAAGATCACCAGGATGCCCTTCCTTGTGGTCTAATAGGCTAATCAAGGAATTCTTGAAAGGGCTGTTCAGGAAGTTTCCTCCTGTCAAGCATCCTCCACCTTCATGGCGGCTTAACACAGTATTGTCGCAGTTGATGAAAGCTCCCTTCGAACCCATACACAAATCAGAATTACAATTTTTGTCATGGAAGGTGGCTTTGCTGTTGGCGCTCACGTCTGCCAGAAGAGTGAGCGAGATACAAGCTTTTTCTATATTGGATCCCTTCATTCAATTCAAGCCGGATAAGGTGATGCTAAGAACCAACCCTAAATTTGTGCCTAAAATACCCTCTTATTTTCATCTGAATGAACCTGTCATCCTGCCGACATATTTTAAGAACCCATCCACGGCGGCTGAAAAAGCTTTGCATACTTTGGACATCGGCAGATGCCTAAAATTTTACATTGAAAAGACTAAAAGCTTTCGCAAATCAAACCAACTGTTCGTGGCTTACTCAGGGGTCAGAAAAGGGCTGGCCCTTTCACGTTCCTCCATATCCAGATGGATTGCTTCCGCTATTTGCTTCTGTCATGAGAAAGCGGGAAGACCTCTCGACAGGAAAGTCCGTGCCCATGATACACGGAAAATGGCGACGTCTTCTGCATTGCTGGCAGGACTACCCCTTCCAGACATATGTAGAGCAGCAACCTGGTCGACTGCTCATACATTCACCAAGCATTACTGTCTGGACTCGGAATGGAAAGCAGATGCAGCAGTGGGACAGGCAGTCCTGTGACATCTCTTTAAATAAGGTACATGTTTATGACTTGTATTCTGCAAATTTCTGTTTACTGTATAATATGCTTTTCTCTTTACGCAAATAATTATGATGTCAATGTTTAATTGATCATGCCTTGGTATTGTGGAAAGTTCTTTTGTAATAGAAGCAATTTATGGCACACAACCCCGAGATAGGAAAGGGGTCTAGCCTGGAAACGCTCTAACTACAGGAACTGCTATCTAATCTGATACAAGCATGTGAATCTATGAAAGATTGAATACTGGAGAAAGAACTAGTTACTTACCTGTACACTATGGTTCTCCAGTATTATCTTTCATAGATTCACATGCGCCCGCCCGCCTCCCCGTTTCCCTTAGGTAGACCGCCTTTTATCTCTGGTTTTCCTGTATAGCTCACTCTTGGGCGGTAGGAAATCTGAGGTATGGTGGCTCTGCTGGGAATGGTGTAGGCTGGGGCTGGTTGCTGATTGGCTGTAGTTTGGGCCACATAATGAGGAGGAGAGGTTACCCTCTGGTTTCTCTACTCTATGGTTTCAGGCAGTTTTTTCTTCTACTGCTATGATTATTATTTACCGGGAGACTCCCACCATGACGACGGGGAAGATACAAGCATGTGAATCTATGAAAGATAATACTGGAGAACCATAGTGTACAGGTAAGTAACTAGTTCTTTTCAGTTCACATATGGTACTACCTATGTACCTCAACTTACATGGACATTCTATCATGTAAACCGTATACTGACTTTTGCAAGTTATAAGTTCTTTTATTTTCCAGGTTTTCTTGTTAGCCATTATCAGTTATTTTGTTGGTTTGGCGATCTCACAGACTTTGCAATTAGAACCAATAAGATTGATATTGGACTATAGCCAAGAATCCCAAAAAATCTCACAAATTCTGAGAAAAAACTGGAAGATACTTCAATTAGATCCAACTGTGGGACAGAGGATGGGGACTCATCCAGTAATCACCTACAGGAGAGCAACAAATTTAAAAGACCAACTGGTCCATAGCCATTTCCAAAGCAATAAACGAAAGAACACCTGGCTAAAAACACAAGGATTCGTAAAATGTTATAATTGCAAAGTCTGTGAGATCGCCAAAACAACAAAAGAACAGATAATGGCTAACAAGAAAACCTGGAAAATAAAAGAACTTATAACTTGCAAAAGTCAGTATATATATATATATGGCGACAGCACTGCAATAAACCGGCATCTACTACCTTGTGGTCCGTGTCTGTTCTTGCCCCACGTCTGGGGAAACTGCAGCGTGTGGGGAACGGAGTTCGTAAATATATATATATATATATATATATATATATATATATATATATATATATATATATATATATATAAATGACGACATCACTGCAGCTTTTCATTTACCAATTTGCATACTCTCTCCAGTGCATGCAATTTGCATGCTCTCTGGTCACTGTAGTGCAATTCTTCCCCACAGGTAGGGTTCGTTTCCATTTGCCAATGTTTTAACCTTGCCATTACATTAATTGTTCAAAAAGCCCTCCAGTGGGCCCCAGCCGTGATGTTTAGCTCCCCCAATTCTCTACCTTCCAGCGCCGCTTTCACGTAGGCACAGTCATCATCGCGCGGTCCTGCCACCATATTTCAGACAGGCGGTGCATCCTCCGCCGCTGAGGCCGCCGCGCACATATAACCCCAAGATGCCTCTGTTTAAAGGACGCCACTCCACCAGGAAGATAAGTTCAACGCTTTATTTGCAAGGAGCTGCATTTCACAGCCGTTTATCACCATTCCCCGACGCATTTCAAAGCCTCAAGCGCCTTCCTCATGGGGCAGCAATTAGGCAAATGACAACATCACTGCAGCTTTTCATTTACCAATTTGCATACTCTCTCCAGTGAGAGCATGCTGGTCACTGTAGTGCAATTCTTTCCCACAGGTAGGGTTCGTTTCCATTTGCCAATGTTTTAACCTTGCCATTACCTGTGGGGAAGAACTACAACGGGCAATTTCAATATTTTTATATGAGTGAAATGTCTAGCTAACTATGACACCCCTAAAACCTATGTTTTTTTCAGTGAATTTCTAAGGTTTTTTAAATGATGATTCCTAACTATAACATATGCAAAACCTATGGTTTTTACAGTGCATTTCAAAGGTTTTTTAAATGCTAATTCCTAACTATAACATATGCAAAACCGATGTTTTTTTTATTGAATTCCAAAGGTTTTTTAAATCATAATTTTAAAATATATTTATTGTTTTTTTTTAAATATTTTCTAACTACATTTTTTATTTTTAGATATGTTATTTTTTAAATTACATTACACTTGTCCGCCATTTTAGGGTCGCTGTCTAGGATCCACGTAGGGTGTGTGATGGATACGACTTTTCCAGCGCGGTTGCTACGCGACTTGTGCGCAACTTCTGGCTCATACGCAAGATGTACGTATTACTTGACGTGACGGACGTGCAGTAGCGCGTGACGTCATATGCATATTGGACGCGTGGGTGCGCAACTCCCGCAATTTTTTTAATGTTGAAAAATTTATTTAGATATTTAATATAAATATTAAGACAAGAAATTATCTGAATATTGTTTAACTCTTTTAAAAAGAGCATCACTTTTTAATGCAATTTCGCGAAGCCGCGCTGGGTGCGAGCAGGGTATGAGCAGGGTGCGTGCTGAGTGCGCGCATCCTACGCGCATCTTACTGCACCCCATGTGACCTCAAAGAAAGAGATTTGAATGGTTCATTACACTTCCTATTGAAACTATGGAAGGACCCCACCCATTTCAATCACTCTTCTCAGGACTTTTCCTAGGGAAAGAGCTCCTCATAAGATCTTATGTTTCTTTCTTGTTGAAGAAGATATACACTTCATTCAACTATGGCTGCTCATCAACCTGCTTCTTCTGATTCAGAACACTCTTCAGAGCAGGAATTTGTTGCCGAAGCTCCCCCAAAAGAAAGGTACAGCAGTATTGTATGAAATTTTTTTACATATCCACCTGGATTGAAGAAGGTAAATGCGAACAAAGTCAACTGTCACATTTGCAAGGCTGTGCTTTCAAGGGGAGACCCCACAAATAAATATTCTTGCGGAACTGCAAGTATGCACAAGCACTTGCAAACCAGACATCCAATCAACTATGCCAGGGAGGAGTTAAGAAGATTGAGGGAGACTCCTTCTGATTCGTCGGCAGTCCTGAGTACCAGTGGGGCAACACCAGGAAGCTCTACATCACAGCCTGACATCCGTCCCCAATTTGGGAAACTAAGAATATGATGCATAAAATGCGGACGGCTGATTGCGTATGGGGAGCAGTCAGTGGATCTGGTGTGTCAAGCTGTTGACCACCACCAGAGTTAGTTTTCTTTGCTCCTCTCCTCACAGTTTTTAGTTCTCTTTTCCCAGTTCACATTTTTTCCCGTTTTAAAAAGACAAAAAAAATACAAAATCATTCAAAAAATCTAAAAAAACCCCCAAAAGAACAAAAACAAAAAAATGTTATTTTCAGAACTAACTACTCTGGTTAAAGAAAGAGCTAAACTAGTATGCTAGTGTGTGAAAGTTTAGATGAATGTATGTGTAGTGCATAATTGACTGTAAACATACATTTGTGATGTATGGTGAATGCATAAGTGCAAAATGATAAGGAAGTGCTGCAGCATGACACTGTAAACTGTTTAACTACAACATGCTGTGGTACTTCCGAAGCACAGGGATGCAACATATGTATATAAAATATATAAACTGCAGCCATGTAGTGGCACAGGCACCCTTCCACCAGGGTGCAAGGATGTCCGTGTCATGTGCAGATTGCTTTTGTGCAGGAAGGGACACCTTCCTGCACAAAAACATTCAGTAAAGGCATTTTTTTCCTTCAATATATGTTGTGCATTGTAGCATATATTGAAAGTGAAAAAATTAGGAAAGTGAAAACAATTTTCCTCATTGTGCTTTGTTACACCAATAGGAGGATGGTGCAGCATTCACAACCATGTCCAGATTTATGATGTATGATAAATCTGGAGATGTGTCTTGTTCTATGAGTCTTCTGTGCAAATACACACAGCAAAACCTATAGAACACCTTTTCAACGCAAAGTGCTGTGTATATTGAGATTATATTTACATGGAATAAGAAAGAGAGTTAATGGCTAGGCCAATTGTTATTATAGGAGTACATTTCTGTACTGATTTTTTTTTAAACAAACTTTATTCTCGTTTTCGTGTTTATTACAAGTGCGTCACTCATAGGATCATAGAAAGGACATCATATATGCACATTTCAACATACGGTACAACCCCGCCATGCCACATCTCCAAGTCCCATCGGAACGTTCAGGCCGACTGTTCCTTCCCCATAAAGAGAGTAGGACATCAAAAACAGTAGACGAATCCCACCCAGCTGACAGTCAAGCCCAGAGAGGCTGAGCTATGGCGTTCCAGGGTTGCATAAGTACTATCAGCATCCACGCACCCTACCAAAGAACCAAGAAAAGAACACCCCCCAACTCATACCCCTCACACCAGCCCCATCCCAGTAGCCCCACCTCCCTCCTCCCTTCAGACATGTCGCTCTCCCTAACAGCACTCACATTACACAATAAGTATGTCCCATGGTCTGTTGGATTCCCTATGGGATTGGCCCAAGTCACACTTAGATGAATGCACACACATTGGGCCTTTCCCCTTCTACCCTTGCCCCCTGCAGCCCAAGATTGTGCTCTCATGCATCACAAGGGTGATACCAACTTTCAACAAGGTCAGTCTTCATCATCCACTGGATTCCTAAGGAGATCCACCATCGCCACCCAAGCTCTCGCCGCATCCCATAGTTTGTCATTATCAGTTCTCTGAGCCAGCTGGAGCTGAAGGGTCCCCTCCCAGTCTTCCCATTTTGTGAATTCCCGTAGCCAGCGCGTCACATTGGGGCCTGAGACTGCCTTCCAATGGCAGGTGATTTCACGCTTGGCTATTACTAGCCACAGGTCCAGGAATTTGCTAGTGGTTTTGTTGCTGGAAATATGGGGGAAACAATGCAACAGGCACAGTCCTGGAGTAGTTTGCAAGTCCCTATCCGTCACCTCTGTCAGTTTGGTCATGACCTCCCCCCAGTATCACTGGAGTAATGGACAATCCCAGAACATATGCATGAACTCTGTGTCCTCCAGTCTGCACCGCGGGCAGGCTGTGTGGGAGCCAAAGAATTCATTGATTTTGCAAGGCGTGAGGTACGCCCGATGAAACACATAGAATTGTATGAGTTGGAATCTCGCATTACGAGAGCATTTCCATGCTCGTTCCTGCAGCATTTCCCAGGGTTTTGCCTCTAAAAGCATACCCAGATCAGCCTCCCATTTCACACGTAGTCCCTCTAAAGGAGTTCTGGAGCCATGCGTCAGTCTCCGGTACAGACACGTGACCGCCTTGATTTTGCCCGGAGAGGTGAACACATATTGGCAAGGGAGGAAGACCTGTGGTTCCTCCATCCCATTTTTCCAATGTTTGCGCGTAGCAGCTGTCACTGCCGCATGCAGGAGGAAGTCCTGAGCTGGCAGCTCGTACCTGTCCATGAGGTCCTGAAATGGTAAGAGGGCACCGTCCTCATATAGATCCACAATAGAGGAGATCCCTAGCTCCTCCCATATCTGTAGCCGCTGCCAATCCCCTCCGTGGGGTAGTTCCTCGCAGAACCACACCAGAATCTCATTGGCATACGCAGGACCCACCTTATTGCGCCGCGTTGCCCTGGTCCAGCATTGCTTCACCACCCACAAGTCTTTGGGCACTTCTCGTTCACGCACCGGAAGCTGCAACAATATCCGAGTCAGGAGGCGAAGACCCTGATCTCTACTCCTCTGATCTGGCTCGACTCCCAGTTTCTCCACCATCTGCTGCAGCTGGGCCGCATAGTAGTAAGCCTCGAAATCAGGTACTGCAAGGCTCCCTTCTTGTTTGTGATGTGTCACAGTAGGCAGCGCCACTCTGCGCCTCCCTGAACCCCATAGAAAGCTCCTAACCATTGAGTTGAGTTGGTCAAAGTACTTCACAGGCAGCCAGAGCGTCAGTATAACAAAATAGTAAAGAAGACGTGGCAGGGTGACAATTTTTAGCAGAGCCACTCGCCCCGCAACCGACAGTGGTAGTGTCCCCCAGAATTCCAGATTACCCTTTGTAGTTTGCAGGGCCCGCCCTACATTACCCTCAAATAAATCAGCAGTCTTATGGTAAATTTGGACTCCTAAATAAGGCAAACAATTGCCCTCCCATCGGACATCTGGGCCCTGCGGAGGGTCGATCCTCTCCCCTCGTATCGGGAACACACAGGTTTTGGCCCAATTAACTTTTAGACCCGCCACACGCCCAAACCTCACCAGCAAGTCCCAGGCCCCCCGTAGCTCGCCCGCAGCGTCGGCAAGGAACATTAACAAATCATTAGTATAAAGGGCAATATAGTGTATCTGGCCCATCCCCTCTAGACCCCTGTAATGTCTCCCTGTCCGTGCACGAATCGCCAGCGGCTCCATTGCCAGGGCAAACAGGAGGGGAGATAGTGGGAAGCCCTGCCTCGTCCCTCTGCCCACATCACAGGCCTCAGAGATCACCCCTCCCGTCCGCACCCTGGCTGTCGAATGGGCGTAGAGAATCTTCGTCCAGGCCACAAATGCCTTACCTAAGCCAAAGGCCAGCAAGACCCGAAATAGGTATGGTCACTCTAAGCTATCAAAGGCCTTTTCAATGTCTATTGATAGTACACACGCCTCGTCACCCCCTGCACGCGCCTCCTGTATCAGTTGGCACAAGCGCCGAATATTCATGGGCGTGTTCCGGGTAGGAATGAACCCAGCTTGGTCTCTGTGCGCCAAGGTTTTCATGTGCCCCATCAGGCGATTGGCCAATATATCGCTCAGGATCTTGTAGTAAGTATTTAACATCGCCAGAGGGCGATACGCTCTGCAGTCCCATTCTGGTTTGCCCAGTTTAAGGAGGGGCACAATCACTGCCTCCCTCGTCGAACCAGGCAAGTAGCCAGTCTGCCTCGACCTATTGTAAAGGGCCATCAGGTGCGAAGCCAACAGGTCGATGTAAGTGACATAGAACTCTGACGGTAACCCGTCAGTACCCGGCGTTTTGTTCCTGGCCATACACCTGATAGCCCTCCCAATCCCGCCCAGATCTACTGGACGGCCCAGGGTCTCTGCCTCTTCCGCGTCCAGCTGGGGCAATTATATATCAAGGAACCCCCCCCCCCACTCCAGCTCCGTAGAGTCCAACCTGCTACTATATAGAGCGGAGTAGTAGTCCAAGAAGTGCGTGTTAATAGCCTGCTGTCCAAAGTGGACTTTCCCCCCCTCTTCCCTAAGTTCAAGAATCGCCGTACCCCTGCACGCCGGGTTTACCAGCCAAGCCAGGAGAGCCCCACACTTGTTCCGCTCCGCATGAGCTCGCACCGTGTATGTCCTGTAGTCAAAGCACCACAACCTCTTGACTTGCGTCGCCAGCGCTTCCTTCACCTGCAACAATCCTTCTTGCATGTCCTGCCGACCCGGTCTATCCCTTTGTTTCTCCCTGAGCCGCCTTTCTGCCTGCTGCACATCACTCAATAATGTTCTTCGGACTCCCACTGCTTCCCCAATGCTCCGCCCATGCAGCACTACCTTGAATGCGTCCCACTCATTAGGCAGACCGGAGGAAGTGCCCACGGAGTGCTGGAAATAGTCCTCTATGGCAGTACCTACTCACTCATCGTGACCATCATGTGGACATCAGGGGGGAACACAACATCGCATCTAGTCGGACGTGCAGCTCATGAACCGCTGGAAAAGTAAGAGTAGTCTCGGTCCCTAGTGTGGTGGGCCCTCCAAGTATCCGTGAGTCCCCAACGCTGCTGCCAGTTGCGCCTAATGTCTGCTAGCCTGCGGGCAGGAGCGTCCGGGAGCAGTGGGTGGGATCGGTCCAAATCTACATCAGTCACACAATTAAAATCCCCCCCAAGAGAACATGACCCGCCAGTTCCCCCGCCAATTTCTGTGAGAGTTGTGCAAAAAAGGAGGATTGGTCGATATTGGGGGCATATATGCTCCCTAGTGTAATGTCCCGCCCATCCAGGCGCCCCGTGACAACTGTAAACCTGCCCTCCAGGTCAATCACCTGTCGCACACATTGAAAGGGCACCCTGCCCATACCCAGATCAATTTCCCCTGGCGTAGGCCGAGTAAGTAGTGTGGAATACCTGCCCTCTCCAGCGGCGCTGTAACGCCGTTCCCTCTGCCTTTGTCAGGTGGGTCTCTTGAAGCAGTGCGATGTGGACCCCCCGCCGGACCAGGTAGGCGTGTATTTTGTGTCGCCGGCACATGGTGTGCATCATCCTGACATAATCTTAAGACCTACGGTGGTACCCATGGATCCAATGTGTGTATTCGCTCTTCTAATACCCCCCTAGCGACATATCTGACCCTCCCCCATCCCACCCAACCATCAAACTGCACCCAACTCCCACACCCCAGGACAAGCGCACAAAAACAGGCTCCCATCCAAACCAAACTGGTCATATACAGAGACATAACTAGGAGGTAATGTGTGACCCACGCACAATGCCCCCAGAACCCCCCCGGCCCCCCGCCGTCTTGGAAGTCGGTATTGCCCATTGGGCCCCAGCAGTCCTGGAGAGTCCTCGCCTGCCCTGGTATCGCCCTAGTGTAACTGACCTTGAAGCATGGACCCGGCAGTCTCACTGTAACCCCCTCCCCCAAAAATCCCATCCGCTGTCTGCGGGGTGACGTCCGGCATCTCAGAGTTCGATAGTCCTTGGGCACTACCAGATCTTGGGCTTTCTGTTCCGCTCTTCTCGATGTCGGTGACATTGCTCGCCGGGCTAACCACCCCCTGGCTGATGGCCACCACTGCCTGCACCGCTCTATCCCGTACTTGACGTTGATCCATCGGAGAAGTGGGCCTCCCCCCTCAGCGGAGACCCCATCTGTCGTTCTTGAGGCAAAGACACCTGGAAAGTGAGTGCAACCTCACCCCGCGAGCCTCTAGCCAGTCCCATGCGGCCTGCGGGGTAAGAAAGAAGTGGGTCTTTTCATCTGCGGTCACCCGCAGCCGGGATGGAAACAGCATAGCATAGGGGAGATGGAGCTGCCATAGTTTTTTCTTAACAGCCAGGAAGGATGAGCGTTGACGTTGAACCTCCCTGATATAATCCGGAAATATCAGCACTCTACTGTTCCCGATTTGCAAATTCTGCTGTTCACGAGCCACCCTCAGGATTAAGTCGCGGTCGCGATAATGCAACAGTCTCGCCACCATTGGTCGTGGCGGTGCTCCAGGTTTAGGTGGGCGAGCCGGCACCCTATGCGCCCGCTCTAGCGCATAGAATGGAGATAGGCCCTCCGGTGCTACCTCCATTCTCAGCCAGTTTTCCAAGAAGTGGACCACATCCGCCCCCTCCTCACGCTCCGGGATCCCCACTATGCGGAGATCGTTGCGTCATGAGCGCCCCTCACTGTCCTCCGCTCGTACCTCCAGTACATTTACCCAGCGTGTTACTTCGCTCAGCGAGTGGCGCAGGGCAGCCACTGTGTCCGGGATGTCCTTCAGATTGGTTTCTTGCTTCGCCACCTTCTCTTTAAGCTTCTGGTGGTCATCCTTCAGGAGGGTGAGATCCGATCCAATGGCATCCATTCTCTTCTCGAGTGCCTCCCGTGAGGCCACGAAGGCCTGCATTATTTCTCCCAATGTGGGGTCTCCATTCCTTTCCGGCCTCTGCTGCCGAACATCGCCATCCTCATCCTCAGTGTGCTGCTCCACGTCGTCTAAGCGCAACACCACGAATCTCTTTTTCCTGGATGTTTTGCCCATCATGAACCCCGCACACTACCGACGAAGAGGCCTGAGCTCTCGCCGCGCTCCAGGAAAGGCTGCTGTCCCCTGATGCCTGTTCCAGGGTTACACCGTCTCAGATTCTGCGGCGAGTCCATGCAGCTAAGTGGTAGGCTTCCCACGCCTTCACCGACCAGCAGAGCCCGTCCATCCTGCCCCGAGTCCGAGGCCCTCTACGGTAGCAGTAGTTCCTAGGATGGGGCCCTCGTGTCGATGGCAATCCCTTCCTCCACTATACTCAGTGCCTAGCTGGGCTCAGGAGGCACCCACTCGGGTTCCATGGACAGCCCCCGACAGTGGCCCACTCAGCACGTTGCAACTGCCTCCAGCCAGCCGACACCCGCACCACTGTCTCCCAAATTTGTTCTAGACAAGACACTACAACCAGGCCCACTTTATCTGTTCTTGGGGGTTTTGCGCGCTCTGCGCCTCCGCTGTGCCTCGGGTTCCAGGCACCCCCTGGGATCCCCAGCACCACTCACCAGGCCAGTCGTCCCCTTCACACCAGTAATGTCCCAGCCTGCCTCCGATGCAAGCTCTTAGTCCAGGTAATGCCCCCAAACACCACAGGTACAACGAAGAAAGTCAAATGCCGGGGCCTCACTGTGGTGCAAGCCTCGTCCCCGGCGCCGCCATCTTGAAGTCAGGCATCTGCTGGGGACCAGCCAGAGGATATCTTCATGCTCTCACGTCCCCCCGGCCCCTTCTCACTGCAGATGCCCAGGTAGGTTGCCTCCAGTCCCAAGCGGTGGCGTCCACGGGCAGAGACGTTCCCAGGACCCAAATGAGCCGCCAATGCACGCCCCCAGTCAGGCGACTGTCCAGTCGAGGGAGGCCGCCATTTTAGGGTACGAGTTGGCAGACCTCCACTCGGGGGAAAAAGCCCTCGCAACTTTCTGCCTCCGCTTGCACTAAAACAGGCACGAGATGTCCGACACGAATGTCCGTGTCGAGAGCCCAAGTAAGTGCTCAGGATGCGTTGCTGCGGAGGCGGGCCGCGGAGGAGCCCCCGAGGTCCGCTACTGATTACATCATCACCCAAGCCACGCCCCCCCAAGTACATTTCTGTACTAATAACAGAGAACAAGATACATTTACAACTAGTTACGTTTTAGGGAACTGATAGGACATATTTATATATTACTGAAGGGAAGGGATGCGGCCTAATATGACATGTGCAAAAACACTCACTGATATGGTTTACGCTAAAGAGTTTTATTTCTTTTAATTCTGAAATTGCCAACACCTGCAAAGCAACCATATCAGTCTATTCTGTACTATACCATGTTTCTTGCAGACAGGTGTTCTTAAGTTGTCCCCTGTTTCATACTTGTCTGCATTGGAATTTTGTGGCACAAATCTAGTCCATCCATCTTCCTTTTCTTCAACTCTGTGGAAACACAGTGCATTGTGCATTTTAAGACTTACTAACACTTACCTCAACAGTAATACACGTAAAAAACGGTACACATTTTATTCACTTGTTTTTTATAATCTTAACCCCTTCGCTGCTCATGGCGAGCTCAGCTCGTCATGAGGCACAGTGGAGCTGTGCTTATGACGAGCTGAGCTCGTCATGAACAATGGGGTTCGATGAAGCTCAGCACAGGAGGGGAAAACCATTAGCAGCCAAGGTGTTAAAATTAGGATATGTAAAAGAAAAGTAAAAATAGTTATAACATGTAATAATACATTTTTAATAGTACATCATAATTTTAAAATTTTACAAAGTAATTTCTTTGTCGTTTTTGCTGTTTTCAGAATATATTAAATTTCACTAGAAATAGTGATTTCAATCGCACTCATCACATAACAGCGGGCAAAAAAAAACAATCAATTAGATTGTTTAAAAAAAATATTATTCCATCTATAGTAAAATACTAGACAATACAAATCACACCTATATAAAATGATTACTGCTAAGAAAATGTTATACCTTAAACTTATAAACACTATAAATGATGCCAGTTAAAATTATACGCAGTGTGCAACAAAAAGTCCATAATTCAAACAAATAATTTTCCTTGATGCCAAATTGTATTTTTGCAGTAATGTTTATGTAAATTGTCCAATGGTAATCCTATGAAATGATAATAATAAATTCCTCAGAGCCTGAATTATCTTCCTAAAACGTTGGCTTCAAAATTATTAGGTAGGAATTTGGTAATTCAGAAGGCAAACGTTGTTTGAAAACCAACTCGGCATCATTACAAAGGCTCCAGCCTTTCTCACTTTTTAAATAGGCAGTGTAATGTCCAGATGTTGTTGAAGGACCATCATGGAAAATAATTGCTACTGCTACAAAAGTCCTTCCTGATATTGATAATTGTGTAGCTACAAACAGCCTGATTCATCATTCTCCCGTTTTGCGAGCCCCTAATAGCGAATCGCTATTAAGGACTCGCAAAACGGGATTCATGTAGAAATTGCATAAAGAAAAGCGATTCCTACATATTCCTTATTTACGATTAGCAAATTGCTAATCGCAAATAAGGAATAACTCGCCATTCATTCCTATGGGCCAAAAGGCCCATAGGAATGAATGGGGAGTATTCCTTATTTGCGATGAGCAATTTGCTAATCGCAAATAAGATAGCGATTTGAAGGGTGCCAGGGGTGTCCAAAGGACACCCTGTAGCACCTCTCAAATGAAATTTTACACAGGTGTTGCACACACACATGTCCAAAGGACATGTGTGTGTGTAACATGCAACTCAGAAAAATGCATTTAAATGCATTTTTCTGAGTTTTCGCAATTTACCACGAGGTCTGACCTCGTGGTAAATTGCGGCCAGAAATTGCGAATTCACAAAAAAAAATTGTAGGATGAATTGCATTTAAGGAATCTCAAATAGAGATTCCTTAAATGTAATTCCTCGCAAAATTGCGAGATCGCAATTAGCGATTTTTGCATTTGGGATGCTGAATCCCAAATGCAAAAATCGCACTCGCAAAGGGCCAGATTCTCAGAATCTGGCCCTTTGCGAGCGCAATTTTGTTTGATGAATTGGGCGGCTAATGTTTGATTAAAGTGTCCAATTTTCTTCCACCAGCTGTACAACGTTGCATCATTAAAATGATATATTGTCCATATCTTTCTATAAATAATGTCGATAACATTTCTGATTTGCATTGGCTACACTCCATGTTTTGACTTGCAGCTTTAACTGATTTATTGAAAGACACTGATTTACAGTCTGGTAATGTCAAATATAAAAATCTTTCAGTGTCTACATTAGTGCTACATGTATACATAGAATTTTCACAATAATGATCCCATTTATAACAAAGGCCAAAAATACTCTCTATGTCTACACCTTCATTTTCCAAAACAGTAAGCATATACATTAAAAATTCCTGAGCATCTTGTTGGATATTTTGTGTAAATTGTGTAGAACCAGGACATACATCCAAAAGATTACGAACATCAGAAACGCTTTGTATTTTACTCTTATCTGTTCTCAATTTTTCATGAACAGAATGCAACAAGGAACAAAATATTTTTTCCCGATTCTCCATAATTTGGTGTTTTAAACCTTCAAGAAAAAAACCAACATTGACCACTACATTAGCATAGCAGTTGACACAGAACTATTTTCAAACTGATAACCAACAATCTTTTCAACATGGTCTCCCTACTGAGATTTCTTTATGCATTTCAAAATGAGTATTTTCCGTTACAGCCCAAGTTTTTCTCAGAGGTGCATGCGGAGTTGAGGTCCTACCTGTGGTTAGGCAAGCACCCCAGGGTGGCACTGGCGACCTTACAAAGAGACCAATATGATGGGGGAATTTCATTACCCGACCTAGAAGCCTACTATTGGGCAGAACATCTGGCCCCCATCAATGACTGGGTCTATGCACCGGCTACACATCCCACTTACGCACTAGAAAGACATACTATGGACACGCATAATTGCCTACACTACATATATGAGGGGAAAGGACGAACCACGCTGCTACCGGCCACCAGACTCACATTGGGAGCTTGGCAGAAGGCCACGAAAGCTATGGGGTGGACTCATAGACCCTCGAGGCAGACCCCAATCTGGGACTGTGCATGGCTGAAAGAGCTCAGTAAGTTAAAAGGCTTCCGAGGCTGGGATGATATAGGCATCTCCTCCTTGGGGGATGTGATAAAGAGCGGGACTCAGAAGTCATTTCAGTCCCTGCAGGCGGAATTTGGACTGCACCGCTCCCAGTTTTTCAAATATATACAATTCAGACATGCTTGGCAGGCGGAGGGGGTACTACAGGAGACACTCCCTGAATATGCCCCTCTGGAGGGCCGCTTACTGTAGGAAAAGATCCCAGAAAAGGCTGTATCCCTGACATACAAATCAATCATGAATAATAAACCGGATAGGCTTACTGGACTCCGCGCCACCTGGGAGAGAGAACTGGGAGAGATGAACGACGTGGATTGGGAGGTAGTACTGATGCACTCTAGGGAGGTAGCAATTAAATCGCGACTCCGCTTGATACAATTCAAGATCTTACACAGGGCATACTTTGACAGGCAGAGGCTCTTTAGGATGGGGAGAGTGTCTGACCCTAGCTGTCTGCGATGTGGAATGGCGACTGGGGACTTCTTACATATAGTGTGGTCGTGCTCACATATACAAACCTACTGGGGGGAGGTTACTGCTGAACTGGGGGAGGTATTGGAGATGGATATCCCAATGGACCCGAAGCTCATTCTTCTGGGGATGACGAATAATGTGGACTTGGCCCGCCCACTGCTGATCTTCTTGGCTCTAGCGCTGGTAGTAGCCAAGAGGGACAGAGCTAGGAAATGGGGGGCGCCATATACCCCTCAATTGGGAGAATGGAGGAGGGGAATGGACCTGTACATGGCGGCCGAAAGGGTCACGTATAAGGCGAGGGGATGCCCGAAGAAATTTAGCAGAATATGGGGCAGGTGGAGGCACTACCATGGCTTGGATGGAGGACTATGAGGCCTGCCGTTTATGTGTGACCAGGATGCATACACAATACAGAGCCGTCCGAGCTCGAGAGACTATGCATTATGAGAGTGTCGACCGAGGATTACTGCATGTGAATTTGATTATTGGTGGGGAGAACTTAACCTTTGCTGGAATGTGTGGGGGGGGGGATTGGTGGGGGAAGTGGGGCCTTTTGCTTGACAATGACGTGCTTGTACTGTACTTGTTTTCAGGTGTTAAAATAATAAAAATGTTTCCAAAAAAAAAACAATCTTTTTAACAGTGTCCTTTTTCTTTTTTTTTTTCTTTTTTGCTTACAATTACAACTTTATCTTATTTCACTCTCCCTTCCCCCCTTCACTACACCTTCAGTACAGATATTCTCATACCTTCTTTTTCAACCAACTACACGCTTTTCAAATACAGGATATAGACCTAAATTAGGAGCATATGTTCTTCTTAACCTATTATACTCTTTGACACATTTGGCATCTGCAGTAACCTTTGTATAATCAAAATCAATCAAAAACAAACCAGATAATGTTCTGACTCGCGACAAAGCAACATATGCCATATCCCCTATACATAGTGTATGTAACAAGGACCCCCTGAGGTACAAATTTTATTAATTCCTGGTCAGGGACAAAAAGATATATGTGAAGTAAAAACCTAGGCAATTTAAGCAATTAATAATATTATTGTGCCACTTATTATGTTTTCTTTATGAATTTGTGATATTGTTTTTATATATTGATGTGATTTGGTCTAAACTGCCTTCAGATACAAATCTTTTAATGCAACATTTATTTTTAACTAAGTCAATAAAAAACAGAACCTTAGTTGTTTATGTGTTACCTCTCCTTTATGTCATTGTACAGACAAGCTGACCTAATTGCTTAAATTGCCTAGGTTGTTACTTCTCATATATTTCCCCTTTAAACACAGTACTTCCAATGTTCACGAAAGCACTGTCAACACTTAAACCTTGAGGATTGGGGGAGCATGACGGCCGGAAGCTAACGGCCGTGACGAAGCTCCTCCTCCTGTGTATGGCGCACAAACACTGCTAGCGTTATGCAGAAGCTGCAGTGGTGATATCGCCTCCAGGATAATTTTTCCGCCTTTTTTTTCTCCGTAAACCCAGTGGTGAAAGTGGCTCTTCTACGCGGGCAGAACATATCCGGTATTTGGCATTTGGAATTTGCGATAGAAACGCGGATGGTCAGCGAGATCCTAAGACCGGTGTGGTTCCGGGAACTCGGTGCAGTCAGGGAGTGGCGACGAGACCCGAGAAGGGTTTCCCCTGGGCTTGGCAGATGGACGACACAGCTGACATATTCTGATGTTAAGGTGGTAAGGGCAACCCCCGGTAAGATCTCTCGTAAAACGCCTGAGGAAATAGAAATTTTACGTGGCCAGTGTGTCCCCTACATGCACCCTATGTATGTACATATACCCCATGTATGTCCGTGTCACCATGCAATTCCCTTCTCATGCCTGTAATAATAATGCCTCTGCATTTCCGTTCAATGTTAGCATGTTAGTTACCAGGCCCTCCATGAAAGAAACGTTAATTCTGCACTGAGGCCTATGTTGCCAATGCATTTACATGGTACACGTTTAAAAGTCGAGATGAACTCGTTTTGTGGCTCAGCCGAGCCAGGACCCGAATTCAGGCTCCGTGCCTCCTGACACTCTGAAAGCTGCAGTTTAGTTATGTATCCCTGACCTCTCACTTACTTCCTGCTCAGCCGAGAGGTGCCCAGCTCGGCCTGCCAAGACAGTATTTTCCCTACAGTTATCTGCTCTGCTCTACAGAAACACATTCCTGCTTAATGAAAAGGGTAAACATATTCCGCCTGCAGAAGATAGGGCCTAGCCTTTCTGTCTCCATTCAAGTGATTTACAGAACCCTCATCCATAGAAGGCCCATGGCCCCACGCAATGCACAAAGAAATATATGCACACACTAGCATTTAGTGATGAGCAGCCTTTGCTCGAGCGACCTTTAAGTCAGATAATACATCCTCCAAACTCAAGATATCAGATAATACCAGAAGTGCAGGTCGTCGTGACATTCAAGACTCCTCTACTAGCACGAAAGTCAGCTCCCCCCAGCTTCCCCCAGTTACACGTCAATTCTACGTCATGACCAAGTTTGCGCACACAAGTAGGGTAAAGGTTCCTGCTGACCATGCAGACCCCCTCCATGTATCCACCCACCTATGACACACCTATGACTCATCAAGTGAACACTCACGTGTACGCCTTCTTACACGCCCTTTTCACGCCCATGTACTCTTATCTCTCTCTTTCACTTACTCCGCCTGGAGCGCTCCGCCTTCTCTATGCAAGTTAATGTATGTTTTAACTATAAATAATGAACTCTGTGAATAAAGTTCAGATGACGATCCTTCCTGATCCCTAGTGGTGATGGAACCCGATTCTCCCTTAACTCGAGTTACTGAATAAAGCCCTTCTGAATCGGACACCACGGACTCTGCCTCTCATTATATGCATGATCCTTGTTAATGTATAGAAATTCTGACAGGGTAATTATTTTATTTACCACATAATCTGGCGCCCGAACAGGGACTAGTCCCCTTCCCCACGCGCCGGCGATGTAGGTCCAGCCCCCTGCCCCCTTCTACAGCTGTGACGGACTTCAAGTGTACACGACAGCGGGACTTCCTGCCTACTCCCTCAGGCCCACGGAGGAGACGGAGACTGCGACCAGGCATCCACACGAGGCGGTGAGGATTGCGGACCATCCCAACCAGAGCCCAAGTCGAGAGAGCAAGGTCCGAGGTATCCCGAGGCCCACCTGTTCCAAGGCGCATGCGCAGCAGTAGCCGCAGCAGTAGCAGTCACGCGGTATCGAGTTTCTGAGGCCTTCAAGTTCTGCTTCCCGGTGCGTACCGTTATTGGGAACGCATAGAGACGGGTTCATTTATTTGAGCCCGGTAAAGACGTGTCTGGGTACACAGACACGGTAAAGACGTGTCCCCTTCAGGTGGGCACGGTAAAGACGTGTCTCTTTATGAGACCGGTATGGTTGTACTGTTTTGCCGTACATAAAGTAAACAGTTTTTCAGGACCATGTTTTTTCCTATGTACTAGTTAGGATGTATCTGTTTTTAATGTATTAATGTTGTTGCATGAATGGTTGTTTTCAGTCTATTCTTGTGTATATTGTGTTTTCGTTAAAGTTAGGTTCCAACATGCCACTGTTTTCGAAATTACGTCAGATAGGGACCAGGAAAGGGATACTCGAAGAGTCAGTTCCCGTCCCGCCTAGAGACACTCCTGGTCATTTTATGTATCAGAAGCATGGGCTAGATGCCATACTGTTCTTAGACTTATGGGTAGATTACACGAAGGATCTAGAAGAAAGGTATAGATGGCCTGTCTCCGGAACATGGGATGCTGAATGCATTATGAAAGTAGAGGAAGCGCTATGGAAAAAGAAAGCTAGACAGTCCCAGAAAGATGCCATTGAGTTATGGCGTAAAGAAGCGCATAGGAGAACAGAGAAAGAATTCCACAAAGCAGAGAGAAGTAAAGAGGCAGCAGAAAAAGCCAGAGAAAAAGAACTAAAGGAAGAGGGGGAACGGGTCAAAGCAGAACAAGCAGATAGAGAAAGAAATGCCCTCATTACAGGCATGTATCCCGTCCTCGCTGAAGGACTAGCTAAAGTGACCCCCTCAGAAGTATCTAGTAATTTGCCGCCACCACTAATACCGACTAAAGTACGTAGGCATAGACAGACAGAAGCTGAGGCTTTTATTTCCTCCTATTTAGAGGAACCTGCTCCGGATTATGTAAACGCAGAATTCCCTCCTCCTGTCCCTTCCGTCAACAATCCTTTTCTCCCTCCGCCCCCAACACAGGATCAGCTTATACAACAGCGGCCTCCAGTGGCAGTGAAAGACGACTTAGGCCAAGGGGCAGTGGGAGGGGGGTCCACAAACACGCCACGAACACCGCCGCAAACGCGAGCACTGCAGGAGTTAGGACTACAACGAACGCCACAAACGACAGCATCACCCTATAAGCATAATGTAACGATTTCACATTGTATATACGATCCAGTACCAGGTGTAGGTGCAATGCCCGTGTTCTCACTACGATTAAGACGCTCTGTAGAGTATCTGATCACACTACCAGGCATGAAGGACAATTTAGACAAAATATACCATTTCATTAGAACGGGGGAGGGATCCGACAGTATAGAAGAGGCCATGGGACAGAGAAAGGTGGAGGTACAACGCAAAATTTTACGTTTTTTGATTAACTGTCTGATCAGGGAACAAGACCAGCCAGACAAAGGAGTAACTAGAGGTATGACTGATTGGAGTGACAACATAGCTGCCGGTAAACATGATACAGTGGGAAAGACAGAATGCATGTATAAGAAAATACGAAAAGAGATTCTAAACTTACACAGGAAAGAGTCTGACGAGGAAGAGGATCCAGCATCAGACGATGCTGAGCACGTAACAGAGGAAGTGAGTAAAATAAATTATGTAGGCAGAGCACGACCGTTTGACAGGCCCATATGCCTCGACTACCGCAAAAAGGGACCTCCTATAAAAGAAAGATATTCCCTCGAGAATCTATTCCAAGCTACTGAGAACGCACTAAAAAGACGAGTAGAGTGCGATAGACCCCACACTGTACACAAACAGGAATTAGCCCGGTCAGCAGTTCAATGGGTGTCTAATTCTAACATATATAATGGTGACGTAGTGGCCCAGACCTTTTTGAGCCTTTCTCCGAACGAACAGCGTTTGGCTAATATTTACATGGTCCAACATTTGATAACGTTGTACGAGAGTCAACATTCTGATCCCGGCCCCTTGTATAAATTACTGGACGATATACTTCTAGATAGATGGATAGGCCTAGGTACCGAATTAATTAATGTCATTCTGGACAAACGACATACGTACGTGACTTTTCTGACCACGTGCATGATTCCTGCCCCACACCACGACAGAAAGAGCTTCCACATAGACAGACAGAACCCCCTACGAGAGGTTCATCCTGTTAGAAATACAGGGGGTGAGCTTCAGCGAGTATATGTTTACACACCCTTGACGAAAATAGAAATACTGGAAATGAAAAAGATGTTGCCCTGCCATGATAAAGACCCGGGGGGGTTCCACCGTGAATTAAAAGACATTCTCCGCATAGGGGATTACACGTACGCTGACATCATTAAATTACTGAAAGTACTGTTACCTGCAGTCATTTATGAAAAGCTTAAAGAGAAAGACTGGGAGGTGGGAGAGAAAAAGATAAATTGGACAGAATTGGAAACAGAGGATAGAACACGGCTCCCTGGTATTGGTCTTGGGGAAAAAGCTAAAGCACTACCTGAACTCTTGATACAGGTCCTGCCAAGATTATTGGTTACTAAAAAGGAAGATTGGGATGCTATTTCAGCCTGTAAACAGAAACCAGACGAGGACACCAGTGATTTTTATTCCAGATTCGAGAAATGTTTTACTATTAATAGTGGCCTTAAGCCAAGTAGTGAATCATACCCACATCTTTTTGTGAGCAAACTAGTAGAGAATTCCTTACCCCCGATCAAGAATAGAGTACTGAAGGTTGAGAGTACCTGGCAAGCAAATAGCCCTTCCCAAATGTTGCAAATGTTACAATATCACCAGAACAGAATTAGAGAGGAACAGGAACATGAAAAGAGACGCATGAAAGATACGAAAATGAAAGTGCTAGTTGCACAATCAGTACCAGCTAATGGGAATAAAAAGGGCACGACACCTGTTAAAGGGAACTGTAATTATTGCAAGCAACCAGGTCACTATGTAAACGAATGTGCTGTCCTGAAACACAATATAGCTACAGGCAAGACAACAGAAAGACCGCATCCTCCTAGACAGAATAGCACCCCACAGAACACGCAACAGACAGTAGCTCTACCACAACCGATCGCTGCCACACAACAAGTCACACAACAAATGTACCAGTCGGACTATCCAGAATATCAGCAATACTCATGAAACAGCCTAGAGAGGGAGGTTGGCTTGCCCCTTATTGAGGTTCCTGTAGATCAAGAGGGTTCCTATGTACATAGTCGTGTATTGGGAAAAGACAGAAAATTTTTGATTGACACAGGGGCGAGCAGAACTACCATCAGTCATGACGAGGCTCCAGGGGCACCCCTCTCAGGCTCACAGAATGTTTCCCTGGGATTTTCAGGAAAGCCTATTGTTAACGAAGTGTCAAAGCCAGTTTCCCTAGGAGTCGGTCCATTGTCCCGTACAACAGACTTGTTACTTACTAAGTCATGTCCAGATAATTTGCTTGGTATAAAGACATTGAAAGAACTAGGAGCTGTTATATGTTGTTCTCTGGAAGGAGTGCAATTGTTTTTACGTGATTTTAAAGGACATTATGTGTTGAAAGATTTTGATCTCAGACTCCAGAATGTACCACAGCATTTATGGGCACAAGGTCCGACTGACGTAGGTTACATGCACTTTACGCCACACCGTGTCACTCTCAAACGAGGAGTAGTACTGCCACGAATCCGACAATACAAGTTACCACCTGATGCCGTAGTGGCCTTACTGAAAATTGTTGACGAGCTCATTGCACAAGGAGTGGTAGTAGAAACTGACTCAAATGTATGTAATTCACCTGTCATTCCTATTCTTAAACGAACAGACCCTAATGCACCACCAGTCTACAGACTAGTGATTGACCTTCGAGAACTGAACAAATGCATAGTACCACAATATCCAGTGGTTCCAGACATCTCTTCATTACTGACTGCAATTGATTCCGAGGCAACGTTCTTCACTGTAATTGATCTAAAGAACGCTTTCTTCAGTGTCCCAATACATCCAGAGAGCCAATACCTCTTCGGATTCTGTTTAAATGGACGCAGCTTTAAATTTGCGAGAGCTCCTCAAGGATTCACAGAAAGTCCTAGTATTTACAGCCAAGCATTGAAAAGACAACTAGACAGTATTCACATGCCTGCCAACACCGCACTGCTCCAATATGTAGACGATATCCTGATCACAGCACGAACAGAACCAGACTGCGAACGTGCATCGCTGACAGTCTTATACTTTCTGGCAGACAAGGGGCACAAAGTGTCCCCTTCGAAGTTGCAATTCTGTGCACAGCAAGTGGTGTACCTTGGACACTTGCTGTCCAAGAGCGGTAGACAGCTGACACAAGACCGTATTCAGTTAATTGCAAATCTTTCACAGCCCAAGACACAAAAGGAAGTACGGGCCTTCATTGGCCTTACTTCTTACTGCAGACAATGGATTCCCCAGTATGCATATCTAGCCAAACCACTCATACAGTTAACAACACAGGAGGCAGCGTCTTCGACTGTCCTCCCTTGGACACAAGAACATACACTTGCATTTGAAGAATTGTAAAAAGCTTTATGTCAAGCACCAGTTTTAGCGACTCCCTGTTACAGCAAGCCTTTTACGCTTTTTGTCACTGAACGAGATGGAACAGCATTATCTGTCCTTACACAAGATCAAGCAGGAAAACACAAGCCTTGTGCTTATTTTTCTAGTACATTAGATCCAGTGGCCCAGGCTCTGCCTGCGTGCCTGATATCAGTTGCAGCAACAGCTCTAGCAATAAGACAGAGTGATTCCATAGTGTTAGGACACCCCCTGACAGTACAGGTTCCACATTCAGTGGAAGTTCTCTTGAACAGGACACAGACACAACATCTGACTGTAGCAAGATTAACAGGATATGAACTGACATTATTCCAGCCACACATAGAGATCAGACGATGCAATATTCTGAACCCCGCGACACTCTTGCCCTCAAGCACAGTGGACACTGCACCACATGACTGTGTGGAAGTAAATAATATAGTGACGAAACCAAGACAAGACCTAACAGACATTGCATTGCCAGACCCTGACCTGACACTATATGTGGATGGTTCATGCATGAGAACAAGCACAGGAGAGTTAGTGGCCGCATATGCCGTGACCACTGATACTGAAGTCATAGAGACACAGAGAATAGACACACTGTCAGCACAAGCAGCAGAGCTCATCGCTCTGACACAAGCCTGTATCAGAGCCAAGAACTTGAAAGTAAACATATACACAGATTCACAGTACACTTTCGGGGTCGTTCATGATTTCGGAGTGTTATGGAAGGAGAGAGGTTTCCTGACCTCTCATGGGGCCAAAATTCAGCATGGTCCCCTTATTTAAGCTCTGTTAGAAGCAATACACTTGCCTACAGCCATAGCCATCATGAAATGCAAAGCACATACGAAAGCCACAGACACCATTTCCCAGGGTAACAACCTAGCAGATCGAACAGCTAAACTTACAGCCCAGACTCCAATAGACACTGTAACAGACACGACAAAGACAGAAGTACCAACACTAACAAAGAGCATGACAGTCAGGGATCCCTCACAGGATGTACTTGACATACAGACACATGCCACTCCAGACGAAATAAAGAAATGGACTGAACAAGGAGGGGTCCAGACTGACAAGGGTTGGATGACAAAAGGCAAAGCTACATGGTTTCTCCCTGACTCTATGGTTCAAGTCATCATAAACACAGCACATAGTCCAGCACACTTAGGAGAAAAGGCTATGCTAGACAGTTTACAGAATATTTGGTTCAACAAGCACCTGCGTGCAGCAGCAAAACAGAAAGTACGTACCTGCATGACCTGTTGCCAGTTCAATCCAGGCAAAGGCATTCCAGTGGAACAAGGTGGATTCCATCCCCCTGACCACCCTTTTGAAGTCCTCCAGATGGATTATATCCAGATGGACAGATGTCGAGGATACAAATATGTCCTAGTAGTTGTATGTGCACTAGATGGACAGAAGCGAACCCAGTTCCAGATTACACTGCTGTGACCACTGCCAGGCAGTTGGTTTGAGAGTTCTTTCCACGTTACGGATTGCCCCGTGTCGTGTACTCAGATAACGGTCAGCCATTCTCCTCTGAATTAATGAAACAAGTATCTCTTCTGTTAGGGTACCAGTGGAAGTTCCATTGTGTACGACATCCAGAGGCAGCCGGACTCGTTGAGAGACATAACCAGACACTTAAGACAAAATTAGCGAAAGTCTGTGCAGAAAAAGGCGTGGATTGGATGGTAGCCTTGCCGGTTGCCCTCTTTTTCATGCGTATGGTAGCTCATTCCAGAACAGGACTGTCCCCTTACGAAGTAGTTTTTGGTAGACCACCAAATATGTGGGGTACGCCTATGCCAAAGAAAATTACTGATGTTGACAGTAATATGCTGACAGATTACCTGGCTTCCTTGATGTCTGCACTCCTCTCTTGTCGTTCACAGGTTGCAGCCGCCTTCCCCGACAACACCCAAGTTAAAGAGCACACCGTCGTTCCAGGAGACGTTGTGCTAGTACGGAATTTTGATCGTTCAAGCCCTCTCGAGCCCCGCTGGCGAACACCGAAGTTAGTACTGCTTACAACGAGGACTGCCGTCAAGGTCGAGGGAAGAAAAGGCTGGATTCATGCCCAACACATAAAAAAATTCATGGACAAACCGGAACTGTGATCGAAACTAAGGACTGCCCCGAAACAAGTGACTCAAAGCCCCCTTTGCTAGAAAAGACTCCGCAACAGGAGTATAGGTCAAAATTACGGTCTAGTAAGTCAGACAGCGTTTAATTGTTTAAGTCCACCCTGTGGTGAATCGGTTAGACAGGTTCCTGAAATGTATAAGATCGTAGACCAGAATAGCAGACAGAGAGATAAGAAAGAGAAATACTGCAAGACCTTACGCAGCAGATGTATAGTAACTCTGATCATTATGTTTCTTCTAAGTATATCGATTATATGTATCAGCTTGACGCTACATGTTTTCTTTCCTCCTATTGGTTCACACATACACTCTTCCTTTAATGACACTATAGAGCACACATTCAGTGATCTGCCACCCCATGAACTGTCATATCGACTAGCACTGCGCAACAATACTTTTATTCGAATGTTGCACCATTCTCATCAGACCAGCAATGTAACAAATTGCTGGGTATGTGGCCGACTCCCACCTTATCAGAAAACGAAGGGAGTTCTGCCCCTCTTTCCTTTTCCGTTCTCGCACAATGGTTGGTGCGGAGCATGGTTTGCTTTAATGTCATCACAAGACAGAAAGTTCACAGATTCCCAGAGTGATTGGATTTGGGGAGATTTAAATAAAGTAATGAATGAGGCATGTTTTCCAGACGAAGATGGTCTTCCCCAGAAAAAAGGAACAGATCTAGAAAATGAAGTGTATGAACAAGGAAATGCTTCCCTTAACTTTATGATTTTGAATGTCCAGTACGAGAAAAATATAGGTCCACCGTTTATAACAGTCTTACCAGTAAAAGGTGAATTATGCGTTAGAAAGAAAGGATCAATACATTTGGGACACAGTGATTGTAATACTGTGGTCGAGTTCAATGATAAAGGAAAGTCTACTTTCAAAGCTACCCGCCATTCCTATTTCATTTGTGGTCAGACAGCCTATGTACGTTTGCCCTTAGACTGGGGTGGGACGTGTTATATTGTGTTCCTACTGCCACCCGTCTTTCTAGCCCCATCCCATTATCATCGAGATTCCCGACTAGTACATGTTAGACACAGGAGGGAGACTGATTCCCCAGTTGTCGATCAGACTGAGACAGCTTTAGAGCAATATACAGATTTCAATAAAGGATTCTTTTTCTTCATAGGTCCCGTCCAAAATAGTAAATTAATACGCAGGTTAACAAGAACCCTTGAAGCAGTAGTGAATGAGACTACTTCTGCCCTAGCGAACTTGACCGAGGAGCAGTCTGCTATGAGACTTGTTATTCTTCAGAATCGCCTTGTTCTTGACGTCATCCTGGCAGATAGGGGCGGGGCTTGTTGAGTGATCGGCTCCAGGTGTTGCGTGTTTATTCCTAATAACGCGCCATCCGTGTATGCAGCAATAACAAGACTCCACAAGATAGCTCACGAGATACATCAGAACCCAGGCACATGGACTTTGTCCGGTTGGCTCTGGAGTGTAATATCAGCATGGGGATGGAAAGTATTGTCGTTCCTAGGAATAATACTGCTTGTTGTATTTAGTTGCTGTCTCTGTCTGCAATGTGGCCCAGCGATTTGCGGCTTGTGTGCCACTGCCTGTATTCCCCGTCCACGTATTCAATAGAAAAAAGACGAGCAAATGATGCTGTATGATCAGATATACGGTATCATGAATATAGATGTGTCCTGAAGGGCACAGTAGGGGACAAGGAGGAAATGAGGAAATAGAAATTTTACGTGGCCAGTGTGTCCCCTACATGCACCCTATGTATGTACATATACCCCATGTATGTCCATGTCACCATGCAATTCCCTTCTCATGCCTGTAATAATAATGCCTCTGCATTTCCGTTCAATGTTAGCATGTTAGTTTCCAGGCCCTCCATGAAAGAAACGTTAATTCTGCACTGAGGCCTATGTTGCCAATGCATTTACATGGTACACGTTTAAAAGTCGAGATGAACTCGTTTTGTGGCTCAGCCGAGCCAGGACCCGAATTCAGACTCCGTGCCTCCTGACACTCTGAAAGCTGCAGTTTAGTTTTGTATCCCTGACCTCTCACTTACTTCCTGCTCAGCCGAGAGGTGCCCAGCTCGGCCTGCCAAGACAGTATTTTGCTTACAGTTATCTGCTCTGCTCTACAGAAACACATTCCTGCTTAATGAAAAGGGTAAACATATTCCGCCTGCAGAAGATAGGGCCTAGCCTTTCTGTCTCCATTCAAGTGATTTAAAGAACCCGCATCCATAGAAGGCCCATGGCCCCACGCAATGCACAAAGAAATATATGCACACACTAGCATTTAGTGATGAGCAGCCTTTGCTCGAGCGACCTTTAAGTCAGATAATACATCCTCCAAACTCAAGATATCAGATAATACCAGAAGTGCAGGTCGTCCTGACATTCAAGACTCCTCTACTAGCACAAAAGTCAGCTCCCCCCAGCTTCCCCCAGTTACACGTCAATTCTACGTCATGACCAAGTTTGCGCACACAAGTAGGGTAAAGGTTCCTGCTGACCATGCAGACCCCCTCCATGTATCCACCCATCTATGACACACCTATGACTCATCAAGTGAACACCCATGTGTACGCCTTCTTACACGCCCTTTTCATGCCCATGTACTCTTATCTCTCTCTTTCACTTACTCCGCCTGGAGCGCTCCGCCTTCTCTATGCAAGTTAATGTATGTTTTAACTATAAATAATGAACTCTGTGAATAAAGTTCAGATGACAATCCTTCCTGATCCCTAGTGGTGATGGAACCCGATTCTCTCTTAACTCGAGTTACTGAATAAAGCCCTTCTGAATCGGACACCACGGACTCTGCCTCTCATTATATGCATGATCCTTGTTAATGTATTGAAATTCTGACAGGGTAATTATTTTATTTACCACAGCCAGTAGTTGCTGGCATTTTTTTCTGGAGGGGAGGCAGCAGCGAGCTTTCGGCTAGCGCACAAAACACCATTAAGCACCGTTGTAAAGATATCTTTGCAGGGGAAAGCAGGGAGTGAGCAAGCTCCGGGGGATACTCGGATTGTGAGGTGCTTTCAACATCGGCCCCACTGCATGCTACACAGGATCTTGGCAATAAGGAACAGGTCTGGGAGCCCTGTATGGAGGAGACTGGATATAACGTTGTTAGTCTACACACAAGTAAACCGAGTTCCCCTTTAAAAGTGCCTACTGCTAAGGCCGGAGTAAGTCGCTACACATTACGAAACCGAGCTGCCAGTATAGCACCTGCACCACAGAAACCATCAGTGTCCCCACAGGTAATATAAATTCAAGCTACCTCTCGGGTAGGAAAGGGAAACCCTAGCGGCAACAACTTCCCTCCAGGGAAAGGGAGAGGGAGAAAAAAGATAAAGGGTGCTGTATTGGCTGCATCAAAGGTCCCTCCCTCATTGAAGTTGTTTTATAAAGTTCTCTCTGTCTACTACAGATAGAGCGGGAAAGATGGCCACAAACAGTACATCAGCTAGTAAAGGCCGGGTATTGGCGATAACACAACGACCACCCTCCCAGCTAACTCAACCACTCCAGTCTTCTCCATCCCCTGTGGAAGATATGGTTCATCCATCAATAGAACTCTCAAACAGTTTCTCCGCCTTGGAAATCCAAAACTCTGAGCAGGGGGGCTCAGAATATCAGAAGGATGATGCAAATGGTTCTAAAGAAGACAATGGTCCTCAGTTAATCGGTGAGGGTGTGCATATAGGCTCTACTTCACCGACAGTGCCAACTCCTGTTACCTATTTATCAAAGAGGGGGGTTTTTACCCAATGGAATCCACATGGGACCTGGGTGCTATATAATGTATAAAGAAAGGGTCCCTGTAGAACAGTGTACCTTAATTTGAATTTATTACAAAAAGTAAAGTCAAAAACATACACAGACACTGTAAATTAATCACAATGAATGGACCAAATTACTTGGTAAATAACAGTGCCCCAAGAAAGGAAATTGGGAATGGGATAGCGTGATGCTGTGAGGGAAAAGGACAGTGAAAGGATAAAGTTTGTGACAACTTTTAAATATCGAATTTCATTCGAAATGCAGTCAAATTTCAAAGGCTTCAGATCCCTGAGCTTTAGTGGGGGATCATAACATATCCCGTAGTATTTAAAGCAATCTATGTTGACACAGGTGTATCAAAATTAATGCGGGCATGTCAACTGAAAAGAGGGAGAAGTAGCCGTCGACGTTTCGACCCCACGCTACACTTGTAGGTGTATTTGTTGCCTTACATCGGGGTCTTCATCAGGACAGGGTATAAACTGGGTGCACTACAGTATCTGAAAATGTATAAACAATGTAAACATAAATAAGGGGGAAGACAATCAATGTCCAGTTACCGTAGTGAGCGGTAAACATATTAATTGATCTATTACCATGGTTCTGTAAAAGCAAGTATGATATTATTGCACATATTAGATGTAATACAACTTTAAAGAAGATTAAATCATAACTTTGATACATCTTTTGATGATTTTACAACAGTTTGTGTATAACCAATAGTTGGTATCTCACTTTTTCATATTAGGACCGACAAACAGAAACACAAGAATTCCTGATTCAACCAGAGGAAACCAAAACATTGTCCATGACTGAGTTCATCAAAACGATGGGCTTAACAATGGATAGGTGTGGCTGACCTTTGAAAGGATACTTGACTTAGAATAACATAATTACAATAATTAAAAAGACCGTCTATTCATGATCGTAGGGGTTGTTTTTTAGTGGTTAACTATCAATTGTGGTGGAAATAACAGAGCCTCCCTGTCAATAGGAGCACCCTAAGGTATGTAGGAACAGAGAATTCCAGTCCGTAATGCAAATTACAGCAACCTAGCCTCTGCATTCTGAAAATTAACACACTACAAGGATTTGCAAACGTACCTGCTCAAGGTGAGCAAAGGACAAGACCGTGTCAAATTGGTCCCGCGTGTTCAAACGCCGTATCTGTGGGCAATGAGGTGGATATTCAATAAAAGTAAAACAAATGTAAAAGAGGATTACGGACACCATTGGAAGGGTCAGGCTTACCTATACAGCCCGTGAGGAATTGTGAAAGAAAAGAGGATCCAGCCGGGGAACGTGTCATTTGTGTCACCACTTTTTCTACCCGCAGTAATGACATTAAGAAAATCATTAACAAGCAATGGCGGTTAGTAGCAGATGATATTGGACAACAAGCCCTACCATTACACTCCTTTAAAAGAGCACGTAACATCAGAGACCAGGTGGTGCAATCATTCCTTCCAACACCTCAGAATCCTACCATCCAATCATTATGGCATCTTCCCCCCATTGTGGGACACACTAGATGTGGATTATGCACCGCATGTGCAACCACAATTCAGACCAAAGACTTTACCTACAGAGGAAAAACCTATACACTGAAATCCCATACAAATTGCAACTCTTCGAATGTAATTTACTGGATCAAGTGTCCATGTGATCTAGCATATGTAGGTCAGACCCAACTAAAGGTCAAAGCCCGTATTCTGCAACACGGGAGTAGAATTAGATGTAGAGTACAGGGTGCCCCTTTAGTAGATCACTGTACATTGAAAGGCCACACCCCAGACACTTTACAATGGCTAGTACTGGAGAAAATCAATTTGGGCCCCAGGGGGGGTGACATTGCACAAATCTTAACCTTGAGAGAATCCAAATGGATGACAATTTTGGACACGATTCGCAATGGTTTGAATGAGTCAGAGAGTAGTCATGCTCAATTGGCTAGTTTTGGTCGCTGACGCGCTCAATCTGTATCCTCATGTTTGATATTTGTTGAACTTTACAATTTATAATAACCCGTCTCTCATGAAATGGAACCATGGTAGACAGCTGTAATAAGTTGACTATTGCTTTTGACCCTCCTGTGAGAGAGGTCCTGGGCATAGTATGGGTTTTACACTCAGGTCACATAATCGTATGGTAATCAATAATATTTTGTAAATGATTTTCACAGATATCAGAGATAGTGCACACCGTCCACTACAGAATGGTAATAGTTGACACCTGCTTTTGACCCCCCTCTTAAGGTGGTCCTGGACACATGATGAGGTTTCCTAAACATGACACATCATAATTACTTATTCTTTATTAATTTACAACTAGCAACTTGTGAATGATTCTTACAGACATCAGGGACACCTTTGTATAGAATGTAAATACGGATGAATACTAAGTGTCATATGTCCATGTTTCGAATGTTTGATTTAGAGATCTTCACCCTCATGTTTGAGAGGTGCATCTACTTACGAACACGTATTGAAACACAGGATATTTTACTTACTAGAAATGCTATTCAAGTGATTATAGGCTCCATTAACCTACCTCACCACAACAACTCCCCCCCTTCCTGGCTTAGCTCGGGCCCGTGGCGGTAATTTTATGATAATTCTTTAACACAACCAAATTCATCGGCCTTAGTCTATATTAGTTTTTCAAGGGTTAGAAGAACGCCCATATCGATATAGCCACCTTGCTCTTCGTAAACCTTACCGTAGCATAGCGGTTGTTTACTCCTTGAATAACCCGGAATAGGCAGAATAGCGTTAGGCTGGTTGCCTAGAGCAACGACCCGGATTCAGAGTCCTTTCTTTGTTTTCATAATTCCAAATGGGCTACACGCCCACTTGTTTGCAGACAGTAGACGCGGAGAGGCTGCACTTTGGGGCTCCGTGCTTTGAATAGCAGGTAAGACACTCCACCGATTAAGGGTGACCCAGTCCTTACTTTCGCTAGCTACTTGATACTAACTAGGCTCTCTCACTGCCTACAGAAGCGGCGGATCGGTGCGATCGTAATCGACGCACAACGCCTTCCCATTGACTAGATACTCTGGAAGTGAGTTTAAAGTACCAATGGAATCAAGATAAAGCCAACCCTCACGGGCTATATAGGTAAGCCTGACCCTTCCAATGGTGTCGGTAATCCTCTTTTACATTTGTTTTACTTTTATTGAATATCCACCTCATTGCCCACAGATACGGCGTTTGAACACGCGGGACCAATTTGACACGGTCTTGTCCTTTGCTCACCTTGAGCAGGTACGTGGTCTCTAAATCCTTGTAGTGTGTTAATTTTCAGAATGCAGAGGCTAGGTTGCTGTAATTTGCATTACAGACTGGAATTCTCTGTTCCTACATACCTTAGGGTGCTCCTATTGACAGGGAGGATCTGTTATTTTCACCACAATTGATCGTTAACCACTAAAAATCAACCCCTACGATCATGAATAGACGGTCTTTTTAATTATTGTAATTATGTTATTCTAAGTCAAGTATCCTTTCAAAGGTCAGCCACACCTATCCATTGTTAAGCCCATCGTTTTGATGAACTCAGTCATGGACAATGTTTTGGTTTCCTCTGGTTGAATCAGGATTTCTTGTGTTTCTGTTTGTCGGTCCTAATATGAAAAAGTGAGATACCAACTATTGGTTAGACACAAATTGTTGTAAAATCATCAAAAGATGTATCAAAGTTATGATTTAATCTTCTTTAAAGTTGTATTACATCTAATATGTGCAATAATATCATACTTGCTTTTACAGAACCATGGTAACAGATCAATTAATATGTTTACCGCTCACTACGGTAACTGGACATTGATTGTCTGCCCCCTTATTTATGTTTACATTGTTTATACATTTTCAGATACTGTAGTGCACCCAGTTTATACCCTGTCCTGATGAAGACCCCGATGTAAGGCAACAAATACGCCTACAAGTGTAGCATGGGGTCGAAACGTCGACGGCTACTTCTCCCTCTTTTCAGTTGACACGCCTGCATTAATTTTGATACACCTGTGTCAACATAGATTGCTGTAAATACTACGGGATATGTTATGATCCCACACTATGGCTCAGGGATCTGAAGCCTTTGAAATTTGACTGCATTTCGAATGAAATTCGATATTTAAAAGTTGTCACAAACTTTAGCCTTTCACAGTCCTTTTCCCTCACAGCATCACGCTAACCCACTCCCAATTTCCTTTCTTGGGGCACTGTTATTTACCAAGTAATTTGGTCCATTCATTCTGATTAATTTACATTGTCTGTGTATGTTTTTGACTTTACTTTTTGTAATAAATTCAAATTAAGGTACACTGTTCTACAGGGACCCTTTCTTTATATACTCCTGTTACCTAGGCAGATATTTTGCTGGAACTAAAGGAGGACATGGGGAAGAGATTTGAAGAGATGGGGAAGAGATTTACAATTTCAGAGACCAATCAGGTCGCCATTCAGGCATCTTGTGAGGTGCTGGCCAGGAAAGTGGAGGAGGTCTCACTAAGGACAGACGCCCTAGAAACGGAGTTACCTAAGATCAAGGAAGTACTAAGCTCTACTGCAGTTGCTATGGACAAGCTGGTGCAGCAAAATCTGGAGATGAAATATGACATCGAGAGGCTCGAAAATCATGCTAGGAAGAATAATTTAAAAATTTAGAATGTTCCCGAGGATGTTGAGGGAGGCGACATCAAGACATTTGTGGTGGCATTACTCAAAACTACAATCCTGAAAGATTCCACTGATGTTGATTTAGATCTGCTAGCTGATATCCAGAGGGCTCACCGGGACCCATATAGGCGAAACCCAGGGAGAGAGCACCCCAGGAAGATTCTGGTGAACTTCCCGACATACTCTACCAAAGAAAGGATTTTGTCCATGGCATTAAAAACCTGTGGTATAAAGTCAACTTCCTTTTCCAGTCCATTCTCCTTTACAATCCGTTCGAATATCTCCCATACAACTGCTACTAAACAATGGGAGATGGGCAAGAGACTTCCAATATTTAATTCATTAGGGGCCCGCGCCCAGATGAGAGATGGCGTAACAGACTGGGCAGCAGACCTCAATATGGTAGAGGTCAATAGGGAAGGGAGGGACTAGTACGTTGAAATATTTGGTTTTTCTTAATAGATTCATTAATTTAGATTATAGGCTCACTTGGGAGGCAGTAATGACCACTGCTATCAGGCAATTTTAGTGTGAAATTAATAATGTATTACACTCAACCATACACAGGAGGGGGGGTACCCGTCTAAGGGCGTATGCTCAAGAAGAAATGAGGGCTCCACATGGAGGGTGGGAGGAGGTGGGGGGGCAGGGGGAAGAAGGGATGCACGGATGGGGTAGCAAGGGGAGAAAAGAAAAAAATTAGTCCTCATTTGATCACAATCATTAGGAATTTCCCGATGAGTAGACGGGTGTTTGATTGGTTGGCTAAGGAGGGAGAGATGGAGACTATAAATGGCTCATAACAAGATACCATTTATCTCTTGGAATGTGAATGGGCTTCGGTGTCCTAGGAGAAGGAGATTAATAATGAGTTTCTTGGAACAATCTTTGGCTAAAGTTATCCTCCTTCAGGAAACCCACCTAAGTTCTACTGAAAGTAAAGAGATCTTTGGGAAACTCAAATGGATAGGTTCATTCTGTTGTTCTGGGAAGACGGGGGTAAACAAGGGTGTTGCAATCTTGATTAAGGCCGAGATTAAGGGGTCCATAAAGTCAGTATTAACAGACCAGTCCGGGAGATGGGTTTTGGCGCAAGTTGACTTCAGTGGTAGCGCACAGACGATTGTTTCCTATCACGGTCCAAATATAGATGATCCTACCTGGTTACTTAGAGTTCAGTCCAATGTGACAGGGGTGACTTCTCCTGTGATTATAGGGGGGATTTCAATGTTCTCCTCGATCCTCGACAGGATTGATCTAATTATAGTCAGCATGTCGCCACCCCGCGTGCTAGACGAGCTATGGTTAACATGATGCACAAGGTGGGTCTTACTGACCTTTGGAAGATTAAGGGGGGCGGTACCTGGCTTCACGTATTTTAGTAAAAAACTGGGGCATGCGTCAAGATTAGTCTATGTCTTAGTAGACAGGTTAGGTCTAGAGGCCCTGTATGATATAGAAATACTCCCTAGTATTCTTTCAGACCATGCTCCTATTACGTTCACATTTTTGATTGGGAGTGTAAGACGTATTTATATACCAGATAGACTCTAGAAAGGGCTGTACTTCATAATCAGGACATAGTCACAGCAGTCATTACAGCAACTAATAATTACTAGGATAACATTGGTTCTGCTCCACCCGAGTTTGTTTGGTTTGCTTATAAGGCTCATGTTAGAGGCCAGATCCATAGCCTCACTAGTTCCAGCAATAAGGAGGAGGCTTCGAAATTTAAAAATCTGGAAGATAAAATCTCCTCGTTAGAGAATAAAAGATACAGCGTCCATTCAGATAACCTGCCACAGGTTTTAGCCGTCTTAGAACACCTTCATCTGGAATACAAAGGGTTGCTGGACTTAAAAGTTAAGGCACAATGGGCCGTACACGCTATGGAGAACTATGACTATGGAGAAAAAGCCGGGGCAATTTTGGCCAGTAAGATTAGAGCGGATCGGGTTAGGAATAACATAAATAGTCTAATTATTGACGATCAGGGAACTATATCATGCCGTCAGGAGGATATGGAAAAACATTTTCTTTCACTATTTTCTAAACTATATGAAGAGGAGTCTTCGCCAGACTCAGCCAACACCTTACGGTGGCTGAAGAGCAAGGCTCTGCCGAGATTAACAGATGAAGGTCAAGATATCCTTAATAGTCCCTTCACTGAGGAAGAAATTGGATCGTACATTAAAAACATAAAGAACAACAAAGCGGCCAGTCCTGATGCTCTCCCTGGAGAGGTGTGTAAAGTATTCCAGGACGCTCTGACGCCAAGGCTCTGTGAATTGTTTAATTATGTTTACAGCCCGGCGGGCAGGGCCCCTCCCTCGTGGAAGAAGTCTACAATTGTGTTCATATTAAAACCAGGAAAGGACCCCCTTAAGGCAGATTCCTTTAGGCCCATCTCTCTGCTAAACTCAGATTACAAGATCGTTACAAGTGTTTTGGCAGGGAGACTGGCTAAGCTGATCCCGCAACTTATTAATTCCGATCAGAAAGGTTTTGTGCCTGGAAGATATATTCACGACTTGACTCTTCAGCTGATTGGAAGTATAGACCTAGCAGAGGCACGGTCGGAACCCTTGGCAGTAGCTGCTTATGACGCTGCGAAGGCTTTCGACCGCGTCAACTGGGGCTTCTTGTGGGATCTATTGAGCACGATGGGTTTTAGTGCAACCTTCATCCAAACACTGGGGTAATGTTATGAGGGCGCTTCAGCTGCAATATTATTAAATGGCCTTTTGACATCACGCTTTAGCGTAAGGAGAGGAGCTAGGCAGGGGTGTCCCATCTCGCCCCTCTTGTTCGATCTTTATATCAAGCCCCTGGCAGAGGCGCTGCGGTTGGATGATCGGGTCACACCCTATAGAGTTGGAGACTATAGTTGGAAGTTGGCATTATATGCTGCTGATTTGTTGATCTACACTAGCAATCCAGCTGAGGTTTTTCCTAGAGTGGAAGAGATAATGACCGATTTTGGCCAATATTCCGGTATATGATCAATAATCTTAAAACTGAAATAATGTGCTGGGGGGTAGATAATTGGGAGGGAGCTCGAAGTAGCCAGTTTAGATATCTGGGTTAATAATAACATCGGACCGTAACACTATAGCACAGACCAACATAAAGAAGGTGGCTAAGTATATCGATCACCCTCTGCTGAGATGGCAGAATCTTCAGTTGTCAATTTATGGCTGTGTCAATTTGGTCAAAATGGTAATTTTGCCTAAACTGACATACTTGTTTAATATAATACCACTGACCTTCCCTTATAAAATTCTGGCCAAAATTCAGGGGAAAATAGGTAGCTTCATCTGGGCGAATAAAAACTCCAGGAACTCCTGGAAAAAGCTAAAAAGAAAATTGATGAAGGGAAAATTGATGAAGGGAGGGCTAGCGTTCCTGACATCCTCTGGTATGCTTTTTCTTTTCAGCTGAAAAATATTCGATGCCTCCTTACCAGCCCCAACGACTCCAATTGGGGGCAGGTACTGAACATGATGGTAGAACAAGAGGGGGATGGGCCATGTTTTTTGTATAAATTTGGTGCGCCAAAATTTTACAAAAAGATACGCCTAAAGGTATTAAAACATGCACTCTCAGTATGGTCTAGAGTTAAGGGGAGATGGGGCATAAAGTATTATTCAGACCTCGCCACAATCTGGGACTCCCCAGGTTTGCCGCCATGTTTGGAGGACAGTCTCTCTCTTCCCATAAGGAGAGCAGGGATAACAATATGGTCAGACGGTTAACATCAGAGGGGATTCTCCCTTGGGAGGTTTTGAGACTGAAGATCGGGGACTCCTTCTCCAGATTTAAATATATTCAGATCTGCTCCTGGTTTACCACTAAGAGAGAGAACATAGGCGGGAACTGGGATATTGAGTCTGCTCTCCAATCCCCAAGTCCCAGGAAGAAGGAAGTACATCTCTTCATATCACGGTGTGGGATCCCTTGTTAGAATGGGGAAGAGAAATGAGACTAGTCTAAGGCCCTGCTCAGTCCTATGATTACACCATGCCTCGGAATAAAGGGGCTGGGCGGGTCAGCCCCAGGTGAATGCAAGAACGTGAGCCCCGGGCGCCCAGGACGGAATGGGTTGAGAAAGTTTATTTGCACTGCCTTTGGTGGAATGAAGACAAAAACAAAAAAAATAAAAAAATAAAAAAACACTTAAACCTTGAGATTTATGAATAGTCACTGCATATGCCAAAGAAACTGGAAACTGTTTTCTACGGACATATAAATCTTTATCAAGCAAAAAACGAACTGAACAACAACCAATTTGTTTAACTTCTTCAGTCTGATCAAATTTTATTTTTAAGAATTCAATACCATCTTTATTTTGATATTTAACAAAATCCACAACTTTGCCCATTGCTCCATTAACTAAACCTTTTTCTACATCCAAATTACTCCTTAAAATAACTCGACAGTTACTACATGCATATAGATTCTTTTCTAAACCAGCAGATTTAGATATTGATTTTTCTAAAGAATCCAATTTTGTCTTCAATTTTTCTGTCAAAATAATAGTGATTCCTTCATGTTCTATTTTATCGATCGCTTCCATTTTTATTATTTCTTCATTTTCCAGTTTCAAAAGTTCTTCGTTGAATATACAACATTCACGCAGTGTGGCATTAAGCAGATTACAGATTTGTTTTCTGCAATTTTAAGGTATATTTTCTCAGGAACTACATTTTCATTTGGAAACAAATTGGAAAGTAATCAACTCTGCAAAGCTTGTTTGCCATGTTCAGTCAGTAATCCAATTCTTATATTTTGGAGAATAGTTCGATAATAAACATCATTTGCCTGTCGCATATTTGTGATGAGTTCTTTGTATTCAAAATATGACCAAATATTCACGCTTCCAACACTACCCAGAGACTTTCTGGTGTCTTCATGCGCAAATGTTTTAAATACTGGTTGTCCTTTTACAGGAGTCAGTTGCAGTAGGTCTCCCAAAACTATGATGTGTTTTCCTCCAAATAACACTACATACTCTCTTTTAAGAATTTGCTGCATTCTTAAATGCACAAAGGCAAGCATTAAGGTTGATACGATGCTTACCTTATCAATAATGAGAAGTTTAATTTTCTTCAAGACTCTTGAAACTTCACAACAAGCTTCTCCAGATAGCTTGTAGCATTCCAATTTGTTTTCATGCTCTACGGGTAGCATTTGTAAACAATGTAATGTAATTCTTTTAATGTTGTGTGCTGCTAACCCAGTTGGAGCAGTGACATACAAAACAAATGTGACTCAGTTGTTTTCTGTAGATAACTTGTAATTGCTTTAATTAAAAAACTTTTTCAGGTTCCAGCTTGTCCACTTACGTACATTCAGGTAGGTTGAAATGACATGCATGTGCACTCTTTCTTTTCATGTAGTAATCCATGGTCAATCTGTTGTCTCACTTGCTCATATATTTGTTTTTGTTCAACATTTAGTTGTTCTTCCAACTTTAATAAGTTTGTTACATCTTATTGAGCTTGATGCATTGCTGTTTCCACCTCATTCATGGTGATTGCTGCTTAATTTTTAACAATTGGTTGTCCTAGTGGATCTTGACTCAGTGCAGCAGAACTTTGACTGTCTTGAGAACTGTCTCTAGCAATCTCAGCTGCAATTGTAGCTTCTTGATCAATTTTGTCTTCCAACATTTTCACATAATTTGCAAAAGCATTGCATTGTATGCTTTAAAGGATTAAAGGAATCTTCATAGCTCTCGAAATCTCCAAGTAATTCCAGTTCTGAACGCCATGGTTAGAATAGTTGTAAAAGGGCTAAATAGTAAAATTCCCCTTTATCAACAGTGTCGCAACTCAGCTTCCTGTGATTAATCAAATTTCCTTTAGTTTGTTTCACCAACCATCCTTCGGAACCAATGACTCCATATTTTCCATCATTGATGTTCTCTGTAGAATTCCGTTTAAAAGTTTAGTTTTGCAGCACTTCATAGAGACACATGTTCTCAAGATGATGACTTCTGTTTGGGTAATATGTGTCCAACATATTCGTTTTCAAAATATCCGTACTTTCTGGATCTTTTTCTGCTAAATATTCAATTTCTTGTACAGATTTCAGTACTCGATTTCGCATTGCTGCAAGACCTAGACTCACATGAAGGATTCCTATAGATTTGGAGTATAGACTTGCAGATGATAACCGATCTGAGCATTCATATTCTCCGATTTCTCAATGCAATAACATCTTCAATCTGAAACTGTATAATTTTTTAATTACAGTCTTCTCGTGAGAAATCTCTTCCCACATTTCTTTCAATTCCGTCTTTTCTGATTTTGTAATATAAGATGTTATATATCGAGCAACAGCAATGGAATTGTCCACAACATATTGAATATCCATGTTATCATTCCACATGGACAAAATAACTGGGTTGTAGTCATTTATGCATTTTGACTCTTCATTTCTTCTTAAGTTGTAAGTAGTTTTTTCTATACTTTCTTGTGATAATATGTCGCAAAGATGACATAAAACTGTTCACTCTTCCTTTCGATCGGGTACAGCACATGTTGCATATTCTTCAGTAAAACTCAAAAGAGTATCATCCGCATCTGTTCCAAATTTGGGAGCGTCCTTAATCCATAACAGCATATGTACATGAGGAGCACCTCTTGCTTGATACTCCTTTCTCCAAAAGAAATCCACAACTTCTCCAAGAGGAGGATTTTTTTTATTGCAGATAAAAGACATCATGGCCTCAAATCTATGATTGAAATACCTGCTTACATTAACAGGATATAAAGAGCATAATTATCCAGGTGTCTTGTATTCAATATTTTTTATATTAGAATTTACCTCTCGAAGAAATTCTAGTGAATCATCCCAAGCGTACTCATCACAGCTTAGAGTAAGGAACCATGTTGGAGTTCTTAAGTTCCGTAGCATACATTTCAGTTCTCCATGACGACGGTACCAATATTCATTAGTGCCACGCTGACATACCATCAAATGAATGAGCTGAGATTCTAGATGATCATCTCTCTTGTGCACTTTATCCATAAAATCTTTTGCAGATATATTTTGCAGATGTATTCCAGATTTTAGAATATGGTTGACTGCATATAAAAGTCCAGACAAGTCACTTTCAAACAAAAGATGAAATATATAAGGGATACATTGTCGAAATCTTGGATCTTCTGCATATAATCTTGTTGTCCGATATTCAGATGCAGGAATCTGCATAGTATGTTCATCATATCGTCCTCCTTTTCCAGTTAGGAACAACTGTGGAAAACAACGAGCTTCCAAGCTCTCTTCCCATACACTCATGGGAGTTCCTTTTGCTTTTTTCATTTGGAACAAATCAATAGTGTTCCCCATCACTTCTTTTGAATGTAGTGGATGCACACTGTAATGTTCCTAGATTTCTTCACATCTTAACATATCCACTTTTTCAATTTGTCCACTTGACGCTTCAGTATCTTCTGCTAAAACTATTTGTTCTTCTCCCATATAAACATCCTTATAGTATGTATTGTTCTTTATCAAATATAATGTTGCCTTTTGCACTTTCCTTACACCCAGTAACTCCTGCCAGATTTTCTTATTCTTAGTCGGCACACCATTAACAAGAATAACTAGTGATTCACTTTCTACAATCTCTACACCAATAGTTTCAATATTTGTCTTTAAATCTAATGGTAAATACACAACTCTTCCTTTTAATCCTCTTTGTAAATCTGAAGGAGGCAATTTACCTTTTTTAGGCTCCATACGAACAAGAGCCTGAAACGGATGCACACATTGAATGAGAATAGACTCATAGGTGTTTAAATCTATCAATTCTGGAGGAATAGCAACCAACTCTAGATTATTATGAACAGCTCTAGCGGGCATTTTATTCTCATCTAATTTGTTATAACAATATTTACAAATACGCTGATCAGAACCCAAATCAAAACAATTCTCTACCAACAAATAAGTAGCAAATTCTTTCCATGTATCATTATTTTCTTTCTCACTTTTTAAATACAGATCAACACTCCTAGTCTGATGATTTTTGTAGTGAGTTCGGTGACAACAAATACAAGAATAATTTGGCCTTTCACCTGAAATCACCCTAAACTTTGTAATTTCATTTTCAAAAGTTTTGTACAACATTTTCTTCTATTAATGTCTCAGTTTCTACACTCTCTTGTTCAGGACCAAAGTAAAAAAACTCAATATCATCACAAACCTGAAATGGTGAAAAACACTTTGACATACTTTCCTAGAAAGACAAGCCAAAGAATGACCATATTTTTTTATTTTTATTATTTTAATTTTATTGTTTTATGCAAGGAACAACATGAATAAAGCAAATCAAATTTTACACAGAAACTTAAGATATAGTCAAGTTCCCAAGCTCATCGAGCATGAATGTCAGAATTCAAATCATAAATACAAGTACACATGTCCTGTAAAGAAAGAGCAAAGGAAGACGCATCTAAATCCATTCAGTAATTGGTGCCCAAATCTTTGTTCCCATATCCCTCCTTTTCAGCCCCTTAGTTTTGTAAATAGCTAATTCTATGTCAGGACCGGAGGCTTCAGATTATGCTATATCTTCCTTCGCTTTATTAACATAAAGACTCCACAGCAGCTTAGGAAAAGATATAATAATAACAAAAAAATGCTTTAAACATAAAGCATTGACGGAATGTTCAACAAATCAAACAACAACTCCCAAGAGTCTCTTTGTATAATGATAGTCCATAGTCCTTCCACTCTGTCCATCACCACTATAAAACCGGACTTCTCATCTTCTTCCTCCTCTTTCTTCGCTGCTCCCGCAGCCAGATAAGTGCTTTTCATGTTTTTTCCATTTTTCGATATTACTGATTGTATTGTGTACGATCGTTGGGGGACTCATTGCATGGTTTATTCCCTTACAGAGTCCCCGGTCGCGGGAACGTTCTCCGTTCCTACGCGATCTTTCTTTCCCAATTGTGTGCGGTGCGTACATAGACCGCCAGGGGGCGGCCTGTCGTCTCGCCGACCCTTCGGCGCACCTCCGCAGTGCCAGGAGCCGCGCCGTGGAGTCTGCTTGCGCAGGAGCCAGCCCTCGCGTACCCCTCTGACACCTGGTGCCCCGGGTCTGTAATTCCTGCTTTTGACGCCCCGTTGGGGTCTGTATTGCGGCTCTGACCGCGTGAACCACCTTCGGGTGACCTTTGTGCACCTCTTTATTCAAAGTGTGGCTTAGCGCGCTTGAGGGGTGCGAAGACCCGGTCCCGGCGAGGAGGGTCTGCGCGCTTGGGGGTTGGTGCAGCCCACCTGCCACGTCAGTTGGCCAAAAACGTGATCGCAGCCGGTTGGCCTGCCCATATTCGAGTTCTATCTCGACTGCCGCCCTTCAGGGTGCCCCGATTTTGTCATTGGTCCCAAGATGGAAGGGGAATACGAGGAAGAACCCTACCCCTATCTGCAGGACGACGAGTTCTACCAGGCGGTGGACAATTCCATCTACCGCTGCGTAACGGAGGTGGTAGGCCCCATGGAAGACCGCCTTTCCGCCCGCATCGTGGAAGAGTGCGCGAAGCTGGCATCGGTGCATGTGCCTCCGACCCCCGATCTCCCGGGGACGTCCGGCGGGTTGCCACCCGCCCGAAGAGGCCTTGTAAGGAAGGGCCGTCATCGGAGGCCCAAGGTGTGGACAGGGGCGCGTTTGAGCGTCTTCGGGACGCCTTCCTGGCTAAGGCGACGGCGGTGCCCCCTGCGCCCTTGGTGGACCCTAGTGCTTCGGGGGACGTGTCTACGGCCCCCGCCTCTCCAGTGTACGACTCTCCGGACACGGATGACGACGGGGAGTCGACCCGATCTTGGCTTCCGGCGTCCTCTGCCAAGGAGATGCCCCGAGATGAGTCGGGCATGCTGGACCCGGACAAGATCGTCCACCCCCGCTCCGCGGCCTGGACACCGGGGGAGACGGTGGCGAAATTTGTCGCGGGCAGGCTGCGCAAGCCCCTGGAAAAGGAAGCGAGGGGTTGCCTGCGTGGGGAGTGCCCTCGGCCAACTTTGGAGGGGAAAGTGGCCATGACCCCGGAATTGGATCCCAAGATGACCACCTACCTGGCGAAATTTATGAAGGACCCCAGGAAAGGGATTGATCGGTCCTGGCGGGCCTGCCAGGACAAATTGTTAGATGCGGTTGGGCCCGCCACGAAGATCCTCGATATGGCGGAGGAGGCTAAGGCAAATGGCACCGCCATTTCCCCGGAGGTGCTCTCGAATTGGGCCCAGAGGGTGATTGTGTTCTTGGGCAACGCCAACTGTGCCCTGTCTACGGAGAGGCGGCGTTCGCTCCTAATCAAATTGGACCCAAAATTGGGGGACCTGGCCTCGTCGGAGGCGGGTGCTGTGGCCCAGGGAGGCCTCTTTGGCGAACCCTTCATCAGGGAACTGGGCAAGTTCGTGAACACGTTCACGTCGCTGGATAAGGCCCAGTCCAGCATTAAGAGGGTGTTTCACCAGCGTTTCTCCGGAGGGGCCGGTCGCGGTAGGGGCCGCGCGATCGGCCGTGGCCAGCAGACCAATAAGGGACAAGGCTCCGGAAGAGGTCAATATCAGACCTCTGCCAACTATACCAACTTCTTTTTTTTTTTTTTTTTTAATTTCGTTTATTATGCAAAGATAACAGCACAGTACAATGTGCGAGGAGCCCTTCGCCTACAACCCTTCACAGGCCGGCGGTGGACTGCCTCGCCATAGTCATGACACTTACATTTAGCAAGCAGAAGGACCTGTAGATCAGAGCTTAGGTCTCAGTGGCAATACGGATCAAGCGGGGCAACCCCCGCTCGCTATTCCTTACTGCGTTGCGGTGTGCATTGCGCGTATCTTGAACAAAGACTGTACATTTTTATCATTTTCTCCCAACTAACTTCCCAACCCATGAACCCCCCCCTCCCACACCCGGTCCCGTGTGTGTGCTTCTCGTGTGCGGTAGTGTGCATCCCAGTGGCGTGTACGGCTCGTGTCACTCACAGCTTCCCAGCATCCCAGCAGAGGCTCTCTAATATCCCATACAGGCAGGGGAGTGGTGTCCTTTCCCCCCGTGACGTGTTACAGTGCAGTGTAAAAGACTATCCAGGCTCCGTGTGCAGTTCGCCGTCTAGGTCTTCCCCCTCTCCCTCCGTGGAGGCATCCCCTTCTATTCTGGAGGTTAGGTAACTCTGGTATAGCCCCCAGAAGTTCTTAGGGCGGCTTCGGGGCGGGAGGAGCTCGCTGTATGTGTCCGTTTGCGTGTTGCAGTATTTCATGTCGCAAGTCCACCTCTTCAGTGTGGGGAGGGGCCCCCGCAGCCAGCACAGTGCCACCACCCTTTTCGCAAGGAGCATGCCCATGCTCACCAGCCTCCTCACCGCGACAGGTATCTCCTTCGTGTAACCCATCAGTGCGAGGGCCGGGCTAAGGGTCAAGTCCAGCTCCACTATAGTACTAAGTTCTGCGAATACGCTTGCCCAGAACTTCTGAACTCCAGGGCACCACCAGGCTAAATGCAGGAAGTCCGCCACCGGCGCGTGACATCTCTCACAGCGGGGCGAGTCACGTAGGCCGTATCTATGCAAGCGTTCCGGCGTGTGATACACCCGCTGCAGGAATTTAAAGTGGATCAAACGGTGCCGCCCGTTTAGGGAAATGCGCCTGGATGCCGCGCAGCAGTACCCCCACATGTTGTCATCAACTGGAGTCCCTAGGTCAGTCTGCCAAGCTAACCGCGCCCTAGTGTAGTGCAGTGCCGTGTGCTCATGACCTATCGTGTAAAGCCTAGAAATCAGTTTCTTCGGGTTCTCGGTACCTATGACGTATACCAGTTCCGGGACGTCAGGGGGTTCCTCAAGGTCGGGGCCCAACAGATCCAGCAGAGCACTCCTCACTCTATGATACTGGAAGCGGTGGAGCACCGAGGCACGCACCCCCTCGTGCGCGAGTTGGTCCCACGTCCTCACCTTCCCTTGCGCAAAGAGGTCACCCATGGTGCGTACGCCTAAGTCGTTGAGGGCCTTGTAGACACCGGGTTCCGCCAATGTTGGGAGCCATAGCGCCCATTGTATCGGCATGTTGGATGCGTACATCAGGACTTTGTCTTGTCGCTGCACTATAGAGTGCCAGGCATGATTAGTGGACAGAAGGGAGTCCAGCACACCCACTCTGCGGTCTTTGGGTCCGCATATGGTAGCTGGGAGCGGGGTGGGGTCCGCAAACAGCCGCTCCAGGATCACGTGCGGGATGTCCCGGTTACCGTGAATCCAGGTGTGCAGATGGGAGGCTTGCGCGACCCGGTAGTAACGCTCCAGGTCCGGGGCAGCTAGGCCACCCTGCTCGTACGGCAACTGCAGCACCTTCCACTGCACTCTAGGCTGCTTGCCAGCCCACGCCAATCTCACCAGTAATTTGTTCATGGTAGCAAAGAAAGCCTTCGAGAGGACCATCGGGAGGTTATTAAAAAGGAACAGAAATCTAGGGAGAATTACCATTTTCATCATGGCTATTCTGCCCATCAGTGACAGCGGAAGCTTGATCCAGACCTCTACGTCATCTACAAGTTTGCTGTATGCTACTCCGTAGTTTTCCCTCATCAGCACATCCGGATCAGTGTGGAGCATGATGCCCAAATACCTCACTGGTTCCGTGGACCAGTGGAGCGGGTAATCCATCTCGAATGGTTCTGTGATAGGGGTCAGTGGGAAGGCCACCGACTTTGGCCAGTTGACCTTTAGTCCCGAGAGCGCGCCAAATCTCACCACTTCTCGTAGGACCGACGACAGGTTATTGGCGGGGTCTCTAATGTACAGCAGAGTGTCATCTGCGTACGTGGATATGCCAAGCTTGTATGTAGGGTAGCTGATGGCCTCATAGGAGTGGTATTCCCGCATCGCGCACGCCAGTGGCTCCGCCACCAGTGCATAAAGCAGAGGGGAGAGTGGGCATCCCTGTCTTGTGCCCCTGCTGATGGCGATCGGCTCCGAGACTGTGTCCCCCAGCCTGATCCTCGCCGTGGGCATATGATAAAGCGCGCCCAGGAGTTGGAGGAAGAGCTCCCCCAGTCCCATCTTTTTCAGAACCCTGCGCATGAAGGGCCACTCCACCGAGTCAAAGGCCTTCTCCATGTCGAGGAACACCGCCATGGCTTTTGTATCATGCCTAGTGTGCTGCATGGCTCCCAGAACAGTGCGGAGGTTGTAAGTGAGGTTCCTTGCTGGGATAAACCCTGCCTGCTCCGGGGCTACCAATTCCGGGGCCACCAGTGCCAGCCTGGTTGCCAGGACTTTCGCATAAAGCTTAGCGTCCACATTCAGCAGGGAAAGGGGGCGGTAGGAACCTGGGAGATCAGGGGGCTTGCCCGGCTTCAAAATTGTGACGATGAGCGCCTCTCTCATCGAGGGCGGCATAGCACCGTACTCGCAAATCTCGTCAAAGAGCGTGGAGAGGTAAGGCAACAGCTTGTCCTTGTATGCCTTATAGAATGCTACCGACAGCCCGTCTATCCCGGGGGCGCTTTCGGACCTCATGGTATCGAGCGCGTCCGATATTTCCTCACGGAGTATAGGGGACATCAGGAACTCCCTCTGCCAGTCCTCGAGGAACGGCATCTTAATGTAATCTAAATAGTGGTCAATTTGGTCCTCCACCCCAGTGATCTTGGTAGTGTAGAGGTCCCCATAGAATCTCCTAAATTCCGCTAGAATGTCGTCCTCCGTGGTGACTCTCTCCCCCCCCGGAGTTTGCATTTCCGGGATTGTTTGCCTACGCCTAGTGCCCTTCATTATCCTAGCTAGCAGTGCTCCAGGCCGTTCGCCCTCTCCATACGAGCGCGCTGACGCATACTTCCCCAGGTGCCTAACCTCTCTATCCGCTTCCTCCTGGAACTCTTTCATCAGGTCCTGCAAGGTCCCATCCCCGAGTGGTGTCGGGTCCAGAAGCTGGCGGCGCTCGCAGTCCGCAATCTGCCCCTCAAGGAGCTTAAGTCTGTTCCTAATAGCTTTGAGAACACTGGAGTGTTTCGCCATGGCTACCCCCCTGACGTAGACTTTGAATGCCTCCCAGACTGTCCCAAATCTGTCAACTGAGCCTACGTTAGTCGCAAAATAGGTATCAATGTCCTCCCCCAGGTCTGCCCTAAATGCCTCATCTAGAAGTGAGTATGGCGGGAAGCGCCACGTGAACGGAGGGATCCTCTTCTTGGGAGTGGTCAGCACTAGCACTACTGGGGAGTGGTCCGACAGGGTGCGGGGGAGCACACTGCAGCCCTTAACCATGGGAAGCAGCGTGTGCGTGGACAGCCAGTGATCTATCCTGGTATGGATGTTATGGTACGCAGAGTAGTGTGTGTATCCCCCCTGGCCGCTATGCCTATCTCTCCAAACGTCTACCAGCCCTAGGCGCAACATTTCAGCCTGCATCTGCAGAGCGGCCGCCGCCGGGCGCCGGGGGGGGCCCGCCGACCTATCTAGCTCTGGGTTGAATGTGAAGTTGAAGTCCCCCCCCCAGAGCATTCTATCGGAGGGGCATTCAGCGCAGTGGCTCGCCACTGCCGCAAAGAAGTCTGGGGAATCGTAGTTTGGGCCATAGATGTTCATGACTAGTATGTCGTGGCCCTTGCCTACGCACCTGCTCAGAACAAATCTACCCTCCGGGTCAGCTTTCAGCAGTGTGAGCGACAACTTGGATCTCGGGTTTACCCATGTGAGGACTCCCCTTGCATGTGTGGTGAAGCCCGCGTAAGTGGCGTTTCCCTGAATCCCCCTGTGCGTGAGCATCTTGCTGGTGTCGGGCAAGTGTGTTTCCTGCAGCAGTGCCAGATCTATGTGGTGTCGGAGTAGGTACTGGAGCACCTTGCGCAGTTTTCGGTAATCATTTAACCCCCTAACGTTCCACGTAACAGCCTTGAGGGTCTCCGAGTCACTCAGCAGGTCGGCATGTGGTGCATCAGCCATAGTCCCTAAAGAAGCAAAGTGGCATCAAGGCCCAGCCATTCACCGCCCCTCTCCGTCCATAGCATGCACCTACGCCCTCCAAGTAGCACAACAGTTCAAAGCACAGTTCGGACCCCCACCCCAAACAGTTCTGAACCCACAGGCCCCAATTCCCCCCCCAACCACAGTCCGCCAACCCCAACCCGGCGTAAAAGAATCCCCCAACTCTCGCAGCCCCCCGCCTCCCACAGTCACTCAACCCCCAACCTGATGTGACCGAAATTCCCGTGTCCCTCCCCCCCCCCACATCCCCACTCAAGCAACAATTCCCCATTTCGGCTCAATCCGAGCCGTAACCGCAGTACGCGCTGGGGCAGAGGTAGCCTGTGTAGTCTGTTGGTCGTCCTCTTCCCCACCGGGACTATCAAACAGTGTCCTTCAGCTCGCCCCTTTGCCAGCGCCTCGGTAACCAGGTCTAGCAGTGTCCGCTCTACTCCATAGTTCAACAACGTGTTGGCAATCCCGTCCCCCTCACCCCCCCACGCCCAGAATCTTCAGCACATTGCAGTGTGCCGCCATTGGGAGTCAAATCGCGCCAAGGGCAGTTTCAGTAGCATAAATGCAGCACCCCTGCGGCCCCAGAACATAACACACAAATCTCACCCACAGTTCAGCGTGTAGCAGTCCAGGGCCTGTGGCCGTGCGCTCCGGGCAGCCATCGCCCATTAGTTCAGCAAGGGGACGCAGGGCCCCTAAGGCGCTCAGGTATACGGGTCGCACTGCTTACCGCCCGCCGTGACTCAGTCTTGTTCCTCGAGGTCCCCAGTGCAGGTCCGGTCCGCCGTGTGTGGATTCGGACTCCCCCGGGCCTCCTTTATCCAGACCTTCAAGGATTTCTGCAGCTCTTTAGGATCCGTGAAGAAGTGCGAGTGTCCCTGCCTGTTGATGCGTAGTCTCGCTGGGTATAACATAGCGTAGTCCAGGCCCAGTTCTCTAAGTTGCTGTTTGTATGGAACAAATCTCCTTCTTTCTTCCTGGACCTTTGAGGTGAAGTCTGGATATAGCGATATGTCCATTCCCTCATACTGTAGCTTGCCCTTTTCCCGGGCTGCTCTGAGGGCGGCGTCTCTGTCCCTGTAATTTAATAATTTCGCTATTATCGGCCTAGGGCTGGCGCCCGGGGGAGGCCTCGGGCCGAGGGTGCGGTGGGCGCGTTCCACTATAAACATGGGCGAGAAGGTGTCGTCCCCTAGCATCGTCTTCAGAAGTTTTTCAATAAACAACTCCATTTTGCCCGTTTGGGTCGATTCGGCCACGCCCGTGACGCGGATGTTGGAGCGCCGGGAACGCGCCTCTAAGTCCTCCGACTTCTCCTGGATGATCTGAAGCAACCTACCAAATTGCTTACGATCCGAATCCCACTCGGTTTGGGCCTCCTCCGCCTCGGTGAGTCTGCGTTCTGCCATGTCCAGCCTCTCCGCGTGCTTGTCCACTCTTTCTGTCATCCGGTCCATCCGGTAGGCCAGTGCGTCAATCTTACTTCCAATGGCTGACATACCTTCCTGCAGCCCCTTCTCCATAGTGTTGAGCATCTCCTTTATCTCAGCACATAGTGAGGGGCTCTGATCGCTAGCCGGATTCGGAGATTGGGCAGCCGGTCTTTCCGGTTCCTTCTGCCGTCGCTGCTCGAACGCCAGCTTCGTTTGGGTCCGGTCCCCCTTGACCATGGTGAAAGTTCGAGGGGAGAGCGGCTCTCTCCGACGGGGGGGGCCCGCTGTGGCAGGGAGTGTCGTCCGTGGAGTAGCTAGGCGGGCTGTGTCTGGAGTGCAGCCTGCCAGGGCCTGATGGCCTCAAGTGTCCACTATATGTCCTAGGGCGGCAAGGGGAGTCCGCACTCGTAGGAGAGGAGCTATGCCCACAGGAGTCTGCTAGCGCCCCGACCAGTGCCCAGTTCACCTTATATGTGTGGCCGATTGACGATATATGGGGCCCGGGCCGAGCCTACCTCCAGGGCGTTCCGCAATCACCACGTGGGCTGCAACCGGCTTCGCAGTCTCACCGGCGTCTCCACCGCTGCTCCCACCGGCTCCCAAGTGTGTGCCAGCTCCTCCGGTGCGCAGTTCCTCAGCGCGGGGCAGTCCGGAGGGCAGCCGCCGTCAGGTGTTATCAGACGCCCAGCCGGCCACTCGCCGTCGCCGCACGTCGGGTGACGTCGCTCGGCCTCGCCGAGCAGGAAAGGCCGGGGATTCGGGCCTGGTCCGGCGTCAGCAGGGCAGTCTGGCAAGTAGGGTTTCCCTAGCCCGATTTCGGCCAGAATTGCAGCCGGAGGTCCGCTAGCATCCGCGGGGACGACGTCCGCCGGTTTCAAGTGTGAGGCACCGCTAGAAGAGGATAAATGCCGGATAGATGGTGGCGCTGGCTCGGAGCTTCGCGCTTACGCGTCCGCCATTGACGCCGGCTAGCTCCGCCCCCCAACTATACCAACTTCTACCCCACCAGAGGGCAGCGCTTCGGCGGCAGAGGGTTCAAGAAGAACTCCGGACAAGGAAATGCCCCCGGTAAGTGTACTTTGTTTGGATCAAGTTCCTATTGGGGGGCGGCTGGCAAGCTTTTACGAGGAGTGGGAATTGCTCACTGCCGACGCTTGGGTTTTACAAACTGTACGAGGGTTCCACATAGAATTTTACGACCAGCCCATGCAAGCGAGGCCCCCGCGCCCAATGGTCTTTTCGGAGTCCGACGCGCGGTTGATAGACGGGGAGGTCTCGGACTTGCTGCGCAAAGGGGCCATCCGTCTATCAACGCGCCACCCGCATGGGTTCCTCAGCAACGTCTTTTTAGTGGACAAGACGGATGGGGGCAAGCGGCCTGTGATCAATCTCAAGGAATTCAATGGGTGGTTGGTCTATCGACATTTCAAAATGGAGGGTATCCACCTCCTTCGGGACGTACTCCTCCCTCGGGATTGGATGGTGAGACTGGATCTCAAGGACGCCTACTTGGTCGTCCCCATCCACCCCCCTCATCGTCGTTTCCTACAATTCCTGTGGGACGGCAAGGTGTTCGAATTCACCGCACTGCCGTTCGGTCTTTCTTCGGCCCCGTGGTGCTTCACGAAGGTTCTCCATCCGGTAGTGGAGTTTCTCAGGAGTCAAGGGGTCCGTATGCTGGTATACTTGGACGACATCCTCCTCATGGGGCAGTGCCCGGAGGTGTTGGCAGGCCAACTGCGGCAAGCTGTCGGTCTGCTCCAGAGACTGGGGTTTGTGGTCAACGGCTCCAAGTCGGTTTTGGTTCCCACTCAGAAGATCACCTTTCTAGGTTTCGTGGTGGACTCGGTGCAGGCGGTCTTGAGCTTGCCGGGTCGGAAGGTCACAAAAATTCGACACCTGCTTCGGCAGACGATCGCGAGGGATCGTACGTCCCTGCGACATATCGCCAAGGTGGTGGGTCTTCTCTCGTCCTCCATCCAGGCGATTTTCCCAGGTCCGCTGCACTACAGGGCTCTCCAACGTCTGAAGGCGCAACATCTGCGCCGTGGGATGAGTTACGACCAGTGGGTTCCCTTCACGGACGAAGTGAAGGAGGAAATGTCATGGTGGCTGTCTCACATGGAGGCATGGAATGGTCGGGCGATCTTCGGTTCGGCTCCGGACCTGATCATAGAGTCCGACGCCAGCAGGTCTGGCTGGGGCGCCCGGTGCGGGGATTTTTCCACCGGCGGCGCCTGGTCTTCAGAAGAACAACGGTTGCATATCAATTGTTTGGAGCTCCTGGCGGGCTCCTTCGCAGTTCGTTGTTGGACCAAGGATTCGGTCAAGGCCTGTGTCCTGTTACGGATGGACAATATTTCGGCGGTTCGTTATGTGAACCATCTAGGAGGTCCTCGTTCCCGCGCCTTGGCGGACTTGGCGAAGGACTTCTGGGATTATTGCCTGTCTCATCACATTGCGGTGACGGCGGAGTATCTGCCGGGTCAGTGCAACCAGGTGGCGGACTGGCACTCCAGACATCTCAGGGACGCCAGCCAGTGGAAACTGGATCCAGAGGTTTTCCGGTGGCTGCACACCCTCTGGGGTCCCTTCTCGGTGGATCTCTTTGCGTCCCGTCTCGACCACCAGCTGCCGCGTTTTTTCAGCTGGAGGCCGGACCCTCTAGCGGAGGCCACGGACGCTTTCCTGCAGGATTGGAGTCGGGAACAACCATTTGCGTTTCCCCCGTTCTCCATGATAATGCGAGCGGCGGCCCAAATACGCCGCCAGGGAGCGGAGCTGGTGTTGGTTACGCCACTCTGGAGGTCTCAAGTGTGGTTTCCGGTTCTTCTGGAACTTTCTTGGGATTTTCCAATCCTACTCCCCCTGTTTCCTCTGCTCCTGGCAAATCCGGATCAGGAACCTCATCCCCTCGTCACGCAGAACTCTCTCCGCCTCGTGGCGTGGAAGCTCTCAGGAGACGCTGGTCGCTCCCAGGCCTTTCGGGGTCGGCTGAGCACTTGCTCTCCAAAGCATGGGCCGATAGTACGACGAAGCGTTACAGATCCGCTTGGCTTAAGTGGATGCGTTGGTGTTTACGAAGGGATTTGGATCCCTTGGTCGCAGGCCTCGTTCCCGTGCTGAATTTCCTGGCACATTTAGCCGACAAGGGCTTGGCGTATAGAACGATCAATGCTATTCGATCGGCGATTTCGGCAGGCCACGACAACATCGATGGCCACCCAATAGGGGAACATCCTTTTGTTTGGCGGCTTCTGCGGGCTATCCGCCTCGCGTTGCCTCCTGAACCCAGGTACTCCGTCCTTTGGGACGTCAATTTGGTTCTGAATTTGTTCTTGTCTTGGCCGGCCAATTCCTATCTGTCTCTTAAGGAGCTATCGGCGAAGTTAGCCATGTTGTTATGTTTGATTTCTTGTAGATGCGTCTCTGATGTGCGCGCGCTGGATGGCTCTGCTCGCATTTTTTCCCCGGATGGGGTTACTTTTACCGTGGGCCGACGCACTAAAACGTCGTTGCGGTCCATTTCATATCCAGCTTTTCTTGACACTCCCAAGTTGTGTGTTGTGCAATGCCTCAAAGCATATGAGGACCTGACCTTGGAGTTACGCCCTCCGGGCGAACGTCAGTTGTTGATTGCCCTGCGGAAGCCACACAAAGCTGTCTCCTCGCCCACTATTGCTCGGTGGGTGCGGTGGGTCATGCAAGAAGCGGGCATCAATACTTCTCTCTTTGGAGCACACTCGGCCAGGGGGGCCATGGCCTCTAAGGCATTCTCGGTGGGCGCTCGTTTGGAGGACCTGATGCGAGCGGCAGATTGGTCCTCGGATTCCACCTTTAAGAGGTTTTATTTTAAGCTGGTGGTGGATTTGGCCCAGTTGGTGGTAAGTAAGCTTTGAACTAGCATAATCTGAAGCCTCCGGTCCTGACATAGAATCGAAATTTGCCTAGCTTACGTAACGCTAAGTTTCAATTCTATTAAGGACACGGAGGCGAGGATTATCCCACCCAGGCTACAGTGGTGTCTCTACCCACCCGTATGGCAGTAAGTAAAGCGTTTTCCTTTACATTGTCGTTACTGTATTAGTCACTGAATGCTCCTCGCCTTATTGTCGCATTCCTGGACCACTTCGCTGATGCTGTTTCTTTTTCGACAGGCAACGAAGGTGCTAAACAGGACCAATGAGGCTCAAGCGTGATCTGCGCGAAGAAAGAGGAGGAAGAAGATGAGAAGTCCGGTTTTATAGTGGTGATGGACAGAGTGGAAGGACTATGGACTATCATTATACAAAGAGACTCTTGGGAGTTGTTGTTTGATTTGTTGAACATTCCGTCAATGCTTTATGTTTAAAGCATTTTTTTGTTATTATTATATCTTTTCCTAAGCTGCTGTGGAGTCTTTATGTTAATAAAGCGAAGGAAGATATAGCATAATCCTCGCCTCCGTGTCCTTAATAGAATTGAAACTTACCGTTACGTAAGCTAGGCAAATTTCGATTCTATATTGTACATTGATAATAGTCTTTCCCGCCAATTAAAAAAAGACAGGGGATCAGGGCTAATCCAGTCTCTAGTGATACAGGTTCGTATTACGGCCATACAAATAAAGAGAAAACAAATTATAGCTTTTGGTCTTGGAAAGCCCACAATACCTGAGCTGAAATCAATCGATACCATCTCAGCAGTTATATTAATATTACCCTTTAAAATGACCCCCCCAAAAAGTTCAATTTGCTTAAAAAATTCCGCAAGTTTAGGGCATTGAAAAAACATGTGTATCGCATCAGCAGCAGAAAGACCACAGCTGTTACATTTAATCCCCATTGTCGTCTCCATTTGACAACCTTCCTGGGAGTATAATATAAGTCATGTAAACACATAAAGTATTGTGATTTCATCATCCCAGTTATAAGAATTCTATTGACAAGCATAACTGACTCATGTATATCGATTTTGGATATCCCCAACTTATTTATCATTTTAATTGGCAATTTTCCAGATCATCAGGGAATTCCTGCATCAGACATAAAAACAAAGTACCAATTGATATTTTTTTGCTCGGAGCTCCATAAGGGGAATTTTATTCATTTGTATATCTGCTAGATGTCGTGGACTTTGTAAAAAACTGAAGAATTTGAAGAAACTTAAAAAAAAAAATTTGGTTAAAGAAAACTTACACTGTAGTTCGTGAAAAGAGACCAACTGGCCATCAAAAACTAAGTCCCCTAAATAGCGTATTCCTTTCATCCCCCATCTAATAGCTACTAGATCACAAAAAATAGGAGAAGGTAATAGGCCAGGTGCAGCGAAAGGTGTATACATGTTCAATTTTGCAATGCCCAGATGCCGCTGAGCCTTTCGCCAAACACCATATGCTGCTTTTAACGTCTTAAATCTCGTCTTTTTATAGTAACTTGGTTCAATTACCTTAAAAAACCAGGCTTTCACCCCTTCACCCATAAGTAGCTCATAAATTGATGGAGTATTACAATAAGAGATTCTAGCTCTGTCCCCCATTATAACTGGACTAATAATCGCTGCAATATAATAAAAAAAGAAATAGGGGACATTCCAGCCACCACACTCTTTAGGGAGAATCATTTTTTTATAGGTATTACGTTGTCGTTTATATCCCCACAGAAATCTCGAGGCTGTCCTTTCTAAGTTTTTAAAACAGACAGGGGGGTATTCTAAGGGTATTGTGCGAAACATATACAAAGATTTTTGTAAAATTATCATTTTGAGCACATTGACTCTTCCATGTAATGTTAAATGAAGATGATCTAAGCATTGTATTAAAGAATTAATTTTGCTAAAGCTGGGTTGATATTCAGTTTAATATTAGATATCGGGAGTGAAATCTTGATTCCAAGATACCTGACTTCGGAGGCAAGTGGAATATTAGCCAGCGGGTTGTCCCCGGAATATAAGATCTGGGTTTTTGAAAGATTTAGCTTATACCCCAAAAAAAGCCCGAACTGTGAGGCTAAGTCATTAATCGCTGGTAAGGCCGTTTCGACATCTGTTGTGACGACCAAAATGTCGTCAACATATGCTAGCGCTCGATAATTTGTATGGGCTAGGTAGAACGGCTTGATTTTTTCTTCAATATTAAAACGATTAACTAAAGGATCGATATATAACGCAAAGAGTAAAGGGGAACATGGGCACCGTTGTCGGGTACCACGAGTAATTGAGAAGGAGGTCGAGATTTCAGTATTTATACGAATAAATGCTTTAGGGGCAACATACAAAGTCCTTAGCACAGTTAGAAAGCCTGAATCAAATCCCTTTCTAAATAAGATATCCCATAGGTAAGCCCAGGCCACCATGTCTAATGCCTTTTCAGCATCCAACAGGGTTAAGCCAATATTTGACCGGGTTGCCTGAGCCCAATCCAGAAAAGTAATAAGGCGGCGAATGTGATCCGCAGTATCACGTGCAGGAATAAATCCATGCTGGGATTTCGAAACAAGTGGGGTAATAATGCTAGAAAGTCGTGAAGCCAAGATCTTAGAGTAAGCATGTATCAAAGAAATTGGACGGAATGAAGACGTAGACAGGGGATGTATGTCCTTTTTAAGAAAAAACGTAATTATTGATTCTTGCCAAGAAGGTGGGGCCATTCCTTTCTGGGCTGTTGTAAATAAATAAATTAACTAAGGTTTTAAAATAAAACGAAACACCCTAAAAAACTCAAGAGGAATAGCATTGGGTCCTACAGCTTTGCCAGAAGCTAACGACAGACGAGATAATTCAATTTCTTTCCAAGTGATGGGTAACTCCAATTGTTCTGCCTCTTCCAATGATAAGGTGAAATAAAATACTGGATCAATGAAATCAGTTACCTTTTCTTCAATGCCTCTGGTAACATCATCCGTACATAGATTACAATAAAATTCGCGGAATACCCCCAGTATCTCTGTTGTATTATCATATATTTTCCCTGAATCATCCATTATTTTATGTATATTGGCTGAAACCGCCTTTTGTCTTAATCTTTTAGCTTGGTACTTTCCAGAGTTTTCCCCAACTTCATACACTTCAGATCTATAGGCGGCTATTTGCTGGGCCAGTTTTGTGGCAAAATCCTGATGAATCCTAGCTTTCTGAACCGCTAAATCCCTTGAGATTTCCTCATTACCAATACCTCTACTACATGCCAGCATTAATTTAATCTCAAGATCTCTCAGCTTACCGTACTCATCTCTCCTTTTTCCGTCTTCCTGATTTCCCTCTGTTTTTTTATTGGGTAGCTTAAGGTTTCGCCACGTACCCCTTACTTAAACGCAGCCCATATAATCCTGATTGAAGTTGACCCTCTATTATCTTAAAAAAAACTCCAGAATCTATTTGCTCATATGATCAGTATAGAGGGGATCATATAGGAGTTTTCGTTCAAAAGACCAAGGCTGAAAAGATTGCGTAAAATTTATATCTACACTAAGAACAATGGGATTATGATCCGAGATCAGTTTGGGAATAATATTGAAACCTAGATCTGCAGAAGTATTAATAAGTCCACCCGAAACAAAAGAATAATCTATCCTAAAATGCCTCTGGTGTGGAGCAGAGAAAAAAGTGCTCCCAAAGGTACCCCCAGATCTAAGATACCCAACATCTACTAATCCAAATTCCTCAATGATACCTTTCACAGCTTTGAACACGTTTTTCTTCCTACCTACATAAGGACTATTGCTGGATATATCGAATGTCCCATCCAAATGTAAATTAAAATCCCCACACAAAATTAACAAAGGGGGCCATAGCGCTAACTCAATGCTTAATTGATTCAAAACGGCCGGGTCATCAGCATTAGACGCATAGACAGAACATATGGTCATCATTGTAACATCTAATCGAAGTTCCGCGATAACCCATCGGCCCAATGGATCCTCTTTGACTCTTCTAATCTGTCCCAGCCTGTACCGTTTTAAAATATCTACTCCTCTTATGGTGGACCCCTGTCGAGAACATCCCACTAATTCTAAACCAAGATCCCTAAGCCAACCTCTATTTTTCCAAGGTAATTGGGTTTCTTGAATACAAAGTACATCCATTGTAATACTGTTCAATATTTGACCAATTAAACCCCTTTTTCTTTTGTTGTTGAGTCTACACGTGTTCCAAGTACAAATTATAATCTTACCCATCTTCTAATCTAATTAAAGATTCAACAAAAGACAGGGAGCCATAGATGCTCACTAATAAAACAGATGCGTCATAGCAAAAAAGCAAAAGCGACAAATTTTGGACCTTGATTTGCACAAACCATTCTTTTACTGTTGTTCCTTGCCCCCAGCACCAAACCCTTTCCCTCCCTCCCCCCTTCCCCTCCCAAACGCCCCCCACCCTCAGTGAACCCACCCAACAGAGCCGTAAGGACTAAGTCCTCAGTGATGGTGAGTAGTCGTGTAGTGAAAACGTCCCTCCCTGTGCCGGCCTGAACCCTATGTCCTAGCTACTGTCTGTAAGCAACCACCCCACCTATAGACATCCAACTCTGTGTACTTATTTTCTATAGATAATGTTTTCAATTTCTGCAATTAACAAACACAGTAATACTAACAGGTCTAGCGTGCAGAGGGAAATTAAAAAAAAAACCAGAAAATCTTTCAACATTTCAGATTATCAATCAGTACATATATCACATTGTAGCCAAAATTTCCTGTGTCTTAATTTCAGAAAAAAAGTATATTGTTTTCCCTTTATACACAACCTTAAGTTTGGCAGGGTCTAATAAAAACACCTGTCTCCCTTTTGCTTGGATAGGCAATTTTAGCTGCCTTAGACGCCATCGTAGCTGCACAGTCACCTGACAGAAGTCTGGGCGGACAAAAAATTCCCAGCCTTTGCCTTTTCTAGGCCGTGCAGGTCTAGCTAGATCATACAAAATGTCACGAAGGAGGTAATTATGAAGACAGATTAGGATTGCTCTTGGTTTCCCAGCCCCACCTCTTGCATTTCGTCTCTGCATAAACGGAAACCGATGAGCCCTTATAATCTCCTTCTCCCAATTCCATTCCTTCTAATCTGGGAAAGCCGCTGTAAATAGCTCCACGACAAACCGTCGAACATCCTTTCCCTCAGTACCTTCCGATATACCAGGAACACGCAGATTGTTTCGTCATGCACGTTTTTCCAAGTCAGTAAGTTTCCAATCAATGTCCTGTCCGGTCTTCTGCAGTACTTTAATAGAGGATTTTTGAGTGGTAAGTTCATCCTCGACAGAAGAGATCCGGTCTTCTGCTTCCTGTACTCTAGTAGTGGCTTCTGTACATGACTTAGCGATGCAACACACCGCATTCTGCAATTTACGAACTGCTCCCTGGGTCCGGAGCCCCTCTGCTTTGGTCTCCTCTCTATGAACCATAATGATTTTATAGATTGATGATTGTAAATTGTAAATAGATTTCAATGTAATTTCGCCCTCTGGTTCAGGATTGTCAGGCACTTCTCCTTGATTGATTTGCAACCCAGACACAGCATCCCAATGAGGTTGCTCTACCATGCTAGGTCTGGAAGTTAAAAGTGAATTCGGTGATTCAGGTACCTTACGTGTACTGTACCTAGAGCCTCAGCATTTGCGGCGGAGTCTGGACTTAAAATGTCCTCTTCAAGAGGTAGATTGCCGTCATCCGCCCAATCACCGGGGAAGGACAGCCTATCATTCTCATTATCATTCTCCCCCTCTGACATAATAGAGACATCTGACACGGAATAGAATTGTCCCAAAGAACCGACGGATTATTCATCATTTGCAGATACCTTTCCTATATCTTTATCTTTATCCAGACTGCTGATAAGATGTGTTTTAATCACTTGGGGAACTACTCCAGAGGGTTCAGGGATCCCAGAAGTCCCAGAAGTCTCTGAAGCTGGACATAGAACCGTATCTATAGAGTGATGAATAGAATTATTATTTGCCGTGGGTGAGACTCTGACCTCTCCCACCGCCTGACATAGCTCAGCCAGCTCATCATCTGTATCCATCTCTAGAAACACTCCAGATACTCCAGTTAATGACGTTACTGCCATTACTGGTAACAATTGCGGTTGTGGACTTTGCAATAAACTCTGTTCGATACTTGCCCCGATAACTGTTTTATTGCCACTACCTAAGCCTGTAGATATTAGGGCAGTTTGAGTGGAGTTTTTAGCGCCAGAAGCATTCTTTTTCTTAAAGAAGTCAGATACGGTGCGCTCCTTTACACCCATATCTGATTGAGGTATCGACTGCCCATGGAGGGCCATACATGAGTTGCTACTGCTACATACTGCACTTGGGCCATTGATTGAGGCACCAGAGGCAGTCGGAGTCCCACTCATGGCTGCAGCTACCGCTGCGGCGGCGGCCTTTGCTTTAGCCCCCCTTATTTATTTATTTATTTATTTATTAATGCCATTTGTAGAGCGCGTTCCCTTTGGATCCATTGTATTACTTCAGATACTTCAGATACGGGACCCACAAGTATAGACCCCTCAAAGCAATTTAAATATTTATACTCCACCAGCGCCGATATAGTACCTCAATGCCGATATAGTACCTCAATGTAGACTTCTGGCTCCTAATATCTCAGCCAAGAGGAGCGATTCTCTCTCCACCCTCTCTGCCCAGCGTTGAAGCAATCAAGTAAGAACGAAAACAGCCCCAGACAACTGCACAGGACGCCGCAGTATTCAGACCGCTTCGGCTTCCAGTGAGGCCCAGTACGGCAGAGCTCCAGACAACTCCCGACAACTTCTCAGGACGCCGCAATATTCAAGCCACTCCAGCTTCAAGTGAGACCCAGGGTGGGAGAACTCTGCTCCGCAACTCCACTCTAATAGATACCCCCTCCGACCAACTCAGGGCTCTACTCCACAACTCAGCAGAGATGCCGCACAGATAATTTCGGGCAGCTTTGACTTCAGGCTTCAGGCTTCAAGTGAGCCCGGAGGCGGAGGCGGGTAATTTCAACCAAGCAGCGTAACTCTCTCCGCTCCGATAACTCCACCGCAAGATCTCTCCACGACTCGAGAGAAACACCGCCCAGACAATGTTCGAGCAGCTCTGGCTTCAGGCTTCAGGTGAGCCAGGTGGCGGATACAGGTAGTCTCGACCAAGCAGAGTAGCTCTCTCTCAGTGTTCAGAGGAAACGAGGCGACTCTAATCAGCTCAGCAACACGATCAACAGCACGCCGCAGTAATCGGGCAGCTTCAGCATCAGGTGAGAGCCAGGGCGGCTAATGGATACTGCCTCCGGCCACAACAGGACTCTACAACGCTTGTTCTGCTACCCCGCTACTCCACTTCTCAGTAAGGTCCGCTGCAGCTCTTCACACTCGACATCCGAAAGGAAAGAGAAGCGCCGTCAAGACCTCACTGCCGCCCCTGTGTTCCACGGGGACACAGAATTTACGGGTAGGTCGGCATCATGTAGGATTGCTCACACACCACCTCTCACTCGGCCGTGGGTGTGGCCGCCATCTTGCCTCCCTATAAGAATGACCATTCAAACCAGTATATTTTCTCACTCTGCAAGGGTCTAGTCCTTGCAACAGCTTAATCTTTTGTTTAACAAGTCTTTTACAATATGCATATAAGGAATTGCGTAATTTATCAATTGATTCTTGTCGTACACGACAAATACTACAATCCCAAGTGTACACTGGGGCTTTAGAATGTCTGCCTAGAACTGCATGCAACAAATTATTGCTCTGTAAATAACTCTCTTCATTAAAAAAAGGCTCAGAACTTGAAGAGTGTTTCCATTCCCCCCCCAAAAATCCCAAAAATTACTTTGGTTAATTACTCTTTTCCTCTTACTTGTGGCCTTCATTAAGTGGATTGGTTTATCTAGTGATCAAATTCTGTTTATTACTAAAATAAAGAGTTTCCTCTTTACTTCAAAAGCCTTTTCAACAATGGATTCTATATGCTTCTTTTTATAAAATGGTGTTCTCTTTCTATATTTCTTTGTATGGTTTAGTAAATTATGGACTACTCAGTTGTAAAATATTTATTTGCGCAATTCTTTATATTGATTTTCTCTTCATTTACTATAAGCTGTATCCTTTGATTTTTCATTGCCTTTTTTTCCTTTCCTATTGTTTGCACTTTTTTTTATACTTGGAACATTTTCACTGCTTTCCACATTTGCATTTTTTTTTCTAAATCTAGTAATATTTTTTATGAAGCCTTTTGTGGTCTTACCAGAAATTGTTCTCTTTTTAGTCACATTATGTTGGTCTTCCAATACTTGTGGTTGAGATTTTATCAAGTAAGTATCCTTTTTCTGACCTTTTCTTCTTCTTTGTTTCTCCGGCATGATAACTTTATTTTAAGGATGATAAACAGTATCTGTAAAAAATAAACATAAATAAGTGTTTATTAACAACTTTACAAAATTATAAATTTTTATTACTATATAAACACTTTTCATATAAATTCTGACTAAAAAAATGTAGCCCTGAAGCACAACTGTGAAGGTTGTAAAAGCACTACATACATAGTGCATAGCAGTTTGAAGCACTCCATAACACTAACACCTGAAGCGCTGTATGAGTACATGCATATTTACTAAATGATCACAATACTATATGGAAAGACACTGAGTGAATTCATACTTGGTTCACTTTTACTTTAGTAAATACATTACTACATGGTACATAAACAGTCACTATGGTTTTGCAACAGTACAGATTTCAAATTTAGAGTAGTGCAGTGTTGTTTGTCTAGTGTAGGGAGTCGTGCTGAAGTACTGTTCTAGGGTACTGCAGTGGTATTTCAGTAGTGTAGGAGGTCATGCTGGCATAGATTTAAGGTTTAGGGTAGTGTAATAGTGTTTCTATAGTGTAGAGGATCATACTAAGGTAGTGTTTTAGAGTTTAGTATACTACATTGGTGTTTGGGTAGTGTAACAGGCCGTGCTGGGATAGATTTAAGGTTTAGGGTACTGCAATGGTGTTTGGATAGTATATGGGGTCATGCTGGAATACTCTTCTAGTATAGTGCAGTGGTGTTTATGTAGTGTATGGGGTCATGCTACAGATAATGTTTTAGGGATTAAGGTAGTGCAGTGGTGTTTGTGTAGTGTAGACGGTCATGCTGGGGTAGTGTTTTAGGGTAGTTCAGTAGTGTTTGGGTAGTGTAGGGAGTCATGCTGGGGTTGTGTTCTAGGATAATACAGTTGTATTTGGGTAGTGTAGGAGGTCGTGCTGAGGTAGATTTAAAGTTTAGGGTAGTGCAATGGTGTTTGAGTAGTGTAAAGGGTCATGCTGGGTAGTGTTTTAGTGTTTAGGGTAATACAGTGATGTTAATGTAGTGTAGTGGGTCGTTTTAGGGGTACATTTAGTGTATAGAGTAGTGCACTGGTCTTTGTGTAGTTTAGAGGGTCGTGCTGTGGTAGTGTTTTAGGGTAGTGCAGTAGTGTTTGGATAGTGTGGGGGTCATGCTGGTGTAGATTTAAGGTTTAGGGTAGTGTAATGGTGTTGGGTACTGTAGTGGCTCGTGCTGGTATAGTGTTTCAGAGTTTAGGGTAGTGCAGTGGTGAATAGGTAGTGTAGAAGGTTGTGCTGGGGTAGTGTTCTAGGGTAGTGCGGTGGTGTTTATGTAGTGTACAGGATCATGGTAGGGATAGTGTTTTAGGTTTTAACATAGTGCACTGGTGTTTGTGTAATGTAGGGGGTCGTGCTGGGGTAGTGTTCTAGGAAAGTACTGTGGTGTTTGGGTATTGTAGGAGGTCGTGCTGAGGTAGATTTAAGGTTTAAGGTAGTGCAATCGTGTTTGGGTAGTATAGGAGGAAATACTGGGATAGTGTTGTAAGGTAGTTCAGTAGTGTTTGAGTAGTGTAGACTGTCCTGCTGTGGTAGATTTAACATTTAGGAGACTAATGTTGTTTGGGAAGTGTAGGGGATTGTGCTGAGGTAGTGTTTTACTATTTAGTTTAGTGCAGTAGTGAATGGGTAGTGTAGGGGGTCGTGCTGGGGGTAGAGTTAGGGTTTAGGGTTGTGCAGTTGTGTTTATATACTGTAGAAGATTGTGCTGAATTAGTCTTTTAAGGTAGTACAGTTGTATTTGTCTAGTGTAGAGGGTTGTGGTGGAGGAATGTTCTAGGAAAGTAGAGTGGCGTTTGGATAGTGTAGGAGGTTCTGCTGGGGTAGATTTAAAGTTTAGGGTAGTAAAGTGGGGAATAGGTAGTGTAGGTGGTCATGCTGGAGGTAGATTAAGGGTTTACAGTAGTGCAGTGGTGTTTGTGCCGTGGTAGGATACTGCTCTAGTAAATAAAGTGGTGTTTGGGTAGATTAGCAGGTTGTGCTGGGGTAGATTTAAGGTTTAGAGTAGTAAAGTGGTGAATAGGTAGTGTAGGTGGTCACGCTGGAGGTAGATTAAGGGTTTACAGTAGTGCAGTGGTGTTTGGGTAATGCAGGAAATCATACTGGTGGAAGTGTCACTACAAGACTACATGTACTTATTTGTCTGCAAAAACATCAAGCATGCATTCCACATATTTCAGAACTGCATTTCACTATTAATATTAAGCTCATTTTGGAAACACATATCCAATGACTATTTTCTAATTCTACCAAAATGTGAGAACACAATACGTTTTTAATTAATTACATGTCGGGAAACACATGAATTACCAAAATGCTTCTCTCAGAGTGATTCCTAAATACACAGACTCACTGTGTGATTCTAGAAAAATAACAATATTTCTTATAGATGCAGTAGTAGGATACTATAGCTGTGTTTGGATAGTGTAAGGGGTCCTGCTGTGATAGATTTAAGCTTTACAGTAGTGAAATGCTGTTTAGGGACTATAGGGTGGCATTCTGGGGTAGTGCTCTAGCATAGTGCAGTGGTGTTTATGTATCGTACGTGATCATGCTAGAGATAGCGTTTTAGGTATAAGGTAGTGCAGTGGTGTTTGTGTAGTGTAGGGAGTCGTGGTAGGGTACTGTTCTAGGAAATAAAGTGGTGTTTGGGTAGAGTACCAGGTTCTGCTGGGGTAGATTTAAGATTTAGGGTAGTAAAGTGGCGAATAGGTAGTGTAGGTGGTAATGCTGGAGGTAGATAAAGGGTTTACAGTAGTGCAGGCCTGTTTTGGTAATGTACAAAATCATACTGGTGGAAGTGTAACTACAAGACTACATTTACTTATTTGTATGCAAAAATATCAAGCATGCATTCCGTATATTTCAGAACTGCATTTTACTATTAATATTACACTCATTTTGCAAACACATGACCAATGACTATTTTCTAATTCTACCAAAATGTGAGAACACAATACGTTTTTAACTAATTACATGTTGGGAAACACATGAATTACCAAAATGCTTCTCTGAGTAATTCCTAAATGCACGGACTCACTGTGTGATTCTAGACAAATAACAATATTTCTTATAAATGCAGTAGTAGGATAGTATAATGGTGTTTGAGTAGTGTAAGGGATCCTGCTGTGATAGATTTAAGCTTTAGAGTAGTGAAATGGTGTTTATGTACTAAAGGGAGTCATACTGGGGTAGTACTCTAGCTTAGTGCGGTGGTGTTTATGTACCATAGGTGATCATGCTAGGGATAGCGTTTTAAGGTTTAAGGAAGTGCAGTGGTGTTTGTGTAGTATAGGGGGTCGTGGCAGGGTACTGTTCTAGGAAATAAGGTGGTGTTTGGGTAGAGTACAAGGTTCTGCTGGGGTATATTTAAGGTTTAGGGTAGTTAAATGGTGAATAGGTATTGTAGGTGGTCCCGCTGGAGGCAGATTAAGGGTTTACAGTAGTTCAGTGGTGTTTGGGTAATGTAGGAAATCATACTGGTGGAAGTGTCACTATAAGACTACATGTACTTATTTGTCTGCAAAAACATCAAGCATGCATTCCACATATTTCAGAACTGCATTTCACTATTAATATTAAACTCATTTTGGAAACACATAACTAATGACTATTTTCTAATTCTACCAAAATGTAAGAACACAATACATTTTTAACCAATGACATGTCGGGAAGCACATGAATTACCAAAATGCTTCTCTCAGAGTGGTTCCTAAATGCACAGACTCACTGTGATTCTAGAAAAATAACAATTTTTCTTATAAATCCATTAGTAGGACACTATAGTGGGGTTAGGGTAGTCTAAGGGTTCCTGCTGTGATATATTTAAGCTTTAGAGTAGTGAAATGTTTTTTAGATACTATAGGGAGTCATACTGGGCTAGTGCTCTAGCATAGTGCAGTGGTGTTTATGTACCGTAGGTGATCATGCTAGGGATAACGTTTTAAGATTTAAGGTAGAGCAGTGCTGTTTGTGTAGTGTAGGGGGTCGTGGTAGGGTACTGTTCTAGGGAATAAAGTGGTGTTTGGGTAGAGTAGCAGGTTGTGCTGGGGTAGATTTAAGGTTTAGGATAGTAAAGTGGTGAATAGGTAGTGTAGGTGATCTTGCTGGAGGTAGATTAACCCCTTGCGTGCGGGGCGTATTTTCCGCCTGTGCTGACTCCGCCTTGCGCGGGCGGAGATGGTTCCGTCATCAGCACAGCTCAACCGATGCTGATGACGGAACCGTTCTGTCATCAGCACGCAAGGGGTTAAGAGTCTACAGTAATGCAGTGATGTTTGGTTACTGTAGGAAATGATACTGAGGGTAGTGTCACTGCGAGACTACATGTACCTTTTTTTCTGCAAAAGAATCAAGCATGCATTCCATATATTTCAGAACTCTACTTTACTTTTAATACTAAACTCATTTTCGAAACACATAACCAATGACTATTTTCTAATTCTACCAAAATGTGAAAACATAATATGTTATTAACCAATTTCATGTCGGGAAACACATAAACTACCAAAATGCTTCTCAGAGTGATTCCTAAATGCACAGACTCATTGTGTGATTCAACTCAAGCAACTCTATACCTTGCTTTTTACAAAAAAAACATTTACCACTCAGCAAGACTTTAGGTAACTCTACACATTGAACAATATGTTCTACTACTCATTAGTATAGAGTGCTTCTATCAGTATAATTCCTAAATGCACACAAGACTCACTGGGACACTCTACACAACCAACACTGGCCATTGCATTTGACCAAAACACATTTCATAGTCTACAATCAGTACTGCATTTTAATGTAGAAACTTTAGTCATTTTTGCAAATAAATAAAAAATAACTGGTTTCTAATTCTACCAAAACATGAGAACAGCATAGTTATCTGTCTGCAAGCACATAAAATACACAAATGCTTATCTCGGAATGCTTTTTGAACGCACACACACTCACATACAAATTCTAGAGAAAACAAACGTATTCCCTGCAGTTTAGCAGGACAAACACATTAGTGTGTTTAAAATTAAAATGCACCACATACATTCCCTCACAAATTAATAACTCGCCTTTCTAATTGTTTTGTAGAATAAAAAGTATATCAGTCACACAGCAGATTTTCTCATACAGAATATCTGTTTTAAACACCCCTCTGAAAAGAACCAAATAATAGTACAGTTTCCCTCTCATTTTGAACACATATACACCTTCACATCAAATCACATTGCTTCCCTCATTAATTCAAACCCAATCACACATTTCTATTGGTTACAGGTTTCAACCCTTTCCAAATTACATAAATGTTAACCCTACCCCCAATCTAACTTCTGCCTGTTACCATAGAAACAGTTCATCGAACACTTAACTGAGCACACAGGTCAAAAGTTCATCACACAATGTTGCTAATGAAAACAGCAAGTGTGCTTGACTTCTTAATATACCAGCTTATCCTACCTAATGTTCTTTTCAATCACTTTCTGATAACCAATAAGAATCATGCCTTTAGAAAACAGAAACATGCACCCTAGTTTGCAGTGTAGAATGTTGTCAAACGACCAATTGTTTCTTTTCTGTTTTTCAACACTGCATATTATCCACCATTTTAGAAAAATCTTAGTTTTCAAACTGCCACTTCATTTACAGACACCATCTGAGTGCATCCAGACTTCCCTTCAAGATGCTTAGAGTGTGGATTGTGAGACACAGCTTTATTTTCTGGAGCCAAAGGTACGCAGAACAGAAAGGAATTCACAAAGACCTAGGTTTACCAAATGTAGACATTACATGGATTGGACAGAGAGGGTTAAAGTGGCACCAATTGATGCCATTGGTTAAATCCTTTTTGCATCTCCAACACCCTGACGTCATATTTGTCCACTGTGGTGGCAATGACCTAGGAACTTTGACTGGGGTAGGTCCGGAAATGCTCATGAAAGACACCTTTGGAGAATTGATGTCACTTTCCCCCAAACTGCCTTTGTCTATTCTAACATATGCCAAAGGCAGAAAGGGAACTGGTCCAATCAACTTTGTCCACAGATTGAGAAAGGTAGGAAACTCCTCTGAGACTATAGAATGGGGTCCATATACCACAACAATCTGCATTTCAATATGCATGGGATCTATAGTTGAGATGGTGTACATTTTACAGATGAAGGGAACAGAGTCTTCCTCTTGAACTTGCATCGGTACTTACTTGTAGGCACTAAAATCTCCCAATAAACACAAGGGCTCTTTTTAAAGCAACCTAACAACTAAACACATAAGGTTCATGTATAGCTGAAAAATATTATTTGTTTTTTGCTTGGAGTCGCGCACCCAACGTGCTACAGTTGTGCAGTCAACAAGTCGTGCACCATATGCGCTGGAGTCACGCGGTTAGATGCCGCGCATTCAACGTGTGCACACTAGGGGCCGCACTGAGCACCGCGCTGGGAGCACGACTCCTAATTTTACCATAAAAAGAATAGCCCCTATCAGTCATTTTTATTATCCCCGGGGACCCCATCCGCCGGGGCTTATATAATACGTTGGGGACCGCGGGGGGAGTCCCAATGCCCCCACGGTCCCAGCCGGCTCCCTGCATTCTTCGGGAGCCGGCATTGCTTTTACTCAGGGGAAGCAGCTAACATGCTGCTCCCCCTGAGGAAAAGCAATCTGCTTTCCTATTTGGAAGAGAGAGCAGGTTTCCTCACGGCTCCCACCCTGTCATTGCAAATAGCAGTGCCCCGGAGGTGGGCACCCCGGGACACTGCAGGACCCGACCCTGGGGGGTGGCGGTCCCCAGGGCCATCTTGGGCTCCAGGAGGGGGCCACGCGGTCCTCCCCACATTTTTGAAAAGCCCCGGGGGTGGCGGTCCCTGGGGCTGGGGGGCCTCAGTGAAGGAATCAAAATTTTACAAGGCCGGGCTATACTTACCAATAGCCCATATATGACATAAAGGAATAATAAAGCAGTCGGCAATGGAGAAGGTCGAATAGTTTATTCAATCAAATACAAGCCCTGTCAGGGGAGCCTCGGTCTACACGACCCCTGGAGGTGCACAGAGGAGACTGACGACATTCAAGTGATACAAAGCATATATACGTTTTCACATATTCAGGTTAACACCCTACAAGGAAAAACACAAGTTGTCAGTAAGCCAGCAGGAAGACCCATATAAGGCACCATTAATTACTAGTAGCTAAGCCGGAGCTATTCCGGGGGCAGGTCGGTGAGGTGCCCTCTAGTCTATCTAAAGCCCGGGAAGTACAAGAACGGGCTCTGCTAGAATGCACGCATCTCACAAGAGGGGCAGGTGCGACCTTGGGTTTCCCTAAGCTACACACAAAATATCAGAGAAGCAGACTGAGTGATTCAACATGGTTTCGTACCAAGAGCTAACCCATGTGACTTCTCGGAAACAGTACATGAATACGAGAAAACGAAACAAGGTGGCCCTGGTTATATCAATAGGTCTAAATGGGCCTACATGACTCTTTCGCAAAGCTTACATATATAGCATGATACTATGTAGTTATTTATATGCATATGCAGTTATATGGTACATAGTGGGCCAATCATGAATATATTTAATTTTATATCCCAACAGACGGCCCTTTTGGCCTACTATGGCCAATATAACCACTTCATTCCACAAATACCCCTTCATCAATCTGCATGAGGTCTGTTACCTCATTCTGAATCATTTGTTTCTCGATCGTTTTCTGCCCGGAAAGGGTCAGAGCTGACGTTATCCTTGTTGCAAAAAACGTACAACATGCTAGGCTGCATTGGAGGCATAAACAACATGTGAAAATAACCCCAAATGCTCCTGCTAGGATCATGAATATCTTCCAACCCCAAGTAGCCAGGAGGCCCCAGAACCATCCACTGAGGGACCAAGTGCCGTTCTCTTCATGAATCTCGCTAGCTAATCGATGTAACTTCTTAATTGCGAGATGTATGGTAGGGGCCGAGTCAGGAATAAATACGCAACAAGAGCTGCCGATCAGGCGGCAGGCTCCACCCCTATCTGCCAGGATGACGTCTAACACCATCCGATTTTGAAGAGAAACAAGCCTCGTAGCTTGAAGTGCAACGGTAAGATTGGTCAATATCTCGGTCGTGGTTTGAACTACATTTTCCACTATTCTAGACAAGCGTCGTATGTTCCGACTATTAAAGATCGGACCCCAGAATGGAACCAGGCCCTTTGAAATGTCTTCAAACTGCTGCAGTGAGGTATCTGTCTGATCAGTACTATCGGTATCATAGCTCCTAATAGTCCGATTAGATTCTACTTCTCTTCTTACTAGCCGATGGGTCCTATGGTAATCAGAAGGGGCAATATACACAGGGGGATAGAGAAAAGACAGATAACACCGTCCTGCCCATCCTCGAGGGAGCCATGTATAAGCATTTTCCCCGCATACAAAATATACATTAGGGGGAGTGATCATCGGGGGAGTACTGTCGGTCTGCAATGTATAGGTGTAATTACAGGTGCTACTCCCTACCTTAATGTGACCTCGCCCCCTAATACAGAATAGGGAGGTGGCATTGATTATGGGGATCGGTAGGGCTTTATCATTTGTAACATTGCGTTCCTTAAAATGCTGGAAATACAGATTAGAATTAAAAAGTTCGAAATCCTGCATTTCTTCCTGCAACCAGGTATCATTTTTGGAATCAGTATATACATTCATACAAGCATTTTGATCTAAGGAACCCTGCCGTTCATCCCCTTCAGCATCAAATCCTTGGTGTCGCTCTATATACTTCAAAATGGCTTCATAATCTTTTTTGGAATATATTTTGGGTTTTGCAACATAGTGCGAATACATTAACGATAACAGTTGCCACCATGCTTCACAGCTAGCTAAATAGAACAGAGGGAGGGAAATGAATAACTCATGCTGATGCATGACTGACGGTAACAAGCCACAAACCCAACAGTTCGTTTTGTTTTTGGTACTGTGGGTCTGATGCAACATTTCAATAAAACCATTCTTTGAATAAGTTTCCCTATGCCTAGCCTTATGCGGAGGCAAAGAATAAAAGAGATGTTCTTCTGGGGCAGGAGTAGTTTTCAACAATTTCTGCAAGGGATGCTGAAATTCCAAGTATACAAACACACACATCATTATTACAGTAATTATAGCAATAAAAGCCACCTTCACTCTGGTGGGCCATCCGGAAAACAATTGCATATTATGCATATGACGCAGAGGGGCAAGTGGTCGTTCATCTTCCATCATAAATCGATCAAAAGGAAACATGCTCTCTAAAATTCCAAATCTATCTCGGTCCCTTGCTAAAAGTCCAAAACTAATCTCTGTATCCACAAAGCACGCACACCACCAGAGGGTTTTTTTCTTCCCACCAAGGGAACTTCTCCCTGTGTCCATTTTTAGAGCTTCACAGGCAGACCCTTATCGCTCATCCAGGGAAAGGCAAACTTTCAGATTCCAATGATACGATCGCGGCCCTTAACTCAGCCTTTCTTTCTGAACAGAGCCCAATTAACACAATGTTCCAAGCTCTCTGCGAGTTCAGTCCAGTGTCTCGCTCAGTATCCCAATCACTGTACTCAAGGTTTTTCAACACAAAGTCTTGGTCTAATTTCTTCCATCAGAGAGTGGGGTACCGTGCTGTTTTCGGGGCCGCAGATCGTATCGACAACGACCATGTTGCTCCTGGTCAGAAAACAATTTGGTAGCATGGGTAACAGACTTGGTCACCCCTTGTGGCACCTTGGGACTGGTGGTTGCTTCTGACTGAGCTTCACCAGCACCCACTGGCCGGGCTCCAAACGAAGTTCAGGACCCTCCGGTAGTGGCTGCAATGTGTCCGATACCTGTTGATGAATAGAACGCAGATCTTTAGTCAACGCATAAAAGTAATCTGTCATCAACGGATAATCGATGTCCCTAAAAGATCTGGGCCTGGGGACTCCCCACACATTTGCAGGTCGGCCAAATATCACCTCATACGGAGACAGACCGGTTCTAGTATGAGGAGTCGTTCTAGGGGACAACAAGGCCAATGGGAGGGAATCAGGCCACTTTAATCTAGTGTCTGCACAGATTTTGGCCATTTTGAGCTTCAGGATACCATTATATTATTCTACCAAGCCCGCTGACTGTGGATGTCTAGCAGCATGAAACTTTTGCCTTATTTTTAATCCATCACAAACACTTTGTACAAGTAAGGCATTAAAGTGGGGCCCGTTATCCGACCAGATAATTCGGGGCAAACAGTATCTAGGGAAATATTCCTTGATTAGGACTTTAGCAGTGGCAGTTGCAGTGGCATCTTTCTTGGGGTAGGCCTCGACCCATTTACTAAAAGCACATACCACCACAAATACATACTTCAAATTATTCACACGTTCCATTTGTATGTAATCTATCTGTATGACTTCAAAAGGCAAGGATGGCGGAGCAAAATTGCCACTCAAAACAGATTCTCTACCTCCAGGATTATGCCGTAAATACACCGGGCAATATTTAACAATGTGGGCTGCTGTTTTGGAAATATTCGGATTATTCCATACTGGGTCTAATACTGCACTAATTCCTTTTGCACGTATGTGAGCCGGGCCATGCGCCATGGTGCCCCCTGCATATACCAATGCATTAGGGAGCAACCATCGCTGCTTCTCAGATCGGTCTATCCAACATTCATTCTCGTCTAGTTTCCCAATCTCCCGTTCCCACCTCTGCATCTCTTCCATAGTCGCTTCCTTCTGTAACTCTTTCACACTTTCAATGGTATTATCAAAAAGGGATGTTTCGGTGGTCCATCGGGCAGATGTACTAGGAAACATGGGACTTCCTTTAGCCTGAGCCGTTTCCTTTGCTACTGAATCGGCAAAGGCATTCCCCTTTCCAGTAGAATCTACGACTTTCTTGTGAGAACTGCATTTAATAATGGCAATTTCTTTGGTAATGTCAAAGCAAATAGTAATCGACTAATCAAGGAACCATGTTGAATTTTCTGGCCATGTGTAGTAACGAAACCCCTCTCCCTCCACAGCCTCCCAAAACTATGGGCAACGCCGAAGGCGTACTGGCTGTCTGTAAAAATATTCACCCTCAGACCCTTACTCAATTCACAGGCTCTTAACAAAGCTATTAGTTCAGCGGCTTGGGCTGAGTGGTGTGAAATCCGTGCGGTTTCCACTACTGTCTTCAAAGTTGTAATGGCATATGCAGCTGTGGCAGTGCCATCTGGTCACTTAAAACAAGAGCCATCCACATACAATTCCCTGTCTGGTTCAAGTAAAGGGGTGTCAGTTAAATCTACACGCCCCTTTGTTTCTTCTTCCGTTCTAAATACACAATCATGGACATCAACTCTTTCATCTTTCTCCGAGAGAGGCAATAGTGTGGCGGAGTTCAAAGTAGTACATCTTTTAATAGTAATGTGAGGGGCAAATAATGTCAATTCATATCCTGTCAATCTGGCACTCGTCAGGTGCTGGGTCTTAGTTCTATTTAAAAGGATATCCACAGCATGCGGTACCTTAACTGTGAGGTCAGTGTTCAAGACTATTCCCTCTGATTGTCGGATGGCCAGTGCCACTGCAGCAGTAGCCCTCAGACAACTTGGGAGGGCTCGAGCAACAATGTCTAAAACTGAATAGAAAAATGCACAAGGTCTCTGTTTTCCACCAAAAGTCTGAGTTAACACTGATAATGAACAACCGTCCACCTCATGCACATAAAGTGAGAAAGGTTTTCAGTAATCTGGGGTTCCCAACACAGGTGCAGAACTAAGAGCAGACTTTAAAGATTCAAAGGCTTCTTGACATTCATCCTTCCAGGGCAAGGGTTCATGCACATCTTTGGTTATCAAATGCAACAAGGGTTTAGAGAGAAGGGAATAGTTAGGAATCCATTGACGACAATAAGAGGTTATTCCAAGAAAAGCACGAACATCACGTTGAGTACGAGGTACAGACATGTTAGTTATAACAGATATTCGTTCAGGAGTTAATCGCCTCCCCGCTTTCGACAGGAAATGGCCTAAGTAGGTCACTTCCTGTCAACAATATTGGAATTTAGAAAGGGACACCTTATTTCCTTTCTCAGCCAAATGGTGTAACAGTTTCACCGTAGCCTCTTTGCATCCCTCCTTAGTATCAGAGGCCACCAATATATCATCTACGTACTGAATAATTGTATTCCCGGCTGGCAACATTAATTCATCAAGAACTGCCTTTAAGACTTGGCTATAAATGCCAGGACTTTCAGTATAGCCTTGGGGGGCGCGTGTAAATCTAAAACTTCGGCCAGCCAATGAGAATCCGAAGATATGCCTGCTATCAGGATGAATCGGGATGCTAAAGAAGGCATTCTTCAGATCTATCACAGAGAAGTACTGAGCTGTGGGAGGAATCATAGTCAAAATAGCAGTTATATCGGGATCCACTGGATACTGTGGAACCACTATTTTATTAACCTCTCAAAGGTCAATCACAAAACGATATGTGTCCTTATAATCTGGGGCACCATCAACTGGGGTTTTCTTCAAAATCGGACTATTACAAGTATTCACTGCTGTTTCTTCCACTACCCCCTTTTGAATAAGGTCGCGAATAATGTGTAACATAGCCCGTTCACCTTCTGGTGAAATTTTATACTGTGGAATGCGAGGCAGCTGTGCATTAGGTTTCAGGGTGATGGACACAAGGGGTTTCTTTAACAGACCAACATCAGTGTCTCCAGTAGCCCACAGTGTCTGAGGAATTGTAGAGAATTCAGGGGGAAGACGTTCACCTTTTGCAAAATATTGAGCGTCCATCAAAGAAGGTTTCTGCATCGTCAAATATACACCATCCGGTGAACAATAAATTTGAGCATGTAATTTCTTTAAGATATCCAAACCCAAAAGATTCTCACCACAATTTGATGTCAACAAAAATGGCGACTGTATAGAAATAGGACCTACAGTGAAAGGCAAAGGCTTAGAAACGGGGCTTACCACAGGTATTCCAGAGAAACCTACTGATACATTATTCTGGCCAGACAGAGCAGCCCCTGGGACCATTGTATGAGCAACTGAACTATTCATTGCTCCAGTATCCAATAGGAATTTTCCTGATGCGCTCAACAGTTCCCCTTCTACATAAGGTCCCTCTTGGTCAACTGGTACTGTAATGTTGCCCCCACTCTGTCCTTGGCTGACTCATGCATAGTCTTGCCCGTCTTACTCGTCCTCCCTATAATTCTGGTTATAGTACTGCCTATTTTGTGGGCTATCAAAATAATTTTTTCGAGAATTCTCCTCCTCTCTTCGCATACTATTTCGATCCATATTTCCCCAGCCCCGTCCTCGTCCCCTATTGGGGCCGTTTCTTGCCAACAACAAAGGACAGTCCGCTCTCCAGTGCCCCTCCTGTTTACAATATGAGCACTGATTAAAACTGATATTCGGGGGACCTCCTCTTCCCCTGCCAATAGCTACACCCCTTTGGGAGGAACCACGCCCCCCTCGTCCTGCACTCTGTCCTCTACTAACTTGCTGCAACAAAACTCTGGTCTTTAAATCTTTCGTCTTCTTTTCAGTTTTTTCCTTACTTTCATTTTCTCGATGCTCATAATATTGAGCCATACTGAGGATCACGGACGGGGTGGCCGTGGTCCACGTACTCTCAGCTGCCTGGAGGCGAGACATAATCTCTGGTAGCAAATTTGTCACAAACCTGTTTACAAACTGTCGTATCCCCCCATCTGTGGATAGATCCTGCCCACGAAAATCTATGATTGTTTTCTCAAACCTGGTGAAGAAATCCGACACACTCTCATCTTTCTTTTGTTTACAAGCGGTTAATTTATCCCAATCTATTTTCTTAGGAGGGAGGAGGATCTGCATAAATGTAATAATTTTATCTGGTACTGCTAAAATTTCATCTCGGGGTTTCTCTCCAGGTTTTCGTTCCTTATCCCAAGTCTTCAGTTGATCCCATGTTCCCCCTAGTTCGGGGACATGATCCGTATCATGTATCTGCCTCCAGATATCAACCGGGATCAAAAGGCCAAAAAATAACTCAATGTCAGCTATAGTCATAATAACGAAATTGGCAGCCTCGGCCAATTCCTTATAATAAGCTGTGGGATTCTTACGAGGGTCAGGGAGCTGGGCTTTTATTGTAAGAACCTCGCTTCATTTCCAAGGGGTATAAACCCATTGTTCCTGAAGCCTTGCGCCCACCCTTGCTCTGGTAACATTGCCCCCGGTGTCCTTTATTTCAGGTAATTCCGGAAAGAAGAGAGGATGTACCTCTCTCATAGGGTGCTGGGCTCCCCAATCGCCACATTTCCGATGCATTCGCTCTCGATATTGTAAGAGAGTCGCTACATTTTGATATACTTAATCAGACTGTAATTGGAACTTTTGGGCTCGATCTCTTATATCCCTCAGTATTTGAAGAGTGAACCCTTCCTCAAAACACTGTTCCCAAAGCGAAATTAATCGGATCGCCATATTTTCTAAAGCCAGTTGCTGAGCATCAGGTTCAAAATCTTTCATGGTGCTCCAAATGTCCTCCATCGTATAAATGGCATTCCACATCCATTGGGACGCCTGATTTACTATAGTCCTTCTTTCCTCCATACCTAGCGAGGATCTAGTAAAAATCCGTTGTTCACTCAAGTCAGACCCAAGACGCTTAGGCTTGGAATCTAAGGTAGCCAAAGCTCGAGGATCTATAGCGCTTCGAGCCGGGGGAGAGAGAAATACTGGATGCAAAGGGGAAGAAACAACCGTGTCCGGTTGTAACGAAATCAAGGGTGAGGTAGTTGGTCGGAGTGAGGGAGGGGGAAGTAGCGCACGCCGTACAGACCCATCAGACGGGGCCGTAGCCACTGCTCCCGTAGGGTCCTTAATGACTAACGCAGCCCCGGGGTGATCTATTCGAGCCAACAAGGCATGACAATAAGGATATCACAATTCTTATTTACTATTTTCAGTCATTCCTTTCATGCGGGCGCGCCCTTTTCACCATTCACTTCCTCATACTCCATCCTATTTTCCAACCATGTAAAGTGTGTCAGGGTAACAATGAGCTCAATACAAATTCCATGCAAATGACATGTCTTCTGAAATGAACAGAGCCCGTCAACTCTTGTTCGGGGAATCAATTCAAAAAGAATTCCAGACCAATCCCAAATTCAACCACAAATGAACTGAGGCCACTTGGTAGGAAAACCACAAACCCACTCCCTGGTTATCTACTGGTCGTATTCTGGTTGGGCCGGATTTCAGGGCACGAAGCTCCAGAACCCTAGCTTACCCAGTTTCTCCCAGGGCTTCCCCGGAGTGAGTTTGGCCGAGCGAGCACTCCGTGCTCCACGAGGCACCAAGTATTATCTTCCAATATTTAACAAACAAATCCGTCAGGTGTCTACCCGTGCAGCCCCTACGCCGCAACGTCAGACCCCTCTGATTCCCTTGTGGACCGGTTCCCCGACCACCAACAAAATGCAGACTGCTATTACCAAGCGAACACTTCTTTCAAGCGTCCGTTTCCTAATATAATCAAAAGGCTCACTCACCTGGTGCACTCAGGCCGATCCCGACTTCTCCACTGCTGATTTCTAGACAGACCGACACAGTCTGTTCTTCTCTCGGGTTAAGCCCGTAGGACTCCTGCGTAGGGTCTTCAACAGCTGGGAAGGATACTGGGCTCGAGGGCGGAATCTCTAATTGTCTTACCACAAGCGGGTGTTTCGGATCAAAATACTGCTTGTCCACCCACTCGGCCAGAACTCCTCCCTGTCCCTTCTGCTCCTGTTTACAGGAGGGGACGACCCTATCGCGGAGTCCCTGCGGAGTCGCCAACTGAAGGAATCAAAATTTTACAAGGCCGGGCTATACTTACCAATAGCCCATATATAACATAAAGGAATAATGAAGCAGTCGGCAATGGAGAAGGTCGAATTATTTATTCAATCAAATACAAGCCCTGTCAGGGGAGCCTCGGTCTACACGACCCATGGAGGTGCGCAGAGGAGACTGACGACATTCAAGTGATACAAAGCATATATACGTTTTCACACATTCAGGTTAACACCCTACAAGGAAAAACACAAGTTGTCAGTAAGCCAGCAGGAAGACCCATATAAGGCACCATTAATTGCTAGTAGCTAAGCCAGAGCTATTCCGGGGGCAGGTCGGTGAGGTGCCCTCTAGTCTATCTAAAGCCCGGGGAGTACAAGAACGCGCTCTGCTAGAATGCACGCATCCCACAAGAGGGGCAGGTGCGACCTTGAGTTTCCCTGAGCTACACACAAAAGATCAGAGAAGCAGACTGAGTGATTCAACATGGTTTCGTACCAAGAGCTAACCCATGTGACTTCTGGGAAACAGTACATGAACACGAGGAAACGAAACAAGGCGGCCCTGGTTATATCAATAGGTCTAAATGGGCCTACATGAATCTTTCGTAAAGCTTACATATATAGCATGATACTATGTAGTTATTTATATGCATATACAGTTATATGGTACATAGTGGGCCAATTATGAATATATTTAATTTTATATCCCAACATCAGAGACCCCCTCAATGAATATTTTGAAGACCTGGGGGTGACAGTCCCCATGGCTGGGGGTACCTGAGAGCCCCCCCACCCACTTTAAACAAGCCCCGGTGGGTGGTGGTCCCCGGGGCTACGGGGGGCACTGTGAGCCCCCCGCATATATTTTGGGACCACCTGAGCAGGCCTAGGGGGGTCAGGGTGTGTCTACCCTGCCCCCTTTTCGCGTTTTGCACACATATTTCACAAACCTCTTCAGCCTCGCTTCCGAGGCATAAAATGGCTGCAAACAGTTTCTAGTTTCGAATGTTGACAACCACTTGACAGCCAATTAGCATTCAGCGCGAAATTGGGAGGGTGCGCTTGGGGTTGCGCACACAGTGCCGCTCACGGTGCCGCGGATCCACCGTGGCCATAGATATATATAGGATATATATGTACTTTTAAATGTCATTTTCTCAGAAACTACTGAACAGATTTACACCAAATAAGTAAAAGGCACGAGTCTGAACCAAGGACTACCTCTTTGCTAAATTTGGTGTAATTCCGTTCAGCAGTTCGGGCTGTAGCTGCGGCTAAAGGTCCTATAGGAAATTGCATGGGGAAAACGCGTTTTGGGACCCCGCTTTTTTGTCGGCCCCCGCTTGACCAATCACCTCCAAACATTCAGGGAAGGAGCAGAAGTGAGCTGGCCAAAAGTTTGAAAACTTTAAAGCATATTCATCAACCGGCGCCAAAGTTATTCCAAATGGAATGTTGCAGATTTTCTATTGATAATAGGTTCTAACTATAACTACCTACTGGCAACCGCCAGTAGGTAATATATATATATATATATATATATATATATATATATATATATATATATATATATATATATATATATATATATATATATATATATGTATATATATATATATATATATATATATATATATATATATATATATATATATATATATAGATAGATATATATAGATATATGTATATAGATGTTTAGCCAAATGTGAGGACTAGTCCTGTGAAGACCTACGTATATATATATATATATATATATATATATATATACTCACCCATGCATATATACAAATATATACACATGCATATATGCAGCCTAAACCACCAACATAGGATAAAAAATTCCCAATAGTTTATTGTATTTTTTCATTTAAAATAAAACATATCTATGCAACATTTCCATGACATAGAGAAATGTACTCTTAACTTGTTTGAACATAGCCTTTATTTTCAAGGGAAAAGCAAGGTATTAGCAGGCAGCTAGCCAAAAGGCTGTATATGAATACACGTATCAAAAAACTGCTGCTGTGCCTTTAAGACCTCCAAGACCTCCAGGCTCCCATCATGCTCCACAGGTGACAGTTAGGTCGGTTCTTTTTTCCGGCTCCTTCTGTGAGGATCCTGGAGCATTGAGCTTGTCAGTTATTGACTTTGTTATTAATTGATATTTTGAAGTTAGATTTTTTGACGGCTTCACTCGACATTTTTTAGGATAAGCTGTAGTCCTCTACCTTTTTTCTGACTTTCCTGATATTTTTTTTGTCAGAAATGCCAGCCCTGTTTAACAAGTGTCCTTGTTGTTTGAAGAAAATGGCTATATCCGACCCACACTCGCACAGACTAGACAAGTGTAATTACTGCCAGCAGTTTTCCAGAAGGGCCCTTTGGGACATGGAAAAGATCAAGCTGCTTGAAATGAAATTAAATTAAAAGAAGATTTATAAAGCACAATACATTTTACCCGAAGGTGTCAAGGCGCTAGCTTTCCTTGTAAAAATGCAGAAGAATTTAAATATATAGTCAGAGATTAAACAGCCATGTTTTTAGCCCTTTCCTAAATGCCAGTAGATGAGTTAATTTTTTAACCTCTGGGGGAGAGAGTTTTAAAGTCTGGCCGTACCGACCAGAAAACTTCTCCCGTCCAGGAATTTTTCTGAACCTAGGGATCATCAGAATAAAACACTCAGGTGAACCTAAATGGCACGTAGGGATATATCAACGGAGGTGCTGCTTAAAGAAATCTTGGCCTGTGTCATGGGTAGCCTTAAAAACTATAAAGAGAGCCTTGAACTCAATACGTCTCTTTACTGGTAGCCAATGTAATTCTTTTAACGTGGCAGAAACAGATTTGTGTTTAGGAATGTCTAACAGTATATGTGCGCCAGCGTTTTGCACAATGTGTAGTTTATTCAAACTTTTAGTCCTGAGGTTGATGAGAAGACCCTTACTATAGTCGGCTCTGGATAGCACCAGTGCGGTACACACCAACTTGCGTAAATTTATTGAAATAAACAGGAGTTTTTTTCTAAGTAGTTTGAATGCATAGAAAGATACAGAGGTGACCTGATTGACATGACTTTCCAATGTGAGCTTGGAGTCAAAAATGACACCCAAGTTTTCTACTTTGTAGGTACTGGTAGAGAGCCGAGTTCCGATGTCCTAAGAGCTGGAGAACAGAAAGTGCTATTGTTACCAAAGAGCAGGACTTCAGTTTTATTAGAATTCAGTTGTAGGCAGTTGGTGGCCATCCAGTCACCAACTTGATTTAGGCATGTAAAAAACTGTGATGCAGTGTCTGATGGTGAGCTTGTCACTGAAACCACAATTTGGGTGTCATCAGCATGGGAAATTGCAGAGAAGCCCAAGGACCTAATAAGTTGTGCTAAAGGTGCTACTTAGATGTTAAAAAGGGCCGGGCTCAACAACGAGCCAATAGGAACCCCACACAGTAGAATAAAGTTGGGTGTCTTAAATTCAGAGAGAGATAAAGACTGTTCTCTGCCAGCCAGAAATGACCTGAGTACGGTGAGGGTGTTACATTTTATTCCTATCTTCTCCCGGCAGTCTAATAGTCTTGTATGACTTACCGTATTGAATGCTGCCAAGAGGTCATCAGCACTAGTGCTGCATTGCCCCCTGTGTCCACTCTCTGCCTTATCTGTTCTGATGCTGAGATCAGTGCCAGTTCCGGAGAGATGAAAAGGATCCACAAGTGGCCTGGAAGGTGGCAAACAGCCTTCTAAAGAGCCTACCTCTTGAGTGCGGTCTGAGCATAGAAAAATAGATGAAAAAAGAAGACATTGGTCAGCTTCGCCGTCGATGGAGAGAAGATCCATGTTGAAGACACCTCTATGCTCACCGTCAGCTTCCAAATCGTCGACAGGAAGACCTTTGCCGCGGTTGACATCGAAGCACCACTAGTTGATGATGTGGTTGACGCTAGGCCTGTCAAAGGCAGGCGTCAACCATTCACGACTGACGTCGACTATTCATCGTTGACGTTCCATGTCCGGTTCATCTCCCACGGCAGAGCACAGACACCCAACATCAAAGTAATCCCTGCAGCACAAACATGGGCGGTCACCTTCGAGGTCATCTCCCCCGACGTTGAAAACACCACCGACATCGAAGACACCACCAACGTCGAAGACACCGCCGACATCGAAGACACCGCCGACATTGTAGACACCACCGTCGTCAAATTCACTAACTAATTTCTAATTTCTAATTTAAAACATTTATAAAGCGCAGCGTGCACCGAACGGTTTCTTGGTGCTAGTGGAGGGTATTGGCAACAGAGATAAAGTAGGAACCTGTGGTAGAGCCGGGAAGGGAGGTTACACAGGGAAGGCCTGTTTAAAAAGAAACATTTTTAGTTCCTTGCGGAAGGATACATAATGGGTAGCCGCACAAAGGTGGTCGGGGAGGGAGTTCCAGAAAGTGGGGGCTAAGGTAGAAAAATTGGTCCCACCCCACTTTTTACGTCTGAAACGTGGGATTTGAAGGAGAGACTTGGAGGAGGAACGAAGCTCTCTGGGGGGAACGTATTCTTTTATTAATGAAGAAATAAAGGCGGGGGCAGTGCCTTGACGGGCCTGGAAAACCATGCAGGCGGTTTTAAACAGGGAATGTTCCTTGACAGGAAGCCAGTGGAGCTCCCTGAGGAGGAGTGTGGAGTGGTGGTAGCGTGGGAGACCAAAGACCAACCGGGCAGCTTGGTTTTGGACCATCTGGAGCCTCCTCAGGCTGTATGCTGGTATGCCATTGTAGAGGGCGTTGGCATAGTCCAGCCGTGATATCACTAATGTGGCCATGATCATTTTAAGTGCCTGGGGGGAAAAGAAACGAGCAACAGTGCGGATAGTTCGGAGGGTGAGGAAGCAGGAGGAGACACTCAGCACCTAGAGACTCAACTACACAAGGACGCTTGACGTCACCATCACCAACGTCATGGCGACGACGATCGATGTCGAGAAAATAGACATCGAGGCCACTGTCCTCTCACACGTCTCCACCGGCAAAGAGACAGATTGGCTCGTTCACCTATACGGACCTCGAGAGATTCTTCAACATCAAGAGAAATTCAAGGGATGGAGTTTCACGAACCGATGTCAAGACGGTCGACGTCAAAGAGCACATCATCTGTTCCGGAGAATTGTGCAGATCATGCCAGAGGGATCCCGGCACAAGAACAGCACACACTGCTGATTACTCTCTCCCCGAGGTGGCTCAGGAGTGTGAAAGAGGGGAGAGTGCCAAGGCGCAGTCCAGGGTCAAACTACTCCCAAATATATTCTCCTTCTGGAACATCTGGCAGAGAGGTGCATTCTCCTACACCTGCCACGAGGTTTCTTCGGGGATCTCGAAGACGGCAACAATCTCTGTCTCCAAGACATCGGTCTTGAACATCTCTCCGGCGTTCTCCAACTAGATCCAGACACTCCCAATCCACAATGCTTCGGGAGCATAACATAGAGCTCCATCATGATCTACAGACAATTTCTCGGTGGGAGACTATTGCCCTACTTTGTCTGCCACTCTGCCAGAGTGTCACCACTGGACAACATCATTACATTCAACAAGGTTCTATGTAGCGGGGCTGCAAAACTAAACATCAAGATGCCATCTACGACCACCTCGGCATCAGTCATCTTTGAAAACCGCCATCACAGGTCCTCCACTAAACCTCTGCTTCCCTTGGTACCTTGACTACTGGAACCGGCCCTTCATACTTTACTCACTCCTGCGTCAATAGTATCAGCTTCACCACGCATAATCAAATACTTCATAGCCACAGACCAGGACCCAGTGTTCCTGAGGTCCGACCCCCAACAGGCTCTTTCATAGTGGCGGCAGCAAGAAAAGTGCACACAGGGGCGTCCTCCTCCATAGTCCTACCTGACAAAGACAGCAAGTCAATGGACTTTCTTGGGAAGTGTTAGAAATGAGGGTCTCTAGTTGACAAGGGCTTGCACCTTTGTCCAAATAGGGACCCTTCTTCCTAGGCAGGATAAGGGAGTTACACTCTTAAAACTACCCCTGCTCACCCCCTTGGTTGCTTGGCACGAACTGTCAGGCTTATCTTAGAGGCAGTGTGTAAATCATTTGCACATAACCAACAGTAATACAGTGTCAGCACTACAAAAGGACACCACACCAGTTTAATAAATATCCATTATCTATATACCAGATCAAACATGATAAAAATCTACAATACTGTACTTAAAAATCTGCAGTTATCAAAATAATTCTTAAAAACAGTTCCTTGATGTTGATAGCTCCGTCCGGGGCTATCGCGGCTTTGTGAGCAAGCAAATTCAAACAGTTGTGGTTGACCGCGGCTTCGCGGGCCAGCTACGGTGTCGGGAAGACCCGTAAGCAGATCCTTTTAGAAATGCAGGGTGTCGGCGACCTCTCATTGAGCTTCCAAAAACACGGCGTCCAGAGGCGTCTGTTCCGGAGGTTGGTGCAGGAGTCCTCGGGGCCCTCGAAGTCAAATGCATTGCAGGTCGATCTCCTCTCCGTTGAAGTCAGGAGCGCTGGCGTCACAGGCGTCTGGTCCTGTGGTGCGAAGTGCAGCGGTGCGGTGTGCAGTGCCCTTAGGTCGCGGTGCGAGCAGCAGCTCGGTGGCGCCGTCAGATGGCAGCGGCGTCGTCGAGTTGATTTTCCTCTGTTGCAGCACAAACACACAGGTCCCCGTGCTAAGGGCAGAAGAACTTGAAGTCTTTGCTGTTCCTGAGACTTCTTGAACAGGGGTAAGCTCTACCTCAAGCCCTTGGAGAAACTCACAAAAGTAGATTGCAGAAAGTTCAGTCCGGTCCTTTCACTGCCCAAGACAGAAGCAGCCACTGTCGGCCAACACCGCAGAGCACACAGCAGAGGGTGTCTGTGCCTGGCCAGAACCAGTTCAGCCTTCTCTCGTGTGATTTCCTGGCAGGAGGTGGAAACAGCATTGTCAGAGGCAGACCAGGCCCTTTGAGATGCAAGGAAATGTTCTCCACCTTCCCCCATCGCAGCCCAGGTCTATTAAGCACTTTCCTGACCTACCTAGACTATCTGGATCCCCTCGGGCTCCCCCGCCTTCTGTCATTCAAACTCAGACAGGCAATCCACATTCCAGCAGAGGCACACCAGATGACTGAGCAGGAAAATACCTACTTTCTAAAAGTGGTATTTTCAAACCCAGAATGTAAAAATCACCTTCATTAAAAGATGCATCTTTAGATTCTGAGCTCAGGCATACTAAATTTGTTTTTCTACCATGTTCCCTCGGTCAGTTAGGATTATAAGATGTTATAACCAATCTGTCCGTTCTGTCCTATGGGGAACAAGCAGCTTTGCAATAGTGAAAAACGAAGTGAAATGGACTGTAATTACCTATCAGGACATGCCACACACACCAGGGCATGTCCTACCTTTCACATATACTACACCCTGCCCACTGGGGTACCCTGGGCCTACCTTAGGGTGCCTGACATGTAGGAAAAGGGAAGGCTAGGGACTGGCAAGTGTGTGCACTGGCCAAGTCGGCATGGCAGTTTCAAACTGTGCGCACACTCTGCAATGGCAGGTCTGAGGTACCTTTTTAACGCTACCTACAAGGGTGGCCCAATCAGTGCTGCAGCCCACTAGTAGCAGTTGATTTGCATGCCCTGGCACACTCAGTGCACTTTACTAGGGACTAACAAGTAAATCAAACACCCAATCATGGAAATACCAATCCATAACACAATTTACCACAGGAGCACTTGCACTTTACCACTGATCAGCAGTGAGAAAAGTGCGCAGAAACATTACGCCAGCAAAAACAGAGTCAAAATCTGGAGGGCAGAAAGCAAAAACTCAAGGGAAACACGCCAAAAGATGCCAAGTCTAACAGGAAGAGAATGTGAAGCACCTCGGCCTCTTATATGAAGGTTGCTTGCACAGCTGCACTTCTGGGTAGATATGACCGATCACTGTGGGACTCCCTCTCAAGGTTCATGGACAAACTGCCAAAAGAAGACTAGCAGTATTTCCAGGAGATCCTACAGGAACGAGGACTCGTAGTGAACCAGGTTATAAGTGCAGCAGCCGATGCTTCAGATCTGGCAGCTCATGGCTATTCACATGTCATCTGTGCTAGGCGCTCCTCCTGGCTGAGACTTGTGGGCCTAAAGCCTGAGGTCTAACGCAGGATCTTAAATCTGTCCTTCAATGGGCCCTCACTCTTCGTCACTCTCTTAGATTATGAGATGTCCACAGTGAAGTCCAAACATGATACCTTGAAGGCAGTGGGCCTGGAAAAACATAAAGATTTCAGACACTGACACCGTCCTTATGAGCGTCGCCAACACCAACAGAGGGTTCAGTCCCCTCACTGCTCGTCGCAACATCATCATTCTAGATCCCACTATCATCAGCGACGGCCTGGGCGAGGACGAGGGGCTTCCACATAAACAACCCCCTCTGCTAGACAGCAGTCAAAGCAGTGATAGCTTGCTTCCCCCAGGTCTGTTTTCCACTCCGGTGGGTGGAAGTATGTTTCATCTGGATGAATGGCCGAAAATAACAAAGGACAATTGGGTGCTCGATAGTGTGTGGAATCGGTACTCAATCAGATTCAAGTCCCCTCCACTGACTATACCTCTACCAAGATCATTAGTCCATCAGCAAAAGCTACTTCGGCGGAGGTATCCATCCTGTTACAAAAACAGGCCATCAAAAATGTTCCCTGGCTCCAACATCCACAGGGGATTTATTCCTGTTACTTCTTTGTCCTAAAGAAAGACCCAACCAAAGAGTACAGGCCTATACTCTATTTCAGACTCTTAAACAAGTTTGTCCTCAAAGAAAGATTCAGGATGTTGGCAGTACACCTAATTGTTCCTCAAATTCACCAAGGAGACTAGATGTGCTCCATAGATCTTCAGGACACTTACTTTCATATCCCGATTTCCTGAAAGCACCAGAAATGTCTGCGGTTCCAGGTAGCGTCAGAGCATTTCCAGTACAAAGTCCTCTCTTTCAGACTCAAGTCACCCCGCACGTTTTCAAATGCATGGTGGTGGTAGCAGCTTTTTTACGAAAGCAAAGAAATGTCATCTATCCATATCTAGACCTCTGGCTGTACATGAGTGCTTCTCTCAGTCTTCTGCAGGAACACCTACAACCCTGCATTCGGGTGCTAAGTCAGTTGGGTCTGCGCGTCAACTACAAGAAGTCCCTTCTCAATCCAACTCAGAGAATTCACAACTCTAAACTACGCAAATGCAAGAGTGTGTCCTTCAGAGGAGAGGTTATCCTCAATCATCCACAAATGTTTTAATCTCCTCCGCACACCTCATCCAACAGCCAGACAAGTATCCTCGCTGCTGGGCTCAATGGCCTGCATAATCATTGTTCCCATTGCCAGACTGCAGATGAGACCGTTGCAGTAGGTATTAGAGGATAAGTGGCCTCAGATTTCCAACCGCTGGGAGGACATCATAACTCTTCCTCACACAGTCAAAGACTCCCTGAAATGGTGGAGCAGAGTCATCATTTGTTGAAAGGAGTCCCATTCCACCAGGAACTCCCCAAACAAACACTTGTCACAGATGTATCCCTTTAAGGATGGAGAGCCCACATGGGCCCTCCTCAGGTTCAGAGGAGGTGGTCAATAAAGGGGAAACCCTACCACATCAATATGTTGGAACTAAGAGCTGTCCATCTGGCGTTCAAAGCATTCTTCCTTCCATAATGACACGCTCCCTGTTGGTTCAGACAGACAATACCACAACTATGTACTACCTGAACAAACAGGGAGGGTCCAGATCCAGACCTCTATCACAGAAAGCTCAAAGGATTTGAAAATGGCTACTGGTGAGCAAACTGACTATATCGGCAATTTAACTCCCAGGTACTCTCAACGTGCACGCGGACACGTTAAGCCGCAACTTTGTCAAAGCATACAACTAGGTGCTGAAAGACGAAGTAGTCCACAACATTATCCAAAGATGGGGTTATCCAGACATTGATGTGTTTGGTGATATAACAAACGCAAAATGCCACGCCTTTGCATCCAGGTACCCTGAACCTACAAAGGGAATGCGCTTTTGATTGACTTGTCAGAGACATTACTCTACGCCTTTCCACCAATTCCTCTCATATTACTGGTGATCCCCAAACGCTACAGCTCCAGGACCGAGATGATCCTGATCGCACCAGAGTGGCCTCGCCAGTGGTGGTATCCGGACCTTCTTCATCTTTCCAAGACACAACACAGGAGGTTACCATGCCATTCGGATCTGCTAACCAAGTTCGGAGGTAGGGGACTCCATCCCAACCTTCTATCCCTGAGACTAACGACATGGCTCCTGAGTTTCTCCAATATGGACAGCCAGGCCTCTCACAAGATTCTATGCATATTCTTAAGGAAGCAAAGGGGCCATCTACGAGGAAATCATATGCTTACTAATGGAAGCGCTTCTATCTGTGGTGTACTGCCAATGGACATAATCCCATTCTTGGTCAGGAACAGGTTATCCTCCCATACCTTTTGTACTTGGGTAATCAGGTCTGCAGTTTTCTTCTATTGAAGTACACTTTACGTCAATTACAGCTTATAGGAAGTCACCTACTCCGGTCTCTTTCTTTCAGATGCCAGTAGTTAAGGCCTTCCTAGAGTGGTTGAAAAAGTTAACCCCCCGATTAGGTTACCTACCCCTCCCTGGGAACCTAACATAGTCCTTTCTGAATAAATCGCTCCTCCCTTTGAACCCATTCACAGAGCCTCATTGCTGACATGGAAGACCACTTTCTTAGTGGCAATTACTTCTGCTCACAGAGTGAGTGAAATGCAGGCTCTTTGTTCTAGAGAGCCTTATCTCATTTTTCCCTTAACAGAGTGGTCCTGGGAACCCACCCGAGTTTCCTGCCTAAGTTTCTCTCTTAGATTTTCATATTAATCAGTCTTAACTCGCCCCACCTTTTTTCCAAACTTTTCCACCCCTCCTGAGAGGGCGTTGCACTCTTTTGACTTAAAAGGAGTTCTAAAATTCTACTTGTATAAGACTAAGAGCATAAGAAAGTCGGATCGTCTCTATGTGAATTATGGTCCAATGCACAGTGGTCTCTCTTTTTCTAAGCAATCCATCGCCACATGGATAGTGACTTGTATCACTTTATCTTATCAGTAAGCTTACGAACAGCTCCTTGGTAGACCTGAGGCTCACTCCACTAGAGGTAAAGCCTCTACTACGGCCCTTCTCAGAAATGTACCCATTTAAGAGATATGTAAAGCAGCTACATGGCTATCGGTACACACTATTGCCTGCCATTGCTGCCTAGTTTCTGATACCTATTTGGGCAAGCTTCCTTGAGGAATCCTGAAAGCGCGCATTATTGGATTTGTTTCTGAAATTATTTTCCGGTTCTTGCACCGCCGGCTCTGTCGCGCCACCGATCGAAGGGCGGAGTTTCCAGATCTCCACCAGATTATTTTCTGTTTCGACGAACAAAACAATGTCCAGGCCACTGTTGTAATAAAGCGTGTTTATTCAATAATGCTTCACTCAACACGTTTTGAAGGTCACGCCTTCTTTGTCATGAGCGCAAGTGTGTGTGTGTGGGACATTTAAATACAGGTCACATGACTTCACCCAAGTGTAAACATAGTGAACAGACTCTCCGGCAGTCCCAAGATAATGGAGCTAGAAGACAACTTTACTCCAACAGATACGAGAACAATTGTACTCATTGTCTTACATGGTTTAGCAAAGTAATGGGTGGTTCAATTAATCGCCGGATTAACTTAATTATTTCATAATGTAATTACATTTAAATCATTGTATTATCCATCATATTGACGCACATGAAATCATAGTACCAGTGTATTTTGGTGTTGCCACAATCTAATTAGGACACACATAAAATTCATCAAAATATGAATGTGCCTCGCACAAAGTATATTGCACTCCGTCAATATTCACTGTGCGCCTGGTATTTAATCAGCGGTACAAAAGGGGGTGGTGATGGACGGAGCATCTGAATCAATCAAACACTCACACCCAGTCAAAAGATCTGGGTTTATTCCATCACCGTTCTTTAGCGCACTCTGCCACCCCAGTTCAGACATGGCTATATGCAAATCAGTCTGACCCTGTGCCTCATGGATACAGACCAGCCCGAACTGCCAAGCCATGTCTTCCCTGGACCGGAAACAAGCTTCCGAGGACCGGTTTCTGGCATTCCAGCCGTCTTCAGCCCGGCTTGCTTGAATCCAGTGGCAAAGTGAGCAAGGGACTCACGTCTGAGCATACCCTGCCACACTTATGGCAGCCAAAAGCGGTAAAAAAGGGGGTGGTGATGGACGGAGCATCTGAATCAATCAAACACTCACACCCAGTCAAAAGATCTGGGTTTAATCCATCAACGTTCTTTAGCCCACTCTGCCACCCCAGTTCAGACATGGCTATATGCAAATCAGTCTGACCCTGTGCCTCATGGGAACAGTCCAGCCCGAATTGCCAAGCCATGTCTTCCCTGGACCGGAAACAAGCTTCCGAGGACCAGTTTCTGGCATTTCAGCCATCTTCAGCCCGGCTTGCTTGAATCCAGTGGCCAAGTGAGCAAGGGACTCACGTCTGAGCATACCCTGCCACACTTATGGCGGCCAAAAGCAGTACAAAAGGGGGTGGTGATGGATGGAGCATCTGAATCAATCAAACACTCACACCCAGTCAAAAGATCTGGGTTTAATCCATCACCGTTCTTTAGCCCACTCTGCCACCCCAGTTCAGACATGGCTATATGCAAATCAGTCCGACCCTGTGCCTCATGGGAACAGTCCAGCTTGCACTGCCAAGCCATGTCATCCCTGGACCGGAAACAAGCTTCCGAGGACCGGTTTCTGGCATTCCAGCCGTCTTCAGCCCGGCTTGCTTGAATCCAGTGGCAAAGTGAGCAAGGGACTCACGTCTGAGCATACCCTGCTGATTCGCATATAGCCATGTCTGAACTGGGGTGGCAGAGTGGGCTAAAGAACGGTGATGGATTAAACCCAGATGTTTTGACTGGGTGTGAGTGCTGTGCTTCTTGGAGATGGTGCACCTATATTCCTCTGCTCTCCTGCTTGCTGACAGCCGGTGGCTCACCAGATGGCATATGGTTTTGTTTTACTACTGCTCAATAGGTACGCTCTCTGCACTACTAGCGATTTGTTTCTGGATAGCCACGCCATTTCTTGGTCTGAAGATAGCCGGTTTGCTGACGCTACATTGCTTGGTAGGTTTTTATTACACTTAATTCAAAGCGCACTGAGGGCGTAGATCTCCTCATACCCTACTGCTCCTGATGATTTCACCCTTGTTATGATTCTCATCAAAGATGATTCCCGGGAGCATCTGGCCTCTCAGCTCTACGGTGCCTGCCACGACTTACTCCCTTCCATGGATGAGTGTCTACTTGAGGCGTGCTGAGTAGACCATCAGCATCCTACAAGGGACGTTGTCTGGTCCTATAGCTGCTTGCAAATGAAGATAGTATCTCCTAATCACAGGCACAAGCTGTTGTCCTTCAAATTTCTATGGCGTACTTATATGACACACTGCCTCTCGACCAGGATCGACCCGTCTTGCTCATCGACCTGTCCTAAATACAAAGCCATGGATTTCTGCCAAAATATCCAATATGACTGACTTAATCCTGACGCCCTGTTGGCTCTTTTGGGTTACGTGCATGATTCCTGCAAGGCGGAGGGGGGGGGCGCAGATTTTTTAGCAATTGCTTTTCTCCTTTCGAAGCGTGAGATTACGAAATGCTGGGGAGGTGGGAGAAGTCCTGACTCTATATAGTAGCTAAAAAATAATTTTTAGCGACACCTGAATTGTACGCACAGTTAATGCGACCAGCTTCCCACCCCGCAATATTTGGCTGCATTTACATACTACTTACAGCACACTGGCCAGGCATCTCAGAACTGGTTGTGCATGCTGCAGGATCTGCAGTGCACAGCCACGGCGCAAATGTTTAATAAGACCTCCAAATACTCTCAATAGTGACTCATTAGTTAAATTCGATCTCACCATAGGATTGTATTTTATCATTTTTATTGGCTTTGATGCTGTTCAGTAAAATGTTTTCAAACTCTTCAACAGTTTACTTAACATTATCAATTAGATATAGGATAGTTTCATGAAGGTCCATAAGTAGGAGTAAAATGTTTAGGGTGATCCCTCAAAGTCAAATTGTCCTTGTTAAATTCCAGTGGAAAATGCATTGCATGTACTGCGAAAACAGAAATATGTGCCAGATTTGGATGAGGTGAAACTGCCTGATCCCACTCATGTTTTTTTTGTTTTTCTAAGAAAGACAAAACTGTAGCCCAAATAAGGTAAAAAAAAAATTGGGACAATATTTTAAACTGTCACAATTTTGAAATTGTCAAGCAAAGTCAGATTTTTGTTTAAACCCTGCAATTGTTTGTTTTTTAAATATCTTTTTATTAAGTTCAAGCAGTTAAGAAACATAGCAGTACAGTTCTATAAATACATAACCATCATTTCTTTACAGAGTTCGGTAGGTAGATCTCCTTTCTCCCACAAGATATCGCAGGGCTGATTCACCTATAGTGTCCCTGTTTCTTCATTCCGTGTTACTTAGGATAGATCTGGGTGGGGCTGTCTCCCCCAAAAGGGGGTGTGCCAGGATACCCTCTATACGCATTCCATTTGTCCCATATTTTTCCCCATTTCTTTGGACAACCCATGCTCACATAGACTGATTTCTCCGCTACCATACACCAGTCCATGTCCCTCTTCCAGTCTCGTAGGTTTTGTAGGGCTTCCAACCCTCTTCCGTGAGCTATTTTACGTTTCACTACCATCAGACCCAGGGTGACCTAGGTCTGGTCTGTTCGTCCCAGATCAGAGTCCTCCCAAACATTCAGTATGCACCACTTGGTTGAGGGTGTTAATTATTTCCCCTCAATCTCGGAAATACAGGATACAGTGGCTTTCAGGTAGTTTTGGATTCTGTGGCATGCCCACAGAATGTCTTGTCCCCAGCGGTCTCTCACGCTCCTAAGGGTGTCGGGTAGGTTATTAATAAGTTTGTGGTACGTCAACGACATCGCCCTATGAGTTAAATGTTCTTCCAGGAGCCGGCACTCCAGAGGTGAAGATTCAGGTATGGACTCTCCCCGGAGCACTACTGCTCTTATAGCATGTCGGACTTGCACGTAGGGGAATACCTCTGTATGGGCCAGTTTGTTCGATTTTTGCAGTTGCTAGAACGTTATCATGTTCACCCCTGTATGCAGGTTTCCCACCCTCGAGATCCCAATCAAGTCCCATTCATCAAAACCTGCTTTCATCTTCAATGTGCACAATTGCTGTGAATCCCCATAGGGCTGTTGCTTTAGTAATTGTATTCTTCCACCCCAGTTTGGCCAGGGTTGACTGCCACACTTTAACTGTCAATGCCGTGGGCCCCTCCAGTGGAAGACACCTTAGGTCTGTATAGAGCGCCCCCAAATACCCTTTCAGCTGGAAGTTTAATCGATTCATTCTATAGGCTAGTTCCGGGTGCGGTTGATGGACCCACTGATTTATAGTTGCTAATTGGGCCGTCCTATAGTAGGTCTGCATGTAAGGCAAGGCTATTCCCCCCTCATACCAGCTAAGGGTCAGCTTGATAAGTGCGATTCCTGGGGACCCCCCCATCCCATAGGAGTGTACAGACTTCCCCATCTATCAAGTTAAAATATGTATTGGGAACTGGGAATGGTCCCCAAGAGGGAAAGGGGAAGGGCCTGCCAATGTTGGGCATCATTTAGAAGTCTAGTCAGGGGGCCTTCTAGATTCCGGGCAGAAAACCGGGCTGGGTCTGTAGTAAATATACACCAAGATATGGTAAGTTGTGTCTATAGTTAAAGAGACGCACTATGATGGGCCAGGGTGGTGCTCCTGGCTTGGGTAACCCACCCGGTACCTAATGGACTCTTTCCACCAAGTTTTGAAAGTCCCTTTCGTTGGAGCTGCTGTTTGATGGTTGTACGATAATACAATACATGCAATTACATTGCATGCCTTTGACACACATTTTTTAGCATGCATGTTTTTCCTGCAAAAATGCATTTCAAACGCATGCCAATACCATGCATTATTTTTCTATTTAAAAACAATGTATTTGTGGGGGTAGACCACCCCAACTTACCTTAAATGCGTGGTATTGGCATGCGTTTTAAATGCATATTTGCTGTAAAAATATGCATGCTAAAAAATGCGTGGAAAAGGCTGTTTCCCCTGTTGGATGAGATTCTTAACAAACAGATCAGGTGTCTGCCCTTCTGCAGGTTCTGGGATCCCAAGAATTTGGACATTGTTGTGCAGCGACCACCCTTCTTTTTTTTTAAATTTGTTTTTATTGATAAAGGTTTGTGGCAGACAAGTATACAGTGTTTACATATGTTACTTGCAAGTTGCACTCATCGTCATACATGTTACAGAGGTTGAGAAAGCAGATACTTTAAATAGTTATCTCTGTTCATAGTTCTGCGCATTTCCAATTCCACCATATGCGGTACAAAAATCTCTCCCCTGTAGGTGTTCCATTTCGATTTTTTTTATCCCATTTCTTCGGACACCCCCTGGTTATAAATACTTCTTTCTCCGCAATCCTAGACATGTCCAGTTCTATCAGCCATACCGATACAGTAGGCAGTGCCACTCCACCCCATCCCCTTGCCAGTTCTCTTTTTACCAATGTGTACCCCAGCGTCACCAGTAGTTGTTTGATTTCAGTCAGGTCTGTACCCACCCATATGCTAAACAAACTCAGTCGGGGCGTCAGGTTCACCGTCTTTCCCAATGCAGACTTCATATGATTTGTGGCTCTCTCCCAGAGACCACGAACCAGCGGGCATATCCACAGTGTGTGATAGAAGGTAGCCGGCTGCTAGCAACCCTTCAAGCATAGGTCATCTTGCCTCGCCCCTATTTTGGCCAGCGTTATCCCCATCAGATAGGAACGATGTAAAATCCTGAGTTGTATCAGTCTAAATCTAAGCGTGATGGTCGCCTCCCTAGGTGACAAAAGATCTAGTCGCCAATCTTCCTCTTTGATCAGTCCCAAGTCTTTCTCCCACTGCTACTTGAGCTTGCCAAAATTATCTGGCAAATTATACTAAGTTTTTTGTATGTCAAGGATATTGCTTTAGACTGCAGTGGCCCATCGAGCAGGCGATACTCAAGAGGCGACGAGTCCGGTATGTCCTCGCAGCTTGGGAAGGCTGCCTGTAGGGCATGTCTTATTTGCAGGTATCTAAAAACCTCCCCCGGAGCCAATTGGTAGATCTTTTGGAGATCTTAAAATTTGAGTATTGCTCCCTTTTTAACCAAATCTTTCACTGCCGAGATGCCTATTACATCCCACCTATCAAATCCTGTTTGATAGCACAGCATGCCAAATTTCTGAGTATACAATAGTGGTGTCGCTTTGGTGAGGACGTTAGCCCATCCCAGCCGCGAGTCTGCCAGACGCCAAATTTGCACCTTGTGCAGAGTTGGGCCAATGTATTTTTGTCTCCAGGGGGCGTGGCTGGCCGAGTTGCGGAATGGCCGCTTCCTAAGCGAGCCCCGCCGGCCGGGAAGAAATCCTGAATTAATCCTACACACGGTGGGGCTTGTGCTGTGCCAATAAGTCACCCTAGACTGGGGAAACGCCAGGGCCCACAGTGATAGTAACTTCATGGGCTTTGATGCAGCTATGCTGAAGCTACGAACGGCTGGACTACAGAGCAGCTGTAGCGCCGACGCGGTGACTGGGCAGGCTAAAATCGAGCCCGAGGCTGTGGGGGCCCACTGTGCCGGAGGTACTCGGATCAGCGGAAGGCTGCACTGATGGCTGGAGGTGAAGGTGCCTTGCGTGGAGGTTCCAACCGCTACAAGTGGGACCAAGGAGCCAAACAAGCAATGTCACAAGTGGGAACTCAGCCCGAGGCAATTGAAAAAGTTTTTTTTCTTGGGGGTATCCCATCCTATATCTCTTCTTGTTACATACCGCAATAAAAAATGCAAATTCATCACCTGCAGATTTCTTCAGCCAGGGTGTTGGGGAAACTTCTTATCCGTGGGGACATTCGCTTGCATGTTCTCCCTCTTTCCTCTCGTTCCAAAGATCCTACAGAAAAAGAAAAGAGAGCCCTGCTGGCTTATTCTATTCGCCCCAGCGTGTGCAAGGCAATACTGATACACCGAACTTCATCACAAATCAGCGTGCTCACCCATTTAGTGCCAGTAAATGGAGGAACTCCTCTCAATAAACCAGTGCCAAGTGGTTCACCCACAAATTTGCTCTCTCAACTTGTCCACTTGGCTTCTCATCACTCTGAATTTGCAGTGTCTACATTTCTGACAAATACAAATCCATCCTTCAAAAAGTTCAAGCTACTTCAACACTTAAATGCTACTCTGCAAAATGGAAAAGATTCTGCTCATCGTGTGCTTATCAGTCTTGCCATCATTTCATGTTGACACCTAAACAGATTCTGCCTTACCTACTACATCTCGCCAAAGAAGGCCTTAAGCATGCATCTTTTAAGGTACAATTAGCGTCAATTTCTAGATATAGCCGACATTCTGAGCAAGAGTCTTTGTGGACCAACAGGCTTGTGAAAGAGTTTATGAAGGGTCTATTCAGAGCTTACCTTCCTATCAAGCCTTCTCCAGTGCTGTGGCAGTTGAACATTGTTTTGTGGCAACTCATGAGATCTCCATTAGAGCCTATTCAGAAGTGTTAGTTAAAGTTTTGTTCATAGAAGGAGGCATTTCTGTTGGCCAATATGTCTGTGAGGCGTATTAGTGAGATGCAGGATTTCACGATTAAAGAACCTTACCTACAGTTTTTAGAAGGCAGAGTAATTGTGTGCACTAATCTCTCATTCATCCACAAGGTACCTTCAACATTTCACCTCAATGAACCAGTCATTCTGACATCTTTTTTCTCCACTCCATCTTTGCCTGCGGAAAGAGCCTTGCATTTGCTGGAGATTAAGGGTTGTTTAAAGTGCTACTTGCAAAGGACAAAATGTTTCAAAAATCAAATCAATCGCTCATTTCTTTCTCTGCTCCAAGAAAGGGCCAAGCCTTAACGTGGGCTACTATTGTTTAATGGGTATCCTCAACGATAGTCTTCTGTCAGGAGAAGGCTGATTGTCCATTGGCTGCAAGGGAGAAGGCTTGCTCAACCTGCAAGGCTGCAGCGTACTCAGCCCTGTTCGCAGGAGTCTCTCTACCCGGCATCTGCAGGGTGGCTAAATGGGTGAATTCCCATACCTTTATTAAACATGACTGCCTGAACGCCTGGATTAAAGTTGATGTAGAGTTTGGAGATGACTGTTCTCATAAGATATGCAACTGTTACGCTCAAATCTTCTGTATTATTCTGTTTATAATTATTTACCAGGTTTAGAACTTGTATTCTGAATGCTTTATTCTATGTTATAGTTTTCCAGATTTTGTACAATTTGATGTCTTGTGCATGACTAATAGTTTTAAAGTTGATTTCTCATGGTGGAATGATTCACCTTCCCACTGCCATATTCTTTGGATGCTGCTAACTACTCTGATTCAAGAACTATCAATATCAATACTGAAGAAGCAAGAAGGTTACCTGTACACTGTGGTTCTCCAGTATTCATATCTTTTCTAGATTCACATGCAAACCTCCTTCTTCCCTGTTAAGGATGACCTATTGTATACATATTTTACTTAATTTGCATGTGTGCTCAAAATCTGAGGTATAGTGGCATGGAGAGGAGTGTTTTAGGGAGAGCTGCTGGAATACCATCAGTATGCCAGGCGCACTGCTGTATTTAAAGTATCTAAATTACGCTCATATATAGGACAAATTACTTGGAAAATGTATCAATAAAGTTTTTGTTCAACCAATTACTTGTTCTAAAGAAAGAAATCACGAGACACTGTGTACCAAAAATATACTTGATATATTGAAAGCTATATCATCAGAAAAAATCTCACTATTTACTGTTGTCGTAAACGTAGTGCAATGTACAGGTAATCATGAAACAAATACAAATGAAAAATGTCATATTGATACTTCAAATTAATACAGGATTCATGATCATGCCCAATGCATTTCGGGATGCAATCTCTTCTTAGGGGGCACTGTGAAGCAAAAAGAAAAGGAAAACACCGTATACATTGTATTCATTGTATCATCTTAACAAGGCTGAATGGGAAATAACCAAAGGGAAGGGGTGTCAGAAACGACCAGGGTGTACAGCCAGTGATCAGAGTAAAAAGGGAAAGTAATACAACTGGTGTAGCTGCTCACTGTCAATTGCCAGAAAGGTTAAAACACCACTAGTTGTGGAGAATGATAAAGAAATTATGAATAACCAGGAGTAACCAACAGAAAACGAACCAGTGAAGTGATATGTGAAAAAAAGAGAAGATTGGAAAAGTAATGATTGCTTTAGGGCGTATGCTCTGATTGGCTGAAGTTTGCGTGTATTAAATGGAGGCTACTAAGTGCTTTTGTTTTTCAATGGAATTTAATGCTAATGCTTTAGCACTGCATTACTTTTACTGTTACCGTGAAACTCCCACCATGATGATGGGGAAGATTCAGGCATGCGAATCTATAAAATATATCCATACTGAGAGTCACAGTGTACAAGTAAATAAGATGTTTCATATCAGCCCACTCTTGAACCAATGGAGCTGAATTACCTCCTTTATAATAATAGAAGGATACATGTTAGGCGCGAGTAAGGGAAGTAAGTACCATAATTACTGTGACAAATCCTCAGAACTTTGGCTATTCTGGAATTCCTCCTAATTCCTCCTACGTTAACTACAGAGACCAAGAGAATGTTAGTGGAGGAAGCCTTTGCCAGCTTGTAAATGCAATGACAGGACAGTGTCAGTCAGGCTGAACTAGAAACCAAAATCAGCCATAGCAAAAACGTTTCAACAAGCCTTACACCGCAGGAGATCGCAACTAGAATGTCTTTTATGTCTGGGACATTGCAGCTCCCCATCTCTGGAAGCTGCACTATAGCCTACAACCCACCTGGAAAATGATAGAAAGGCGTCTGACACTCCTCTCAATCATTTGTTATATGTTGTGCCAAGTGCCAAGTCCTTGACTCCTGCTTTAGATACTGGTTGAAATATATGACCATGAGAGTATGAATAAACTGGCTTCAAAGGATAATAATTAATGCATTAAAATAATTTATGGGGCAGGAAAATGGGCAAGGGAAAATGTGTTTTGTGGCATGAACACAACAAACAAGAAAAGCATTAAAGGGATCGCAGAATTATACAGGAGCATGGTTCAACCCACAATATCTTTCAAAGAAAAGGCACAGGGGCATGACCAGCCAAGGCCAAATGTGGCCGCATAGTCGTGGAGCTCCAAACCAGGTCCCATTTTGCCAGCCTGTTGTGTGTGTGTCCTAGGCAATATTGAATATGGTGAGACAGTGGCCCGTTGAAGGGAGGATAAGTGCTCTGGTTGGGATGACCAGAGCTTTAGTTCCACCACAGTTGTTTGGACTTTACTGGCTGCCTGAGCTTGCACCTGGTAGTCTGAGAAACGTGTTACATGAAAGCATCCTGGGCATTCGGATGCAGGTTATGGCAGTCCCGCTCAGCCTCTCCATCTAGTTATGGGGCTGGTGGGTGGCACCTGAAAATCTGTTTTATTGTGGGACGCAGAGTGGAGACCTTGCACCCTAGGGAGATTCAACTTAACCAGGGCTGGTGCGATTTTTCTGACTGTAGCCTAGAGTGCACCCACCTAGTAGAGGCGCGGGGGAGAGCATGGATTGGCACTCTGAAACCCCTAAAAGATCATAGGCCCAATGTTTTGAATCATTTAGGAAATATTAACAGTCAGCCCATAAATGGCTTCACTGCCTTGTTCATGGCACGCCTGGTGGATGGAGTTTGAGAGCGAGGGGCAGTGTCAAATATCTGGCCTGATAACAATGAGGTTTGAGCTACCAGCTTTTGACTCATTGTGCTATAAGCTGTAAGGGCCCCATAGATGGTAAGAAAGCACAAGAAAGATTTCTTTACCCAGTGGACTGCAGAAAAACACGGAAAATGCAGCTGCAGAGAGCCACTATGAGGACTCTTGAAATAGGACTCTCACATATTGCTAATTGACAGTCTGTGAAAGGGCACAATACTTTGTGTTTTGTGGGTTCTCTCGCAGCTGGTACAATTCTGAGGTGAGTGTGATGGAAGTAACGGTAAGAGAGCTCCTGGAGCTGCCAGCAGAGTGGCGTAGCATTTGCTAATGCAACCTTTCAGCTGTTTCTGAAGAACAGAGGAGATAATGCACAGAGGAAAGAGCTTGGAGCCTGTAATAGTGATTCTTGAATCCCTGGACTTGAGTAAAAGGGTCCTGTGCTTAGCTGTCCATAACATGAAGGTGCTATTCTGTTAGAACCACTTGTTGTTTCCAAATCTGCATCCTGACAGTTTTCATAGTAAGAAGAGCTGTTGGCAGAAAAGCAGCAGGTAGCGCCTAGTGGCTCGTCACATCTGTCGGTTTCCCAATAAAACTAGAAGTAGAACATGATTAAAAATACTAGGTCTTCTGGCAAGTTGGATCTGCTACAGCATCCTTGGAAGCCATTGGCCTTAGTGAACTTTTCTCTGTATTCTTGTTAGGTCTTGGTGTGAGGACTATGGTCGCTGACTGTTTCACAGATTCTTCTTTGGAAAATAGGCAAAGGGAGCATACCTAGATTTATTATTAGTCTTGAATGTCTTTTTTTCCTGACCATTTGATTTCTGCTTTCACATTCTTCCCCTAAGTTTTTGGGTCCTTAGCATCCGTGTTTTGTGAGAAGTGGTTTCGCAATGAGAAGTTTATATGTAAATGTTTTATAACTTTGCCCTGAGGTTTCCTACTTGCAGTAATTGATTTCTAGGATAAAGTCAGCTTGTGGTCATCCATTGTACTCTTATGTCGTGTTTTCCGAGTAAATCGATTTACACATATAAAATATCTTAATACGATGAGATTGTGAAGAACACTACATATGTTGCTATATATTTGAAAGTTGTGGTATTATTCTACCTTAACAGCTATTTATGGTCATTTTTGAAAAACTGGCTGGAAAGGCGGGCCCTACAGTATAGAAACAGGGAATACACAAGACCTTTGCTGCCCTCCTGTTCACTCCCTTCCAAGTGCACCAATGTGTTACATGTGTCTCAACCTGTCAGGCAGGACATTGAATTGTCAAATGGATGCCCAGAGCTTCCACTCTGCTTATTTTGACGAGCTCAGAGGAGTCATCTCTGCCCATTCAAATCAAACTATCTTTTATCTCCTGGGAGGAACTTCACAACTCTTTCATGCCTCATTCAGACCATGTATTAGGCTAAGTAAATTCCTGAGAGCTAATGCAAATTAGCCTCCAGCAGCTTCAGGAATGGTCAAGGTAACTTCTTGAAGAGACATTTCACAGATACGTAATAAAAATCCAACTTTACCTTCATATTAGATTTTTATTAAATATAAACAATATGTCTTTGTATGGACTCTGTGTCTGGTACAGGTCAAATGTTATAGATTAAAGTATATAATCTGGACTTTGACCATATACTGCCTGACTAATGACAGTGTTGATTTGGGTCTAGTCACTGGGGTAGGATGCAATTTCTAATGTCACACCGGTTCAACTCTTAATATTAAGTAACTGCATCAAAGTGTTCTTAGAGGTCACATATTTATTATTTAAAATCGGATTTTCCTACTGGTATTTTTGAAAGGTATGTGCGGCAAAATTCGAGCTGCTGCACGCAGGCTATATAGGGTAGGCCTGAAACCATGTTTCACTGCCATGTAGCGGGTAGCACAATAGATGCTGCGGTCCACAAGAGGCATTTAACTTCCCATGCAGTGAGTGTACTTCTGCCTAATATATTAAGACCTTATTGGAAAGTTAAATGTCCCAATCATGTTTTCAGCCAATTTCGACATGTTTTTGGAGTCTGAGCTCATACATCGAAAATTGGATAGCAGAGTCAAGTGTTAGAGTGAATAGAACTAAGAGGGGGGACTAAATGTTCATCTAGGGCAGCAGTGATGCGGAGGAGCGGTCATCACACCGAATACCCGAAGCAACGTTAAGACAGAGCGTTGCCAGCAAATTTCGGGTAGGGTGAAGACCTGCAACATACAACACTAACTAAGCAAATTTGTCAGTGAGAAACAGGTGCTGGGGACGAGTACCTGTCTGTCCAATAGTGCGTCCGCAAAATGTGAAGGGGACCCCCCTAGACAGGGGAGTGCGCAGCCCGAGGACGGAGGGACCTGAGAAGAATCACAGCAGTGAAGCAATAGCTACATGTTCAGCAACCATACCACAAACAATTCAGGATACAATAACGCCATTGGAGACCTAAATAGCTGCAGTGGTGGGCAAAGTCGGACTACTCAGAGACAGTTATAGGAAACTATCTGACCTGGCAAAAGAGTCAGTAGTCCAATTGGGTGATGCCCTGCGGTAGGTAAAAGACCTTATTAAGAAATGAGTTGCCATGGATAAGGAGATGAAACTACCAGTCACAATGTCAGAATAGTATGAATACTGGAGCAATCAGAGGGGCTAACATCAAACTCCTTGCAGAAGAATGGTTGGATAAAACAGTCCTACAGGGTAAATCTTGACAGTTCTTCTCAGTGAAATGGGCACACAGAATCCTATTTTATCTGCCACAGCCTGGGACAACCTTACACCCAATGATTGTGAGACCAATGAACTTTAGAGATACTGATGTCATCTTCCAGGCAACAAGGAAATATGGCCATTCATGATAGATGGGCACCAAGTGCATCTGTATCTGACTACATGAAGCTCGTACTGTGGCAACAATGTGCCTGTCAAAAAAGTACTGTGCCAGTTAGAACTTGATCACTTATCTACCCGGCCAAGCTAGGGGTGGGACATGAAGGGAAGATCCAGTTCCTCTCAACCGCACAGGAGGCCTGGACATGGCTTGAACAACGAGGTCTCTTGTTGGGCACGCCACTAGGCAGGGGGAATGATGGAGGGTGGGAACCAGCACCATCAAGATGAAGGAATAACAGGAAGAACAACACATCCTCATCCACAGATGAAGGTAGCGCAGGAGAAAACTGTTAAGGAATACAACAGTGCACCTTGTACTCAGCAATAATAGGTGGAGATCCCTTGCCTCGGAACTAACTGAAACAGAACATGGAAGACGACCAGATGGCCCAATGATACCCATGATGTCAGAACACTTGGAGTAAAGGAGGTCCTGATCGACGGCGAGGTCTGGTAAGAAAGACACGGGCTCTGAGGCCAGTCAGTCAGTCAGTCAGTCAAAATACTTTATTGCGATAACTTAATATCATACAAAGACAATGGCAAGATACATATACCGTTAAAAACAATACAAAAAAAAGCATTACATTAAAAAGACAGATAAAATACAACAAGATAAAAATCATCATACACCATATTACAGTTCATATCAGAATAAAAAGATATAAAGTGCAAGGTGCTAATGTGCAAAAAGCTTAAAAAGGTTCTGAGAAATCCCCAGCAAGATAATCGTTACTAACACCAAAATTCCATGTTACAATATTTTTTATAATTACAGTCCCACTCAAATTACAAGAAGCCTAATTAAAGTGCACAGTCTATGCTACAGGGGGAAGTAGACACATTTTTTAATCTAATATTCCTGCTCCTAATAGCTCTCACCAGGAAACTAGCCACATGAAACATAATCCTGGGAGTCTGTAACAATTGTAAATAAATAAGAGAAGGTTTAACTAGAATAAATCCGGCTTCCCTAAGTATAGGCACAAGGAACATTCTCCGAGCGTCATTGTAATGAGTGCAAAACATTACGAAATGCATGGTATTTTGTTCAGAGAATTCATCGCAAGAACATGGTGGCGCCTTTTCTGGGGTACTCCATACAGGATAAAAACCAAGATTAAAATGTATCAAATTAAAACGAAAACGAGTTAAAATAAACCTGTGGTAAGGATGGGTCATCGTGTTCAGGTAACTTTCTGGGCCATTAGGTATGGACAGTATTAAACTGGCCCTAACACAGGGTTTTTTCAGTTCAAGTTCTTCCCTCTCCAGGGATAGGAGCTCCTTCATTGCATGTTTTATAAGCACGATATCTTTAGATGTTATGGAATCTGTTACAGTATAAAGCTCAGGCCTCCCCAACCTAAAAAGGGTTTCCCTGATATAAGTCAACCACCTAATATTTTTGGCTTTATCCAAAGCTAAGCAGTCTCTCATTATAATATTGTTTAGATGAATTTCTTTATTGAGCCACAACCTCAGCCAAGCAACTAGAGGTGCTGTTTTTATCAGGTCTGAGATGTAGCCTTCCCCCAATTCCAAATGGACCGTGTAAGACGGAGTTGACTGTGGGACGCCAAGAACGGATCTAAAAAAATTGTTTTCCATTAACTGTAAAGGTTCCACTCCCCTATATCCCCATAATGAGCCACCATATGATGCCACTGAGATACATTTGGCCTTATAGATTTTAATGATAGCTACAATTGGCCTACCCCCAGGTTTTTTAGAGAACCCCTGAAGAGCTGTGGATGTCCTGGCCAACATGGTTACTCTGTTATTAACATGGGGACCCCAGTTACCCTTCTCATCAAAGGTGATCCCTAAATAGGGAAAGGAGGATACACGAACAAGCTTTTCCTGTCCGCAGAGAAAAATTTTATGGAAAGGTCTCCTGGCTGCCCTGCCCATAAGCATAACCTGAGATTTTTTAGCATTTATTTTTAAATCAATTGAACCCATAAAAGACTCAAAGGTATCCAGGAGTCGTTGAAGCCCCACCCCAGGGCGCGCAAGAAGAACCGCGTCATCCGCGTAAAGGAGAACAGGAATCCCCTGATCCCCTGCACGCGAAATGTAACGGGTCACGCCCCTAAGAGCAGGCTCCAAGGCGTTCACATATAACGTGAACAACAGTGGTGCCAATATGCACCCCTGTCTGACTCCTTTTTCAGAAGCAAAAACATCGGTACACCTTCCACTCGAGGAAACTCTAATTTTTGCAGTAAGGCCAGTATGCAGGTCTGCCAATAAGTTAACTATAGTCCTATCCAGGCCCATTTCCAGTAATTTTGACTATAGCTTTGATCTATTAACCAAATCAAAGGCAGATGAGAGGTCCATGAAACCAAGGTACATGGACCCCTCCTTAGCCTTAGTATATTTCTCGATCAGCAGGTGGAGGTTCAGGCATTGATCCAGGGTACTTCTTTTGGGTCTAAAACCATATTGCACATTTGTCAAAATACTATTCTCTGTAACCCATTCATTCAATCTTGCTAATATAACTCTCCCTAAAATCTTAACTGAAGAATCGATCAGCGGGATTGGTCTATAACATGCAGGATCCTGCCTATTTCCTTTTTTAAATACAGGAATAATTATAGATGTTTTCCATGATTCAGGAATGTTATCATGGTTTAAGGCGTTAAAGACCCTGCAAAGTAATCTTGACCAAAAATTAGGGAAGCATTTAAAGGCATCTGCAGGAACACCGTCGGGTCCTGGCGCCTTTTTCTTCAGAGTACATTCTATAGCATGTAATACTTCTTTTACTTCAAAGTGCAATTGGTTCCCAATAGTATTAATAGCAGCTTCCTGCGCCCTGGATTCTCCATTAGTATGACCTGAATAGATGTCACTAAAGTGTATGATCCACCCTTCATCAGGAATATTGGTTTCAAGGGGGGAATTTTCCTCCCCAGTAAATAAAGGTTGGTTGACAATCCTCCAGAATTCTCCACTATTTTTTAATATAGCTGGATCTGAGAGTTGTGTCCAGGCTTCGTCTTTAATCTGTTTTTTTCTGTCTGCTATGGCCTTTTTATATAGGGCTCTAGTGGTAGTGATAAGCTCGCAGGTACACAGTCAAAATATCGAGTTGGAAATATCGACCTACCATAATATCGAGTCTGAAATATCGAAGGTGCATAATATCGAAGGCAAGAATATCGTAGGACAGAATATCGACCCAAGGTAAGTAATATCGAAATACTTAATATCGATGTAAGTAATATCGAAGTAAGTAATATCGATAGCATATATATCGATGTTACTAATTTCGATGACACTAATATAGATATTTGTATTATTGTATAGTTTTTTATTATGTATGTGTTATATGTTTAATTTAAGTATTTAAAATAATTACTATTATATGTGTATAAATTTTATATAATAATAAATAATTTTATAAGTAAATTTTATGTTTTTGTACCGGAGCGGGTTGTGGGTTTATAGGGGAATAGGGTGGGAAGTAATTTAATTATGGTAAATTGATTAGTAATTAGTAGGATTTATTAATAAATTATAATTAATTGGTAATTATGTGAAAATAATAGGAAAATAATTTTAATTAATTTATTAATTGATATATATATGTTCTGTAGCGGGTTGTGGGTTTATAGGGGAATAGGGTGGGAAGTAATTTAATTATGGTAGGTTGATTAATAATTAGTAGGATTAATTAATTATTTATAATTAATTGCTAATTAATATTGATTAATTGGGAAAAAAATTAATTGATTAATTGATATATATTTTCTGTAGCGGGATGTGGGTTTATAGGGGAATGGGGTGGGGAGTAAGTTAATAATAATTAATTAATTAATATATGTTTTTATAAATTTATATTTAATTTATTGGGAAATAATTAATATTAATTAGTTAATTAATTATTATTATGTTGTACATATGTAACATTATTAATTAATTGGTAATTAAATAATATTAATTAGGTACATTAATTAGAGTAATTTATTGATATATAATTTTTAATTACTGTTAATTAATTAATTGGGAAAAAATAATATTAATTATTAAATTATATTAATTACAGCTAATGTGCTAATATATTTACCTTATTTGTTATTGTTCATTAATAATTAATTGCTAATTAAATAATATTAATTAAGTTTGGGTAAAGGAGTATTTTTAGTGTTTAGGGTCAGTTTTGAGTTTTTGGGTAAAGGGTTTTTTTTAGGGTTTAGGGTCAGTTTTCAGTTTTTGGGTAAGGGGGTATTTTTTGGGTTCAGGGTCAGTTTTCAGTTCTTGGGTAAAGGGGTATTTTTTGGGTTCAGGGTCAGTTTTCAGTTTTTGGGTAAAGGGGTATTTTTAGAGTTCAGGGTCAGTTTTCAGTTCTTGGGTAAAGGGGTATTTTTAGGGTTCAGGGTCAGTTTTCAGTTCTTGGGTAAAGGGGTATTTTTTGGGTTCAGGGTCAGTTTTCAGTTCTTGGGTAAAGGGGTATTTTTAGGGTTCAGGGTCAGTTTTCAGTTTTTGGGTAAGGGGGTATTTTTTGGGTTCAGGGTCAGTTTTCAGTTCTTGGGTAAAGGGGTATTTTTTGGGTTCAGGGAGAGTTTTCAGTTTTTGGGTAAAGGGGTATTTTTAGGGTTCAGGGTCAGTTTCAGTTCTTGGGTAAAGGGGTGTTTTTTGAGTTCAGGGTCAGTTTTCCCTACTGTTGTACTCTCTGGAGTAGGAATAGAAATTTTTACCCTTACGCTATCCAACGTTTCATTTAATTAATTGTTAAAATATCAAATATTTATTTTATTTTTTATATTACTTACATTTTATTTATGTTACTCTTTTATGTTTGTAAATGTGTTAGTAAATTAGAATATATTTCATTAATTTATAAATTCGTAAAATAATTATTAATACTTATTGTTCAGTGTATATATATTACATATTTACTGTATATATTTAATTAATGTATTCTTAATATATATTTATTACTTTTAAATATTATTAGATACTTTTAAATATGTTTATTTTATGTATTAGTCTTATAGACTTAATTTTACATTTATATATTAAAAAAAAAACGATATATTTTACATCGATATTTTTTACATCGATATTTTTTTTTCGATATTTTTGTACTTACCATGTTGTAGATAGGATGTCGATATTTTTGCCCTCGATATTGTTGACTCGATATTCTTGTAGATCGATATTTTTGTAGTCGAAATTCTGTCAGTGATTCAAGCTCGCGATCTTTCGGAACAGCTTTTAGAGCATTGAGCAATGCGGAATGTGTTTTTGAGCATCTGTGATCAAACCATCTCTTGATGGGCATCGGCTTAGGTTTGGAATTCACAGAGAGCCTACAATTTATCTTACTACATATGCTACCAAAAGCAAGTATCACCTCCTTATCATTGGTCACACTGGATAAACAGACACCGACCTCCTCTTCAGCCTCAAAAAGTACCTCCTGTACAAAGGATTCCGGGATTATGCTATCCCATTTCAGTCTGCGTCCCTGGTCCTTAACTTTAAGTGCATTTGTGTTATTGCGGGGGCCGTAATTACGCCCTATAAGATCAGAAGTTACTAGGTCCAGGGAGACAGGATTGTGATCACTGAAAGCAGAAACCACAGTTTTATACATTAAAACCTTGATTAAAAAACATGCCGAGATAAAAATGTAATCAATAATAGAGCCATTGTCTGTTCCCTTAAAAGTAGGGACCCTTTCCTCCCCCTCCCACAACTGGATTCATATAAGTTCCATCTTGATAGAAAGTTCTCTACACAACCCCCCTGTTTGTTATGTTCAAGATGGACATGCACACAATTCGGAGGGGATTCTAAGTCATCGCAAACACACATTAGTGAACAAGGGTGTATATTAAAATCACCCAAAAAAATAATTTCAAAAGAATTAACATCTTCACTATAGACTGACAAGAAATAATCCAATCTATCTAGAGTATAGGAAGTACAGCCTGATGCATTGGAGTTGTAAAAATTTATAAATAAAATATTGGGAGATTCTCCTGAAGAAAGTTCAACAATTAAACATTGCTCGGATCCTGAGTCACATTTCTTAAGACTACCTTTAATATCTACTCTAAAAAGGCTTAACAATCCTCCCTTGGCTCTTCCCGCTGCGCTAGGCACTGCGGGAATACAGAAATAACTATAGCCATCTAGAGAGAAACTGTTATTTGTATCCCAGGTTTCCTGCAGTGCAATATTATCGAACTTAATCAAAAAGTCTGTCCATGCCACGTTACCTACTTTATCCCTAATACCCGCTATATTCCAAGTAAGCAGACTAAGTACTGACACATTATTCCCTTCATGACTTGTATGTTCAGGCAAAAGTCAGTCGTTTTGATCCAGAGAGGATAGGGGGGCATATCGGTTAGACAATAAAAGAGGTTGTACAAAGGGGTTCTGATGTACTGGGAGAGCTGGATGATTTACAATGTTTCGATGTTGATCATGGCCCCATCTGTTGTTTGAATCCCAATTATTATCCCATCCAAAGGCTGGAGTCTTAGGGTAGGTGACATTCTGCTGTTCTCCATAGAAGAATTTTAAGGTTAATGGGAGAACAGAACCCTGCCTGCGTTGGGGTGGGAGTAAATTAATGAGGATGTTTGGCAAAACACCAGTGTGTGAAAAACTCACTGCCACACAATCCCCTTTAAATTTTTTGGGGCGATTTCCTAGCCAGGAAACCCTTTTAGCATTCTTAATCTCTTGGGCCAACTGTTGGCCCCCCCCCTGGGGCTAACCTCATATTATTTGTGAGCCATTGCAGAGCCTTATTAGACAAAGAGGAAGGGGATTCTACTATACCAGCTTCTAGGGGCGGTACATTAGCTAGTACTAGGACAACAGGTGAGGCTTCGACTATAAATTGTAGAGGGTCAGTTAGCTGTGCTTGTTCAGGGGGAATCTCAACTGTTAAAGGACCAACCCCTCTACCATTTGTTTCATTGGCTTTCAAGTCCGATATCTGGGTTGGGGGATTATTATGTAATAGTTCGTCTGTTTCCTCACCCTCCAGATCGTCATGCTCTCCACTATTGTTGTCCAGGTTTGCTACCAACGTTGTAACGTTATCAACACCCTCAATTATTTTGTTCAGCTGGCCTCCTAACTTCTTAACCTCAGTTTGTAATTTGTCTATTTTGGTAATTAAAGGTTTAACAATAACTTTAAATTTACTTTCAATTAACTCAGCAATTCTAGCAAACAGATCATCATCTACAATAACATTGGAATTAGCTCTTCCCTCTCCTTTATCCTTCAGAATAACCTTTGGGGTATTTGCCCTCTTCCTCCTTGTCCCTGACCTTAAACCTCCCCGTTTTGGCTGAATTTTAGCCTTCGAGACATCTGACCGAGGAGCATTATCAGAAATAGACTGGTCTTCTTCTGAGGGGCCAACATGTAAGTCTTGATCCAAATCACTGTCTATGTTATTCACAGGGTCCACAGTGAGTACCTCTAGTCCAGACAGAGTATTTACATTTTGATTGCCAGTATCCTGAGTAATGGAACAGTTGGAACAGGCTTCCGGATGAGTCTGCAAGGGTACAATATCATCAGATGAAGGGGGTAGTGTAGAAGTCAAACAACGCAAATCCGGTGACTGACTCAACCCCAATGATTCTCTCCTCTGTGAGTTAATTTTTTTCACAGTTTGGACCATATCATTTTCCATTGTGTTTAAAGTGGGAGTGGTACCTCTTTTTGACATCCTGTTGGTTAAACTGGAAAACAGACTCCTCAGTTTCACTATTAGATAAAGGTTATGTACAGCACTATCTTACTTGGGTAATAGGATGTCTCTCAAGCTTCAGACAGGGTTTCTGGCCCTGCTCCTGCCTCCTCCTGCCGATGAGGGCCGTAGAGGGCCCGCCCTTTGCCCGGGCTTTGCCCCGGGCGTCCCGCGACGCGGGGGTGTGTCCTGCTTCATGGCGCCCTCGGCGCTCTCTCAGCACGTCACTTACGCGCCGCCGCGAGGCCTGCCGCGTGTTGTGGTTCCCGGAGCAGCGGCGCGGGTCTTAGAGGCAAAGTGACTCTCGGCGGTGGCGGCTTCTCCTGCTTCTCCTGCTCGGTGCCCCTGTCGGCGTGGCAAAGGTAAGTGGTCTCCCCCGCTCTGCCGGGGTGCGTCCTGCTTTATGGTGCCCTCGGCGCTCTCTCAGCACGTCACTTACGCGCCGCCGCGAGGCCTGCCGGGTGTTGTAGTTCCCGGAGCGGCGGCGCGGGTCTTAGAGGCAAAGTGACTCTCGGCGTTGGCGGCTTCTCCTGCTTCTCCTGCTCGGTGCCCCTGTCGGCGTGGCAAAAGTAAGTGGTCTCCCCCGCTCTGCCGGGGTGCGTCCTGCTTTATGGCGCCCTCGGCGCTCGCTCAGCACGTCACTTACGCGCCGCCGCGAGGCCTGCCGGGTGTTGTGGTTCCCGGAGCGGCGGCGCAGGTCTTAGAGGCAAAGTGACTCTTGGCGGTGGCGGCTTCTCCTGCTCGGTGCCCCTGTCGGCGTGGCAAAGGTAAGTGGTCTCCCCCGCTCTGCCGGGGTGCCTCCTGCTTTATGGCGCCCTCGGCGCTCTCTCAGTATGTCACTTACGCGCCGCCGCGAGGCCTGCCGGGTGTTGTGGTTCCCGGAGCGGCGGCGCGGGTCTTAGAGGCAAAGTGACTCTCGGCGGTGGCGGCTTCGCTTCTCCTGCTCGGTGCCCCTGTCGGCGTGGCAAAGGTAAGTGGTCTCCCCCGCTCTGCCGGGGTGCCTCCTGCTTTATGGCGCCCTCGGCGCTCTCTCAGCACGTCACTTACGCGCCGCCGTGAGGCCTGCCGGGTGTTGTGGTTCCCGGAGCGGCGGCGCGGGTCTTAGAGGCAAAGTGACTCTCGGCGGTGGCGGCTTCTCCTGCTCGGTGCCCCTGTCGGCGTGGCAAAGGTAAGTGGTCTCCCCCGCTCTGCCGGGGTGCCTCCTGCTTTATGGCGCCCTCGGCGTTCTCTCAGCACGTCACTTACACGCCGCCGCGAGGCCTGCCGGGTGTTGCGGTTCCCGGAGCGGCGGCGCAGGTCTTAGAGGCAAAGTGACTCTCAGCGGTGGTGGCTTCTCCTGCTTCTCCTGCTCGGTGCCCCTGTCGGTGTGGCAAAGGTAAGTGGTCTCCCCCGCTCTGCCGGGGTGCGTCCTGCTTTATGGTGCCCTCGGCGCTCTCTCAGCACGTCACTTACGCGCCACCGCGAGGCCTGCCGGGTGTTGTGGTTCCCGGAGCGGCGGCGCGGGTTTTAGAGGCAAAGTGACTCTCGGCGGTGGCGGCTTCCCCTGCTTCTCCTGCTCGGTGCCCCTGTCGGCGTGGCAAAGGTAAGTGGTCTCCCCCGCTCTGCCGGGGTGCCTCCTGCTTTATGGCACCCTCGGCGCTCTCTCAGCACGTCACTTACGCGCCGCCACGAGGCCTGCCGGGTGTTGAGGTTCCCGGAGCGGCGGCGCGGGTCTTAGAGGCAAAGTGACTCTCGGCGGTGGCGGCTTCTCCTGCTTCTCCTGCTCGGTGCCCCTGTCGGCGTGGCAAAGGTAAGTGGTCTCCCCTGCTCTGCCGGGGTGCGTCCTGCTTTATGGCACCCTCGGCGCTCTCTCAGCACGTCACTTCCGCGCCGCCGCTCCGGGAACCACAACACCCGGCAGGCCTCGCGGCGACGATATGCCTGGGGCGGGGGAGGAGACTTTAGCCACATTACCCAGGAGGGTCAGACCCTTTTAAAAAGGACCGAATGCAACCACCATGACACATCATCAAACACTAATACTATTAACCTGGAATGTTAACGTCCTGGGCAATAAAGTAAAGAGAAGTTTGGTACTCAGAGCCATCAATAGAACACATCTCATTGGAATGCAACATTGCAGTATAGGGAGGGAAAGATGCAAATTGTCTGGCTACGCACAATACACATCGGGCTCATGAGGTGTGATGATTTTGATTAGGAAAACACTCCCATTCCATGCAGGGTGCTCATGGACAGATACACATGGGTGCTGCACTCCGATCCTGGGAGAACACAAGGGTGAAGTGGTACCATTGGTCAATGTCTATGCAAACCGCCCCCCTCAGGACTTCAAGCCGATACACTGAGGAAAGTGGGAGTCATTCTATTGGAGTCCCCTCTGGTGTTGGTGATGCTGGGTGGAGACTTTAACCTGGTACTAGACACAAACTAGCATAGGATGAGCTCCAGGGCAGAAGAGGAGGCTGCCATAAGGAAGTTGAAGGGCTTCACGCAGGCACTTGGGTTGGTCGACATCTGTAGGACTCTACACTGAGGAGAGAGGGTACCTCTTTTACTCCAGGGTACACAATATAGAGACTCGACAACCTTTTCATCACAGGTGACTCATTCCCCAGATTTAGCGAAGCTGCATACCCAGCTAGGGGTATTAGTGATCACTTCCCTTTGCTAGTGACATGAAAAATTAAGATGCTGAAACCAAATGAGATGTTAAAAATGGAATTGTGGCCACTCGCCAACGGGCAGGAAGTTAAACTCTTAGGTAAAGCATACAGACATTATTTTGATGGAAACAAGAACTCAGTGAATAGCCAAGTATCACTGAGGGAAGAATACAAAGTCACGATTAGGGGTGTCATCATCAGTTGGGAGATAGGGGACAGAGTGGCCACTTTGGAAGGGGACCTCACTCAGTTGACAAAGGAATACGTAGAGACCCCAATACACGCCAGAGTAGAACTGCCATGGATTTAAAGAGGGCAGAGTACCAGACAGTAGCCAAACCTAAGGCAAGAATGTCCTCTCTGGTAAAGTAGAGACAAATATACAGAGGGAACAAGACTGGCAAACTGTTTGCATGGCCTGGCAGCAGAGAAACAGGTAGTATGACCATGACTGAGTGAGCAGTGAAATAGTGGAGGATTTCGCCAAGCATTTAGAACTCTTCTATAATTCCAATTTATGAGCCCCTGAATGGAAAGCGTTGGCCTTCATAAATAACTGTCTCATGAGGAGGTCAGGGTGGAGATCATGCAAGAGACCTAGATGCGGACATTAGTGGCAGCGCAGAGGAAAATCCATGACCAGTTCCGCAGTGCAGGGAGTGAGGGGAAACATAATAGACGTATCCGAATTTATTCGTAACCCTGAATGGCCACCAAATTGTACGACTTCACGTAAGATTGGTGACAAATACACCTCCCGTTCGCATTTATATAATAACGTGTCATCTGCGTATGCTGAAATATTCAGCGTGTATTCAAGGAATCTCGGACCTCTGTGTGCATGATATTCGCGGATTGCGCAAGCAAGGGGTTCAACAACGATGGCATACAATAGTGGGGATAGGGGGCAGCCCTGTTTTGTTACCCGGGTGATGCTGAATAGTTTAGATACCTCATTCCTGAACCTCACTCTAGCTGTGGGTTATGTGAATAATACTGATACTAGACGGAAATACATGTATTCAACTCCTATCCTGCACAAGACCGCGAACTTGAAGCCCCACTCAACCGAGTCAAACGCTTTTTTAGCGTCCAAAAAGACTGGTGCTGCCTTAATTTCTGGGTTTAGTCTCTGCACTACGCCAAGTAGAGTTCTTAGGTTGTGAGATAGATTATGGCTAGGTTAAAAGCCAGCTTGTTCTGGACAAATAATTCCCGGGAGTAATAAAACTAGCCTATTAGCTAAGATTTTAGCATACAGTTTAGAATCTACACTTAGTAGAGATAAGGGCCTATATGATGAACAATTGGCAGGTGGTTTACCAGGCTTTAATAACGCGACAACGACTGCTTCGTGTAAGGCGGGTGGTATAATGCCTGCTTCTGCCATATTTTCAGAAAGCATCTTTAGATGTGGAATCAATAGGTCTTGAAATTCTTTATAAAAGGCGATGGTGAGTCTGTCTGCTCCTGGAGCGTTCCCGGACTCCATCCCCCTTAATGCCTCTCGTATTTCATCAGATGTCAAAGGGGCCATCAAATGTTCCTTATGTTCCACCGCCAGCCATTGCATTTTCATATGCAAAAGATATTCTTCTAGTGTTTTGGTACTTGAAGTGTTTTGAAAAGTGTATAGCCCATTATAGTATGCACGGAAGTAGGCTGCTATGTCCTCTGCTGTGTGTAATATATTTCCGTCGCCGTCTCTCAACGTGGCACCTGGTCTCTCAGGCTCTCCATAGCATCGTGCCAATACATATTTACCCATGTATTAGATTTCGTCATTGGCTATATCTAGGTGTTCTGCCAGTTTCTGCTTGAGGTCAGCAATATTTTGTGTGTGTCCCCCTTCTTCTGTGACTCTTTGTAGGTGCTTAATTTCCCGTTCTAGCGTGTTTAGTCTACTTCGTATGGAATGTAACACACCTGCATGAATGGATATAACCACTCCTCTGATGAACACTTTGAATGTTTCCCACACTGTGGTAAATGAAGTCACTGACCCAATATTTTCGGAGTAGAAGTTCTCTATAGCTGTAACTAACCCTTCTTTAAAAACAATGTCGAGTAGCAAATAAGGTGGGAAACGCCATGTAAATGCTGGGATGCGTAGTGCCCTGTACCGCAAGGCTAGTTGGACAGGAGAATGATCGGAGTATGTGCGTGGTAAATGCGTGCATGCCTCAACCCTGAAACTCAGCCCCCCTGAAAGTAGCCAGTAATCGATTTGTGTGTGAGTGTCTTGTACCGAGGTGTAGTGTGTGTAGCCTCTTTAATGCAGGGATCTAAATCTAAATATATCTATGAGACCGTCTGATTGATTATGCCTTGGATGGCTGGGGCAGCTGCTGCTGGACGTCTGGGTGGACCATGTGATCTATCTATGTTTGGATTTAGTATACAGTTGAACTCTCCACCCCAGATTTGTGAATCCCCTTCCATTGTACAAACCTGGCAGCTAAGGAAGAATAACATTGTGGGTCGTCGTATTTGGGGCCGTATATACCTAATAGGTGGAATTGCAAGTCCCCTCAATTGAATATGGCAACAGTATATCTACCTTATGGATCCTTAAGTATGCCCGTCATTTTCACTCCAGCTAGTATGTCCACCCAGATCAATACCCCTCTTGCGTGTGACGTAAAATCTGCAGAATAGCATACCCTGTACAATTTGTGATATACTGCCTCACTGTGATCGGGAGCGAGATGTGTCTCTTGTAGAACAGCAATTTCCGCAAAATGCCATTTTAAATAGGCGTCCACCCATCTGATCTTTCTATTATCATTTAAGCCCTGAACGTTCCAGGTCAGGAGCTGAAGGACTAGTGTATTTTCACCCATTGTAGTCATTCTGGTTGGACAGTTTCTGCCATTAGCTATTTCCCTTGCCTATGAAATATGACACATGTAATCTCAGTTGCAATTTACGTACAATATTCTCATCAAACCTCACAACACAACCATTCTCTCCCACGCCCCGAAAACCCCCAACTGTTGTGGCTATCTGATTTCCCTCCCACCCTCCCCTATCTAGAAAAACAAATCCCAACTCAAGGACAAATAAGATGAAAGGTGTGATACACTCTGGGTAGCTGTGGCCATCTTTTCGTGCTCCCAATACCACTCTAATAGTTCCCATTATTGCATGAGCCTCTAAATGTATAGTCCGTCCGCGGTGTAACAAGTTGCAACTGATGTGCCTGATAAACCCTTCAAGATCCAGGCCCAGATGCCTCAGTGCATCAGGAAGAGTGTAGTTTGTGCTCTGGCCCCTCGATAGGAACAGATGGTGATCTCTAGTGGGGAATCATGAAGTAATTAGTGCTTAGTCTACGAATTCACTTTGTTACCCATCTTTGCCGTAAGTTGAAGCTGTTCTGGTAGTCACTCCTCTGTGGCTCAATCTTCCCGGGCCTGTGAGGAGCTCTCCGATTGCGCAGGTGAGTGGCTCGGCGATCCCTGACGTCTTTGACGCAGTTCCTTCTCTGTGATGAATCGTAGTACTGCCTTAGGATTGGAAAACAGGTGCACCTTGCTGTCAGCTTTGACCCTTAGTTTGGCGGGATATAGCATGCTGTACTCCAGATTGAGATGGCAAAGTTTCTTTTTCGCCGGAGTAAAGAGTTGTCATGCCTCCTGTACTTGCATGGTAAAGTCGGGGAACAATGTTATTTCTATTCCCTCGTGTCGAAGGTCCCCAGTTCTCTGGCCTTTATTGGTCGGGGAGCTGCGCCTGGTAGGGATCAATGCGCACCTTCCACCACTAGTATCTCTGAGAAGGTGTCCCGTCCCATGAGATGGATCAACAGTTTTTCTATCTATTGCTCCATATTGGCAACATTGGTAGACTCTGGTACACCTAAAATGCGAATGTTTGTATGTCTAGATCTTGCTTCTAGATCTTCAGCCTTCGCTTGCAGGGTCCTCATCGGTCTCTGCTTCTGCTCTGGTGATATCCTCTATGTCCAAAATTAATTGTTTTGCTGCATCAAGTCCGCCACCAGGCTTGTCTAGTCTTTCGGACATCCTGTCCATGCAAAACAACAGTGCATCTTTTTTGCTGTCGATTTTAGATAGGCTCTGTTGGATGGCACGGAGCACTTGTTTTATTTCCACTTCAGACTCAGGGTCATTTGGAGTGGAGTCTTGTTCCAGGGCCGAGGTTTCCTTGGGTCTGTGGGTTTTCCATAGATCAAACTGCAGTTTGGGTTGTAGTGTGTCCGTCTTGCCCATCGTACCAATCTGTGCACCCTATAAGTGCTGGATCAGCGTGCGAGAATGACTGCTGGTAAGCTTCCCAATAGAGCCTGCTATCCCCTGTCGACCAGGTCTTGCACTGACTGCCATTTTCCAAGGAGTTCGAACCTAGCAGTTTTTCCCAGCAGCTGACATAGGGTAGTGAGAGTCCCCAAGGTGCTTGCGACTAATTTCTCCAGATTATCGTGTGTCACCTAGGAGGTCCGCAATGTGCCTTTTTTTTGTTGCAAGGTGTCAGAGTTTATTGGCGTAATAACATCTACATCCCTTCCTACTGATCCTGAAAAATAATCATGACAGGCTAAAATTGACATTTCGTTCATGACCACAACATGGTTCCCTGTTTGGTGGTTAACAATAGAAGGCTCTACTCCCTTAGCCCCTCTTTGATATTCTCTCAGTGGAATATTGTCAGGTGTCAATCAACATCTGCTAGCCACATTAACACTTCAAATCTATTTGTATGAGCATAAGTTGCTAACAGAGCCCTTTTTGAAGGGGATCTTGAAGTGCTGCTTTGCCTAAATCTGGCAATATGGTCAGGAGGGGGTCGGTAAAAATAGGCTAGTGAACACACCCTAATGTTTCCTGAATGGGGACCCAAGGTGCTCAAGTGTGTTTTAGTAAGAACCATACACAATCAGGGGTTTTAAAGTTTAAAACAATGCAATCACCCTCCACTGATTTCAAGTAGGACCAAATCATTGAACTAAAGAACAGCTCGAGGAAGGTTAGCATTTCTTATGCACCAATGTGCTGCTTTGTTAATGAGATTTTGACATGCCTTGCTCATCTCATCTAATAGCTGAGCCACTCCATTGAGAAACAAGGTATATTGAGTACTATCAGGCAGTAAGTGCAAGTGATCAGAGGTACCTTGTGAATATGAGGTAGCTTTATTAGCCCGTGAGCGGGTTTGAAATCTACTAGCTCCTGTTGGTTTGTTTACATGAGAGGGTACTCAAGAATAATCTTGAGAGGGTAATAAAGAATATCTATTTTCAGCCCCTTGAACACTTTGGTTGGCCTGCATCTTTACGAAACTATAGCTCTGAACAGGATCCAGAACTATTTTCAATAACAGAAATATTATTTCCTTGATTATTAATATCTACTATCTGTGCTGGTGTCTCCCTTGATAGGGGTAAGTCACCCTTATCTTTAATAAAGCCCTCTAAAGATTGTAGCTGTTCCTCAAGCCTTTGCCAAACTGGTCAGAATACGTTTTAATGCATCAGGCATGAGTTGTGTAATACCATCATAAATCTCCCCAGGAACATGAAAAGCTTCTTCCTGACACCAGTGATTAATTCTGCTGATCTCAACTAGGCATATGCTTTGCTGACCCTTCTTTGTAGCTATGCGTTGTTTTGAAGAGTTTGTCATTTCCTCTAGTCGCTTTCGCACCCCTTACTGATCTGATGTTTTTGCTTCTTCTACAGTTTGGACAGGGGGTGGAATGCTAGTAGCTGGATTAATTGTGGGGTTATTAATTCCCGCTTTAGGTGAAAGAGAAACTGTTAACACAAGCCCCTGTTAACCTTTTTCAACTTCAGTCAACACAATCTTTATAAGTACTGTATGAAAGGGTGAAGAAGATATGGGAAATCTTCTTTCAGATAGTTCAATTTCCTTACTAATAACCCCCACTGCACGCTGCAAAAAAAGATCCAGAGTGGTACTAGTGGGGACTGCTGCAGGGATTTTTTTCCGCTTTCCCATCTTTAAGTGACTGATTGATTTAGATGGGGTACTGAGTAAACCAACCACTCAAAATTACACAGAGGATCACACACAATAATGTTAGTAAATTAACTTCTATTATTCTCAGATACAGTATCTTCCAATAGAAGATTCCGGGTTACAAGGCCAGGAGAGTGGGCCCAGCCCAGCCTTATCTAGGCCCGCTGCACTATCCCTGGGCTGTCCAGATGTGACATGACCTGGCTGATGTCTAGGCACCCACTGTGGTCATGTGCTGATACCATGTGTTGTGTAAGATATTTTTGCAGACTCTCGCCATACTGTCACCCTCCACTCCCTCGGACTACATCTTTCTTATCCAGGATATTTGGGCCTGCTGTCTCTGGTTAGGGCCAAGGACTTCTAGCCGGCGACATGCTACTTTTGTTTGTTTGGAGGGGCATGAGCTGATGAGCAGACTGTGGATGTTTAAAATACTTTGAGGGAAAGGAGGAGGTAGAATGGTGCTGAATTGGGAGTCCGGTGCAATGTTAGGACTCGTCAAAATTCGCTTGATACAGATACTGGATTGACCGATTGTTCTGGTAAACTTTCCTACTCGGTTGGAGAGTATTTGTGTGCTATGGACGTCATGGGGTCTTGGTTGTCCCAAGTCTGCAGAAAACCTGGCTTCCCCACTGGAACATAATTTCATGTTGGAACTGAAAAGGGGGCTCCATTGGCCTGGAGGCTGCTGGCTTCGGTTGGGACCTCACACCATGAGGGAATTTTTGGTTCCGTGCCGGAGGCCCAAGAGTGGGGTCTGTTTGATCTGGTTAGTGGAACCCATCCCAATTGGACTTGGGTGAGGGCACCTGGGTACCTGCTTTTATACACTGGATGGGGAACCGCTCTGCCACTTCATCGGACTGCCCCCCTCTGGGGTGTGGCCAGACAACCACGCCCTGGGGGATCAGCAGCAGAATGAGGCCTAGGCTCCTGCCGGCACACAAATAGGGGACTCTAGTGCGGGTTTCTAATTGGCAAAATGTACAGCAGACCTGAGTTTCCCAAACGTAAGCAATGGCTTGAATTCCTAATTTTGTGTCACTAGTCTTTGTTTCTGAAATTAGCTTTGAAGTGTGCGTGAAGTGGACGTTTTGCATTGGGGGTTGGAACTTACTGCACAGGTGGATTTTGCTATTGTGTGAAGGCATTGCTTCCCCAGACAGTTACCATTCCCTGCTGTGGTCTTTGTTGGGCTGGGGTCCCTGTCTATTGCTGCTGTTGCCATGTATTTGACCAACCACCTGCTTTCTGCTTCGGTGGGGCAGTGACTGACTGACCTCCTTGCAGATAAGCGTAAGGTGCATTCTATTTACGTTGACTTTGAGGATGGAGATTTTGTGAGGACTGGCCCAGAGTTATCGATCTCTGTTTGTGATATGTTTTTAAGTGGCATCAGTCGGTCATATGGCCAATTCAATGGCAATATTAATATTCTCTGAGGTCAGGCTGCTGCCAGCCTCCCTTACCTCTGCTGTTATAACTGGGTTGAAACCCTCCGGGGTTCGGCGGTGGAGCCCCCTTCAAGACTGGTGCCAATTGTTCATTTGCGGCCAACGTGGGGCCATCGATGGCAGTCTTTTTCAATTTGTATTGAACCAACTTTGCAGTCTCTCTCTGGGCTTGCTCCTGTTAATCCTTGTCCCTTTCCTGTTTCTTTCTGTAATAATGTAATATATCTGGGCCTCTATTGCCTGTCAGGGTTTGGTATCTAACCCTAATATGCTGTCCAAACCACTTTGTATTTCTATGGGCAGCCCTTTTTGAGGGGGGCCCGTATTGGTCCATGACTGTCCTGTCTCTTCTCCCCATTGTTCCCTCATTTTGCTAGAAAGTCTGATATGGTCTCTTCCTGCTTCATACTTTCTGCCATCAATCTTCCTACATGCGTCAGTAAGGGAATATTGTCTCCAGGGCCCTCCATATTGGGGCCTTTATTAATTGAATACTGCCTGTCATGTTTGATGTTTGTCAGCATGACCAACACCATGTTGGTCTGCTAACCGATGAGACTCCTTAGTAGACTTTTGACATCACCTATCACTAGGTTAATTGCTGCTGTATTGTTTTCAAAACATGAGATCCATTTCCCCTCCCCATCCAACAATGGCGGCAATTTAGTTTTGAGCTCATCTTTATCCATCTCGGCCCACAGCACATAGATGCCCCTAACGTGCCCTTCTGCAGTAGCGGTTACATTTTTGGCTTGGGGTAGTGCCGCTGGCATATCTCCCAAAGATAGTGCTCCCATCTTCTTAGGCAATCCTGCATGTAGGAGAAGTTCATCTTGGAATCTCCCCCTGCTGGATACAGGCTTCCGCAACGCCCATGTCATCTGAGTCGAAGCTTCCCTCCTTCGGGCCAGGGTCTATCATACTGGCCCTCACTTTCGGTCCAGTGGGCTAGCACATGGCAAAATGGTTGCGTGATGATCTCTCCTTCCTCTCTGGTCACTACTTCCTTTTGGTTAGTTTGTCTAACCCATGCATTGAGGGGGAGTAGTGGAAGTCTTTGTTGCTGCTCTCCTCGTGCACACACAAGAGTGCCATGTGCTTTTCCAGCGTCTTAATTGAGTCTACACCAGACTACCTTGATCCCTTATCACCTGACGATCTTGTGAGGCTCTGGTCCCAGACAAAAGCCTTCCCTCCCTCTAGTTCTGCCACGGACTCTTCTCTTGTGCTGTATCTATCCCCGCTCTCCTTAGGTGAAGAGCGTGCTGCTCTGTTCTCTATTTGTGCTTTCAGGGGGAGAGCTCTCTCTCTCTTTCTCTCCATCCTTAATGCATCCCTCTCCTCTTACTCCCACCTGGGATGCCTCCTTCATCTAAGCTAGGTGCTGTTCTTCTGGGTAGGAATTTGCCCTCAAAATCACTTTCTGTTGTCCTTTCAGCTGCCTGAGCATACCCTACGGCTCCCGGCTTCCCTCTCATCATCAGATCCCGGAGGACTAAGTCCCCTTTCTTCACCCCCACTAGTTGTGTCACTGTCCAGAACTGCTATGAATCTCCTGGACACCTGAGTGTGTTCACCCGGATGGGTGGGAGTGCATATTCTCTGCACCACTGTGGGGGTCACGCTTCTGGGGCTCTAGCACTGCACTGGGGTGATGCTGGGATTGGCTGGGTCTGCTGTCCTGTTAGTCTCCCGTGTCTGGATCTAGTAGGTCATTGTTCGTTAGGGTGCCCTCTGGCTCCATCGACCGGTGGATTGGTATAACATAATGCAGGGATGGCAGGAATTGTGGAGAGCACATCCATTCTTTCATACGGTGGGGGATGCGCGGATGCCTTACTTGCTGATTTTGGGATAGGATTGTTGGTCTCAGCCTCCTCGAAGATGGCCTACAGTTCTAACAATACCTCTATTCTGATCTTCTTGTGCCCTACTTATTTGGTCCGAATGCATGTTCGATTATGTTCGATTCGGAAGTTCCCTCCTCTGGCCAAGGGAACGGGTGTACCTTAGTGTGTGCGTGCCATTTGTGGCAATATTTGCGAAGTTTTTTAACCTGTGTTGGAAATGTAGTTTGCATGTGCTTCAGCGGCAACTCATGATAGCTGGGGACTTTTTATGGGACCGATGCACTCTAGATTCTCAGGATTTAAATAATCTTAGATTCTACTCTGATCTTGGGGAAATAAATTCAGAGGGATTACTGGGTACAACTACTTTTAAAATAAATATTTTTATTAGATTTTTCATTGCATAACAAAAGAACAAGCATGTCAGCATTACTCAGCACATCCCATCCCGGAACCCCCCCACTCCCCCCCAGCATCCTAAAATCCCGAACCCAGATATCCGACACCGTCAAAACAAGCAATGTATCTCTCCCGTAACCTAGGAGGATAGGAAGACCTCCATCCAACCCATGGTATCGGCGCCATTTTCCCCAGACTCTTCTGAACTTTTTGGGGGAACCCTCTTGCTTGAGATGTAACTCTCTCAGCGGCCATATACAGGTCCATGCCCCTACGCCACTCCTCCATCTGCGGGCGCTCTGGGGTTCCCCACTTCCTAGCCACGACTCTCTTAGCCACCACCGAGGCCAGTACTAGAAAGGTCAATTGTGGGCGATTCACATCTACCTAATTTGTCATGCCCAGGAGGACCAATTTAGGTTCGGACTGGAGAGTTATCTCCAGCACCTCTCCCAATTCCCGGAGCACCTCTCCCCAGAAGACCTGTATGTTTGGGCAGTACCAAATAGTGTGAAAGAAATCTCATCTCTCGGAACCACACCGTAAACAGCAGGGGTCCAACGCCTTCCCTATTCTGTGCAATCTTGCTCTATCAAAGTATGTTCTATGCAACACTTTGTATTGTATAAGCCTAAGGCGAGACTTAATTGCCACTTCTCTCGGGTGCATCAAGACTGTCCCCCAGTCTACCTCATCCATTGCCCCTACATCTCGCTCCCATACTTCCCTTAGCTTCCCCAACCAATTAGTCATGTTATTCATCAGGGTCCTATAGGTGAGGGATTCTGCCCTATGTGCAATCTGCTCTTGCAGCAGGCGGCCTCCAGCGGAGCATATTCTGGGAGTGTCCCTGCCAGCACCCTCTCTGCCCTCCAAGCGTGTAGCAGCTGCGTGTAGCGAAAAGACTGTGTGTGGCTAAGTCCATACTCCTTCCGTAGGGCAGCGAAGGACTGCAGCTCCCCCCTCTTCATCACGTCTCCCAGTGTCGAGATACCTATGGCATCCCATGCCCCGAATCCCTTCAGCTTATTCAACTCCTTCAACCAGGCAAAGTTCCATAGTGGGGTTTGTCGCGTTGGCTTGCCTTCGCATCCTATAGCCTTTGTCGCCCTAGTCCAGACCCCCAAAGTAACTCTTGTGGCCGGGAGCAACCTATCCCTCCCCTTACCTCCGTAGAGGAATTGTAAGCAAGTACGTTTGTCCATCTAATATCTTTCTAGAGCGTATGGGGGATGTAGTGCCGGGGCCTGTATCCACTCATTTATGGGTGTCAGGTGTTCAGCCCAGTAATACGCCTCTATGTTAGGTAGCGAGATCCCCCCGTCGTATTGATGCCTCTGCAGGGTAGTCAACACCACCCGGGGTAGTTCCCCAGCCATAGGAACACACGCAGTTCCGCATGTATGTCCTGAAAGACCCGTCGTCGGAAAGGGAAGTATTCATTTTGGAGGGCGTACAAAAATCTCGGGAGCGAGATCATCTTAAACATTGCCGCTCGGCCCAACAACGTCAGCGGGAGTAGTCTCCACCGCGCCACGTCTTCCGTAAAATTAGTCAATATTCTCCTAATATTCCTGTCATAAGAGCGGGAACTATCTTTCGTCACAAAGATCCCTAAATACTTAAACCCCTCTCTAGTCGTCGGGAGACGCTCCGGGAGAATGGGCCAGCTTTCCCTCTCCCTGGGGTCGTAGAGAACAGATTTATGCCAGTTAATCTGGTATCCTGCCCGAGCCCCATATCTGGCCAGCTCCTAAAAACAAAGCGGGATCGTGGTGGCCGGGTGTGTGACATACAAAAGGACATCGTCCGCATAAAGGGAGATTTTCTCGTCTGCGTTATCTGCTCGGCCCATTCGAAATCCCGTAATCACCTCATTTTGTCGGATCGCACAGGCCAGCACCTCTATAGTAAGGGCAAACAATAACGGTGATAGGGGACACCCCTGCCTAGTGCCCCTCTGCACAGGGAAATCCGTTGACAATACTCCATTAACCCTAACCCTTGCCCTGGGATCTGTATAAAGCAGGCTCACCCACTTCCTGAACTTAGGCCCAAAACCCAATCGGAGCAAAACCCCCTCCAGGAAGGGCCAGTGGACGGCGTCAAACGCCTTTTCCGCGTCGAGGGATAAAAAGAGGTGAGGGTCTTCCCTACTGCAGACCTCCAGTAACCAGTTGTGCGCCCGTCGAAGGTTGTACCTAGTCGCCCTGTCTGGGAGGAAGCCCGTCTGGTCCAAATGTACCAATCTCGCGATAACTAACCGAAGTCGAAGAGCCAAGGTTGTGGCCAGAAGCTTCACTTCCACGTTAATTAGCGAAATGGGTCTATAAGATGCACATTCTTCCAGCGGTTTCCCCTCCTTGTATATGGGGACAATTGTGGCCTGTCTGAGATCTAATGGTAGTTCTGCCTCCTCCACTGCATCCTCAAAGAGTCCTAACAAATGTTGGGCCAAGAGGTCTGCTGTTTTTTTTAAAGAATTCAGCTGGAAAGCCAATGGAGCCCGGAGATTTTCCAGCTCTGAGCCTAGTCAAGGCCTCCCTGATTTCATCTACCGTGATGTCAGCTTCCAAGTCACGTTGGTCCGCCTCCTCAAGGCCCGGGAGCTCTATGGAGGACATATAGTGCAATGCGTCGTCCGTCGTCCCTAAATCCCTGGCTTCATAGGAGGCAGCATAGTAGGCCGCAAAGGCTTTAGCAATCTGGTCGTCCATCTGTACCCAACTTCCCTGTCTGTCCCTCACTTTCTCCACCCACCTAGCGTCCCTCTCTTTCCTGCTGAGCCACGCCAGGAGCCTGCCAGACTTGTCCCCGACATCATACAGGCGGTGTAATGTCGCCAAGGCCTGCGCCTTCGCCTCTCCCATTACCAAGTATCTATACTGGTGCTGCAAGTCCCGCAATTGCCAAAGGGTACCCTCATCCCCACCTCTCCGGTGCCGTTGTTCCAGGGCCAAGATCTGCGCTTCCAGCGCACGTACCTCCTCTTCCGCTTTCTTCCTCTCCCCCGCTATTCTATTCTGGGCTCTGTCTCGAAGTACGGCCTTGAGGGCCTCCCAAAACATAACTCGTGAAGGGATGGAGCCTACGTTATCTCCGACATACACCTTCACATCAGCCCTAAGGCCACGCAGGATGTTAACGTTTTGTAAGTCCCATGCCGCCAAACGCCACATATTAGTTCTCCCCTTCCCCCGGTGTCCTCCGAGTTCAGCCAATAGGGGGGAGTGATCCGAAATACCCCTCGCCTGATATTCTACCCTATCAGTAGTCTGGAGCATCCCTCTAGCCATGAAAAGATAATCCAGGCGAGAGTAGACCTTATGCGCCCCAGAGAAGAAAGAATACTCCTCAGTACCCCCCTAGTGCCTGAAGTAAAGCCTGCGTGCACCAGCGTTCTATATTGTCCTCTAGCAAGGAAGCTGCATTTCGAACCTTGCAAGTGTGTTTCCTGCAGTAATATAGCGTCAGCTCTAGTCCTCTTAACATAATTATGCACTAACCCCCGCTTAATCTTGCTGCCCAGGCCATTGACATTCCACGTTAAGACCTTAATCTCTCCCAAGGAAGGGCCCCCCCCCCAAGGAGTTAGCCATCATCCTATCTTGTATGACTGTGTGATTTGTCCAGAAGGTTCTCCGTGGCGGGCCCACAGGCTCGGATGCTCCTGAGTGTCCTGACATGCATTAAACCGTTCCCTTCCCAAACCCCCACCTCCCTCATAACAACCAAAAACCATTTCAGTCCCATTTCCCTGGACCCCAAACATTTAACAACTGCCCCCCAACCCAGTCCCCCCCCCTACCTCCTCCCCCTTTCGGTCCCATTCCCACCAAAAGGTTTACGCACAGGACTTTCCAGAAGGAGAGGGTCTGTCGTCCACCCTTGAAATCCCCCTAGCAACCTATCCCCAGAATGTACTCCTGAGGCCCTAAAACCCATTACTCAACTTTCCCCAGTCACTAGGAACAATGTACTTCCCAAACAAAGAGTCAAAAAGGAGAAAAGGAAAAAACAGGGAGGGGGGGGCTGCCAACTTGCGTGGTATCCGGTCTTGAGCCTGCATCACCAGCGTCCCGAAGTCCCAGCTTCACGAATGTGAGTCCTGAATATCACCCGGGGATGCTGCGGCCCCATCGCCTGCCTCCTTCTCCATCTCATTGATTGCCACCACCAAAGGATGCATGGACGGCATCCCCGCGTCCTCACTACCAGAAGAGTGGTCGCCTGTGTCCTCTTCCCCTTCGGATCGTACATTTCTCATCAGACAGCTGAACCTGGAGCCTGACCGGTCACCCCCGACTGGGGAGGCGGAGTTTCTCCGTGTCCTCCGTGTTGAGTGTTCCGCAGGATATGGAGTCGACATTTGCCTCCTGCTGCCGCGGGATCCTCTGGATTTCTGCGTTCTCTGCTTTCTCCACTGGGCCCCCTCCGTTGATGTGCTAGGTTCGGATTCCCGACGGCCCTCGCAGTCCCGCCGGGGCGGGTGCTCCTTGAGCCACTGCCAGGCATCCTCCGGGTGCGTGAAGAAGTGCGTCTTCCCCTGGAACATAATTTTCAATTTGGCCGGGAAGAGGAGCATGTACTGCAATGCGAGTCCCTCAACTTTGCCTTCACCTGATCGAAGGAGCGACGCTGTTTCTATACTTCCTGGCTGTAGTCTGGGAAAATCATGATGGACGCATTCTCCAACCTAATCTCTCCCAGTCGCCTGGCCTCTCTCAGGATCAGATCGCGATCTGAGAAGTTGAGGAAGCGGTCAATCACAGGCCTCGGTCGGGCCCCCTCTGGCGGCTTTACCAGCAATGCTCGGTGTGCCCTTTCGATGATGAAGCAATTTGAGAAGCGCGCCGTCGGGAAAGTCTTTTGGAGCCACGAATGTAGAAAGGCTTCCATGTTAGTCCCCTCAATCCCTTCCCTAAAGCCCATGAAGCGGAGGTTTTTGTGGCGGGCCCTGTTTTCCGCATCATCCACCTTCCACTGTAGGTGCTTGTGGGAGGCCTGGAGCTCCGCAACATCTTTCTTGAGTCCCTGGATAACATCTTCCGCCTCACCCAGTCTATTCTCTGCAGTAGTCACCCTCTCCGTCAAATTATGAAAGTCCTGGTGCAACAGGGTCACCTCCGACCCCACCTCTCCAATTTTGACTTCTAGGGCCGCTCGTGATGCCTGGATGTCATCCCTAGATGCTTGAATAGCCTCCATCAGCAAAGCTGTGTCCGAGTGGGGGGCCTGAGTCCCAGCGTCCATGGGGGGGAGGGCCCATGGCGTACTTATCCAGCGTTCCTTGCCTGGAGGTCCTGGCCATCATCTCCTTCTTCCCCATGGTAGGCTCCCACGTAATGCCGCCTCTTAGAACAATACACACACCCAGGGCGTATCAGACAGCAGCTACTAGGAATAGGGCTCCGCCCTGTTCTTCCCCTCCCGCCTCACTGTCGCATCTGGGCCTTTGGTAGAGGCTGTGACCATCTCTTAGCCGCTGATGGCCTCCCAGAACCTCACGACGCCAGGCTCTCCGCCCGAGTGGCCAACAAGCCGGGGCGAGGATTCAGGTATGTCTCTGGGGCGGCCCGGCACTATATGTCTGCCGCTCAAGGCCTCCCGGTTCTCTAGGCCACGGGGTACAGTTGAAGAGGCCTCCCTCCCTGACTGGCACAACTCCACAACCGGGCCCTGCGACTCCTGCTCCCGCTCTTGATCAGGCCCCCTGCCTATTGTTAGCGTCCATGCGGAGCCCCAGCTCCTCTGTTACCGCTGTTGTATTCAGGATCTCCGGGTGGCAGGCCTCAGTTCCTCCGCCTCCAGTTCCAGGCAGATCGTAGGCTTCAAAGTGGCCAGGGGGTCTCTGTTTTCAATGCCCCTGCACACCGGTCGGCAATTACCAGTGCCCGCCGTCTCAGGCTGTACGCCCCGTATTCAGCGGATCATCTCCCCGCTCCTCACACGGAGCGCATGAGGCCCCCGCCGTCTGGCCCGTCTCCGCTTGCCTCCGTGTGCCGCCCTGGCGCCTCTCAGGGTCTTTCTCCCCCACAATGCTCACTCTTGCTCCACACCATGGGGGTCCGGTCGCGGGCCCGGGCTCCAGTGTTGTCGGTGCAGTCCGCCGCAATGACCCAAGGCGGGTCTGTGGCACAATCTCACCGGCGCTGCCTCAATCGTGGCCGGGCGCCGCCATCTGGTTTTCATTGCGTCCTGCGCCGGAATGTTAATCAGTGGCTGGGACCGCCTCAGGGCACACCTCACTACTCGCTCTTCACCCCGGGAGGGCACGGAGTCGTCAGGTGGCGGTGGGGTTCGAAAACGGGACTTTTAGTTGCCGTTAGATCGTCGGATCAGTGGTGGCTCGCCGGAGCTACCGGGCGATTCAACATAGTCGGTCAACATGCAGTTGGCCACGCCCCCGGGTACAACTACCTCTTGAGATAAATGCTATATACAGATTTATCAGAATAAACATTTCACAAACACAAACAAAATATGCATATTAAGGGTCACAACCTGAAAGAAAGTTAGTTCAAAGCATGTGAATTCAGCAGTATATTAGCAGAAATGGAATAATGACTGAGAAAAATAGTCATATCTTCATATGCACATTAAGCATAACACTTAAGACAAAAAGTGCAGTTGCAACAATTTGCCAGCACCACAACATCAAGAATGCATCAAATAATAGCCACAATGAAGATGAAGAGAGAAAAAACTGACAAAGAAATAAATGATGACTTTGTCTAAAAATACCTTAGCCCGCTTCTTAGCGCATGCTACCTAATGGCTCCGGGACAAGGATAACCATTTACACGGGAAAGAGGAACAACTTGACAGCCACAGGTATTTCCTGGCCAAGCACAATGTACACCCAATCTCCAAGGTCTCTAATGTACGAATTACATTCTATATCACACCCAGGGGGGCATGCATAGCATCTGTATCATGCCGAGCGGTCCAAGTGAACAGCACCTCTCACTTCTATCAGATACCAACAGTGTTAAGAAACCGGTAGCACAGAGAAAGCCATTTAGGCTACAAAATAAGATTAAGGTGCTGGCCCAATATCACACCCAAAGCCCAAGCGTACCTTCTGTATCACGCCTAGTGGTTCATCCGGTGTGGCCTCGCCCCTCTTTAACACCCAGGGGATAAGTGTACGGACTGTGATATGCCCAGTGGTCCGAGCGACTAACACCACATATATTGGAGAGGTACCCTTCTAACAAAAGGAACAGCGTTCAAATCCAAACAAACAACTAAAGGTCTCTCTTGTGATTCAGACTTGTATTATCACACTTGTCAATCTCGTTTTCTTTTTCCAGGCGATCCCCACTTTCATTACCGTCCACTCAACTAAGCACTGAACCCTGTTTAATGTAAAATGTCTTATTTATTCCATATCATAAATCACCAAGCAACTAACAATCTTCGTTTTTGAGCTTCTTCTTAGTTTGCCTTACACCAAATACTGGGACTAAGGGTCAAATGTAGTCTCTTACCCACTTGACAGCAGCGTCAGGGCTGACCTCCAGCACGCTGAGTCATCAGAACTGTCAACCAATTGTGGCTTCTGCTCACCTTCCTTGCTGCGCAGATGTGAATCTGTCCGGCGGGATCCTTTCCTTTGGCCACAGTCGGGTTCAAAGTGCCAACCTCTCCGGCTCGCCAAAATGTTGCTCAAGGATGAATTTACCTTGAAAAAACAAGACAAGAGGCGTTTGGCAAAACAGGAACCGTTGGTTTAATCAAACACTTTGGCCGGGAGAACAGTTAGTCGGTGTTCGAGGACTGGCTCAAAGTACAGTCGATTTGACTGCCATTATATACATTTCTTGGAGCATCATAAAACAATTCATAGATCCTTTTTAGGTAGAGGAATGTGGGCCTAGTCATGTAGTCATAAATTACTCCCTCGGGGGCGGAGCTTGCCGGCGTCCATGAAAGACGTGTGAGCGCTGAGCTCCTCGCCTGAGCCCCGTTAAACTCCGACAAAATTATCCTTTCGGCGCCTAGCTAGCTCTGAAAGTTGAGGCGAACTCTCTATCTACGCTCCGGCCTGACGGAGGGCCTTTCCCCGGTCGAAATCCGGTGTGGTGTCGCTTTGCGGCTTGGAGAAGGGTGCGGTGGCGGACTAGGCCGTAATCCGCGGTCTATCCTGAGAGGCTGCCCGAGCTGGGTCACGCTACGTGGGGCCTGCGGTACTGGAGTGGTGCCGGTCTACCTCTCCTGCGACTACACAGCTGGTCCTGCTTCGCGATATCACGCCCTGTTCCCGAGCGAAGTTGTGGTGGACTGGCCTTCGATTGTGCATTCGGTGGGAGCAGAGGTGCTGGTGCTTTCAGGTACTAATGGACGCCGGAGGAAGTTGCTAGCTGGCCGCCAACCTTCTTGGAGAGCGATCTATCAGCCTGTGCCTGAACCCTGCGTATCCCACGGACAGCTGTGGGACTGTGGATTTGAGGTGTACTGGAGTGTGGTGACCCAACTGCTCGGCTTTGGTGTGGTCTGGTTACAGGGGAGTGCTCGGTGGTGTGCCTCTCTGGCGACTAGGCCTACTCGTACTGCCGTGCGATTAGCCGCCATCTTGGACGCATTTCTTGCTGCGCAACACCTCGTCCTTTGGAGCCGGCTGCCCCAGTGTCTCCTTTCTACTCCCCTACCATTTGCTGGCGGTTTATTGCTGGCGGTTGGGCACCTTGACTGAATGTCCACCAGGAACACTATGGGGAAGGGCGACAAGACCCAGCCCAAACTGTCGTTTGATCAGCGGAGAACGAAGGGTGCAGAGGGGCTGGCCCCCGATGCCTCGCCGCGGCCTACGGCCTCCGACAGCTCACTGTGTGCGGACATTCGTGAAATGCTGGGCACTATGGAGAAAGGCTTGCAAGACAGCATGGCGGCGATTGGCACTAAAATTGATGCTTTGTCATTCAGGATGGACCGCATGTCTGAGAGAGTAGAGAAGCATGCCGAACGGCTGGATATGGCAGAAAGGCGACTGACGGAGGCGGAGGAGGCCCAAACGGAATGGGATAAAGACCGCAAGCAGTTCGAAGACTACTTCAAGTCATTCAAGACAAGATGGAGGACTTGGAGGCGCGCTCACGGCGCTCCAACGTTCGCATCACTGGGGTGGCGGAGTCTACCAACACTGGTAAAATGGAGCTGTTCGTGGAGAAGCTGCTTCGGACCCTGTTAGGGGAGGAGGTCTTCTCCCCTATGTTTATCGTCGAGAGGGCTCATCGCACTCTGGGGCCGAAGCCGCAACCAGGACTCCCACCGCGGCTGATTATTGCGAAGCTCTTGAACTATAGAGACAGGGATCTGGCGCTTCGGCTAGCAAGGGAGAAAGGAAATTTGCAATTCGAGGGCATGAATATCTCCCTCTATCCGGACTTTACGGCGAGAGTGCAGGAGGAAAGGAAGCGATTCGCCCCATATAAGAAACAAATGAGAGACCTTGGGCTGGACTATGCCATGTTGTACCCTGCGAGACTCCGAATCAACAAGCAGGGGCACTCACACTTTTTCACTGACCCTGCGGAATTGAAAAAATCCCTGAAGGAGTGGGCTAAGGAACAACGCAACAGCCCGAGGAGTCATCGAGAGGACGCTGATGCCGCTGCTGACATGGACACCCAGGGGTAATCGAGTCTGCGGACTCCTTTCTGGGTCGACTGTGCCCTCCCGAACTTTTGACTCTGGTACAGATGCTGTGAGCCTACTGTGTTGCAATTGTGGGGTGAGATCTTGCTAGCTACTCATTGAACGCATAGGAATGCACTGGGGATCTGGTGGCAGCACGCTTTACTATCTGCTGGTTGCTTTGGGGAGGGCCCTCCCGCGCGCGGGAGCTTAGCTCTTTGATGGTGAGGTTTTGGGCTAGTGAGGGTGCCGAATGCTAATGGGGGGCGGGGTGGTGGAGTACCCGAGGTTTAAGGTCCTAGACCCAATTGTACTGTTGTCTGGCTGGGAACCTCTGCCCCGGCGCTTTTGGCTTTTGGCTCTCCAGAGGGCCCCTTGGGTCTGTAGAGTCCACGGGTGTTTTCGGGGAGGGGGATGGTGGGTGGTGGTGGGACCTGTCTGACCGGGTTGGGGTTGGTCGGCTGTGGGTGGGTGGGTGGTTGTTCTATTCTTCTTTTGTTGACCATGTTACATATGTCAATTGGGGACTGTTGGGGGGAGGGTTTTGTTCGGCCTGCTACTGGATTGTGTCTGCTGTGCCACCTGTGCGACGCTGATTCGCTCCCTATCCTGCAATGGTGGACGTTGAGATTTTAGGAGAGTGGCCCCAACTCTATCAGAATGCTATCTTGGAATGTGAGGGGACTGAATGATTTCCGTAAACTCCGAAAGGTACTGGCATACTTACAGCGACACCAGGTTGATCTCGCCCTGCTCCAGGAAACCCACCTGCCTCTAACTAGTCCTATGCTGTTGACCAGGGGTCTTGGGAATGCTTGTGTTGCTGCAGGGTTCACTACACATGCGAGGGGTGTACTTACGTGGGCTAATCCCAAATCGCAATTGAAACTACAGAAGGTTGTTGTGGACCCGGAGGGTCGGTATGCCGTTGCCCGTTGTGTGGGGAAAGGCCACGATTTGTTGGTTGTGAATGTGTATGGCCCCAATTACGACACACCTACCTTTTACACCACGCTGGCGGACCTGTGTAGACAGTATGAGGGCTCCAGGTTGCTGTGGGGGGGAGATTTCAATTTCGTGTTGGACCCAGAGCTGGACAGGTCGGCTGGTGCTTCCAAAAGCCCGGCGGCCTCGGCATTACTCATGCAGGCGGAATTGGTGAAGCTCGATTTGTTTGATGTATGGCGTCATAGGCACCCGGGGAAGGGTGGTTTCACTCATTACTCAGCCTACCATAATATACACACGAGAATTGATTATTGGTTTGCCTCCCACTCCCTCCTTAATTCAGGGAAGGGATGTGCAATATTGCCCCGCACGCTATCTGACCATTCACCACTGCTTTTGCTACTGGAGGCACTGGCTAGAAGGATACCCCCGTTCACCTGGATGTTCCCCCCATATTCACTCCTGGATGAGGCCTTTAGAGGGGAATTAGCTGAGGATATAGACACTTACTTCTCAACTAATGTGGGGTCGGTGGATAGTGTCCAGGTACTTTGGGATGCGTTCAAGGTGTACATACGTGGGATGACAATGGCCAAACACTCAGGGGTGCTTAAAGCTATCAGGCAGCGATTGAAATACTTGGAAGCACAACTGTCTGATCTGGAGCGACAAGCGGGGGGTGCAGTGGATACTGACACAAATGAGAGGCTTAAATCCCTGCTAGCGGAATTCCATGATGAGGCGGATAGGGAGATACAACATATGGGGAAGTACGCCACGGCACGCACATACGGGGAACGGGACCGCCCTGGCTCCCTGTTGGCTAAACTGATGCGTAATAGCAGACCGCCATTGGTGATTGAGGAGTTATTAACATCTAGTGGCGAGGTGGTTACGGAGGAAAGGGATGTACTGGCGGAATTCCATGCTTATTATACCGAACTGTATACATCACGGTCAGGCCACCTAGAGGAGGAAATAGATGACTATCTGAGCTATATCTGGATGCCCTTTCTGGCCAATTGGCAGCGAGAATTTCTTATGGCACCATTCCAGAAAGAGGAGATTACGGAGGCGCTGGAGGGGATGAGATCAGGCAGCGCTCCGGGGGCTGATGGACTTACGGTGGCCTTCTATAAGGCTTTCCAAGACAAACTTGTACCCTACTTGATGCTGCTCTTTGACGACATTTATCAACAGGGTAGTATGCCGAAATCTATGAGGGAGGCACTTCTCATTACCATCCCGAAGCCGGGAAAACCCCCCAATGAGTGTGGCTCGTATATGCCGCTCTCCCTGATTAACGTAGACGCCAAATTATACGCTAAAGTTCTGCCAGCGCATTTGGCTCTGCTTGTCCCAGACTTGGTTGCCCCGGAGCAGGCTGGGTTTGTCCCCGCTCGGAACTTGACCTACAACATTCGTACGGTGCTAGGCACCATTCAGCATGTCCAGCAGGAGAATAAGGCTGTTGCTATCTTCCTGGACATGGAAAAGGCCTTTGATTCAGTGAAGTGGCCGTTTATGCTCAGGGTTCTGCGTAAGTATGGGCTCGGCGAACCTTTTTTATAGATGCTAGGGGCCCTGTACTATAAGCCGACTGCACGATTAAAGATAGGGAACTCGGTCACTGCCCCGATTGAGATCAGCAGGGGCACCCGACAAGGTTGCCCCCTCTCCCCGCTTCTGTACGCTTTAGTGGGGGAACCTCTGGCGTGCGCTATTAGGGAATACCATGGGTTTGAAGGGATCAACTTCCCTACCTATCAGATTGGCATTTCGACGTACGCAGACGACACTCTGTTATATGTTCGTGAACCAGAGGAGAACTTGTCGTCTGTCCTGCGGGAAGTGGTGAGGTTTGGAGCCCTGTCTGGATTGCGGGTCAACTGGAACAAGTCTGTGGCGCTTCCTCTGACCCCGGTGACCCTCCCGTTTGACTCGGAATACCCGCTGCAATGGACCACGGACTCTATCCGTTACTTGGGGATTCATGTTCACACTGATCCTGAGATTCTGGTGTGCGAGAACTACGGTGTTGCGTACTCTAGACTGGTGGATGATGTGGAGGTGTGGTGCAGGCTCCCGCTGTCCCTGATGTGCAGAATAGCAATAATGAAGATGGTGGTCCTCCCCAGGTTCCTCTTTCTCTTTGCTAATATCCCCGTAGTGCTCTCAAAGGCTTTTTTCCAGCAGCTCACGCAGACGCTCATCAGGCTTGCGTGGGGGGGGCAAACAACCGAGAGTTCAATGGCAAACTTTAATGCTCCCCTATGAACGAGGGGGCCTGGGGGCTCCAGATTTGGAACGGTACTACAGAATAGCGCAGGGGGCTCATCTACACACTTGGATCCATGGGGACCCTGGCATCCCGCATGTGAAGCTGGAGCGCCTCTTCGCGGATCCCACCCCGCTCCCGGCCACAATATGCTGCCCTGTTGATCGCAGGGTTGGTAATTTAGACTCTATTGCAGCCACAAACCACGCTTGGCATGAGCTAGTCCGCTCCCGGGATAGCGAGCTGCTGTACTCCCCCCTCATGCGGGTGGATTGGGCGGTGTGGTTGGCCCCGCTGACAGAGAAGGGGGTCCTTAAGGCGTTACGGGACTTGGGCATAGAAAAGATGGGGGATTTATTCTTGAACGGCACGGTGAAGACATTGCAACAGGTCCTGCAATCCCACTCTGGGAAGACACTGTTGCACAGCTTCTAATATCATCGGGTCCGTAGGGCGCTGCAGGTGTTGCTGGACCCGGAATTGTCGGAGCCGCAGGAGGTGCTGGAGCTCACATATGTTATTAAGAACTCATCGTCCAGTAAGTTGGTAACGAATCTTAAGAAATTGGGGGACCGGCACCGGCAGTACCCACTCTCCAAGGCCAGATTGGCTTGGCAGTGTGATCTCCAGTTGACGATCTCGGATGAGATGTGGCACTACTGTTGTACGAACACTAGAAAGATCTCACATAATAGTAGACATCGTTTGATACATTTTAAGTATTTACAGCGGGTCTACTACACACCGGAAAGATTGCACAGGTACGGATTGCGGGAGTCGGCGGAGTGCGAGCGGTGCCACTTTCCCTCGGCTGATTTCTTACACATGTCCTGGACTTGCCCTAGTATTTATACATTCTGGCAGGGGGTATTCTCGGAACTTAGTATGATGTTGGGAACGGAGGTACTGCCGTGCCCGGCTCTGGCGCTGCTGGGCTTTTCCAAACCGTTGCCGGTGGCAGTGCGGCGCTTGGCTGTTATTGCTCTGCTGACGGCCAAGCGCCTGGTTGCGTTGTGCTGGATGAGGGGACCGGTTCCCATCAAAAGGCGCTGGGAGACGGATTTACTGTATTGCTGTACACTGTCTGAGGTGTATAATGAACTGCTTCCCCCGAAGAGTCGCCCTAAGAATTTCTGGGGGCTATATAGGGAATAACAGTGTGCCAAAGGGGGCGGTGAGTCAGACCCTGAGGGGGAGGAGTTGGATGAGCTGCAGGAGGGTGGGGTGGAGGCGGCAGAGGTTGACATGCTACACGTTTGACTGTCCCTTTTTCCTGAGGTGGTCGCCTAGTCCCTTGTTGCTGTTAGTCGAGATGTTAGGGGTGTGGGTCCCCGGGGAGGTTGCATAGGGTGGGTGGTCTTGGTGGCTCCCTTAGAATTCTCCCTTGCACCTTTGGGCCCATGGGTCCTTGGCTATAGGTGCATTGTTAATTTTTAGAATCAGCAATCATAGCAGGTGGGTGTGTGGACATAGGTACGGGTAGGCTGGCTTGTTTGGGGGGTAGGGGGTTTGTTAGGATGTGGGTTTATTGCACTTTTCCCTTTTTTTAGGTAACTTGTTTACATGATTTCTAAACTTCGTCTGCACAGTCACGCTAGCTGCATTGTATTTGCACATCACTCTGTGGTCATGGGTGTCGATGCTGGAATTATCTACTTCACTCTTGCTACACGTCAAAGCTACTCCTGCAGAACGCTTTTTCTGTCTGCGCCGCCAGGCCTCCGGGATGCTGGCACTACGGCTGTGTATGTTGCTACTGACCACTGTCCTAGCTGACATTTATTGTTGCCGCCGGCCTCCGGGTTGTAGGCGATGAGTGCTGTGTGCTTACATCGAAGGTGCAATAAAGTACAAATTTAATAAAAAAAAAAAATTACTCCCTCCTGATAAAAAATGCAGGTGGGTCTCGACCTTGCATGGACCAGTGGGTAACATGTCCAGATTTCTGGAATGAGGAGAGTGTGATCACTACGTGTGGTGTGTCCTGATTGGCTGAGCATTCCTAACTTCATGTGGCATCTATCTTAGTTGTTTTGGGAATGTGCGCCCCTTCGGTCATGAGTGCTTTATTGGGGCCAATCTCCCTGGGCCATTGTGGTGTCACTGCCTATCTGTGGGATTAATCTGGGTATTTCCTGTTCGAGCGTTTGTTTTGCTGGTTACGTGCTACCTCACCTGTGACCTTTCAATCAGTTGCCTCAGGCCTGGGTCGCAGGGCCAGCCTGACCACATATTTCTAACTCAGGGTTGATGGAGAGGTCATATCGGGTGATTTCAACAACAGTGATTTAATTTCATTTTTATAGATTCATGTATCATTATGTACATAAACTTTTTTAATATTGACAAGGATGTGAAACATTGGCAGTCACTGCCATTTTCACTGTTTGGAAAGGAGGCAATGTTTAAAATGGCAACACTCCCAAGATTCTTGTATATACTCCAGAAAAGCCCTTCTAAAATTCCAGATAGGTTTTTCGCCAAGGTAGAGACACTTGTGCGAACAATCCTTTTGGCAGAAGGACAGTCTTGAATGGCTATGAGAGTGCTTCAAAGGTCAAAATACAATTGGGGATCGCCTTACCAAATGTACAGAAATATTATGATGCTGCACAAGTGAGTGTAGATAACAATTGGGCATACGTGGATTGGGCAGATCCGGCGTTTAGACGGGATAGGTTAGGAATGGGGGCAAAAAGCTACTTATAAGCATTGTACGTGGGCAATCTGTTGCCTAAGGTGGGACCGGCAACAGGGACAGTAGTACAGACCTGGAAAAGATTAACCAGAGAAATGGGGTGTAGCTGTCGGCTGACTCCATTGTGGGAGGGCTCCAGGTTGCGGCCCATTGTGGCTCTGCAGGGTTTTCAAGGTTGGGACAACATCGACCTAGCCCTGCTCGCAGATGTGTGGGATGTGAATGGAGCAGTCCACTTCGCCTTTCTACGGAAAGAATATCAGATGTCAGAGACACAATGGTTGCATTATGGTCAATTGAGGCACACCCTCAGGAACGGTGTCTCTGACACAAGAGGATTGCCCGTTAGAACACAGACTACTAGATAGGATGACGTTTTTTTGATCTCATTGACATACGGAACTGTGATAAGGAATACACAGCCCCCCTTTTGAAACTACAGGGGAAATGGGAGCAGTACCTGGAGGAGCAACATGAGGAGAATTGGTGGAAAGCTCTGGAGTTCCCTGCGATGGTGGCAAGAAAAGCGAGTTTTAGACAGATCCAACTCAAGGGCTTGCACTTGGCATACCTAACACTTTACTATGTTGGATTGGCTTGACAAGGGTTGCGGAGTTCCTTAAAGGTTGTGGGATGGAAGGTACCTTGTTAGACACTATATGGAGCTGCTCCAGCATACAAGCCTTTTGGGAATAAGTGGGGAACTGTAGCGGGAATTCCGTTCTCCTACAGAACTGTGCATAGAGACCTGGAACCTCGGTGAATTTGGATGGACCAAAACTGACCTCAGTACCCAAAATCTCCTTACCGAGCTAGCTACAGTGTCTCATTGGTCATAACAAACTCCCAATGTTTAGACAAACCAGAACATGAACTTAGATTACCTCAGGTATCGTGGAACACATGAACACTCTTTCGCTATATAATCATTTCAAACCAGAACGTGGAGTAAATGAGGACATGTGCATATTTGAAATATTTATTTACTAATGCAGGGTTCTCAAACGCAGTATCTTATATAATATAAGCAAACATATTATAAGCAACAAAGTTATCAGCATAGTTATCAGTCCATAAAAGGCGCATGGTGACAGCATACTAAGATGCTGTAATGAATGGGAATTAACAACACCGAATTCTCACCCTCCCTATTTAGCATAGTATTTTATATCTATTAAGGTCTCATTTGGGTTTTAGCAGGATGGGCCCATACCTCAAAATCTCAGTGGCAGAGGATCACATCATCTTCCACCAGCTCTCTGCATGCAAAGCACCATCAAGTGTGTTACGTGTGTGTTAAGTACAACAATAAAAAACCCGCCTTGAGCCAGATTTTGGCAGCAGCATGTGTGTTATGTCTATGGAGGTGCGAAGATCAGTCCTCACAACAACACTGTGTCAGTTATCCTTGGAGCCTTCAGCACTCACTGTGCAGAAGCAAAAGCAAAACTGATATCAGAGCAATAACATATTAAATCACGAAGCTCTTCTGGGTTGAAAGCTAAAACAACAATAATGTGTTGTGTGCAAAATGAAGCAAAAAGGAAAAATGGTGTTTAAACATTTAATAAGCTCATGCTAACTTAACATAGTATATAGAAAAGAATTAGCTATATGACACCCCCCCCCCCCAATGATCCGAGCACGGTCAAAAATCAAGGTAAGGTAAGACCAGAACAGGGTCATAACATGAAAGCAGAGTTCAATAATAATGAGCTAAGCTAATATTCAAAAGCATATATGATGGCCTACAGTGGCCAAATGGAATGGTATAAACTTTTCAATACAAGGCCCCTTTAGTTTAAGTCAATATGCCTGGGGCGTATAAAAAGAATTGTTTGTAAGAAAAAGGCACCTTCCAAAAATACAAACAGGTACTTGCCTAAATAATAAAAGTCTCCAAGGCATCTCAGGATAGGACTGAATAGGCAAAATATGCAGCAACAGCCCCCAGCATGAAATCACTGTCATCATCCGAAAACAGTTCAGCCATCCAATTAAGTAGTGGCAAAGAACATATGTGCTCCTCCAGCACTGGATCCTCTAGCATCATCAGAGGATAACTCGGTGGGTTCTCAAGAAAGCTCTGTGCCAAGAACTCATGCACCGCTGCGAGTATGTCCCAATGACTCATTAGTCCATGCATCGCTGCCAAGGCCATAATCCTTTCGCCAGTACAATTCAACTCGTGAGCAACTACAGGGCTCATCAGATGATTAAAATCGACGTTAGGAGACACGTCAAGCAGAGACACATATCAAGGGCCCAGTCGAAATGGCAGCTCAGGCAATGAAACACAGGCTGGACACACGTGAAATAGGAAAATCGAAACGATAATCCAAATGCCGTGCTTAAAGTCGCCAGCAGCAGGGTGCCATAGTAATCAAGCATCCGGTTACGAAACAGTGGCAGGAGGGGCTCTGCGGCTTCCAGCGCAGAACGGGCATCCATGTTGAATAAAGCAAAATATCACCAAAACGCCCGCAGCTAATGCTAGCAAAACAGGGAAGCCACCAAACAGACTTGAAAATATAGAATGAAAGAAGGCAGGGATGACTCCAAGACCACTGCAAACTAATTTAAAAAAGTGAGCCAAGCCAGAAGTGGAGGAGGCATTAAAAATTTGATGAACCAGCTCGCTAAAATGTAACGGTAAATCAGTATTTAAAAGCGCCTGTACCTCTGTGCGCGTGTTAGCTATGTGAAGGACGAATGTTTCTCGGGCCGAACTCAGGGCCACCTCTTTTTGAGACAAAAGGGCTCTTATTCTACTCATACCATTGAACTCCGCTTTCAAGGTTGGGATGCGCGGCCAGATGGAAACATCTGAATTCCCATGCGTAGGGGGGATACAGAACGTTTTTGCAACAGACAACACGTTCTGATACAGTTACCACATAAGCGATACCTTTAATTAAACCACAACACTCTTCGTTATTCAACAGTAAATAACTACCGTTTGCCAGTAATGTGAATGTGGGAACGATTGTGGGAACCGGAGTTCCTTTCAAAACACGGGCTAAATTAGGCCAGTCCTGAATACAGGAACCATGTAACTGGATGTGCCTGCATATCAATGAATGGTCAGGAGACTCCGTGCATTCTTCCCCGTTAAGATACACCTCTTTTTCGTCTTTCAGGCACCTATACGTGAACAGAAGAGACCATGCCTCGTGGAGGAATGAGCTCCCTAATGGTTCATATCTCCCTATCGCAATATATCACATACAATTAGTAAACTTGTACAAGGTGAAAGGTAATGTGATTAATCCGTGGATAAGCCACATTGCAGCAGTGGCCTCAGCTACAGAGAACAGTAAAGATTCCAACCTCTCAATATGTAATGTAATGGACACTTATAAGCGCTCCTACCACTCCAGGGAGTATCTTGGCGCTCCGCCAACCTAGATGAAAATAGGTTGGAGGGAAAGAAGCCATTCGGTGAACACATACCTTACACTAGTGCCCTGCACGCAGCATCTGTGAGGGAAAACACCCAAGTTTTCAGAGATTTCCTAAAGTGACTTTCATGGGACAATGATCGAAGGTGCAACGGAAGCTTGTTCCAGGCCTTAGCTCCCAGGACAAACAGGGATTTCCCTACTTTAGTTGACAGCCTAAATCTGGGGACTATTAGCAGATTCTGGCCAGCAGACCTCAAACAGCGGGTAGGGTGATACCGTTTAAAGCCACTGGACAGACATTTAGGTCCTTGCTGTTGAAAGGCTCTAAATGTGATCAGAAGGATATTAAATAAGATCCTTTTGCCAATTGGTAGCCAGTGGAGCGCACTAAGTGCGGCCGAAGCAGATGACTTACGCGGCCACCGTAGTACCAGCAGGGCAGTTGCGTGCTGGACCATCTGTAGCCGATGGAGTATGGACTTATTGACTCCAGCATATAGGCTGTTACAGTAGTCCAGCCTCGAAGTTATTAGCGGAAAAGGATGAGTCACGCATTGAAAGCAAGCGCTGCTTGTCAGTCAAATTAAATGGGGCAAAGAGGGAGGACACGTTCATGTAATTCCAGGGCACTCTACCTGCCTTAAGTGTCTGCAGGGACCACGCAAATTGCATTACAGAACGCAATTGATTTTGACCATGGTATAACACAGACACTTCATCATTTACAATATCAACCACAGAAGAAACAATATTATTCAACGTGTAAAGGCGGGAAGAAAGCATGTTAATACTGTTATCGACCACTGCAAGCACCTTTTCCAAATTAGCTTGATCAATAGCCCTCAGGCGCTTAGCAGCCTCAATTTGTGAAAGTTTCCAGATTTCATTGTAAACAGCATAAATCCACCGTTTAGATCTACCACTAGCCGGGCCCTTTATGAAATCATTTAATCGACATTGTCAGTTAACTGGGATAGATGTAGTTAAACTGCAGTTAATGTAGAATGTTGTAGCCAATTCTGACATAATTTGCCTACGGAGTAAGTGGTGACAGTATGATTAGTATCAAAACAGGGATCAGGCCTGACTTGCGTAAAACCTTCAGTTAAACCCAGAAAGCGACGTTGGCAAGAATCAGAGCTTCTGTGCCACATCAGCCAACCCTTCGGATCCAAACTTGATACATTAAAGCATGAATTATGCAATAATGTTTGCAATTCTCTAATGGAAAACTTTGTGAAATTATTTCACCCAAAATATTCTTCCAAATCAGGAATAGTAGGGGTATTCAACTTTTTTGAAGTAGCCAATCCAAAGCATGTTGTCTGGGAAATAGTAGAATTTAAAAACAACATATGATTTGGGATGAGAAATGCATGGAGCAAAGCCTCAGTGCCTTGTATCTGCCAACTTTTAGAACCCCAAACCGATTTAAGGTCAATGGTTTCCTTCCATAGCTCGTAGCCCTCAACAGCTAATTTGTCTAGAAAGGACTTCGAATACAACAATTTAGTATCGGTAAGTCTAACCTTGGACATGGACTTCTGTGTCATCTTAAAATAAAAGGACTCAGGACTTGATTGATTAAAGTCGGTAAAATAAGTGTACTTTTTCAAAAATGTACTGGAGCTGCCTTGTAATGGTGCTGGCAATGTTCCCACTGTGTGTAATTTACAGTACCCCTCCTGGAACTCGTTTTATGCAGAAAATGGTTACCAAAATGTTGAAAGCAAAATAAATCACCATAATTAGCATATTCTAAATATAAATCTTCAGCATCAAAAGCAGCATAATATTTCAAATCAGAGAATAATGATTCTACGGCCTGAACATCCCAATCATCAGAACGTATGTTTTGTTTCACCACATCCCCCATGTTCACTCTCAGTACATTAGGGATATTAACCACTTCAGTAGGGCCATTGATTTGAAATTTAACGGCATCCCACACAATCCCATCAAGAACCGGCCAAGCAGTGATGTTAACAAAATTCAAGTCTCTTTTCAGTCTGTGAGCTGAATGTGATGAGGAAAAGGGGGCCAAAGTTCCATTAAGATGTTGAATGCATGTTCTCTCCTCGACATAGTGTCCATCGATGATATGGAAAAAATAAAACACAAAACCTATTTTTTTTTTTGGGAAAAACTTTATTGTGCAAAAAATATCATTACAAGTATGGGCCTACAACCACAGCGGCCGGCCGCTAGGACATGTAAAGCAATTGTATGAACTCACAAAGCAGCGACCGATCCCTTAGCGGTCCAGCAGAGTACAGGATACATTTTTCGGCAACACAGGATGTAGTCGGGATATAGATATATTAAATCTTTTAGAAAAAGAGCAGAAAGAAAAACAAAGAAACAAAACTCAAGGCAAAAGCGTTCTAGCCAATGTCGAGCTCCGATGGGGGGGACCTGCAATACCGGATAACGAATCAGGAGGGCAATAGAGATGATATGGGGGGGAGGCAATGGGGAAGTCAGACAATCAGGAAAAAGGCGTAAATCGTTTCAGGAACCTCAGGATCAGGGGGACAGAGAAATGTCCGGAGTGTCTTTAAAGGGGGGTGTACAGACGTTCCCTCGGTAGGCGTTCCATTGACCCCAAGTTTTACTCCACGCCCTAGGCTTGCCCCTAGCCAAATATACCGTCTTCTCTCTGAACATGCACCAGTCCATATTCTCCTTCCATACCGACACAATGGGAGGCCGTTGGGAACCCCACAGCTGCGCAATATCTCTCTTTGCGATCATGTTCCCAAGTGCCGCCCACCGGGCCTGAGCAACGTTATAATCATTCGGCTCCCACACATTCAACAAACATCTACGAGCCTCAGGCAGCAGAGCGACCCCGGTGACACACTCCATTACCGCATGCACACGCTGCCAATACGTCGCCTCCTCACGACACTCCCAAAGGATATGAAGAAAGGTGGCACTCATTCCACATCCGCGCTTACACAACCCATCCAAGGAAAAACCCATAGCAACCAAACGAGGACCCGTAACATACACACAATGAAGAATTTTGAGCTGGACGAGACGGAGATGGGCAGGAATGGCAACCTCTTTCGGGGAGGATAGTGCGGACTGCCAGTTCTCGTCATCCAACTCCAACCCGTCTCCGGTCCAAGCCTCCCTGAGACGCACAAGGAGATCTGCCCGATTGTTAATTAGTTTCTTATAAATCAAGGAGATCGTACTATCGGGCAGATGACCGTCAAGTATGCGGTCCTCGAGTGGGGAAGATTCAGGAACAGTAACACCGGCTGTGAAGACAGACAGCAAAGCGTGGCGAACCTGTGCATACCTCAAGAACTCCCGATCACCCAACTCGTTCTCACTTTGAAGCCTCGCAAAGGTCTTCACCGCGCCTTTCACCCAAAGATCACCCACTCTACTAATGCCAATCATATCCCAGTTCTCAAAACCTTTCGTTGTCCAGAGGAATCCCAATTTTTCAGAAGCATACAAAGGGGTCGCTCGTGTCAATTGATCATTCCATCCCATAGCCACATTCCCATCCTTCCACACACGCACTGCAATCTTGGTGGGTCCCGTTAGGTTCCTCCCCGCCGTCCGAGAGTAGAGCGAACACAAACCTATTGACATAAAAAGGTAAACTGAAAAAAGCACCAGCCAAATATATGTCCCGGGAGAATCAAAAAATGTTTTTTAAAGAAAGAGGCATAAATTGCACAACGTGAGGGTTTTTTCGAAGTCCTGAAACAGAGTCAAAGGAGAATCTGGATTCTGTGGCCGAACGTGTTTGTAAATCAGGCATCGACAAATCAGCAGGATAGGCATAGTCTAGGTCATCAATGTTATTAACGGGATAAGTATTCAATAATGGATTGGAAACAGCAGACATCTCGAGGGCCACTCCTGGCTCAGCATTAGACGTAGTGGCCAAAACAGAATTTCTCACAATCGAAGGACAGGAGACTGCCGGTGTCATACTATGAAGAATCGGCCACCCTGTGTATCTTGACATTGTCAATAGAGATAAACCTGTTTTCCTTATGGCCTGGAAGTGGTGGTAAAATGACTGTTCTTGTGCCCTTCACTCCAAGAACGGGAACCGGTGCTCGATAGGAAGGACCAAATTCTTTCTTGTTATCGATCTTCTCTCGAACCAGTTCTCCAACTTTGGGTAGCCAGCCAACTACCGGGATCTGCAACGCATCATCCGATGTGGAGGGCAAATGTTCCTTTGCAAGACTGTCTCTGGTCTTTTGTAGATCCTGTAAAACAAACATTGCAATGTTCATCTACGTCAAAGGTCGTGGCTTGGGCCACGCAGTCTAGACCTTCGAGGTCACGGACATAAATCTTGATACCAAAGAGCATTTCGTACGGGGTCCGCCCACCCAGATACCTTCTAGGGAGATTATTTAGAGCACGCTGCACGCCATTGAGATGGGCCAACCAGTTTCTGCCAGTGCCTATAACTCGTGCTGTCAAAGATTGCTTTAAGTCACGGTTCATTCGCTCCACTACACTATTACCCTCAGGTCTGTACGGAGACGAAAACTTGACTTGGACCCCCAACAAAATCATAGCATCCTTATACGCCTTAGAGGCGAAAGCCGGACCCTGATCCGAATGGACGGTACCACAGGCAAAAATCCCTACGGACAAGGTTACAAGCACCTTACCTGTAGGTTGCTTGTAGTGGGTTTTCGCAGAGACGTTATGGACCAACTTCCCCAAATTCTAGGCAACACCTAGTGATCGTTTAATAACACTGAGGCAATTAAATAGAAATCAGGGAGGTAGGCCGGATCGTGGACGCTACCTGCTTCCTTGATTGTCGACCTGCGAAGCAATAAGGAAAACTTTTGTAATAACTTTTTCCTGTATTTCTAATGGTTTACCCCTAACATGTCTCTAAAGATTTGCAACTGTTCTCTAGTAGAAGCCTACCTGCGACTGGTAAAAATGTAGCGTCGCGTCCGTGTTGTCGTCGTGAAGGGTGAAGTCTGGGCGAGGTTTTGTGATGGTGCAGAAGGTTGTTTAGTCAGTGGTAATCCTCTGAAAGGCAAATATGTAAAAAGGAATTATGAGTTACTGTCTTTCTATATTATTTGCATTACACAGTGCCTCTTCTAAAATTACCTTTCACTTACTCTGAATTCTCACCATGCTGTTCTCCTCCTTCACTCCCTAGTATGAACAATGTTAAACAAAAGACAAATTTTGCAAACAACAATAACATCTGCTTTACTTTGATACTTCTCAAAGTCTTTAAATTCCTTTTCCAAAAGTTCTTGTAAATATGCTCTCTTCTTTTAGATTCTCTACAGTTTTAAATCCTTGAATTCTGTCCAGGTAAGTCTTAACTTCGTTAATTGACTGGTAGCTTGCTTGCGTTTGGCGCCAGATAATGCAAATAAGAAGGAAACTGGTAACTTAACTTTGATGTCTCTTTCCTTCTTTTCAGGTCGTGCGCGGAAGGATGTTGACCTTCAAACTCCGTTTGCAGGTCGTCGTCTTCGGATCTCCGGAATCTCCTTGGAACCTCTGGAGGGCGGCAACAGAAGGCAAAGCGCCGATCTACGTTGGGTGTGGCTTTTTATAGCAAAGCCACACCCAGCCACACCCAAGAAACGTTGACGCATCATGCGCCAAATACCTGCGTGCCGTTTTTTCAGCGTGTGCGCTGATCCAGCATCTCCGATCTTCCTCTGAGCTGTTCTCTCTCCCGTCCTGCCCACAAACCAACCGATCTACTCTGCATTCCTATCTAAACTTCCTAAACCTTACTGCTTACCTCTACTCGGCAATGATTCCAATAAACTCGACAATAGCTCAAACAAACAGCACTTGGTAAAGACAAATAAAAATCATGAAAACACGTATAACGTCAAAAGCACAATTTCTCAAGGGCAATACAGTAACAACATACATTTGAGGATTATACATGTACACTCCAACATATCACTGGCGTGCTGGCTGCACGGGACGGGGGTGGGTTTCTTGAGTGGGAAAACTACGCCTGCATGTAAATGCAGGTGTAGATGAATGTAAGGCTTGTGAGGAGCGTGATTCATGACAGTACTCCCCTCTCAAGAGCCCTCCCAAAATCTGTGGAACAGGTTTTGGTTTATTTGGATTACGAAGATGAAAATTTCTGAGTAATCGAGCAGAATTTTGAACGTTGGAAAGAGGTTCCCATGATCGTTCTTCAGGACCATACCCTTTCCAATGTATTAGGTAGAACAATTTCCCTCGAACTCTCTTTGCATCTACAATCTTTTGAACTTCAAATTCAGGGACCCCATCAATGAGTATAGGTGGAGGATTCTCTTTAAACCTAGTCATGGGATTGCAAGGTTTGATCAATGACACATGAAACACCGGATGAAACTTATATCTTTTGGGCAAAGTAAGTTTAATACTGACAGGGTTTATTATTTTTTCTACAACAAATGGACCAATGAATTTGGGACGAAGTTTTTTACAGATTGTCATTCGCAGGTTCTTTGTAGATAACCAAACCTTATCTCCGATAGAATAATCAGGTGATGGTTTTCTATGTAAGTCTGCTACTTCTTTTTGGCTTTCTTTTGCTTGAGCTAAATGATATTGCGCCAGATTTTGAACTTGAACTAATCTTGCAATGTGTTCTTCCAAAGATGGTATCTCAGAAGGGACATGTACCTTTTCTGGGATATTTTTAGGATGAAAACCATAATTACAAAAGAAAGGTGAGAGACTGGTGGAAGAATTGTCTAAGTTATTGAAAGCGAATTCTAGAACCCACAATAAATCTGACCACTCCCTTTCATCTTCTGCTAAAGCACATCTTAGAAACTGCTCTATGGTTTGATTTGTTCTTTCAGTTAAGCCATCTGTTTGAGGATGGTAACCAGAGGACATGCGAATGTCCATGTTCAAAGTTTCTCCTAAATTTTGCCAAAAGTGAGAGACAAATTGCGGACCTCTGTCTGAAATGATTACGGAGGGAATTCCATGCAATCTAATTATTTCTTTAGAGAAGATTTGAGTCAAATCTCTTGCAGAAGGGATGTTTTTTAACGGGATAAAATGAGCCATTCGAGAAAAATGGTCAACCACAGTCAAAATAGTGTTATACCCCTCTTTGGTCTCAGGAAGTTCCACAATAAAGTCCAGCGATATCGTGTGCCATGGCTGGGGCGAAATTGGGAGAGGAAGCAAAAGACCACTAGGTGCCTGATTCTGTGTTTTATGTTGAGTGCAAACCACACAAGTCTCAATATAGGTTTTTACATCTTTTAACAAAGTAGGCCACCAAAATTTTTTCTTAATTAACTGACTGGTTTTAGCAACTCCAGGATGTGCACACATTAGAGGATCATGATGCCATTGTATCACTTTATTTTGCAGTTCCAATGTAGGTACAACAATTTGTTCACTCATGTACATTAACCCCTCTTTGACATGCATTAAAGGATACAAAGTTTTTCATTCTTGAAAGGTTTTTTCCTGAAGCCTTTGTTTAATGTCTTCTACTACATCTGTAATCACCACTCCCACCTTGAAGCAACCATCAGGTAGTACAGGTTGAGCTTTTTCAAAAGAACTCTCCTTTTCATCAACAATCCCCAAACGTGACAATGCATCTGCCTTTAGATTTTCTTTCCCGGGACGATAGGTAATTACAAAATTGTAATCATTAAAGAATAATGTCCACCTTAACTGTCTAGCAGTGAGAGCTTTTACTGAACGCAAAAATTGCAGATTCCTGTGATCTGTGTAGATTGTTATGGGATGTCTTGCCCCTAACAAGTAATGGCGCCATTCTTCGAAGACTGCTTTTATGGCTAACAACTCCTTGTCAGCTATGGCGTAATTCTGTTCAGTGGGAGTTAGTTTCCTTGAATAGTATGCGATTGGATGCATCTGACCAGTTTCTTTGTGTCGTTGAGACAAAATGCCTCCAATAGCAAACTGTGAAGCATCGGCTTCTACAATAAATGGATTGGAAGGGTCTGGGTGCATTAATACAGGTGCTGAAGTGAAATGATTCTTCACATTTTGAAAGGCTTCTTCAGCATCACTATTCCAGTCAAATTTTGCGTTCTTCTTTGACAATTTAGTGATTGGGGTTATCAAATGCGAAAAATTACATATAAAGCGCCTATAAAAATTAGCAAACCCCAAGAAACTTTGTACCTGCTTGACTGAAGAGGGGCTGGTCCAATCTAAAACTGCCTGAATTTTCTTTGGATCCATCTCTATGCCATCTGGGCTCAGGACGTATCCCAAAAAGTCCACTTTAGTGGTGTGGAAGACACTTTTTTCCAGCTTAATGTACAAGGAGTTGTCGAGTAGTTTTCGAAGAATAGCTCTTACTTGTTGTACATGTTCTGTGGTGTTCTTAGAATAGATGAGAATGTCATCTATGTACACAATGCAACAAATATCCAAAAATTCTCTCAAAACCTCATTAATAAAAAATTGAAAAGCTGCGGGAGCGTTACAGAGCCCGAATGGCATGACCTGATATTCGTACAAACCAAATTTAGTACGAAATGCTGTTTTCCATTCGTCTCCACTGCGAACTCTAACCAAATGATAAGCTCCTCGCAAATCCAATTTTGTGTATATGGTGGCATCTTTTAATTGGTCCAAAAGTGTCGGGATCAAAGGAAGTGGGTACCTATTTTTGATGGTAACGTTGTTTAAGGCTCTATAGTCGATGCATGTTCTCAACTCACCTCCTTTTTTTGGAATAAAAAAGAGGGGGGAGGATACTGGAGATTTCGAATGTCGGATAAACCCATTGGCCAGATATTCATCTAAATACTCTCTTAGATGCTCATTTTCTTTCTCGGTGAGAGCATATATTCTACTACATGGCAAGGTAGCCCCCGGCACCAAATCTATTCGACAGTCGAAATCCCGGTGAGGTGGTAGAGTGTTGGCCTTTTTTTTGTCAAACACATCATGGAGGTCAGAATATTCCTTAGGAATTCCTTCCAGCAATAGTATACTCTTTGAAGTCAAGGGGAAATTATTTCCTAGAATCAACACTTTGGAATCTTGTGTCGTCAAACAAGATGATACACAATGCTCTGAGTCAAATTGCAAAGTTCTTTCCACCCAATCAATCTTAGGGTTGTGCCTAACTAACCAAGGTATGCCTAAAATTAAGCGGAATTGAGGAGCATCTATGATGTCAAAGGTTATGTTCTCTTTGTGTTTATGCAAACAGGTCATCAAAAGAGTTTCTGTGTGAAATTGGATTAGTCCAGATGACAACTCTTTACCATCTACAGCTTTGACCACCTCCGGGTGTTGTTTGGCCTTGGTTTTAAAATCTAATCCCTTCAAAAACATGGTATCTATGAAATTGCCTGTAGCCCCTGAATCGATCAATGCGTCAACCGTCCATTCCTTCCCCTTTTCTGTCCCAGATTGTAAAGTAACCTTAATACTAAGATGATGGGAAGCTATCTCTGGGGTAATTGAGGCCAAGCTAGATAACTTACTCGACAATCTGACCTCTTGATTAGTCGAGCCAGTTAGTTTTCCGACTGCTGTACTAAAGCTACTTCAGAATTCTTACTTTTAGGTTTATTTGGGCGAACTGGACATTCCTTGACGAAATGACCTGATTTGCCGCAATATAAACATTGATTCAATTTTCTTCTCTTGTCCTTCTCTTCCTTACTCAAAGGGCCTTTAATTGTGCCAATTTGCATAGGTTCTACTCCTGAGTCCAGCTTAGACGTGTTTTCGGTCTTAGCACTGTTGTATCTTTCCTTAAAAGAGAACACTTTCATTTCAGTTTTACCTCTCTCCCCTCTGCGTTTCAATAGCCGATGGTTTAACTTTACTACTAAGTCTATGAAATCTTCGATGGTATCTGGTGGGTCTAGGATTTGCGTGACCATGTCCTTTAGCTCGTCTTTAAGCCCCTTGTAAAAAAGGGAAACCCTTTTTTCTTCGGGCCAGCGGGCCTCAATAACGAGTCTATTAAATTGAGATATATAATGTAGTAAGTCCGAAGACCCTTGCTTGAGGTGTAATAATTCATGGTCTGCGGACTGGACAAAGACATGCTTGGCAAATAGTTTTTTCATTGTGTTCCTAAAATGTCTAAGGTTATAAAGAATTGGGTCATCTCGCTCTACTATTGGCACAGACCAAAGGGCTGCGTCACCCCCTAGGTAGGAGAGGATAAAAGCTACCTTAGAGGAGTCATCAGGGAAGGCTGCTGGTTTAGCTATAAAATGCAAATGGCATTGGTTTAAGAAGATCGAGAACTTATTACTATCTCCCAAAAATCGCTCGGGTGGTGCTAAAGGTACTGTCACTGGAGTCACTACCTGAATTTGAGTTGGAGTAGTGGAAGAGCTGGAACCAGAATACAAAGTTTGAACCCCTGGCTGAAACGTAGCTGGTTTCAATACAGATTTCTGCGTTGGGGAAAACCCCCATTGTCCAGAACTAGATTGCATATTACTCTGGATATCTGTGATATCCCTACGAAGGGCTGCGTTTTCGGCTTGAATAGCCGTTAACAAGGTTGTGATGTCTTGCAAGGAACTTGTAATGGAAGGATCCATCACGTCTGGGCGAAAATATCGTCGTGGGCTTTGCCTTCTGACAAGGTTACAAGCACCTTACCTGTAGGTTGCTTGTAGTGGGTTTTCGCAGAGACGTTATGGACCAACTTCCCCAAATTCTAGGCAACACCTAGTGATCGTTTAATAACACTGAGGCAATTAAATAGAAATCAGGGAGGTAGGCCGGATCGTGGACGCTACCTGCTTCCTTGATTGTCGACCTGCGAAGCAATAAGGAAAACTTTTGTAATAACTTTTTCCTGTATTTCTAATGGTTTACCCCTAACATGTCTCTAAAGATTTGCAACTGTTCTCTAGTAGAAGCCTACCTGCGACTGGTAAAAATGTAGCGTCGCGTCCGTGTTGTCGTCGTGAAGGGTGAAGTCTGGGCGAGGTTTTGTGATGGTGCAGAAGGTTGTTTAGTCAGTGGTAATCCTCTGAAAGGCAAATATGTAAAAAGGAATTATGAGTTACTGTCTTTCTATATTATTTGCATTACACAGTGCCTCTTCTAAAATTACCTTTCACTTACTCTGAATTCTCACCATGCTGTTCTCCTCCTTCACTCCCTAGAATGAACAATGTTAAACAAAAGACACATTTTGCAAACAACAATAACATCTGCTTTACTTTGATACTTCTCAAAGTCTTTAAATTCCTTTTCCAAAAGTTCTTGTAAATATGCTCTCTTCTTTTAGATTCTCTACAGTTTTAAATCCTTGAATTCTGTCCAGGTAAGTCTTAACTTCGTTAATTGACTGGTAGCTTGCTTGCGTTGGGCGCCAGATAATGCAAATAAGAAGGAAACCGGTAACTTAACTTTGATGTCTCTTTCCTTCTTTTCAGGTCGTGCGCGGAAGGATGTTGACCTTCAACCTCCGTTTGCAGGTCGTCGTCTTCGGATCTCCGGAATCTCCTTGGAACCTCTGGAGGGCGGCAACAGAAGGCAAAGCGCCGATCTACGTTGGGTGTGGCTTTTTATAGCAGAGCCACACCCAGCCACACCCAAGGAACGTTGACGCATCATGCGCCAAATACCTGCGTGCCGTTTTTTCAGCGTGTGCGCTGATCCAGCATCTCCGATCTTCCGCTGAGCTGTTCTCTCTCCCGTCCTGCCCACAAACCAACCGATCTACTCTGCATTCCCATCTAAACTTCCTAAACCTTACTGCTTACCTCTACTCGGCAATGATTCCAATAAACTCGACAATAGCTCAAACAAACAGCACTTGGTAAAGACAAATAAAAATCATGAAAACACGTATAACGTCAAAAGCACAATTTCTCAAGGGCAATACAGTAACAACATACATTTGAGCATTATACATGTACACTCCAACATATCACTGGCGTGCTGGCTGCACGGGACAGGGGTGGGTTTCTTGAGTGGGAAAACTACGCCTGCATGTAAATGCAGGTGTAGATGAATGTAAGGCTTGTGAGGAGCGTGATTCATGACACCTACAAAGACACGCAAATCTCTTATGACAGTCCGTGAATCAGCGCTGTGACGGGGCCATACCCACACAAAGCGTGTGCATGAATCAACTGCTACTAAGATGTACTTATACGCAGTATCAGAAGAAAAAGGACCGCAGTGATCTAAATAAACGGAACCCAGTGGTTTATTAGATATGTACAACTGTGTCTGTGGCTGACGCGCAGCAGTCGAAGGCTTAATCTGCTGGCAAATGTCACATTGAAGGACATAATTTGCGCGTCTGTTTGTACAGTCCCCGCCACCAGAATCGTTGTTGTAGCTGAGTTACAGTGGCCGAGACGCCCGCATGCGCAGACGCAGACGCCACACCTTCATGCGCTGCTGTAATCAAAGTAGCCCTGCGATCAGAGTTGGGAATCAACCATTCCCCAACACCAGGAATTTTCACATAAGGAACCTTATCGGGACTTAAGTGGTATGTGTTCTTCGAAGGGAACCCCGCAGGATATTTACCTCCCTTCGCAGTGGCAGCTACAGCCGCCAAGATGTCATCATCTATTTTACTTTTGGACCGTGTAACTGCTGCAACTAAATATTTTGATACTGCAGATTTCGCCGCTTCATCAGCAAGCGAGTTACCGACAGCGTGAACTCCAACACGCTGATGGCCGAGAGTATGAATCACAAACACAAGTGGCAACTGCTCTTTAAGCTCAGTCACTCGGACCCAGATCATTTTATGTTTTATTGTGCTACCCTTGGAATCACGAAAGTCATTCTGAATCCAAAAGAACAAGTTCTCATTGTAAGATCGTACACAGTAGTAAGAATCACTTACAATTAGTGTTGTCACACTAGGATCAGCGTACTCCAATGCAAGCATCAGAGCACGAAGTTCTGCTAGTTGTGCGGTGCAGTCCCCTAGTGTCTGCGTGTGCACGACACTGGACTTGAACTCATCGTTCACCATGGCACCGACCACAATAGGCATGTTTAGAACCATGCACAACCTGCGCCGAACCATCAGTGTAAATGATGCAATGGAAATCCTCCAAGGGCCGCATTGCTAAAGGAGCCGGATGAACGAATTCATACTGTAAATACTCCTGCGACTGTCAGTCAGTCAGTCAAAATACTCTTTATTCGATTTTTGTTAAAATCAAAAAAGGACAACATAGAAATACAGTTTAAAACATTAATTGATCTAGTTACTGAATTATAATATGTTAACTTCATTTTTCAAAAAAATTACAAAAGTTAAAAGTTATTACAATAGTTAAAAATCTCTATTTAAAACCAAGTTTGGATTAAAATAAGGCTTTCATAGGTAATCTTTTCTTCCTTGATCTGAATGCAGCTGTTAAATAACAGGCAACACTGAACATAATATGGGTATCTGGTAACATTTGAAGAAAAATTAAAGCTGGCCTTATTTCAATAAAGCCAGCAGCCCTTAGAACAGGAAGTAAATATTTTACCCTCTCCCTAGTGTAGAAACCACAGAAGAATGTAAAATGGAGGGGGTCTTGTACTGAGAACTGACCACAATCCCAGGGTGGACCATCTTCAGGTTTTGACCACACAGGAAAATTTCCTAATGAATAATGAATTAGATTCAGCCTGAATTTTGTAAGTAAGAGTCTATGGAGTGGGTTGGTCACAATTTTTAGGTACGGTTCCAAGGAGGGAGTGGTCGTTTAAACTATGCGTGCCCTTACCGAGGGTTTCCTCAGTTCCGACTCCTCTCTTGCCATACGAGCCCTCTCCAGGAATGCCTTCTTGACCCATCCAATATCTTCCCTTCTGATGTTAATTGGGTCATTAAAAAGTTCCGGTCTCCCCAGCGTAGCAAAAGTGGATCTAATATATTTCAGCCAGGGTATTCTCATGGCATTGTCCCTTGAGATAACATCTTTAAGGATAGCGTGGTTTAACGTTAACTCAGACTTCAGCCATGTTTTAGACCAGAAAAGAAGTGGGGCTAGTTTTAATTTATCAACAATGTAGGGTAAGCCCATTTCTTCATGAATAGAGAAGGTGGGTGTGGAATTTGGAACAGATAGAATTTTCCTAATGATACCATTTTCCACCCTCTGTATTTTTACCAGGTTTGCATATCCCCACATAGCGGACCCATACATAGCAATAGGGACACACTTGCTGTTATATATTTTAATCACTGCCTCCATCGGTTTTGCTCCTAGTCTTTTTGTGAAGGCCAGCAGGGCTGATGATGAACGTGCTGGACTAAGACTCTTTGCTTTGATCTGCGACTGTAATGAGGCGTCAAAAATAAACGTGACATCCTGGGATGTCAAGGATGCAGCCCATTGAATACACCAAGGGGGCGAAGCTTTGGAATTCGGTACACTGGCTTTCGTGACTGCCTCCAAGGCAGGACACGGGGTAACAACCAACATACGCTTTCCCTGTGACAGGGCACGTTCCTTAAGAATTGCCATCTGCACAGCCGTCAAAACTTTCTCCACAGTGGAAAAGCGCAATTCAGCCGAAGTGTACAAGTGTGACTTATAAGCAATAGGTACTGTGTCTCCTTCATTAAAAGTCAGGTACGTGAAACCCACCGTCTCAGGGATAATTCTTATCACCAGGTTGGTCTGGTTATCACAAGTCAGTAGGAATTTAGAAGCGAGCAGATCAGCCTGCAAAGACTGCAGAATAGCCGAATGCTCAGGCAGCCTGCATGATTTGGAAAAAGATGGTTGTATCAAAGCATACAAAGGCTTAATACGCTGGGCATATTCCGGAATGTATGTTCTCCCGAAATTCAAGAAGCCCAGTAAAGATTGTAATTTTTTCAGTGTTATCGGAGCGCTCAGTTGTGTGCATTTCTCCAGGAGGAGCCAATCCCTTTCCCTCATTGTTGAGCTTGTAGCCCAGAAACAACACTGTGTACTCTGCAATGTGCGATTTCGCAAAGTTGAATTTGTAACCCAAGTTTGCAAAGGTACAAATAATCCCGTTGACTCGACACAGATGCTCCCAAAGTTCGTCGTCTGTGAGATATATGTCATCCACATACGAACAAGCATCCGGGTCGATTCTCTCCAAAAGAGAGACTATGCGGACAGTCAAAATCCCAGGACTATTATTTTTTTTGTTTTTTTTGTTTTAAAACCTTGATTGATAAACATGGAAATACAATAGCAGTCATATAGCCACTTCGGGTCGGCTGGCGACAGTTCCAATAATAATATCAGGATGAATGGATACACAGCCCTTTAGCCGACAACCCTAGGGCCCGGCGGCAATTAAACAATCATGTTATGTCATACATACAGTACAGGAGGAAAAAGGTTTTATTTTGTATTTTTGAAAAAAAAACACCAACCAAAAAAATATAAAGAAAATAACTGCAGAGGCTAAACAAAAGGCAGAAACATAAGTGATCCTTCTGGGGAGGGTGTACCACATCCACAACTGTACATAGTCTACAGGAAGAGCAGCCGGGAGGGGGAAAAGGGGGAACGAGAGATGGCCAGCAATACATAGACAAAATTCAAACTAGAAGGAACGTCATGCTAAGGGGATTGTAGCACCTCCGGTGGAGGCTCAAATGGGGGGGTACAAATTTCACCACGATATTGGTTCCATTGACTCCACACCCTTCCCCATTTGTTGGGCCTGCCACGAGCAATGTAGACTGTTTTTTCACGAAACATGCACCAGTCCATGTTTCTAGACCAGGCCGACAGACTAGGTGCCCTAGACGACTCCCACAATTGCGCAATGTCACGCTTGGCGATCATGTTACCCAAGGTGGCCCACAGCGTCTGGGCCACGTTATAATCATTGGGCTCCCACACATTTAAGAGACACCTTCGGGCCTCCGGCAAAAGCGAAACACCCGTCACCTCAGACATAACTCCATGCACGCGATTCCAAAAGGACGGTACCGCCGGACATTCCCATAAAATATGAAGGAACCCAACATGCCACACCCACGCTTACACAAATCATTTGAGACGTACCCCATACGCAACAAGCGAGGACCCGTCATGTACACTCGGTGTAGGATTTTTAACTGCACCAATCTCAGACGGGCCGAGATTGCTACCTCCTTCGGGGAGGATATCGCCGCCTGCCAGTCTTCATCATCAAGTTCCGGTCCATCGCCAGTCCAGGCCGTGCGGAGCTGTAGAAGAAGGTCCGCTCGGTCATTTATCAACTTGTTATATAGAAGAGAGATCGTACTGTCCGGGACGTGTCCATCGAGTACTCTGTCCTCCATGGGTGAGGATTCTGGAACGGGCGTGCCAGCCGGAAAAACAGAGGAAAGCTCGTGTCGGACTTGTAGGTACCAAAAGTATTCTCGAGGACCGAGATTGAATTCTAGTTGCAACTCTTCAAAAGATTTTATCTTGTCCTTCCGCCAAAGATCCCCCACCTTACTAATCCCAATAAGGTCCCATTTATCGAACCCCTTGGTCGTCCACAGATTGCCTAACATCTCAGCAGCATAAAGTGGAGTCGCTCGAGTGAGAGTGTCCGACCAGCTCATAGCAGCATTAGCGTTGTACCAGACCCGCACCGCAACTCTGGTAGGCCCAGTCAATGCCACATCGGACCGTTTGGAATAAAGCGCCCTGTTATAGTCTCCGCCCGGCAGCAGCCATTTATCCATAGCAAAAGCCGGGTTAGAAACTGGACCATACATCGCATGATTAACCGAGCTCAGTTGAGAGGCCCAGTAATATCGTCGTATATCCGGTAACGCAATACCGCCATCATACCAAGGCAGCGTAAGCTTGGCCAAGGCAATCCGGGGACGTCCGGCCAACAACAGTTCCAGGACTATTCTTATAGCCCATAGGCAAACACCGAAATTGTTTTTTGACACCGCCGCAAGTAAAGGAGGTCCATTGGGAACTTAGACCATCCAATCGATGGGCATAAAAATCATTGGAAATGTCAAGCGTGGTTTTAAACCGCTTACGCACAAGACTATTCACTAGGGCAGAGCCGTGGGTATTCTGTACTGCACAGTTACGGCAATGCGAGTTTAAATGCCGGTAATCCAATATAAAACGATACAAACCATCCGGCTTGTTTACAGCAAAAAGAGGGTTATTCATCGGTTACACACATGTTTCAATTTTACACCATGATATTCCAATTGTTCAAGGATAGCCACGACGGAAGCCTTTGCTTCACGCCGTATGGGATATTGAGGTTGAGGTTGTGGCTGAGACCGTAAAGAAAACTCGTGGCATGGGGACAATTTATCCCAACCACATTGATTGCGGTACACAGCCGGCGCTAAAGGCAGAGCCCACTCTTCTGCAAAATGCAGCGCATTCTCTTTCGAGACTGTGTTCACGAAACTGGGGAGGATTACCTCCTCCCCTCTCGGAGCTGCGAGAACAAAAGGTGGGGGCCAGTCAGCCTCCGAAAGCAAAATGTCATATGTAGACGAAAGATTTTCCCAAAATACCCCTTTAATGGTTCGCTGTATGTCACCTTCGATTAACAGGACAATTTCAAAAAGTCTATCGGGGGAGGAACTCTTGTATCTGCTGTTTCGATCACAACATAAGTATCAGTCGCTGTCACCTTCAGTAGTGGACGCAGGGCCTCTCTCACTATGGTAATCTCCGCCGCGCTGTCCAGCAAGGTCAGAGCCCACGTCTGATTCCGAAGCCGCATTCTCACTATCTGTGGCATATCGATGCGCTGTTAAGGCTGCGACTTTCTTCTTGGCAAACTGCGGTCTGTTCGGTGTTGAGCCTCCCTGCCTTTCTGCACCGTTTTTCGGGCGGGGCTGGGCACGTCCTTGCTGGCCACCCCGACCCCTGCCGCCCCCTCCACCACCGGTAGTCGGGCCGATGAGTCCTGAAAGGAACGAGGAGAGTGTTGGTCATAAGCCGGAAATCAATCAGGAGATTTAATCATCGGGCGATCGCGCAAGTCATAAACACGTTCCGACTGCGCAGGCAACGGAGACGCAGGACGAGAAACCTGTGTTTGTTGTTGTTGCTGTTGCTTTCCCTGTTTCTGTTTTTTAGGCCAATTTTGTTTCTTGGGCTTGGGCTGAACTTCCGTTTCCTAAGTTTGTCCCTGGGGCTGCTTTTTCTCCTTAACAGAAAAAGGCTTAAGACCCTTACTATTGCGACCCACGGTTTTATAAGCCGCCACAATAATTTTTGCTAACTGTCAGGGTTTCTCGGCATCTGGAAGCGCCGCCAAAGCGTTAGCAACCTGAAAGTTCACTGCATCCCCCTTGACATTAGCAAGTATGAGATCGCAAACCACATCAAAGGTGCCACCCAGGCGCATGCCCAACTCAACCGCAGACTCCGGTCCGTGATCATCTTGAACACGTTTAAGGACCGTAGACAGCACTGACATAGACGGGGTGCCGTAGCACCTTGCATAGACCGCTGCAAAAGTCTTACCCCAGGTCTCACAGTCAACGAGCTCAGGGGCCAAATCTTTCGGCAAACTAAGTGTAAGAATCGGGTGTTTTTCACCAGGAGTCGTATTAGGAAATACAGCTTCCAGCTGGTGAAAATTTCTCGGCAAGCCAGAAAGGAAAATCATCCTTATCCTGGGACTTCTTACCCATTACGGCATTGACCATGACGGGACTGAGCTTCAAACCACCCTGACGGCCGGAAGCGCCGCACCCCCCGGGGCTCCACTCGAAAGATTACGGCCCATGTAATGCACTAAGGCTCTAATCACGGCAATTGCGACTACGTGTTGTCGTCGAAGCTCAGCTACGGTACAATGGCCGTGTAGAGGATGAGGAGTAAATCCAGCTAAAACAGGCCAACTAGCGCCTGGAATGGACAAAGGACCCAACCTCGGAGCGGTCAAAGTGTGGGGTAGGGCGCCACCAGACCAAACTCGATGCTGCCAAACGTCAATAGGAACTTCCTGTGCCCTGTACGGAGTATACTCATTAGGTACAGCCATGGGAGTGTATGTGTGGAACACACAAGAATTAGCGTCCACTTCCGGAAATGTCACCCATGAATAAAATAGTTCATAAGGGTAAGCAGCATCCGCACTCACCACCATTATCACAGCCAAGCCTTCCAAAGGGACATTGTAAATCCGCAAATGATCTCGCACCGCAATGCGACTATGCTTCTGTATGTCCACGGCTTGGGCCATGACAGCACAGGAATGTTGAAAAACAAAGGAAACTTTGTAGCACAACTGGGTAGTAATTCAAGGAAACCGTATTAGAAAAATTCAAGCTTGAAAAGACCTATTTCAAAAATAGGTAGGTTTGTTCCGACACCACCGTTTTCCGGAAACGACAGTGAAGGGGTTAAGGATTGAATGATATACTACTCGAGTGTCATGATATAAGGCCAACAACGTATGGGCGCCATGTAGCGGGAATTCCATTCTCCCACAGAACTGTGCATAGAGACCTGGAACCTCAGTGAATTTGGATGGCCCAAAACTCACCTCAGTACCCAAAATCCCCTTACCGAGCTAGCTACAGTGTCTCATTGGTCATAACAAACTCCCAATGTTTAGACAAACCAGAACATGAACTTAGATTACCTCAGGTATCGTGGAACACTTGAACACTCTTTCGCTATATAATCATTTCAAACCAGAACGTGGAGTAAATGAGGACACGTGCATATTTGAAATATTTATTTACTAATGCAGGGTTCTCAAACACAGTATCTTATATAATATAAGCAAACATATTATAAGCAACAAAGTTATCAGCATAGTTATCAGTCCATAAAAGGCGAATGGTGACAGCATACTAAGATGCTGTAATGAATAGGGATTAACAACACCTAATTCTCACCCTCCCTATTTAGCATAGTATTTTATATCTGTGAAGGTCTCATTTGGGTTTTAGCAGGGCAGGCCCATACCTCAAAATCTCAGTGGCAGAGGATCACATCATCTTCCATCAGCTCTCTGCATGCGAAGCACCATCAAGTGTGTTACGTGTGTGTTCAGTACAACAATATAAAACCCGCCTAGAGCCAGATTTTGGCAGCAGATGTGTGTTATGTCTATGGAGGTGCGAAGATCAGACCTCACAACAACACTGTGTCAGTTATCCTTGGAGCCTTCAGCACTCACTGTGCAGACAGTGTACCGAGCAAAACTGATATCAGAGCAATAACATATTATTTCTCAAGTAAATCACGAAGCTCTTCTGGGTTGAAAGCTAAAACAACAATTATGTGTCGTGTGCAAAATGAAGCAAAAAGGAAAAAAGGCGTTTAAGCATTTAATAAGCTCATGCTAACTTAACACAGTATATAGAAAAGAATTAGCTATATGACAGAACTAGTTGGAGGAAGCAACAGGGCTTACCCTGGAACTACAGCCCAGACTGACACTACTAGGTATTTGGGAGCCCTGACAGACCATTCCTGTTACCATAAATCGTTAAAGAATCCACGTTGTATGGTGGCCAAGCAGGACATCTTGCACAGATGGGGCTCCAGGTTTCCCCCTACACATCAAAACTGGGAACTTGGTATGGAAGTTTGCAGACTAATGGAAAAGGAAGTTTATATGAGAAGAGTATGCCTGAGAAAATTCAATAAAATATGGGGGGGTGGGACATTAGCATGGGTTGAGAAGGGGTACACGTAAGTTACTCGATTCAACATGAGTAGGGATACCTTTAATCAGCAATCCTTAATAACAGGAACCAGGAGAATGGGAATTCACTGCGCTGGAATGTATTGGAGATAGTGATATAAATTCAGCCTAATGGGCAATTACCACCTGGACCACGGGAAGGCTGGATTGCGGGCAGTTGTTGTAAATGCACTATCTGAAAGAAATACGTTAGTTCGATTCCTTGCCTTAGAATATCCCCAGGCCTCATATTGGATCCGGAAAGTTTTCGTCAGCAGTACCCCTGCGTATCGATAGGCGTTGTCTGTGGCTCCGTGTCCGTCGTCGGCGGGATGACGTCGCCGGAGTACTTAGACGCCGCCTTCGCACACTGACGTCAGTCCTTCTTTTTTCCGCGCCAGCAGGTGCAGATCCGGGTAGAGCTAGTACCCTTAGTCACTTTTTGACTAACTTTTTGGTCTTTTTGACTATCTTTTTGAGTCGACTTCGACTCCTGGTGCCGGCTACGGATGCCCAGTTTCAAGCCGTGTGACGCCTGTCACCGACTGATGTCGGTTACCGGCCCCCACCGTCGGTGTCTCTACTGTGTAGGGGCCGACCACGATGACAAGTCATGCCCCGACTGTCGAGCCTTGACCTCGAAAGCTAGGCGTGAGCGGTCCTGTAAGTTTCTTGAGATCCGACAGTCGGCTCCACGCTGCTTGAGGTCCTGGTCGAGGAGGAAGTAGAGGGACCAGTCGTGAAGCCGTAGCCACCACCGCTCGTCGGGTTCCAAGTCATCTCATTCTGGTAAGTTGAGGCATGGGAAGAAGTCGTGGAAGAGGCGGAATCGCTCTTCTGACTCCCCTTGCCGGTCGCGCGACTCGGCTGAAGGTTCGGGTGGCACCACCCACGCGGCTCCGACGGAGCCGCAAGCGTCGCATCCAGCTCCACACCCTCCGGTCCTGGGCTCAATGCGACACCGGGCGATATTCGAGACTTCCATAAGGACTCTCTTTTCGCCCTCGGGACCCGCCGGCACGCCTTCGGGTCAACCAGGTCTGACTGTGGGTCCTAGCGTGCCGGCGGCCTTGGCCCCGGTGGTGACTTCGGTCCCTGTGCCGCAGGACCCCCCTGGGATGCAGGCCTCGATCCCGGTCGACGCCAGTCGAACTCACTACTCCTCCGCTGGCGCGGACCCTTATGGGGCCGCTTCCGGCCCTGTCCTCGGACGACGCCGCCCCCGGTTTCAGGCCTGGTCTGGGTCCGGTGTCAGAGCGGCACCGCTCGGTGCCGTCTCCGGCGTCGGTGGGTGAGCAATTCAGCTATGACCTGGCTCCGTCCTTTATGCCTATGTATAAGGACACGGAAGAAGGGGAGGACTGGGAGGTGTCTGAGGACCCTCTGGCACAACAGTGCTTGTTAAGTCATGACTGGGCAGATGAGCTAGGGGAGGCCAGTGGTCTTGACACATCGCCTGACACTGGTTTCATCTCTCCTCCCTCCTATGGAGGATTGTGCTACATATGGTGTGGTGTTGCGCAGGGCAGCCAAGATGTTGGGTCTTGAGCTCCCTGCTGCGGCCGTGAGGACTAATCTCTTCACCGAGGTGCTTCAACCGCCAGTAAGCTCCTCGGAGCCCATGCTGCCATTCAGTGAGGCCCTCACTGACGTTCTGATGGGCACTTGGTCCAAGCCCTCCACAGTGCCCCATGTGGATTGGACCATGGCCCGATGCCACTGCCCATCTCCAGGCGACCCTGGTTTCTGTCCATACACCCCACCCCGAGAGTCTGGTGATTCAAGCCTCAACGTCCCAGACCGCATTCCGGACCGCTCCCCCGGATCGGGAATTCAAAAGGCTTGATCCGTTTGGGAAGAAATTGTTCTCCTCAGTCAGTTTGGGGTTGCGGTCCTTAATACCGCATGCCTTTTGGGCCATTACACCCACTCTCTGTGTGATACGGTAGCGGAGGTGCTGCCTCACTGTCCGGAGGACACAGCTCGCCCAGGCTCTTGCTGAGGGGCGGGACGCAGCACGGTATTCCATCCAATGTGGATTTGATACCACGGACTCGCTCGACAGAGCGATTTCCGCGACGGTGGCGATCCGTTGCCATGCCTGGCTGAGGTCTGCCAATTTTTGAGGGGATGTCCAGAACATGCTCATGGACATGCCCTTCGATGGCCGTCGCCTTTTTGGCGACAAAGCAGACAGTGCGCTTGAGCGTTTCAAGGACTCCAGGGCTACAGCCAAGTCCTTGGGCCTGTCGGGCCAGCAGACTTCTGCTTTTTGCCCCTTTTGTGGCAAAAGAAGGGGCGCCCCCACACGTTTGTCCAGCCACAGTCTGCAGAACTAACCTCAACCGCCATGGGGGTGCAGTGGAACAGAAGCCCGGTCAGTCCACATCCACTCCTGCAGCATCCGCCTCAAAGCCTTCCTAGTCCAAGCTTTCAGGCCCATTCAACGCCAGTAGGAGGCAGGATACGCCATCACCTACTCCACTGGCGTATCATCACTTCGGACAGGTGGGTGCTTCAAATCGCCCGAAGGGGCTACTCCCTCCGCTTCGAGGCGACCCCTCCAGCCATGCCACTGCAGTACCACCGCATGTTGGGGGATCACTTGCAACTCTTGCAGGAGGAAGTTATGGGCCTCTTGGCCAAGGGGGACATTGAGCACGTTCCTGGGCCAGAAGTAAGACGTGGTTGCTATTCCCACTACTTTCTGGTTCCCAAGAATGGGCCTCGCCCTATCTTGGACCTCTGAAACGTCAACGACTTCCTCCGGAAGGAGAAGTTCATGATGCTGACTTTAGCTCAGGTCCTGGCTGCAATGGACCCTGAAGACTGGATGGTGGCATTGGACTTGCAGAACGCATATTTCCACATCCCCGTCCTGCCGGCCCACCGGCGCTACCTGCGGTTCACGGTAGGCCACGAGCACTTTCAGTTTACCATGCTTCCCTTCGGCCTCACCAACGCCCCTTGGGTGTTCACAAAAGTGATGGCGGTGATCGCAGCTTATCTGCGCAGATTAGGGGTTCCAGTCTTCCCCTATCTCGACGACTGGTTGTTGAAGGCTCGCCCCAGACAGTCGTCTCCCACCTTCAGACTACGGGCGTTATCCTGCACTCGCTGGGGTTCTCCATCAACATGCCGAAGTCACACTTGAGTACCTCTCAGAAGCTCCTCTTCATCGGAGCGGTTCTGGACTCGGCGCAGTTTCGGGTTTATCCTCCCGAGCAGCGGATTCGGGATATTCAGGCTCTGATTCCGATCATTCGGCCTTTATCCTTAGTTTCGGTCAGGCTGTTGCTGCGGCTCCTGGGGCTGATGACCTCCTGCATCCTGCTGGTACATCACGCCAGGTGGCGGATGCAGGCTCTGCAGTGGGAACTGAAGTTCCAGTGGGCACATCATCAGGGCAAACCTCTCCGACCCTGTCCTGATCTCAGAGGGCACTGCGAATCAGCTGCAGTGGTGGCTCACGGACCGCGATTGGGTCACTGGCAGATCCCTCTCCCTTCCCCAACCGGAGCTCACATGGGAGAGGTGGAGATCAGAGGCCTCTGGTCTCCGGCGGAGTCCCTTCTGGAGCTGCGGGTGATCCGGCTTGCACTGAAGGCATTCCTTCTCTCTGTTCGGGGAAGTGTAGTGCAGGTGTTCACGGACAACACCACCGCCATGTGGTACTGCAACAAACAGGACGGAGTGGGGTCATGGACCCTTTGTCAGGAGGCTCTGCGCCTCTGGACATGACTGGAACACCAGGGCATCACCCTGGTGGTTCAACACCTGGCAGGTTCCCTGAACGCCAGGGCGGACGAACTCAGCCGCCGGTGCATGATGGATCACGAGTGGGGTCTGAACTCAGACGTTGCGCAAGGTCTCTTTCAGCAGTGGGGAGAGCCTTGGTTAGATCTATTTGCTACTGAAGAGAACGCACAATGTCATCAGATCTGCGCGTTGGAATTTCCAAGGCCAATTTAGAAAAGGGGGTGGTGATGAACAGAGTGCCTGAGTTAAACAGACCACTCTTACCCAGTCCAAAGATCAGGGCTTGATCCATCACCGTTATTTATCTCACTGCCCCATCCCAGCTCAGAACCTGGCTATATGCAAATCAGTCTGTCCCTGGCCCAGTGCATCATGGGAACAGGGCAGACTAAACTACCAAGCCAATTCTTCACCAGAAAGGAGACAAGCTTCCAGGGACCGGTTTCTGGCATTTCAGCCGTCGTCGGCCCGGCTTGCTTGAATCCTGATGGTGCAGTGAGCAAGGGACTCATGTCTGAGTATACCCTGCCACACCTATAGTGGCCAAAAACGATTCAAAAAAGGGGGTGGTGATGAACAGAGTGTCTGAATTAAGCAGACCACTCTTACCCAGTCCAAAGATCAGGGCTTGATCCATCACCGTTATTGAGTAGCTTGTTTCCTTCACAGTGTAAGAATTGGCTTGTTAGTTTGGTTTGCCCTGTTCCCATCATGCACTGGGACAGGAACAGACTAATTTGTATATAGCCAGGTTCTGAGCTGGGATGGTGCAGTGAGCTAAAAAACGGTGTTGGATCTAGCCCTGATCTCTTGACTGGGTGAGAGCTTTCTGCTTAATTCAGAGACTCTGTCCCTCACCACCCCTTGTTGTAAATAGGAATTTCCAAGGCGGCACTCGCTCGGCGACGCTTTTCGTCGCAAGTGGAGTTTCGGTCTGTTGTACGCCTTTCCACCTATACTACTTCTGCCCAGAGTGCTGAAGAAGATCAGGTGCGACCGGGCCCAAGTCATCCTTGTGGCTCCGGACTGGGCAAGAAGATACTGGTATCCCGAGCTTCTCAGTATGTCAGTCGATCCCCCAATTTGTCTGCCTCTTCAGGAGGACCTTCTGTCACAGCAACAGGGGACGGTCCTCCACCCGAACCTGTCCAGTCTCCACCTATATGCGTGGAGATTGAGCGGCGACAGTTGAGACCATTTGACTTGCCTCCAGAAGTCTGTGATGTCATTCTGACAGCCAGGCGTCCCGCCACAAAAATGGTATACTCCTGCAGGTGAAACAAATTTGTGGCATGGTGCACAGCAAAGGCTGTGGATCCCCTTTCCGCCCCTCTTTCTGAGGTTCTCCTCCTTCTTCTTTGCCTGGCCCAGTAGTGCTCTGCTCTGGGCACCATCAAGGGATATCTTTCAGCTGTTTCCGCCTTCTTGAGGCTTCCTGATCAGCCTTCTCTTTTCAAGTCCCCTGTTGTCAATAGGTTCTTGAATGGCATCACGCACATGTTCCCTCCTGTTCCTTTTGTGATGCCTCAGTGGGACTTGAACCTGGTTCTTACTTATCTGATGTGCGCTCCCTTTGAGCCACTTCATAATCGCCCTCGTCGTCTTCTGACTCTCAAAACTGCTTTCCTTGTTGCCATCACCTCTGCCAGAAGAGTGAGTGAGCTCCAGGCTCTTTCATCTAAGCCTCATTCCCTCTTAGTCCATCCGGGCAAGGTTGTTCTGAGGACTCGTCCTTCTTTTCTGGCCATGGTTGTTACTGCCTTTCACATCGGCCAGTCCATTACCTTGCCCACCTTCTTTCTGCCTCTGCATCCCTCGAAAGAGGAAGAGAGGCTTCACCGTCTGGACCCAAAATGTGCGCTCTCCTTTTACCTCAACCGCACACAACAGTTCCGGGTGGACGACCAACTCTTTGTTGGCTACGTGGGAGCAAAGAAGGGACGGGCGGTGCACAAGCGTACCATCTCTCTTTGGGTCATTTTGTGCATCAAGGTCTGTTATCGCTTGGCTAAAAAGGAGCCTCCTGTGGGGCTGCGCGCCCATTCCACTCGGGCCATGGCGGCTTGTACTGCCCTGGGTCGCGGAGTCCCTTTGCAGGACATTTGTCAGGCAGCTACGTGGGCCTTGCTGCACACTTTTGCCAAGCACTACTGCCTGGACAGTCAAGTCCGGAGAGATGGCTTTTTTGGCCGTTCCGTTCCCCAGGATTTCCTGGTGTGATCTTGGTATGCAGGCCTACCACCGGGGTTTGTATTGCTGGGGTATCTATTCTAAGAGAGAGACTGGGGCACAGCTTAGGGGGTGAGTGTGGTGAAAAGCCCACTTTGTACTAGTCAAAGCAGCAAGATCTTGCCAGGCATCTCCTTCCTTGGCCATAGCACCAGAGCTTTGGACCCAGTGCTTAATATGTACAGGTGGTTGCGTATGTTTGGCACCAGTACTCATTTTTGGATAGTTAGAGAACCAAACCAAAAGAGAGAAATAATGAAAAGGGAGAAATAAGGAGGTAGAGAAAAATTGGAAAACAGTGGCAAAGTGGGGATGGAAAAGAACCTGTTAGTCAGAAAAAGAAACCGGAAGTAAGGTTGATCGAAGAAAATCGAAGGAGGTGGCATCAAAAGTATGTAGCCTTGACATTCTGAAACCTCTTCATTCAAGTAAAACTAGCGCCGGCTCCTTAAAAAGACGCATGTACTTACGTTTTTGTGCTTCAGAATTCAAGCCCACTTTTTCTGCACTGTGGCAGCAGAAAGGATGTACCTTTTTGTGTTTACCTGATACCGAAACGGTGTATCCTTGGAACTCTCATTTCTCTGAGGCAGGTATTGAAGTTTTTTTCAGCTTGATTACAAGTTATTGTGTGTGGAAGCTAATAGGATACTTTATTATTGCAACAATAAGAATTTTATCTCACAAATGACAATGATTAACTATAGTTGATGACGAGAATTTGGCAATGTTTTACCCTTGGGGCTGAGGTCTGTTGAAAAACATTGTTGTTTATAGATAAACCTACTTTAGTCTCCCAGTTTAGCCTAGTCTTTGTGTCCATGCATTATTGTTTCAATGTCAGTGGCCTTGCATGAATTCCAATGCCCAAATCAGTGTTCCTGGGTTCCTCTATCCCTGTGCCCCTGTGTCAATCACAGTGTATGTTTATCATTGTCTCTTTATTATTGTCCAAATGGTAATGTCCTTGTATCATTGCCCATGTCCTAATGCCTATATTTGTCTGTTTCAATGTTGCTGTATTAATGTCTGTTATTGTCACCATTCAAATGTCAGTGGGCCCGATTCACAAAATTAATCTGAGCCAAAATCCTAACTTTACGACTTTCGGTATTCACAGAAGGCAGTTAGAAGTACTAAAGTTAGGATTTCTGGCTTTACTACTCCTAAATGCCTTCTGTGAATACCGAAAGTCGTAAAGTTAGGATTTTGTCTCAGATTACTTTTGTGAATCGGGCCCAGTGTCTCTGTGTGACCCCATTTTACCTGCAATGAGTGGCGGCCCACAAGCCCCGGCATCTCCGCGCCCAGAGGCGCGTACAAAGCCTGCTTCGGACCCCCGCAGCACAGGAGCCTGATTTATCTGTAAGGATAGGTAGACCACCGCCCCGGCTTCTCTCGCAGCAGCCGCTGCCATTGTCGCGTTCTCTGCGCCCGGAGGCACGTGCAAAGCCTCCTCCAGGCTCCCACATCACGGGACGCGCCCGGGCAAAGAGCGGAGAGTGGTGGGCATAGTCTCTAATGAGAATGATCTCATAGATCGGCGATTGTCACTTGACTATCGGGGGCCTTCTCACTTGTTGCCCATAGAAAGTGCCGTGGAGGGGGGCACTGCGACCAATACCACAACAGTTGCCTCAAATAAGGATGGGTTGAACCTGCTAGACACCCCACACATTCAATCATGTAACAATGAGGGCACTATTATGCCCAAAAGCCCTGTTTGCCGGTCCATGTCACCTGGCAGACAAAAAGCGCATACGGCCACGCCATTATCAGCATCAGCGAAAACTGTGCAAAATGTGGTAGTCAAAAGGATAAGGGCAGCTAACAAACAGATGGGAAGCAAGAGGAAACAAGTAAATAACCACCCAGAACAGCATCTAGCAGCAGCCATTTGTTAACGCAGGTCCGACCTGTCAGGAGAAAAATCCGAAATATTACACAACCTATATTGCAACCAGCTTCACATCAACCAGACTTATCTCTAGCTAATAAAAATGTAAATGATGTAAATAACAATTCCACCTTAGTTTTCTCTCAAGAGAACTCTTCCTTTTGTAACACCTTATGTGATAGAATTAGCAATATTCTGGATACTAAACTAAAACCACTGCTGGAGAGACTTACAGTTATTGAGATGAGATTTGGTCCTATAATCTATTCTGACAAACCACGAAATGTTGATACAAGTACAGAGTGTCACCTTAGCGCTGCATCCTGTGCTTCACTGTAGAGGCCCAGCCGCGCAAACATCGTTCAACATAGTCCAGTGTGACACTACCCCTAATAACCATCAGGGGTTCACGGACTGCACAAATTACGTGGACAAACTCCAGAAAGTGAAAGTAGGCCATTTATCAGCAATCATCGGTAGAAGGACATAATCAATAATCCTAAATTTATTTCCTGCAGGAAAAAAGTTGCTAACCCGTAAGCTTATCAGTACTGCAAGCACCTAAGGACTCTACAGACATTTTGGATCTCCCGCTGTCAGCATGTCCTTGTGTGGTGGTCCTGGCAGGAGGCCCTCCACTAAGGGCTAACCAAAAAGAATCTTGGGAGGACCTGAGAAACAGAAGTGCAGATTGTTCAATCAAAAACAGAGACCTTAGGACCCTCGATATCAATAATTTACTAATGGTTCGGAGGGTTGGTTGGTTAGGGTGATGTGGGGGACTGTATTGTGATTAATTTATGCAGACCAACTCTTGCTCGTAATTTGGTAATCCATCAGGAAGACACCCAGGCCACCACCACTAACATCTGTTGCCTCTCACTTGGTTTCTTTTATGCGCCCACGATAGTAAGGCCGATTCTCCCACCTACCCCCTTAATCCATTGGAAAATGGATTTGCCATAATAGAGGATTTGGATGGGTTGGATTGGCTGGAATCTCCTCCTACAGATAGAGTTGACTCAACTACCACAACGCTTGCTGTATACCCTTCTACCCGAATATGCTAGCGCTTTGTATAACCAATAAGCCCTAAAAATAATGCTTTGAAAAATCTGAGTTGGAGCATAGCAGGATTGCATTCCAAACTTTTATGCCCTGAGTGGATCTCATTCATTACCCAGTATGATATCCTGATGCTCCTAGAAACCTGGTCCGTAAAAGAATCATATAGCAACAGCTTTGTTGGCTTTCATAATTCAGCATCCCCAGCAAGTTCTGGTCGTGCGATTGGGGGTCTGGCAACCTGGGTCAGCATTAAAGCAGGAGGAAGCTCGAAGGTTGGTAAAGCAGCGATTAGATACAAAAGAGGAGGCACACTATACATCATTAACTTTTGTAATAATCATTTTACTGATGTGCTGAACATCAATTTAACCTCATTATCTGATCACATTTCTTCTCTCCAAAATATTATTTTAGATAGCCGGCAACCAGCGGGAATATGCATAGGAGGTGATTTTAACATAAGATCATCACTGCCCTTGTGTCCACGCCCTCTGTCAATATGCGAGTATCCATATGTCAGTACACAAGTGTTGCATCCCCCAGTAAAGCCCTATGTCATGTCACTGTTCTAGTATTGTGTTCTAGTTTCACAATTTTTCTGTCAGTATTCTTCCAGAATTAGTTTTTTTTTTGTCAAATGCTAGTGTTCCAGTATTACTGTTCCCATACCGGTATTGATTCCCATGTTTAACTGTTCCCTCTGACAGTATCCCACAGACAGTGTTGATCTTGCCCTAACCTTGTGTCAGGGTCTCATTGTTAACGTTCTAGTGTTACTTGCCAATGTTCTTATGGAAGTGCTTGTGCTCCTATGGCAGTGACATTGTTTTTTTTTTTTTTTTTTTTTTTTTGGGGTTCAATCTGCTTTATTGGAGTAAACAGAGTATGTTACACAGCTTGGTCCGCCTACAACCCGGAGGCTGGCAGCAAACGTTATGAACAGTACACAGCCCAGAAGCCGGCATCCCGGGGGCCCGGCGGCGTATAGAAAAACATACATGATGCTGGTTCTGCAGCCCGGGGAGTAGGTCAAGCAAGGATAAGCAGCAGGTGAACAGGGTTTTGTAGTCGAGAGATGAAATCCCTCTCCTATTTTTTTTTTCAAAACAGGAACCCAAAACTTCCCAACTCAGGTAATAACTACGAGGCCGTATGTGACCGTACTAAAGTGCAAATAAAGTGTGGTGCAGCAAGGGGGGTCAGGCAGGCCGCAGCCTATGGCGGAACTGATGTCCGGGACTGCTATCCCAGTGTGGCAGGAGTCTGCAAAGGTGTGTCCTATAGTTGCAGAAAATAAAATGGGGTGTCATCTAGCAAGAGTGTGAAACGGGATGTGGATGTAAAAAAAAAAAAAAAAAAAAAAAAAAAGAAAGAGAACATGCATGCCCAAAGAGGGGGGGGGGGATGTGGGTCAGGCCAAGACAGCGCGGCCTAGTTCATTCAGGACGCAGCAGGGGCATGAGAGCGTGTGGGGACGAGGAGAGTCAGATGTCGCAGGATGTATCAAGGGGCTGCGATCCGGGAGGGGTGCTGGCGCGCTGAGGAGGGGCAGGCAGGTCGCCCGAACGTGCATCGTCGTCGTCCGGGCGCGTGAGCAGATAGTGCATTAGTGGTTCCCAAATATCTCTGGGCCTGCAAGAGAGGGGTATCAATTCGGCAAAAGTGGTGTGTTGGTCTTGGCAATATGTCAAATCTGTAAGCCAGTCCTTAAACTTAGGCGCTCTTCCTCTACCCCAGCGGCAAGCAACACGTCGCTTGGCTAAGAGCAAGGCGGTGTCAACAAATTTCCGGCACCCTTTAGGCAACTGCATCGTGTATCCGAGGATGGCGACCAAGGGGTCTGCGGGCACCGCCTCACCCACCATCTCCGCAATTGCCTCTACAACCAGCTGCCAGTAATGAGCAACCTGAGGGCAGTCCCATGCAAGGTGCAGGAAATCAGCATGGTCAGAACGGCAGCGTTCACAGCGGTCGCTGTCAGCCAGACCGAACCTATATTTCCGAGTCGGAGTATAGTATATCCTCTGAAGGAATTTGTAGTGAATAATTTTCAATCTGCTGCTAGCAGACACGCGAGAGGTGAGCGTGCAACAGTATTTCCACTGCTCATCGGTAATGTCGATGGCGAGTTCAGCAGACCAGCGCAACCGAGCACTAGAGACCGGCTCCGGGGCAGCATTGCGGATTTGGCGGTAAAGACCAGAGACCAAGTGGGTCCCGTCTTGTGATCCCAGCAGGAATTGCAGTGGCGCTAGGGTCTCAGGTTCATTGGGATAATCAGGTAAGATGTCCCGCATCCCCTCACGTAGCCGAATGTAGTAAAAGAGTTCAAGGGATGTGTGCGCTTGTGCCTTAAAGAACAGTTCCGTAGTCTTGAAACTACTCTCATGGAACAGGTCACCCCAACAGGCGATGAGTAATTTGGCACATAATTGACGGAAACCTCGTTCCGACAAGAGAGATAGTTGTGGGTGGTAAGAAAGTGGTAATTTAGGAGAGTAGGGTAATGGGCATGACAGGTGTCTAGCAATGCGGCGCCATGCGTCTAATGTGCAGGAAACTGGGGTGTTCGCAGTGGTGATGGACGTCTCGGGACAGTGCAGCAGACCGTTGAGTGGTATAGGGTGTACGATCCAGTCCTCTAACGCTATGTGCGGCATGAAAGGAGTCGGAGCCATCCAATGGTAGGCAAAGTGCGCCTGTGCACATTGGTAGTAAGTTTCAAAATCAGGGACGTCAAAGCCACCTCTATCATAGGGGAGGGTCAGCGTCGACCATTTTAAGCGGGGGGATTTGCTACCCCAGAAAAGCCTGCGCAGCTCCGTGCGGAGCGTCCTGAAGAAAAAAGCGCCAGGATAATAGGGGATATTAAGAAAGAGATACAGGAAGCGAGGTAAGATCACCATTTTAATGAGCGAGGCTCTACCCGCCATGGAGAGCGGCAATGTGATCCATCTGTCCACTGAAGCAATTAACTTGGTCATGGCTACTCCATAGTTGGCACGTAACGTCTCATCTCTATCGCGAGATATACGGATCCCCAAATATTTAAGATCATCGCTACACCATTCTAGTGGGTAATCGAGAGGGAAGACATGCACTGCATCCGTGAGGGGAAAAAACTGCGACTTTGCCCAATTGATGTGGACACCCGATACCCCTCCGAACATTATGAATTCTCGAAGCAGGGGATTGAGATGCGTCTCGGGATGTTTAACGTATAGTGTGATATCATCAGCATATAGGGACACATCTATTTGCCGTTGCAGACATTGCACCGCTCCCTCCCGGTGTAGCTGCCGTAAACGACAGGCGAGCGGTTCGACCGCGATGGCAAAAAGTAGGGGAGAGAGCGGGCATCCCTGCCGGGTGCCTCTAGTAAGTGCAATAGGTAGTGACAGGCGGCCATTGATTAGCACCCTCGCAGTGGGGTCCGTATACAAAAGTCGAACCCAAGAGAGAAATAATTTGGGAAAACCCATGCTGGCTAGAACCGAAAACAGGTAAGGCCATTCGATCGAGTCGAATGCCTTAGTGGCATCCAGGAACACGGCTGCGACAGGGATGTCGGGGTGAACCGTGCGAAGCAAGGCAAAGAGGGTGCGAAGATTATGGGACGTAGACCTTCCCGCCACAAAGCCAGACTGATCGGGTAGGACCAGCCTGGTCATGAGCAGCGACAGTCGGGTGGCTAAGACCTTGGCCAGAATCTTGACATCACAGTTTAGGAGGGAAAGTGGTCGGTATGAATCGCAGGTGATGGGGTTTTTAGCCGGTTTCAGAAGGGAGGTGATGACCACCTCACGCATAGAGCGGGGAAGTATCCCATCGGCTAGGGATTCCGTGAAGACCTCGCAGAGCACCGGCGCCATTATGTCGACGTAGGTTTTATAAAATTCGGCCGGTAAGCCATCGAGCCCCGGCGCCTTGCCATTCCGAAGGGACATGATGGCTTCACGTATCTCGTCTAGCTCGAAAGGAGCCGCAAGAAACTCCCTGTCCCCATCGCTGAGCCAGCACAATGCAACCTCGTTAAGGTATTCAGCGTATGAGGTGTGTTCCACTGCCGTAGAAGTATAAAGTGAAGAGTAGTGTGTTTTGAAGGTGGACAGTACCTCTGCCGGGTCCCTGACTACAGTGCCGGTGTCGTCAGTAATCTCAAGTATAGTGTTGTGCACCCGTGAAGGTCGTGTGATTGCAGCGAGCACTTTTCCAGGCCTATCACCCTCACAATATTTCCGAGCCACCCAGTGTTTGCCCCGATACTTCGCCTCCCTGGCCGCCTCCTCTTCAAACTTTGATAGCGTCTCCCTAAAGGTGGCGTGAAGGTGTGGGTCAGAATTTGTGATCATGCGGTGTTCCAGAGCCCGCAGGTCGCGCTCCAGTGCAGCTATGGACTGTAGGATATCGCGCAGCACCCCGTGACTTTTGGAGATGCAGAAGCCCCTAATGGTGACCTTGAAAGCCTCCCAGATGTGTTCAACTGACTTCACCGAGCCTTTGTTTCTTGGGAAAAAATCTGCTATCTCCTCACCCAGCTCAGTACAGAAGACATTGTCCAAAAGCACATCAGGGCGCAGTCGCCACTGAGGACGCGGAACGTCCCACCCAGGAATGCTGAATTGCATAGACACAGGGCTGTGGTCGGAAAAGGTCCTAGGCAGGTGCTCTACTCTTACCAACTCCGCAGTAACCTCTCTGTCAACCAGAAAATAGTCGAGACGCGCCCATGTCCCGGTGTGTGAGGTAAAGTGTGTCCCTTCCCGCCCCTGGGTATGCAGGTGTCTCCAGGCATCTAAGAGTCCACCCTCCTCCATGATTCCCTCCAACGTCTCCCTAGACTTGGGCTTGTAGGAGCTGACACCATCCGCCCTATCCATGGGGGGCACTAGTGCGAGGTTGAAATCTCCACCCCACACAACATGTCTTGCCCCAACAGCTACAATCTTCCCCCACAACGTGGAATAAAAGGCAGGAGTATCAACATTCGGTGCGTACATAGATACAAATACATATACATCACGGCCAATTCTTCCCCACAATAAAGCATAACGCCCTTCTTTGTCCACCGCCTCTCCGAGACGATGAAAAGGCACTCCGCTGGCAATGAGCACCGCAACCCCCCTTGCATATGTCGAGTATGAGGAAAAAACACGGGTACTAGCCCATTTTGTCGCAAACGTGGCAACGCCCTGAGCAGGCAGATGCGTCTCCTGCAACATAACAACTTGCACATGATGTCTGTTCAGATAGGCAATTATATTTCTGCATTTCTTAGCATTGTTCAGTCCCCTGACATTCCACGATAAGCATGTCAATCTAGCATTTGCATTCAATACTGCCATGGACATAGCAATCCTATATGTGAACGCGACCTATAAGGCCTAACGCCAGTGCCATAGCCGCCTCGTCCCCATCCAAAGAAACACCAGTTCAGCAGATAAAAATACAGTCTAAGCAACAAAAGCCTCTTAAAATCCAACCTCCCCCCACCCACCCCAGCATCCCAAACATGCCAGAAGCCATGAATCCCACCCTCGCAGTCCCCTCCCAACCTCCCTTTCAACCGCAGCAGCAACATCAATTCCAACCCCCCCCCTCCCACCCCAGCATCCCAATCATGCCAGAAGCCGTGGAACCCACCCATAGAGCCCTCCTCCCTCCCCTCCCCTCCCAACTTTATTAGCGCAAACAGCGCAAAAACGCAACAGTGCAATGGGGAACACCCGACAGGGGTACAACATAGAGCGTGCACTGCCACCATCTGATCCCTAGCTCCAGAACTATACCGCCCTCGGTGGAGACTAGGGCCGAGACGGTGGTCCTTGGTGTACGTTACCACTGGGGTGCAAGATTCATGCAGGTCCATCACTCGTGTAGCATCCCAGCTATCAGTGTCCAAGTCGTTGTCAGCAGGCATGTCGGTGTAGTGTATTTGCAGCTCAAAGAGTGAGGTGATAGTTAGTCATCGCGATGCACCGGAGGCAGGTCGTCAGTCTCCAGGTCGTCCGCAGGGTTCTGCTCATCCCTACGCGCCCGTCGGATCTTCTTCAGGAAGTCCTCAGCCTTTTGCGGGTTAGTAAAAAAACTTTGCTTGCCTTGATGGGTGACTCGGAGCTTTGCAGGATATAAAAGGGCATAGTCTATTTGAGCTTCTCGCAGTTTTTTTTTCACTGGGAGGAACTTGCGCCGTTCGTCCTGAACCATTGGCGTAAAGTCGGGATAGATGGAGAAAGTGATCCCTTCATACTGCAACGATCTTTGAGTCCGAGCAGCTCTGAGGGCGGCATCGCGATCGCGATAGTTCAAGAGACGAGCAATTATAGGCCTCGGTGGCAGACCAGGCTGTGGCATAGGTGCCAGGGAGCGGTGGGCCCTCTCCACAATGAACTGAGGCGAGAAAGCTTCTTCTCCGATCGAGCCCCTAAGCAGTTTCTCCACATATAGTTCCATCCTGCCAGTGGCCGTGGATTCCGGCACATTAGTAATGCGTATGTTGTTTCGGCGGCTACGCGCCTCCAAGTCCTCGTTCTTCGCCGCTATAATACGAAGCAGGTTGTCCATTCTGGCCAGCTGCGCCGTATGGGTCGTGGCGATGTCAGTGTTGTCAGAGATCCTTTGCTCCGCAGTAGTGATGCGCTCTTCATGGCGATCAACTTTGTGAACCAGGGCGTCCAGACGGGCCGTGACCCCGTCCACTTTCTCCACAACGGTGGCAAAGCCTTGACGCATTTCCTGCATCAAGTTGGTAAGGTCCACAGCAGGGGTCGGAGGTGAGGAGGGTGGCGGAGGCGGCGCGCTGGGCCCCGGGTTCATCTGTGATGATGTGGCGTTCTTGCGCGCACTGTCGAAGCTTAGCTTAGGCTGGCGGGTCTCGGGCCGCCCCATGACAGTATCCGGCGACAGGCGATGGGCCACAATGAGGGGGGTCAGTGCGATCCGACGCTGGTGCAGGCCTAATAGGAAGGCCAGGAACAGTAGGAGGTAGGAGGATCTCAGGCTCAGTAAGTCCCTATGAACAGCAGTAGGGGCGACACCAAGAAGAAGCGCTATTCAGCCTTATAGCGCCAGGAGGCAGTGAGTGAGCAGCCAGCCAGGGGCGCGTGGTCGCAGCTACAGTCACCTTCAGCAGATTTCCGGACGGGGAGCAGCAGACAGCAGGGGCCAAGCCAGAAGGTCAGAGCGTGGCTAGCAGCAGCTGTGTAAAGTGTCCTGCAGGATGGCACCCCACACGTCTCAGCAGGCAGCTGGTGAGTGAGGCGGGAACGTGGCAGGGGGCACTGCGCAACAGGGGGGGCCCACCTCCGACCCCCAGATGGCAGATTCAGAGGTCCACGGCGTTATGGGAGACAAGGTCGGCAGTCCCAGGGGGCCACAGCTCTTCCCACCGTGCGGGGAAAGCCCCCTCCTCAGCGCTAGTAAGGTGAGACCGCGAGTGGCTTGGGGAGGGGGGGGGGGACCCAAGGGAAGTCCACAGCAGCCGCCTACCTGCACTGTAGTCTCCGCACACCGTCCCGGAAGGATCGAGAGAAAGGAGTCCTGGCGCGGCCCTGGGTCCTCGTGGCAGTCCCCAAGGTCGCGTGATCGCGGTGGCCGGACGCCCGCCCTCCGCCGCTCCGGAGCTCAAGCCGGGCGGAGTGCAGCAGCCCGTAACTTCAGCCTCCAAGCGCACAGCGGCTCCAAAATCGGAACGAGTGCAGGGTGCAACACAAGGATGTGGAATCCAGTCTTTTTAGGGCGATATAGCACCCCGTGGAGCAGGATTAAGGAAGGATATATGTCCAAGGAGCGGGAGCTGCACGTTTAGGCAGCCATTCCGCAAGTGCGCCCTCTAGCGCCCCATGGCAGTGACATTGTTGATACCCCTTTTGTGGTGTTCCTGCATCATATTTGGTGCCCTTTGGGTTACTTTCCTAGTGGCTGAGTGCCCTCTCCAGTGACAGAGTAGTAGCCTTATTGTCTGTCTCACTTGACGTCATTGTTGGCATGTAAACTAATGATACTGTCCATAATACATGTCAAAGCTCTGTAGGCAGCTATGACGGCTAATTGTAAGCTTCTGTTTGTCTTGAAAGCAATTTGTAGACTTGTCATCCCTGCTGCATGCATTTAGTGAGAAGTAACAATTTTACCTTATAATATACTAGGACTGAACATGTCTTCTGTGCTAGAATAAATGACATTTTGGCTTCGCCACTTTGTCTGTTTGTAATTTCACCCGCTGACCTTGACCCTGTGCTGCATTTTACTGGCTGTAGAGACCCTCAGCTCCCCCCGCATGCCTCCCGCCGCCCAGCTGCTCTTACAAGATCCAGAGCGGAGCCACCGAGTGGAGTGTGGCGAGGGGCTGCCTACAACTCCCGGCGGCCCTTGAGGTCTCCAGCGTCACTCCAGCGTCACTACCCAGCGCCAGGACGCGCATAAAAGTGACACCAGCTCCGGAGAGCGGGGCTTCGCAGCTTTGTCTGTTTGTAATTTCGCCCGCTGACCTTGACCCTGTGCTGCATTTTACTGGCTGTTGAGACCCTCAGCTCCCCCCGCCTGCCTCCCGCCGCCCAGCTGCTCTTACAAGATCCAGAGCGGGCCGCCGAGTGGAGTGTGGCGAGGGGCTTCCTACAACTCCCGGCAGCCCTTGAGGTCTCCAGCGTCACTCCAGCGTCACTACCCAGCGCCAGGACGAGCATAAAAGTGACACCAGCTCCGGAGAGCGGGGCTTCGCCGCTTTGTCTGTTTGTAATTTCACCCGCTGACTTTGACCCTGTGCTGCATTTTACTGGCTGTTGAGACCCTCAGCTCCCCCCGCCTGCCTCCCGCCGCCCAGCTGCTCTTACAAGATCCAGAGTGGGGCCGCCAAGTGGAGTGTGGCGAGGGGATGCCTACAACTCCTGGCAGCCCTTGAGGTCTCCAGCGTCACTACCCAGTGCCAGGACGAGCATAAAAGTGACACCAGCTCCGGAGAGCGGGGCTTCGCCGCTTTCTCTGTTTGTAATTTCACCTGCTGACCTTGATCCTGTGCTGCATTTTACTGGCTGTTGAGACCCTCAGCTCCCCCCGCCTGCCTCCCGCCGCCCAGCTGCTCTTACAAGATCCAGAGTGGGGCCGCCGAGTGGAGTGTGGCGAGGGGCTGCCTACAACTCCCGGCAGCCCTTGAGGTCTCCAGCATCACTACCCAGCGCCAGGACGAGCATAAAAGTGACTCCAGCTCCGGAGAGCGGGGCTTCGCCGCTTTGTCTGTTTGTAATTTCACCCGCTGACCTTGACCCTGTGCTGCATTATACTGGCTGTTGAGACCCTCAGCTCCCCCGCCTGCCTCCCGCCGCCCAGCTGCTCTTACAAGATCCAGAGCGGGGCCGCCGAGTGGAGTGTGGCGAGGGGCTACCTACAACTCCCGGCAGCCCTTGAGGTCTCCAGCGTCACTCCAGCGTCACTACCCAGCTCCAGGACGAGCACAAAAGTGACACCAGCTCCGTCTCGCTGGACGCCGGGCGAAGCCTGGGCCAAGGGCGGGCACGCTGTTGCCCGTTAGTGACCTGTAAGGACCGAACCGGGCTACCCCCCTTTAGTTCATCCTAAGGATTCTCTGGAATACTGACTGATCCTCAGATCAGGCCAACATGACCCGAGGCACCAGGAGTAAAACCAAATCTGCATTAAGTGTCACCCATCTCACAGGTCCGATTGACCAATTTATTTCACGAACTAATGAGGTCATCGACCAGAGTATCTCCCTGCTGGAGCGCAGGGTATCCCTAGACCTCGTAAACACTAAACGCTCTTCTATGGGCCTTTTGGCCACAGCGGCTTCTCCCATCCAGCAAGGCCCCAATACCCCTTCGTTGCTACCATCCATAACCGTTGCAGAAATCCACACAGTTCCCTGTTCGGTGGATCTCTCAGCAACTCAATCTCTGTCGGACTCCCTCTTGTCAGTGGACCTCGAAACCACCCCTGACTTAGAGCTCCCCAAACTCAGGAGTCATTTCCAGATAACCAGTCTCGTGGGGTTAGGGAGGGCGCCGTTCCAAAACGGGGGAACGGAAAGATAAATGGTAATCTGGCTGGACCTGATGCCCCCATGTAGTCCGGGGGGGGCAGCCTGCTTTTCCTAGCTTAAATGTATCAAAGGCCAATAATCCCCCAGCGATTAATATAGATAACTTACCTGATAATCTTTCCATCATGGGCCAGCCGGGGGGTCCTTGCAGGGCCTGTAACACCACCCCGCTTTTATTAACTAGCATCAAGGAGTTCCTTATACACTACTTAAAACCTCTGGAATCTAGTTTGAGGCACCTCGAAAAACAGATAGCATTGCTATCCGATACACCACCTACCCAGTCCAGTTTAGATCAAACAAAACAGGGGATGGGGAAATCCAAACGTCCAATAAAAGCTCCTCAAATGGCCCTACCAGGTCCTTGTAGTAAACCGATTACAGCCGCTAACCCATCCAACACGCAACCTAAGCACATTGCACCGAATGTCTGACATAATATCGGCAGACAGAATATCGAAATACAAAAATATCGGCACAAAAATATCGACATCAAAAATATCGGAGTCATATCTTCATAAAGGTAAGTACAAAAATATCGAAAAAATAATATCGTAGTACAAAAATATCGAAATTAAAAATATAGTTTTTTAAAATGTATTAATAATAATGTAAAAATAATTTAAAAATACATATAATTTTACAAATATTAAATAAAAATATTAAAACAAAATTAAAACTAATACATATACATTTAAAATAAATAAAACACTTAATAATTTAATGTAATTTTCTTTTTTTTAATTTCATTTAATTGATTTAATGTAAATTGTTTTATTTTTACCCTGTACACCTGTACCCCAAAAACCCCAAACTGACCCTGAACCCTAAAAATATCCCTGTACCCTAAAAACCCCAAACTGACCCTGAACCCTAAAAATATCCCTGTACCCCAAAAACCCAAAACTGACCCTGAACCCTAAAAATATCCCTGTACCCCAAAAACCCAAAACTGACCCTGAACCCTAAAAATACCCCTTTACCCAAAAACTGAAAACTGACCCTGAACCCTAAAAATACCCCTTTACCCAAAAACTGAAAACTGACCATGAACCCTAAAAATACCACTTTACCCAAGAACTGAAAACTCACCCTGAACCCTAAAAATACCCCTTTACCCAAAAACTGAAAAATGACCCTGAACCCTAAAAATACCCCTTTACCAAAAAACTGAAAACTGACCCTGAACCCTAAAAATACCCCTTTACCCAAGAACTGAAAACTGACCCTGAACCCTAAAAATACCCCTTTACCCATAAACTGAAAACTGACCCTGATTCCTAAAAATACTCCTTTACCCAAAATTTATTAATATTATTTAATTACCAATTAATTATTAATTAACAATAACAATAAGGTAAATATATTAGCACATTAGCTGTAATTAATTTAATTTAATAATTAATATTATTTTTCCCAATTAATTAATTAAGAATAACAAAAAATTATATATAAAAAATTACTCTAATTAATGTAATTAACTAATTATTATTAATTAATTACCAACTAATTAATAATTAAAAATGTGTACAAAATTATATTAATTATTTAACTAATTAATATACATTAATTACCAATTAATTATTAATTAAAATATGTACAAACATATATTAATTAATTAATTGTTATTAAATTACTTCCCACCCTATTCCCCTATAAACCCATAACCCGCTACAGAACATATTTATCAATTAATCAATTAATTAAAATTAATTAAACATTAATTCTCAATTAATTATTTAATAATTCCTACTAATTAATAATTAATTTAACATAATTTAATTACTTCCCACCCTATTCCCCTATAAACCCACAACCCGCTACAGTAGTAAAAGACAATATTTAATTAAATTACATTAAAAATAAATAATAACACATAATAAATACAATATAATATACACTAAATGTATTTAAAAATTGATATTAGTAACATCGAAGTTATTATTTCGATATTATTGACATCGATATTTAAAACTTCGATATTACTGATATCATACTAATATCGATATTAAGACTGTCGATATTACTTACCTTCGATATTTTGTCCCATCCATATTTAAACTTCGATATAATTGTATATCGAAATTTAAAACTCGATATTTTGTCTGTGTACCCATTGCACCATCAGCCCCTTCGCAGGTAAACTCTGATGTGGGCGCGTCCATGACCAGAACGGTCACTGTTCCGTCCCAGATCCCCCTTGGATCTGCGAAAAGTATTAACCAAGTCGCCCACAAAAAACAGACACCTTTACCTCCTAAAACGCCGGGATGAAAATCCTCTGAGGTAGAAAAAAGGGGAGTGCGGCCAAGGTGCCCCATACATCTTCCACCCGAGGCATCCCCTTACACGGTCATTCTCACCGGTGTTCCTGAACTACCTGATGGCACTGACGAACCTTCTTGGTCTCTCAAAAACAAGGTTTTGCAGTGGCTCAGTCTAAATAGGCCATTACAGCCCCGTCATTCAAGTAGAATCTCTACAGTCCGTAGAGTAACCTGGATAGGGGATGAACGTAAATCAATACAAGATGATTGCATCATAGTAAACTGTGATGACCCAACCACAGTTGACTATATTTGCTCCTGGCCAACACTAGAAAAAAAGGGTGGAATTGATGCCCAACATCTCTCCTTTTTTTCCCCTCCAGTGAATACCTATCAATACTTTCCTATTTCAAACTGGCAACAACCACCCGAAGGGCACTGTAACCAGGTGGGTCATAGATACAGAAATAGGAGCAGAGACTGTCAGTCACAGTTCTGGCATCCAGGCAGGACCCACTTCTCTATGGAGGGATGGCAGGGTTTTCCAACCAGAAATCGCTATGACTGCTTGGAAATGGTAGACTGACCAAACGTAACGAGCGCGAATCAGGCCCCTAGAGCTTCTGGTGTTCCTTTTAGCCCCGGTACACAAATAAGTTTGTCTAAACGTCATACCTTCTTACAATTAACTTCGTCCATCTCAAATGTAAATGAGATTAGAACTATGATAGAACCCTCTCATGCCATCCCCAATGTGATGATGGATAGACTCCCGGAGGCTCCTACCGGAATAAACGTCCCAAATTTCCACCAGATTAAAGACTCTGATAAAAATAAGCTAGGGATTGTGGCCCCATCGGTGTGTCAGCTTACGCGCACTTCCGATCTTTTGTTACCTGAAACCCTACCATCTCAGCCAAACGACCATCTTCATATCGTAAATCTGAGCTTTTCAATCTTGTATTGGAACGTTGCAGGTTTACGTGCTAAAAAGTCTCTGCAACCGTGGCTGGATACGGTAACTGAACACCAAATAGTCTGTCTTCAAGAAACATGGTCAACCGTACCATATCATTTAGTGGGCTACAAAACATTTCACATCCCAGCCAGTCAGGGAGTCATGGGTAGACCAAAGGGAGGATTGGCAGTTTATGTCGCCAATACATTGTCTCCCATAACTATACATAGGTCCAAAGAAGACCCGAGTTATCAAATTCTGTAACTACATTTTAATAAAAATAGTACTTATATCCTGGTTAATTACTATAATCATTTTGGAACAATGGATTGTATAAAAATCCTTAATGAAATTACCACTTTTCTAGTTACCTTGCATAATGAACTTCAGACAACCCCAGTATATATGATCTGGGGTGGTGATTTTAATCTTCCACTATGCACTAATTACAAAAACGGAAACTGTGGCCTATTGGATGAACATGGTAGCCCATTGTCCCATTTTGAACACTCTATCTGCAGAAATAAATTAAACGAGTCCCTCTTCTCATTAGAGCTTGATTTTGTAAATGATCTAGTAGAACCTCCAACCGATTTTCCACCAACTTTCCACGGCAGGGGGTCCTCCACTACTATTGATTATATCATGTTGTCCCAGAGCCTGAAGGGTCAAGTGGCAAATTTTTATACCGGGACTGACGTTAGCAGTGACCATTTCCCCATCAGCGTTACAGTTGTACCCAAAAATGTTTCTTTACACTCTAACATCACCAGCCAGTTAACACAAAGCTCATTAACTATGAACAAGACGAATGGTTACACAGTTAAATGGGCAAAGGTGGATCCAGCCGTAATCACTGAGAGGGTTCTTGTAAAAGCTAGACCCTGGGTTCTTGACTGCCTAACTACAGATTCCTCTCCCCAAACAATCATGGCCAGCTTCCAGAAAATTCTGGAGGTAATCAGAGAGGAGTTCACAGGCAAGCATAAAAATAAAAAGTGTACCTCCAAGAGATGGTTCAATACAAAGTGTCGCAAGGCTCTTTCAAATCTAAAGGCAGCCCTCCGTAGACCCACGAGGGACATTTCGGAAATTTCCAGCTTAAGAAAACTTTATAACACAGCCAGAGTAGAACGCAGGAGAGAAATTAAGAAAAATCTCTGGGCACAGTTACATGACAGCTGCCATAATAAAGACAGCGCTCTCTTTTGGCAAGTTATTAGATCCCCCTTCCTGGCTGACTCATTGATGGGACAGCACTTATATGTTGCAGTGATAGCAGATGAATGGGTCACTCATTTCTCCAAAATCTTCGGGAACTCTCAACTAGATCCTCCTGGGGAAGGTCAGAGCGGAGGCAGCAAGCCGGGGAGTAACAGCTACCTGATTAACATCTATTTCAACCACGCAGAGGTTGCTAAAGCTCTTAAGGCGTCTAAACCCGGCAAAGCACCTGGGCCTGATGGTGTCCCGCTGGACTTTTTTCTTCATAACTTCGAACTCTGGTCCCCACTTCTTACCCAGGTCTTGGCTGCAGCAACATCAATTGGCCTGATATATTCATGGTCGACATCTGTCCTGCTCCCAATCTTTAAAAAAGGCAACCCGCCTGCTAGAGGCCTATTTCCCTTCTGGCACTACCCAGTGCCAGGACGCGCATAAAAGTGACACCAGCTCCGGAGAGCTGGGCTTCGCCGCTTTGTCTGTTTGTAATTTCACCCGCTGACCTTGACCCTGTGCTGCATTTACTGGCTGTTGAGACCCTCAGCTCCCCCCGCCTGCCTCCCGCCGCCCAGCTGTTCTTAAAAGATCCAGAGCGGGGCCGCCGAGTGGAGTGTGGCGAGGGGCTTCCTACAACTCCCTGCAGCCCTTGAGGTCTCCAGCGTCACTCCAGCGTCACTACCCAGCGCCAGGACGAGCATAAAAGTGACACCAGCTCCGGAGAGCGGGGCTTCGCCGCTTTGTCTGTTTGTAATTTCACCCGCTGACCTTGACCCTGTGCTGCATTTTACTGGCTGTTGAGACCCTCAGCTCCCCCCGCCTGCCTCCCGCCGCCCAGGTGCTCTTACAAGATCCAGAGCGGGGCCGCCGAGTGGAGTGTGGCGAGGGGCTGCCTACAACTCCCGGCAGCCCTTGAGGTCTCCAGCGTCACTCCAGCATCACTACCCAGCGCCAGGACGAGCATAAAAGTGACACCAGCTCCGGAGAGCGGGGCTTCGCCGCTTTGTCTGTTTGTAATTTCACCCGCTGACCTTGACCCTGTGCTGCATTTTACTGGCTGTTGAGACCCTCAGCTCCCCCCGCCTGCCTCCCGCCGCCCAGCTGCTCTTACAAGATCCAAAGCGGGGCCGCCAAGTGGAGTGTGGCGAGGGGATGCCTACAACTCCTGGCAGCCCTTGAGGTCTCCAGCGTCACTACCCAGTGCCAGATCGAGCATAAAAGTGACACCAGCTCCGGAAAGCGGGGCTTCGCCGCTTTGTCTGTTTGTAATTTCACCTGCTGACCTTGATCCTGTGCTGCATTTTACTGGCTGTTGAGACCCTCAGCTCCCCCCGCCTGCCTCCCGCCGCCCAGCTGCTCTTACAGGATCCAGAGTGGGGCCGCCGAGTGGAGTGTGGCGAGGGGCTGCCTACAACTCCCGGCAGCCCTTGAGGTCTCCAGCGTCACTACCCAGCGCCAGGACGAGCATAAAAGTGACACCAGCTCCGGAGAGCGGGGCTTCGCCGCTTTGTCTGTTTGTAATTTCACCCGCTGACCTTGACCCTGTGCTGCATTTTACTGGCTGTTGAGACCCTCAGCTCCCCCGCCTGCCTCCCGCCGCCCAGCTGCTCTTACAAGATCCAGAGCGGGGCCGCCGAGTGGAGTGTGGCGAGGGGCTACCTACAACTCCCGGCAGCCCTTGAGGTCTCCAGCGTCACTCCAGCGTCACTACCCAGCGCCAGGACGAGCATAAAAGTGACACCAGCTCCGTCTCGTGGGACGCCGGGTGAAGCCTGGGCCAAGGGCGGGCCCGCTGTTGCCCGTTAGTGACCTGTAAGGACCGAACCGGGCTACCCCCCTTTAGTTCATCATAAGGATTCTCTGGAATACTGACTGATCCTCAGATCAGGCCAACATGACCCGAGGCACCAGGAGTAAAACCAAATCTGCATTAAGTGTCACCTAGCTCACAGGTCCGATTGACCAATTTATTTCACGAACTAATGAGGTCATCGACCAGAGTATCTCCCTGCTGGAGCGCAGGGTATCCCTAGACCTCGTAAACGCTAAACGCTCTTCTATGGGCCTTTTGGCCACAGCCGCTTCTCCCATCCAGCAAGGCCCCAATACCCCTTCGTTGCTACCATCCATAACCGTTGCAGAAATCCACACAGTTCCCTGTTCGGTGGATCTCTCAGCAACTCAATCTCTGTCGGACTCCCTCTTGTCAGTGGACCTCGAAACCACCCCTGACTTAGAGCTCCCCAAACTCAGGAGTCATTTCCAGATAACCAGTCTCGTGGGGTTAGGGAGGGCGCCGTTCCAAAACGGGGGAACGGAAAGATAAATGGTAATCTGGCTGGACCTGATGCCCCCATGTAGTCCGGGGGGGGGGGGGCAGCCTGCTTTTCCTAGCTTGAATGTATCAAAGGCCAATAATCCCCCAGCGATTAATATAGATAACTTACCTGATAATCTTTCCATCATGGGCCAGCCGGGGGGTCCTTGCAGGGCCTGTAACACCACCCCGCTTTTATTAACTAGCATCAAGGAGTTCCTTATACACTACTTAAAACCTCTGGAATCTAGTTTGAGGCACCTCGAAAAACAGATAGCATTGCTATCCGATACACCACCTACCCAGTCCAGTTTAGATCAAACAAAACAGGGGATGGGGAAATCCAAACGTCCAATAAAAGCTCCTCAAATGGCCCTACCAGCTCTTTGTAGTAAACCGATTACAGCCGCTAACCCATCCAACACGCAACCTAAGCACATTGCACCATCAGCCCCTTCGCAGGTAAACTCTGATGTGGGCGCGTCCATGACCAGAACGGTCACTGTTCCGTCCCAGATCCCCCCAGGATCTGCGAAAAGTATTAACCAAGTCGCCCACAAAAAACAGACACCTTTACCTCCTGTAACGACTGGATTTTTGGGCCAGATGGGATCAGCTCCTAAGAACCCCTCTAACCCAGTCGGAACGTAACCATCTCCCTCCTCAGGACCATCTATCCAGGCACCTGGGTACCTACCTGAGGATGGGGAACTCGCAATATACAAGCTCATATCATCAGAAATACCACTAAATCTATAGGGATACTAAGAATACTCACTGATTACTAAGGACATCCCTGCCCTGCACCACACTCATACCTCATAGTCTCGCGACCTCATGGGTCCAGACTAATCTACCCTGGGGCAGTTCTGATTATCTACCATTACACACTAACCTCAGTCAGTGCTCTCATTAACGCCTCTTTCTCTAGAGACGATCTCATTACACACCAGTGTCCTCCCTGGTGCTCTCATTAACATGCCACAATCCTGTGGGTATACACACATGGGTCTGCAGCCCCAGTGCTCTCATTTACACACGGTCTGCAATCCGGCAGACCTACACACCCCTCTGTCTTAGGTGCTCTCATTCACACACGGTCCGCAATCCGGCAGACCTCCACACTGGTCTCCTCCCCAGTGCTCTCATTAACGCCACTTACCAATGACGACCACTTTCCTATGAATACCTTCAGCTCTCTGTCTCTCTATGTTGGGAAGTCTCTCTCTCTCTTCACTAAGGGCTCGCTACTACAATAATATTATGGGATGGCCGAATTACTTAGTGTCAACAATTCCCTAGCTCAAGGGCTCCTGGTTCTCCCTATTTATTCAGACTTACCGGATCAGGGGCAGCATCTGTTCTGGCTGTAACATCTGACTAGAAGAAAAGGTTACCTATGCTCTGAAATAGAAGACACTCTGCCTGTAAGAGTCTCTCTATGTTGGGAAGTCTCTCTCTCTCTATTCACTAAGGGCTTGCTACTACAATAATAATATGTATAGACTTTATCCCTTAGTTGCAGGTCTCCTATCTCCCTTATTATTCACTATTACTTACCTGATCAGGGGTAACATCTGTTCAAACAGTAATACCTGACTAGGAGACAAGGCTACCTCCACTGTATGGGGACAAAAGATATACACCACACTAGTTCACTAAGAAATGGGGTGTTTTATTTTAACAATGATAAAATACACATACATAAATCTATGGGGTCTCTATGACTAACAGTAGTTTTAACACACCGCTGAAAGAAAAGGATTAGACATACAATTTATCTGCGGGGTAACAGGAACTTTTAACACACCGCTGAAAGAAAAGGATTAGACATACAATTTATCTGCGGGGTAACAGGAACTTTTAACACACCGCTGAAAGGGAAAAGATTAGACATACAATAGCCTAGGGAATAAGGACAAAATTAAAGGAACGAGGTCACCTTGGGAGTGTGAAGTCTTGCTCTAGCTGTCATCTGGGCTCCTCTCTCGTCTGTGTCTTGGCTCATCTCAGACTCTCCCTCTCCTGCACTCTTGGATACACATCTGCGCTGATCACTTTGCACTGGATTTCTCTCCCCCACGGACTCTCTCCACCTTCCAACTTCAATCTAATGGTTTCTGCCGCTCTGATAACTGTTCATTCCACTAGCTTGTTCATTCTGGGTACGATCTCTGTGCCAATGTCCAATTAACTCCAGCTGCTCCCACAGGTTAATCCACGATATAACTTCAGTCTCTTCTAAAAGGCATTACTTCAGACTCCAGCTATTCACAACTCCTCCTGATAAGTAACTGCTTCTGACTGCTTCCTTCAGTTCCAGCTCACTGACTGTCTGTTTGTCTTCTCTCTGTTCCAAGCATTTTCTGTCTCTTCTCCTCTTGCAATTCCACTCCTCCAACTCTACCAACACTCTCTGCTCCTCCAATTCAACTAACTGCAACTTCAGCTCAGCTCTCTCTAGCTCTCTCTCTCTCTCTCTGTAACTCCAACAACTCCTCTCTCTTCTACCACTCCAGCTCAACTCCCTGACTCCGCCTCTGCACTTCACTAATATAGAATGCTGTTTCCTCATGGAAAGTTCCAGCCAGCAGCTTCCTCCCACCAATCCCATGCACCAGGCTCCTTGCGCTAGATGCTCCCACAGTGACCAGCTGCTTGTTTCGTCTAGAGACCTGAGCCCAGAGACACTTCCTGATTAGATTCAGCCCTGGCCGGTTCTCTCCGGTTCGCTTAGGGCGAACAACAGCTTTAACTATAAACTTTACCTTTACCCCTGAAGCCTCTCAGCTCCATCAAGATGGAGTCCCTCTAGTTCTGGGCCTGTACGCCTGAGAAGGATGAAATAACCCTTAGCTCTGTTAGAGTACCTACATAAACCATACCAATGTGTAATATAAAGTCAGGACCACAGGATCCAACCTCTACTATAAGCAATGCTGACAGGCCAAAGCCAATAGGCAATAGATGGCCTCTTCTAGGTCTGGAAGAAAGGGCTTAAAAGGGCCAACACAAGCTAAGAATACATATCCTAGATGTGAGCAAGATTAAAGTCTATATCACTGCCCAAATAGAGCCAAAAAGCCTGTCAAGACACCTCCTAAAACGCCGGGATGAAAATCCTCTGAGGTAGAAAAAAGGGGAGTGCGGCCAAGGTGCCCCATACATCTTCCACCCGAGGCATCCCCTTACACGGTCATTCTCACCGGTGTTCCTGAACTACCTGATGGCACTGACGAACCTTCTTGGTCTCTCAAAAACAAGGTTTTGCAGTGGCTCAGTCTAAATAGGCCATTACAGCCCGTCATTCAAGTAGAATCTCTACAGTCCGTAGAGTAACCTGGATAGGGGATGAACGTAAATCAATACAAGATGATTGCATCATAGTAAACTATGATGACCCAACCACAGTTGACTATATTTGCTCCTGGCCAACACTGGAAAAAAAGGGTGGAATTGATGCCCAACATCTCTCCTTTTTTACCCTCCAGTGAATACCTATCAATACTTCCCTATTTCAAACTGGCAACAACCACCCGAAGGGCACTGGAACCAGGTGGGCCATAGATACAGAAATAGGAGCAGAGACTGGCAGTCACAGTTCTGGCATCCAGGCAGGACTCACTTTTCTATGGAGGGATGGCAGGGTTTTCCAGCCAGAAATCGCTATGACTGCTTGGAAATAGTCTCCCTGACCAAACGCAACAAGCGCGAATCAGGCCCCTAGAGCTTCTGGTGTTCCTTTTAGCCCCGGTACACAAATAAGTTTGTCTAAACGTCATACCTTCTTACAATTAACTTCGTCCATCTCAAATGTAAATGAGATTAGAACTATGATAGAACCCTCTCATGTCATCCCCAATGTGATGATGGATAGACTCCCGGAGGCTCCTACCGGATAAACGTCCCAAATTTCCACCAGATTAAAGACTCTGATAAAAATAAGCTAGGGATTGTGGCCCCATCGGTGTGTCAGCTTACGCGCACTTCCGATCTTTTGTTACCTGAATCCCTACCATCTCAGCCAAACGACCATCTTCATATCGTAAATCTGAGCTTTTCAATCTTGTATTGGAACGTTGCAGGTTTACGTGCTAAAAAGTCTCTGCAACCGTGGCTGGATACGGTAACTGAACACCAAATAGTCTGTCTTCAAGAAACATGGTCAACCGTACCATATCATTTAGTGGGCTACAAAACATTTCACATCCCAGCCAGTCAGGGAGTCATGGGTAGACCAAAGGGAGGATTGGCAGTTTATGTCGCCAACACATTGTCTCCAATAACTATACGTAGGTCCAAAGAAGACCCGAGTTGAGGAAATAGAAATTTTTAGGTAGCCAATGTGTCCCCCACTCGCACCCCATCCATGCACACGTGCCCCATGTATGTCCTGTAATTCCCTTTCCGTGCCTGCCAGGAAGACGCATATGCATTTGCGTCCAACGTTAACATGTTAGTTATTCAGTTCTACAAGAAAACCACGTTAATTTTGGTTTTAGGCCTATGGTGCCAACGTCTTTACATGGTACACTTTTGAATATTGCACACGTTCTCCATGTTTTTCTGGCTCAGCCGAGCCAGGCCCTTGATTGAGGCTCCGAGTCTCTTCTGTCTCTGAAAGCTGCAGTTTAGGTATGCATCCCTGACCTTTACCTTACATCCTGCCCAGACGAGCGGTGCCCGGCTCGGCCTGGCCTGCCTGCCAAGACAGTATTTTGCCTACAGTTATCTGCTCAGCCTCCGCGAAAACACATTCCAGTCTAGTGAAATAGGTAAACATATTTCCGGCTGCAGAGCAAAGGGCCCTGCCTTCCTGTCTCCATGCAAGTAATTTACTGCACCCGTTACCATGGTAGGCCCATGGCCCCGTACATTGCATGAAGATCCATATGCACGCACTAGCATTCAGTGATGAACGGCCTCTGCCCGAGAGACCTTTTACTTCAGATAATACATCCTCTAAACACAAGATACCAGATATGCTATAGGTGCAGGTCGTTCTGACATCCCAGACATTAGTCTCCTCTACTAGTGCTAAAGTCAAGCCCCCAGCTCTCCCCAGCTACACGTCTACACCACGTCATGCTCAGTTGCGCGCGCATACGTGGCAAAGGTTTCTGCTGACCCTGCAAACTTTCTCTAAGTATCCACCCACTTGTGACGTTTCTCTGACTCGTCAAGTACACGCCTACGTGTACGCCTTCTTACACGCCTCCTGTTACGCACATGTGTTCTTATCTCTCTCTTTTCACCTGTTACGCCTACTGTATTCATTTCAATTATATGGTTTTACTATATATAATGTGTGATGTTAATAAAATGTTGAATATCCCTTCCTGAACCTTAGTGGTGATGTAACCCGATGTCCAGTGTCTCGAGATACTTAATTAAAGCCCGTATGACTCAGATACCACGGACTCTGCCTTTCATTTGATTGAGCTGTCCTTATTGTCATTTAATGTATAGAAAAATAGTCCCCGTAATTTTATTTACCACATAAATCTGGCGCCCGAACAGGGACCCCTCCCCTTCCCCACTCGCCGGCGATGTAACGCAGGCCCCTGATCCCTTCTACAGCCGTGCCAGATTCCTGTGCACACTTGCGGGTTTTCCTGCTATCTCCCTCAGGCCCACGGAGGAGATGGAGACTGCGACCCGGCATCCAGACGAGGCGGTGAGGAATGCGGAGGATCCCGACCAGAGCCCCAAGCCGAGAGAGCAAGGTCCGAGGTATCCGGAGGCCCACCTGTTCCGAAGCGCATGCGTAGTAGATGCGTAGAAGCCGTAGCAGTCCAGTCCAGTCCAGTATCGAGTTTCCGAGGCCTTCAGTTTCTGCTTCCCGGTGAGTACCATTGTTGGGAACGCATCTAGACGGGTTCATTAATTTATGCCCGGTCAAGACGGGTCTGGGTACACAGACCTGGTCCAGACGTATTCACTTAGGTGGATACGGTATGACGTGTCTCTTTATGGGACCGGTATGTCTGTACTGTTCTAGCAGTGCATCTAGTAATCCAGTATTCTAGTGGTGTATCTCGAGATTTCCAGAATTGTGTTTTCATGTACTAGGTACCATCTGTCAGAAAATGTTTTAATGTGTTTTAATGTCGTGGTATGAATGATTGTTTGCAATTCATTACGGTGTTTATTGTGTTCACGTTCAAGTCAGTTCAAATATGCCACTGTTCTCGAAATTACGTCAGATAGGAACCAGGAAAGGGATACTCGAAGAGGCAGTTCCCGTCCCGCCTAGGGATACTCCCGGACATTTTATGTACCAGAAACATGGCTTAGATGCCATACTGTATTTAGACTTATGGGTTGACTACACCAAGGATCTGGATGAGAAGTATAGATGGCCTGTCTCAGGGACATGGGATGCTGAATGCATCATGAGAGTAGAAGAAGCATTATGGAAAAAGAAAGCCAGACAATCTCAGAAAGATGCCATAGAATTATGGCGTAAAGAAGCGCATAGAAGAACAGAGAAAGAAATCAGGAAAGCAGAGAGAAGTAGAGAAGAATCCGAAAAAGCTAAAGAAAGAGAGCTACTAGAAGAAGGTGAACGAGTCAGAATAGAACAATTAGACAGACAAAGAAATGCCCTTATTACAGGTCTGTATCCTGTTCTCGCCGAGGGCCTACCCAAGGCGACCCCGGAAGTACCCCGTAACTTGCCGCCACCATTGGTCCCGACTAAACTCCGTCATAAACAGACCGCAGCGGACATTTTCCTTTCTTCCTATTTAGATGACGTTGCTCCAGAGTATGCCAATGCACGCGTACCACCTACTAATAATAATGCTCAGCCCCCTGTTCAAGACACGATTCCCCCCATTGTTACTTACCCCACCGTCTCTCCTGTCACTGGTCCTGGCAATCCTTTTACTCCGCCTGCAACCCAGAGTCTGCCTACATTACCTACACCTACTTTACCAGCTATGACACCAGTAGCGACAGCACAGCCAGTTGACGGTCAAGCTTCAGGAGGAGCAGTAGGAGGTCCCCCTATTACCCCGCCTCAAGTAAAACGAATAACACTTAGAGAAGCAGCATTACAACGCACACCAAAAGTAACTACATACGCAGCCCTTAAACAGTACCTTACTGATTGCAGATATGATCCAGTACCAGGCGAAGACCAGATGATACTATATTCAATACGTTTACGACGGGTTACAAACTATTTGACTATTTTACCAAATATGAGAGAACATTTAGATAACATATATCACTTTATTAGAACGGGGGAGAGACCAGAAAGTATTCACGAGGCCATGGCACACAACAAGGTGGAGACGCAAAATATGATCTTACAGTTTTTGATAAATTGTTTGATAAGGGAACAAGACCAGCCAGGTAAAAGCCAAGAAGAAATGAAAGTCCTGATAAAATGGAGTGACAACATAGCTGATGGTAAACATAGTAAACAAAGTTGCATAGAATCCATGTATAGAAAGATTCGTAAAGAAATTCTAGACATACACGCAAAGGAAAAAGCAGCTAGGGAAGCAGAGAAAGCGGAGGAAGAAGTCTCTGAGGACGAAGATATAGAAGATACAGAGAACCCAGATAGAATAGCGTACGTAGGTAGAGCAAGACCTTTTGACAGACCCATACGCCCAGAAAGCAAGAAACGTTTTCTTTCTCCCATACCAGAACAATGTTCTCTTGAGCATTTATTTCAAGCCACTGATAAAGTACTGAAACAACGAATAGGTTACAGTGAACTTAGTACCATGCATGAACAGGAACTAGCACGGTCAGCAGTACAATGGGCTGGAAATACCAGCGTATATAAAGATGATTCAGTAGCGCAAACATTTTTTAATCTTTCCCCAGACGAACAGCGATTAGCTGGTACGTACATGATCCAGCATCTCATTACACTATATGAGAGTCAGCATTCTGATCCAGGTCCCCTATATAATATATTGGACGAGTTACTCCTAGGTAGATGGAGAGGCCTAGGTACCGATTTATTAATACCATTCTAGAACAACGACACAAATACAGAACTTTCCTGACTCCACATTTTGTTCCTGTTCCACCCCCAGTAAGGAAAACCTTTTACATAGACAGACAGAATCCCTTACGAGAAGTTCATCCCGTCCGGAAGACAGACGGTGAGCTTGAACGAGTATTTGTTTACATCCCTTTATCGAAAATAGAACTATTGGAAATGAAAAAATGAGTGCCCTGTCACGATAAAGATCCAGCAGGGTTCCACCGTGAATTAAAAGACATGCTCCGCATGGGGAAGTATATGTATCCCGATATTATTAAAATGTTAAAGGTACTGTTGCCAGCCGGCATTTACGAAAAACTGAAAGAAAAAGAGTGGGAGGTGGGAGAGAAAAAGATTGATTGGGCAGAATTAGAACACGAAGACAATACACGAATCCCAGGTACTGGTCTCGGGGAGAAAGCAAAAGCATTACCCGAGTTGTTAATACAGGTTTTGCCAAGATTACTAACTACTAAAAAGGAAGACTGGGATGCAATCTCAGCCTGCAAACAGAAACAAGACGAGGACACTAGTGATTTTTATTCCAGATTCGAGAAATGTTTCATTATTAATAGCGGCCTGAAAACAAGTAGTGAATCATACCCACATCTTTTTGTTACCAAATTAGTCGAGAATTCCTTACCACAAGTTAAAAATAGAGTACTGAAAGTCGAGAGTACATGGCAAGCAAATAGCCCTTCTCAAATGTTACAAATGTTACAGTACTACCAGAACCGAATTAGAGAGGAACACGATCACGAACAAAGACGTATTAAAGACACGAAAATGAAAGTACTAGTTGCTCAGTCTGTCCCAGCAGACGGTCAAAAGAAGGATACGGCACCGCCAGGTCGTTCTGCAGTTCCTGTTAAAGGGAATTGCAATTACTGTAAGCAGCCAGGTCACTATATAAACGAATGTACCGTTCTGAAATACAATATTGCTACAGGCAGGACAAAAGAAAGACCGCGTCCACCCAGACAAGAACATGTTCCACAACATATTCCACAGAACACGCAACTTCCACAGAATGCACAACAGACCGTGGCTGTACCCCAACCCATTGCTGCCACACAACATGTCACGCAACAAATGTATCAGTATGCACAGTCAGATTACCCCGATTATCAGCAGTACTCATGAAACAGCCTAGAGAGGGAGGTTGGCTTGCCCCTTATCGAGGTACCTGTAGATCAAGAGGGTCCCTATGTACATAGTCAGGTATTAGGGAAAGACAGAAAATTTTTGATTGACACAGGGGCGAGCAGAACTACCATCAGTCATGACGAGGTTCCAGGGGCACCCCTCTCAGGCTCACAGAATGTTTCCCTGGGTTTTTCAGGAAAGCCTATTGTTAACGAAGTGTCAAAGCCAGTTTCCTTAGAAGTTGGTCCATTGTCCCGTACTACAGACTTGTTACTTACGAAAGCATGTCCAGAAAATCTGCTTGGTATTAAAACGTTGAAAGCACTAGGAGCAGTAATATGTTGTTCTCCGGAAGGAGTGAGATTGTTTTTACGTGATTTTAAAGGACATTATGTATTGAGAGATTTTGATCCAAGATTGCAGAATGTACCACAGCATTTATGGGCACAAGGTCCGACTGATGTAGGTTGTATGCACATTACACCATATCGTGTTACTCTAAAGCAAGAAGTTGTACTGCCCCGAATCCGACAATACAAGTTGCCACCTGAGGCTGTAGCAGCCTTACTGAAAATTATTGACGAACTGATTGCCCAAGGAGTGGTTGTAGAAACTGATTCCAATGTATGTAATTCTCCAATCATTCCGATTCTTAAACGAACTGACCCAAATGCACCACCGGTCTAAAAGACTGGTGATCGACCTTCGAGAATTAAATAAATGCATAATACCCCAGTACCCAGTGGTGCCAGACATTTCTTCCTTATTGACTGCCATTGATTCCGAAGCAGCGCTCTTCACTGTTATCGATCTCAAGAACGCCTTCTTTAGTGTCCCCATCCATCCGGAAAGCCAGTATCTCTTCGGATTCTGTTTAAATGGCCGAAGCTTCAAATTTGCACGTGCTCCTCTAGGGTTCACGGAAAGTCCTAGTATTTACAGCCAAGCCCTGAAACGACAACTTGACAGTATTCACATGCCTACTGACACTGCCCTACTCCAATATTTTGATGATTTGTTAATTACAGCACGGACCGAACGTGACTGCGAACGCGCATCACTGACTGTCTTGTATTTCTTGGCCGAAAAGGGGCATAAGGTGTCCCCTTCGAAGCTACAATTCTGTGCCCAGCAAGTGGTATACCTTGGACACTTGCTGTCCAAGTGGGGTAGACAGTTGACACCAGACCGCATCCAGTTAATTGCACATCTGCCACAACCCAAGACACAAAAGGAAGTGCGGGCCTTCATTGGCCTCACTTCGTACTGCAGACAATGGATTCCTCAGTACGCATATCTAGCCAAACCACTCATACAGTTGACAACACAGGAGGCAGCGACTTCGACTGTCCTCCCTTGGACTCAGGAACATACACTTGCTTTTGACGAATTGAAGAAAGCCCTATGTCAAGCACCTGTTTTAGCGACACCATGTTACAGCAAACCTTTTACACTTTTTGTCACTGAACGCGATGGCACAGCATTATCTGTTCTCACACAAGATCAGGCAGGAAAACACAAGCCTTGTGCTTATTTTTCTAGTACATTGGATCCAGTGGCCCAGGCTCTGCCTGCGTGCCTAAAATCAGTTGCAGCAACAGCTTTAGCAATCAGACAAAGCGACTCAATAGTGTTAGGACATCCCCTGACAGTACAAGTTCCACACTCCGTGGAAGTTCTCCTGAACCGAACCCAGACACAGCACCTGACCATAGCCAGACTGACAGGATATGAATTGACATTGTTTCAGCCACACATAGAGATCAGACGTTGCAACACTTTAAACCCTGCCACATTGTTACCCTCGAGCACAATTGACCCTACACCACATGACTGCGTGGAAGTCATCAATACTGTAACAAAACCCAGGCAAGACTTGACAGACATTGCATTGCCCGACCCAGACCTGACACTTTACGTGGATGGTTCATGTATGAGAACAAGCACAGGAGAGTTAGTGGCCGCATATGCAGTGACCACTGAAACTGAAGTCATAGAAACACATCGTATTGACACATTGTCTGCCCAAGCAGCAGAGCTCATCGCTCTGACCCAAGCCTGCATACGAGCCAAGAACCTGAAAGTGAACATATACACAGATTCACAGTACGCATTCGGAGTTGTTCACGACTTCGGTATCCTCTGGCAAGAAAGAGGTTTTTTAACTTCTCACGGCGCCAAGATACAGCATGGTCCCCTCATTCAAGCCCTGTTAGATGCCATACATCTACCTGCATCCATTGCTATCATGAAGTGCAAAGCACATACGAAAGTTACTGACATTATTTCCCAGGGTAACGACCTGGCAGATCGAACAGCTAAACTCACAGCTCAGACTCGTACAGACATACCGACTGATCCGACAAAGACTGAAGTATCATCACAGACACATTGTATGACAGTTAAGGATCCCACACTAGATGTACTCGACATACAGACACATGCCACTCCAGACGAAATCAAGAAATGGACTGAACAAGGAGGGATCCAGACAGATCAGGGATGGATGACAAAGGGAAGAACCACATGGTTTCTCCCCGACTCTATGGTTCAAATTATCATAAATACAGCACATAGTCCAGCACACTTAGGAGAAAAAGCCATGTTAGACAGCATACAGAATATTTGGTCCAACAAGCATTTACGTGCAGCAGCAAAACAGAAAGTGCGTACCTGCATGATCTGTTGTCAGTTCAATCCAGGCAAAGGCATTCCCGTGGAACAAGGTGGATTCCATCCTCCTGACCACCCTTTCGAAGTCCTGCAGATGGATTATATCCAGATGGATCGGTGTCGAGGATTTAAATATGTCCTCGTAGTTGTATGTGCCCTTTCCAGATGGACAGAAGCGTATCCAGTCCCAGATTATACTGCCGTGACCACTGCCAAACAGTTGGTCCGTGAATTCTTCCAGCGATACGGCTTGCCCCGTGTCATGTACTCAGATAATGGACAGCCATTCTCGTCCGAACTCATGAAACAGGTATCACTCCTGTTAGGTTACCAGTGGAAATTTCACTGTGTACGACACCCCGAAGCAGCTGGCCTGGTCGAGAGACATAATCAGACTCTGAAAACACGATTAGCGAAGGTCTGTGCAGAAAAAGGTGTAGATTGGATGGTAGCCCTGCCGGTTGCCCTCTTTTACATGCGTATGGTAGCTCATTCCAGAACCGGACTATCTCCCTATGAGGTAGTCTTCGGCAGACCTCCAAACATGTGGGGTACGCGGTAAACAGTCCTAATATCTATTCCAAAATATAGAATGGACATAATATCGAAGTAAAAATATAGAATGGACAAAATATCGAATGGACACAATATAGTAGTTAAAAATATTGACTTTAAGGTAAGTAATATCGATTTTCAAAATATAGAAGTCAAAATATCGAAATATACAATATAGGCATTAAATATATCGATTTTTTAATAATATGCATTTTTTTTAAGTGTTTTGCATGTTAGTATACGTGTGAAACGTGTATATTAATTTTTGTAATGTATGTTTAATGTATTTTAAGTAATGAATTTTATGTTATTTAATTTTTGCGTAATTTAATTCTGTAGCGGGTTGTGGGTTTATAGGGGAATAGGGTGGGAAGTAATTTAATTGTAATTAATTAAATATTTTTATTTATTTATTGGTATTCATTTTGAATTTATTGTTATTTTGTAATTGGTAATTAATTTGTATTAATTGCCAATTAATTTGTATTAATTGATTAATTGTTAATTATGTTAATTTTCTAAATTTATTTTCTGTAGTGGGTTGTGGGTTTATAGGGGAATAGGGTGGGAAGTAATTTAATTGTAATAAAGTAAATTTTTTTTTCATTTATTCGCATTGATTTTAAATTTATTGTTAATTAATTTTTAATTGGTAATTAATTCCTATTAATTGGCAATTAATTTTTATTAATTGGTAATTATTTTGTATTAATTAAATATTTGATAATTATGATAATTGTATTAATGTATTTTCTGTAGTGGGATGTGGGTTTATAGGGGAATATGGTGGGAAGTAATGTAATTGTAATTAATTACATATTAAAAATACTTTTTGTGTATTGATAATTAATTTACTGTTAATTTTTAATTGGTATTAATTTTTATTATTAATTAGTTTTTGTTATTTAAAATTAATTAGTTGTTGAATAATTATGAATAGGTTATTAATTTTTAATAACTAATATGTAGTTGTATTTCTAATTAATTATTACATAATATTAAATTGGTTATTAATTTCAATTAATGTTTTATTGGTATTTTTAATAATATATTAAATCATTACTTTCCCTACTGTTAAACTCACTGGAGTGGGAATAGTAATTTTCACCCTCCTCCTATCCAACGCTTTCCCTACTGTTGCACTCTCTGGAGTGGGAATAGTATTTTTTACCCCTACGCTATCCAACGCTTTCCCTACTGTTGCACTCTCTGGAGTGGGAATAGTAATTTTTACCCCTACGCTATCCAAAGCTTTCCCTACTGTTGCACTATCTGGAGTGGGAATAGTAATTTTTACACTCCCGCTATCCAACGCTTTCCCTACTGTTGCACTCCCTGGAGTGGGAATAGTATTTTTTATCCCTACGCTATCCAACGCTGTCCCTACTGTTGCACTCTCTGGAGTGGGAATAGTAATTTTTACCCCTACGCTATCCAATGCTTTCCCTACTGTTGTACTCTCTGGAGTGGAAATAGTAATTTATACCCTTCCAATATCCAACGCTTTCCCTACTGTTGCACTCTCTGGAGTGGGAATAGTAATTCTTATCCCTACGCTATCCAACGCTTTCCCTACTGTTGCACGCTCTGGAGTTGGAATAGTCATTTTTACCCTCCCACTATCCAACGCTTTCCCTACTGTTGCACTCTCTGGAGTGGGAATAGTAATTTTTACCCTTATGCTATCCAGCGCTTTCCCTACTGTTGCACTCTCTGGAGTGGGAATAGTAATTTTTACCCTTATGCTATCCAACGCCTTCCCTACTGTTGCACTCTCTGGAGTGGGAATAGTATTTTTTACCCCTACGCTATCCAACGCTTTCCCTACTGTTGCACTCACTGGAGTGGGAATAGTAATTTTTTACCCTCCCGCTATCCAACGCTTTCCCTACTGTTGCACTCTCTGGAGTGGGAATAGTAATTTTTACCCTTACGCTATCTAACGCTTTCCCTACTGTTGCACTCACTGGAGTGGGAATAGTATTTTTTTACCCCTACGCTATCCAACGCTTTCCCTACTGTTGCACTCACTGGAGTGGTAATATTAAATGTTACCCTCCTGCTATCCTACGGTAAAATATTGTACATTTTTTATTAATAACTTAAATTAATTATATCTTAATTTTAAGGTTATTTGAGTATTTTTAAGTATGTTTTAGTTAATTATATTTATTATTTCATTAATTTTAAATTACTTTTAAGACAGTTAAAAAAAATCGATATTTTGACTGACTATATTTTTTACAGACTATATTTTGGATTCAATATTTTTGTACTTACCTGTTTGTAGATAGGAATTCGATATTTTGGCATTCTATATTTTGGTGCCTATATTTTGGTAAGTCTATATTTTGTCATTCTATATTATGTCAGTGATCCGGGGTACGCCTATGCCTCGTAAGATAACTGATGTCGATAGTAACATGCTGACAGATTACCTGGCTTCCTTGATGTCTGCACTACTATCTTGTCGTTCACAGGTCGCGGCTGCCTTCCCGGACAACACCCAAGTGAAACCGCATGAAATCGTTCCAGGAGACCTGGTGGACGTCCGCAATTTTGATCGCACAAGCCCTCTGGAGCCCAGGTGGAAGCAACCGAAACTGGTGTTGATGACCACGAGGACCGCTGTGAAGGTTGAGGGAAGAAAAGGGTGGCTCCACTCCAGCCACATTAAACGCTTTCATGGACTGTGTCCAGAGACTATTTCCAAGGACTGCCCCGATACTGACTCTAAACTCCCCCTGTTAGAGAAAACTCCGCAGCAGGAGTACAGAACTAAGCTAAGGTCTAGTAAGTCAGACAGCGTTTAATTGTTTAAGTCCCCCTCGGGTGAAGCGGTTAGACAGGTTTCTGACATGTATAAGATAGACTCAAGTAGTCAGAGAGATAGGCGTATCGAAAAGAGAGAAAAATATTGCAAGAACCTGCACAGCAGATGCGCCATTACGTTAATTTTTATGTTTGTTCTGAGTATCTCGATTATATGCATAAGCTTGATGCTACATGTTTTCTTTCCTCCTCTTGGTTCACATGTACATACTTTCCCCAATGACACCGTAGAGCACACTTTCAGTGACCTGCCCCCTCACGAGCTGTCCTATCGACTAGCAATGCGCAACAACACTTTCATTCGTATGTTACACCATACTCACCAGACCAGAAATGCCACAAATTGCTGGGTATGTGGCCGACTCCCACCTTATCAGAAATACAAGGGAGCTCTGCCCCTCTTTCCCTACCCGTTTACACATAATGGTTCGTGCGGAGCATGGTTTGCTTTAATGTCCTCCCTAGACAGTAAGTCCCAAGTTTCCCAAGGCAATTGGATATGGGGGAACCTGAATACAGTCATGAATAAAGCATGTTTCCCAGACGCAGACGGTCTTCCCCAAAGGATAGGGACCGATCTAGAAAATGAAGTGTATGAATTAGGTAATTTTTCCCTCAATCTCATGATTCTGAACGTCCAGTCCGAGACTAATTCGGACTTGCCGTTTATAACAGTGTTACCAGTGAAAGGCGAATTATGTGTTAGAAAGAATGGTTCAGTACATCTAGGACACAGTGATTGTAATACTGTGGTCGAATTCAGCGATAAAGGAAAGTCTACTTTCAAAGCCTCTCGCCATTCCTATTTTATTTGTGGTCAGACAGCTTATGTACACCTGCCCCTTGATTGGGATGGAACGTGTTATATCGCGTTCCTATTACCACCTGTTTTTCTAGCCCCACCTGATTATCATCGAAATTCACGCCTTGTGCATGTAAGACATAGAAGGGAGATCAAGTCCCCAATTGTCGATCAGACTGAGACAACGTGGGAACAATATACAGATTTCAATAAAGGATTCTTTTTCTTTGTAGGTCCTGTCCAAAACAGTAAACTGATACGCAAATTAACCAGAACTTTGGAAGCAGTAGTGAATGAGACTACTTCTGCTTTAGGTAACCTTTCCGAAGAACAGTCTGCTATGAGACTTGTTGTTCTTCAAAATCGCCTTGTTCTTGACGTCATCCTGGCCGATAGGGGCGGGGCTTGTAGAGCGATCGGATCCAGTTGTTGCGTGTTTATTCCTAATAACGTGCCATCCGTGTATAAAGCCATAACCAGGCTCCATGAAATTGCTCACCTGATACACCAGAATCCTGGCACCTGGACTTGGTCCGGTTGGCTCTGGAGTGTGATATCCGCCTGGGGATGGAAAGTGTTATCATTCCTAGGAATAATACTGCTTATTCTATTTAGTTGTTGTCTCTGTCTGCAATGTGGGCCAGCGATTTGCGGCTTGTGCGCCACAGCTTGTATTCCCCGTCCAAGTTCACGTTCCCGTTCCCGGATGAAAAAAGATGAGCAAATGATGTTATATGAACAGATAGATGGTCTCATGAGAATAGATATATCCTAAAGGGTGAAGTAGGGGCCAAGGAGGGAATGTGGAAATAGAAATTTTTAGGTAGCCAATGTGTCCCCCACTCGCACCCCATCCATGCACACGTGCCCCATGTATGTCCTGTAATTCCCTTTCCGTGCCTGCCAGGAAGACGCATATGCATTTGCGTCCAACGTTAACATGTTAGTTATTCAGTTCTACAAGAAAACCACGTTAATTTGGCTTTTAGGCCTATGGTGCCAACGTCTTTACATGGTACACTTTTGAATATTGCACACGTTCTCCATGTTTTTCTGGCTCAGCCGAGCCAGGCCCTTGATTGAGGCTCTGAGTCTCTTCTGTCTCTGAAAGCTGCAGTTTAGGTATGCATCCCTGACCTTTACCTTACATCCTGCCCAGACGAGCGGTGCCCGGCTCGGCCTGGCCTGCCTGCCAAGATGGTATTTTGCCTACAGTTATCTGCTCAGCCTCCGCGAAAACACATTCCAGTCTAGTGAAATAGGTGAACATATTCCCGGCTGCAGAGCAAAGGGCCCTGCCTTCCTGTCTCCATGCAAGCAATTTACTGCACCGGTTAACATGGTAGGCCCATGGCCCCGTACATTGCATGAAGATCCATATGCACGCACTAGCATTCAGTGATGAACGGCCTCTGCCCGAGAGACCTTTACTTCAGATAATACATCCTCTAAACACAAGATACCAGATATGCTATAGGTGCAGGTCGTTCTGACATCCCAGACATTAGTCTCCTCTACTAGTGCTAAAGTCAAGCCCCCAGCTCTCCCCAGCTACACATCTACACCACGTCATGCTCAGCTGCGCGCGCATACGTGGCAAAGGTTTCTGCTGACCCTGCAAACTTTCTCTAAGTATCCACCCACTTGTGACGTTTCTCTGACTCGTCAAGTACACGCCTACGTGTACGCCTTCTTACACGCCTCCTGTTACGCACATGTGTTCTTATCTCTCTCTTTTCACCTGTTACGCCTACTGTATTCATTTCAATTATATGGTTTTACTATATATAATGTGTGATGTTAATAAAATGTTGAATATCCCTTCCTGAACCTTAGTGGTGATGGAACCCGATGTCCAGTGTCTCGAAATATTAATAGTATGACTCAGATACCACGGACTCTGCCTCTCATTTGATTGAGCTGTCCTTATTGTCATTTAATGTATAGAAAAATAGTCCTGGTAATTTTATTTACCACAGAGTTATCAAATTCTGTAACTAAATTTTAATAAAAATAGTACTTATATCCTGGTTAATTACTATAATCATTTTGGAACAATGTATTGTATAAAAATCCTTAATGAAATTACCACTTTTCTAGTTACCTTGCGTAATGAACTTCAGACAACCCCAGTATATATGATCTGGGGTGGTGATTTTAATCTTCCACTATGCACTAATTACAAAAACGGAAACTGTGGCCTACTGGATGAACATGGTAGCCCATTGTCCCATTTCGCACACTCTATCTGCGGAAATAAATTAAACGAGTCCCTCTTCTCATTAGAGCTTGATTTTGTAAATGATCTAGTAGAACCTCCAACCGATTTTCCACCAACTTTCCACGGCAGGGGGTCCTCCACTACTATTGATTATATCATGTTGTCCCAGAGCCTGAAGGGGCAAGTGGCAAATTTTTATACCGGGACTGACGTTAGCAGTGACCATTTCCCCATCAGCGTTACAGTTGTACCCAAAAATGTTTCTTTACACTCTAACATCACCAGCCAGTTAACACAAAGCTCATTAACTATGAACAAGACGAATGGTTACACAGTTAAATGGGCAAAGGTGGATCCAGCCGTAATCACTGAGAGGGTTCTTGTAAAAGCTAGACCCTGGGTTCTTGACTGCCTAACTACAGATTCCTCTCCCCAAACAATCATGGCCAGCTTCCAGAAAATTCTGGAGGTAATCAGAGAGGAGTTCACAGGCAAGCATAAAAATAAAAAGTGTACCTCCAAGAGATGGTTCAATACAAAGTGTTGCAAGGCTCTTTCAAATCTAAAGGCAGCCCTCCGTAGACCCACGAGGGACATTTCGGAAATTTCCAGCTTAAGAAAACTTTATAACACAGCCAGAGTAGAACGCAGGAGAGAAATTAAGAAAAATCTCTGGGCACAGTTACATGACAGCTGCCATAATAAAGACAGCGCTCTCTTTTGGCAAGTTATTAGATCCCCCTTCCTGGCTGACTCATTGATGGGACAGCACTTATATGTTGCAGTGATAGCAGATGAATGGGTCACTCATTTCTCCAAAATCTTCGGGAACTCTCAACTAGATCCTCCTGGGGAAGGTCAGAGCGGAGGCAGCAAGCCGGGCAGTAACAGCTACCTGATTAACATCTATTTCAACCACGCAGAGGTTGCTAAAGCTCTTAAGGCGTCTAAACCCGGCAAAGCACCTGGGCCTGATGGTGTCCCGCTGGATTTTTTTCTTCATAACTTCGAACTCTGGTCCCCACTTCTTACCCAGGTCTTGGCTGCAGCAACATCAATTGGGCTGATATATTCATGGTCGACATCTGTCCTGCTCCCTATCTTTAAAAAAGGCAACCCGCCTGCTAGAGGCCTATTTCCCTTCTGGCACTACCCAGTGCCAGGACGTGCATAAAAGTGACACCAGCTCCGGAGAGCGGGGCTTCGCCGCTTTGTCTGTTTGTAATTTCACCCGCTGACCTTGACCCTGTGCTGCATTTACTGGCTGTTGAGATCCTCAGCTCCCTCCGCCTGTCCCCCCCCCCCCGCCCAGCTGTTCTTACAAGATCCAGAGCGGGGCCGCCGAGTGGAGTGTGGCAAGGGGCTTCCTACAACTCCCGGCAGCCCTTGAGGCCTCCAGCGTCACTCCAGCGTCACTACCCAGCGCCAGGACGAGCATAAAAGTGACACCAGCTCCGGAGAGCGGGGCTTCGCCGCTTTGTCTGTTTGTAATTTCACCCGCTGACCTTGACCCTGTGCTGCATTTTACTGGCTGTTGAGACCCTCAGCTCCCCCCGCCTGCCTCCCGCCGCCCAGGTGCTCTTACAAGATCCAGAGCGGGCCGCCGAGTGGAGTGTGGCGAGGGGCTGCCTACAACTCCCGGCAGCCCTTGAGGTCTCCAGCGTCAATCCAGCATCACTACCCAGCGCCAGGACGAGCATAAAAGTGACACCAGCTCCGGAGAGCGGGGCTTCGCCGCTTTGTCTGTTTGTAATTTCACCCGCTGACCTTGACCCTGTGCTGCATTTTACTGGCTGTTGAGACCCTCAGCTCCCCCCGCCTGCCTCCCTCCGCCCAGCTGCTCTTACAAGATCCAGAGCGGGGCCGCCAAGTGGAGTGTGGCGAGGGGATGCCTACAACTCCTGCAGCCCTTGAGGTCTCCAGCGTCACTACCCAGTGCCAGGACGAGCATAAAAGTGACACCAGCTCCGGAGAGCGGGGCTTCGCCGCTTTGTCTGTTTGTAATTTCACCTGCTGACCTTGATCCTGTGCTGCATTTTACTGGCTGTTGAGACCCTCAGCTCCCCCCGCCTGCCTCCCGCCGCCCAGCTGCTCTTACAAGATCCAGAGTGGGGCCGCCGAGTGGAGTGTGGCGAGGGGCTGCCTACAACTCCCGGCCGCCCTTGAGGTCTCCAGCGTCACTACCCAGCGCCAGGACGAGCATAAAAGTGACACCAGCTCCGGAGAGCGGGGCTTCGCCGCTTTGTCTGTTTGTAATTTCACCCGCTGACCTTAAGCCTGTGCTGCATTTTACTGGCTGTTGAGACCCTCAGCTCCCCCCGCCTGCCTCCCGCCGCCCAGGTGCTCTTACAAGATCCAGAGCGGGGCCGCCGAGTGGAGTGTGGCGAGGGGCTGCCTACAACTCCCGGCAGCCCTTGAGGTCTCCAGCGTCACTCCAGCATCACTACCCAGCGCCAGGACGAGCATAAAAGTGACACTAGCTCCGGAGAGCGGGGCTTCGCCGCTTTGTCTGTTTGTAATTTCACCCGCTGACCTTGACCCTGTGCTGCATTTTACTGGCTGTTGAGACCCTCAGCTCCCCCCGCCTGCCTCCCTCCGCCCAGCTGCTCTTACAAGATCCAGAGCGGGGCCGCCAAGTGGAGTGTGGCGAGGGGATGCCTACAACTCCTGCAGCCCTTGAGGTCTCCAGCGTCACTACCCAGTGCCAGGACGAGCATAAAAGTGACAACAGCTCCGGAGAGCGGGGCTTCGCCGCTTTGTCTGTTTGTAATTTCACCTGCTGACGTTGATCCTGTGCTGCATTTTACTGGCTGTTGAGACCCTCAGCCCCCCCGCCTGCCTCCCGCCGCCCAGCTGCTCTTACAAGATCCAGAGTGGGGCCCCCAAGTGGAGTGTGGCGAGGGGCTGCCTACAACTCCCGTTAGCCCTTGAGGTCTCCAGCGTCACTACCCAGCGCCAGGACGAGCATAAAAGTGACACCAGCTCCGGAGAGCGGGGCTTCGCCGCTTTGTCTGTTTGTAATTTCACCCGCTGACCTTGACCCTGTGCTGCATTTTACTGGCTGTTGAGACCCTCAGCTCCCCCGCCTGCCTCCCGCCGCCCAGCTGCTCTTACAAGATCCAGAGCGGGGCCGCCGAGTGGAGTGTGGCGAGGGGCTACCTACAACTCCCGGCAGCCCTTGAGGTCTCCAGCGTCACTCCAGCGTCACTACCCAGCGCCAGGACGAGCATAAAAGTGACACCAGCTCCGTCTCGTGGGACGCCGGGCGAAGCCTGGGCCAAGGGCGGGCCCGCTGTTGCCCGTTAGTGACCTGTAAGGACCGAACCGGGCTACCCCCCTTTAGTTCATCATAAGGATTCTCTGGAATACTGACTGATCCTCAGATCAGGCCAACATGACCCGAGGCACCAGGAGTAAAACCAAATCTCATTAAGTGTCACCCAGCTCACAGGTCGGATTGACCAATTTATTTCACGAACTAATCAGGTCATCGACCAGAGTATCTCCCTGCTGGAGCGCAGGGTATCCCTAGACCTCGTAAACGCTAAACGCTCTTCTATGGGCCTTTTGGCCACAGTGGCTTCTCCCATCCAGCAAGGCCCCAATACCCCTTCGTTGCTACCATCCATAACCGTTGCAGAAATCCACACAGTTCCCTGTTCGGTGGATCTCTCAGCAACTCAATCTCTGTCGGACTCCCTCCTGTCAGTGGACCTCGAAACCACCCCTGACTTAGAGCTCCCCAAACTCAGGAGTCATTTCCAGATAACCAGTCTCTTGGGGTTAGGGAGGGCGCCGTTCCAAAACGGGGGAACGGAAAGATAAATGGTAATCTGGCTGGACCTGATGCCCCCATGTAGTCCGGGGGGGTGGGGGGCAGCCTGCTTTTCCTAGCTTAAATGTATCAAAGGCCAATAATCCCCCAGCGATTAATATAGATAACTTACCTGATAATCTTTCCATCATGGGCCAGCCGGGGGGTACTTGCAGGGCCTGTAACACCATCCCGCTTTTATTAACTAGCATCAAGGAGTTCCTTATACACTACTTAAAACCTCTGGAATCTAGTTTGAGGCACCTCGAAAAACAGATAGCATTGCTATCCGATACACCACCTACCCAGTCCAGTTTAGATCAAACAAAACAGGGGATGGGGAAATCCAAACGTCCAATAAAAGCTCCTCAAATGGCCCTACCAGGTCCTTGTAGTAAACCGATTACAGCCGCTAACCCATCCAACACGCAACCTAAGCACATTGCTCCATCAGCCCCTTCGCACGTAAACTCTGATGTGGGCGCGTCCATGACCAGAACGGTCACTGTTCCGTCCCAGATCCCCCCAGGATCTGCGAAAAGTATTAACCAAGTCGCCCACGAAAAACAGACACCTTTACCTCCTAAAACGCCGGGATGAAAATCCTCTGAGGTAGAAAAAAGGGGAGTACGGCCAAGGTGCCCCATACATCTTCCACCCGAGGCATCCCCTTACACGGTCATTCTCACCGGTGTTCCTGAACTACCTGATGGCACTGACGAACCTTCTTGGTCTCTCAAAAACAAGGTTTTGCAGTGGCTCAGTCTAAATAGGCCATTACAGCCCCGTCATTCAAGTAGAATCTCTACAGTCCGTAGAGTAACCTGGATAGGGGATGAACGTAAATCAATACAAGATGATTGCATCATAGTAAACTGTGATGACCCAACCACAGTTGACTATATTTGCTCCTGGCCAACACTGGAAAAAAAGGGTGGAATTGATGCCCAACATCTCTCCTTTTTTTACCCTCCAGTGAATACCTATCAATACTTCCCTATTTCAAACTGGCAACAACCACCCGAAGGGCACTGGAACCAGGTAGGTCATAGATACAGAAATAGGAGCAGAGACTGTCAGTCACAGTTCTGGCATCCAGGCAGGACCCACTTCTCTATGGAGGGATGGCAGGGTTTTCCAACCAGAAATCGCTATGACTGCTTGGAAATGGTAGACTGACCGAACGCAACGAGCGCGAATCAGGCCCCTATAGCTTCTGGTGTTCCTTTTAGCCCCGGTACACAATTAAGTTTGTCTAAACGTCATACCTTCTTACAATTAACTTCGTCCATCTCAAATGTAAATGAGATTAGAACTATGATAGAACCCTCTCATGTCATCCCCAATGTGATGATGGATAGACTCCCGGAGGCTCCTACCGGAATAAACGTCCCAAATTTCCACCAGATTAAAGACTCTGATAAAAATAAGCTAGGGATTGTGGCCCCATCGGTGTGTCAGCTTACGCGCACTTCCGATCTTTTGTTACCTGAAACCCTACCATCTCAGCCAAACGACCATCTTCATATCGTAAATCTGAGCTTTTCAATCTTGTATTGGAATGTTGCAGGTTTACGTGCTAAAAAGTCTCCGCAACCGTGGCTGGATACGGTAACTGAACACCAAATAGTCTGTCTTCAAGAAACATGGTCAACCGTACCATATCATTTAGTGGGCTACAAAACATTTCACATCCCAGCCAGTCAGGGAGTCATGGGTAGACCAAAGGGAGGATTGGCAGTTTATGTCGCCAATACATTGTCTCCCATAACTATACGTAGGTCCAAAGAAGACCCGAGTTATCAAATTCTGTAACTAAATTTTAATAAAAATAGTACTTATATCCTGGTTAATTACTATAATGATTTTGGAACAATGGATTGTATAAAAACCCTTAACCCTTTCGATGCTCATGACGAGCTCAGCTCGTCATGATGCACAGTTGAGCTGTGCTGATGACGAGCTGAGCTCGTCATGAATACAGCCTGAGGGCAATTTCCAGCACAGGGGGGGAAAACGCCTAGCAGCCAAGGTGTTAATGAAATTACCACTTTTCTAGTTACCTTGCATAATGAACTTCAGACAACCCCAGTATATATGATCTGGGGTGGTGATTTTAATCTTCCACTATGCACTAATTACAAAAACGGAAACTGTGGCCTATTGGATGAACATGGTAGCCCATTGTCCCATTTTGAACACTCTATCTGCGGAAATAAATTAAACGAGTCCCTCTTCTCATTAGAGCTTGATTTTGTAAATGATCTAGTAGAACCTCCAACCGATTTTCCACCAACTTTCCACGGCAGGGGGTCCTCCACTACTATTGATTATATCATGTTGTCCCAGAGCCTGAAGGGTCAAGTGGCAAATTTTTATACCGGGACTGACGTTAGCAGTGACCATTTCCCCATCAGCGTTACAGTTGTACCCAAAAATGTTTCTTTACACTCTAACATCACCAGCCAGTTAACACAAAGCTCATTAACTATGAACAAGACGAATGGTTACACAGTTAAATGGGCAAAGGTGGATCCAGCCGTAATCACTGAGAGGGTTCTTGTAAAAGCTAGACCCTGGGTTCTTGACTGCCTAACTACAGATTCCTCTCCCCAAACAATCATGGCCAGCTTCCAGAAAATTCTGGAGGTAATCAGAGAGGAGTTCACAGGCAAGCATAAAAATAAAAAGTGTACCTCCAAGAGATGGTTCAATACAAAGTGTCGCAAGGCTCTTTCAAATCTAAAGGCAGCCCTCCGTAGACCCACGAGGGACATTTCGGAAATTTCCAGCTTAAGAAAACTTTATAACACAGCCAGAGTAGAACGCAGGAGAGAAATTAAGAAAAATCTCTGGGCACAGTTACATGACAGCTGCCATAATAAAGACAGCGCTCTCTTTTGGCAAGTTATTAGATCCCCCTTCCTGGCTGACTCATTGATGGGACAGCACTTATATGTTGCAGTGATAGCAGATGAATGGGTCACTCATTTCTCCAAAATCTTCGGGAACTCTCAACTAGATCCTCCTGGGGAAGGTCAGAGCGGAGGCAGCAAGCCGGGGAGTAACAGCTACCTGATTAACATCTATTTCAACCACGCAGAGGTTGCTAAAGCTCTTAAGGCGTCTAAACCCGGCAAAGCACCTGGGCCTGATGGTGTCCCGCTGGACTTTTTTCTTCATAACTTCGAACTCTGGTCCCCACTTCTTACCCAGGTCTTGGCTGCAGCAACATCAATTGGGCTGACATATTCATGGTCGACATCTGTCCTGCTCCCTATCTTTGAAAAAGGCAACCCGCCTGCTAGAGGCCTATTTCCCTTCTGGACTCCATGGGTAAAGTTGCGGGTCGGATGGTACTGGATCGACTTCAAGTATGGGCCCAAACCAATAACATCATGACCGACCTGCAATACGGTTACCAGAAGGGCCTTGGGACTGTGGAGCAGGCCCTGAATCTTGCCCTCTTGATCGGGAAGTACGTGGGAGCCAAAGGAGGTAACATCTTTCTCGTATACGTTGACCTCAGTGCAGCGTTTGACTGCGTCCTGCACTTTAAACTCTGGGCTATTCTTAGGGACCTTGGGGTCGACCCAGCCCTCATAGTTTTCCTCCGAGAACTCTACTCCGACGCAACGGCGTGTGTCAGATTTGGAGTCAATGGCGATCTTTCTCCATCTTTTTCCATTGGAAAAGGGGTAAGGCAGGGATGCGTACTGGCTCCCTTCTTGTTTAATCTCTATACCAATGGACTCGAGCTGGCCATGCTAGAAGGGAGCCAGGATTTACCCCAGATTAACCATCGCCCTATACCAACACTGCTATATGCAGATGACTTGGTCATCATCGCCAGAACATTGAATCAATTACAAAAACAACTTAATAAATATTGCTCTTTTATTGGCTCTCTCGGCCTTAAAGTCAACATAAAAAAGACTTTTACTATGCACATCGGCCCCAAGGTCAAGAATCCCAAACCAATTTTTGTCGAAAAAACAAGGCTGGAAAAAACATCTGCCTATCCTTACTTAGGCATACTGGTGGACGACTCCTTAAGCTGGCGACAGGCCACGGCTAGCAGAAAACTCCTTTTCCAGCGAGCAACAACGGCCCTGGTCTTCTTTTCCAGGACACTTGGCAAACCTGCGCCCACTGAACTTCTCAAGATCTACTACGCAAAATGCCATAGCGTGGCTGCCTATGGCGCGGGTGTCTGGGGTTACGGCCCAATAGATCCAATCCGGACAATAGAGAATGGGTTCGTTAAATATCTGTTGGCTCTTCCACAAAGTGCCCCGACCTATGCTTCCCACAATGAGCTAGGCATGGATTACATCATTGATACCATACGTTCCCAACCAATTCTTCTATGGCATCGCATATATGGACAAAAACTGAGTGCCATTTAACACGTTCTCTGATTAAGGACTGCATGGATCTATCAAATTGGCGAAGGATTCCCTGGCTAGTTTACGTGGGGAATTTCTTTAAAGACCTTGGACGAAGCTCCTACTTCGATGACCCACCTAGTGTGGAGGACATCTCGAGAAAGGAGTTTAAAAAGATCTGTTTGGATCACCTAAGAGAACTTCGCAGCTCAACCGAGATTCTAAAACCTTCTAACTCTCAAATTTGTGCAATTCAAACTGATAAAGGTATGCAACCATATTTATCGTATTATCTGTCCAATTATAGGAAATATCTCCTGACAAGATTCCGCTTCAATTCTTTTTTCCGTTTAGTTTCCTTCCCCCAAACACAGAACTGGTCGAGTGCCATCACGAACTGTCCATGTGATGGTGTATCTACCCAGTCAACAATCCATATTATTTTCTTTTGTAAATTCTACAAACTACCTCGAAAATCCTGGATTCCACCAGTCCTTCGCTCAATTAGCCAAAGGTCATGCTATCCAGCATTTTCCTCTTTACAGCTCTTGGACTCAGTACATTTCGCAAAGTGCATAGCTACCTTTTTAAAAGCCAGCATTAACATACGTCATGCTCTTGATTGATTAACTCTCCTCAATGATTGCGTATCTTATTTATTTATTTATTTTTATTTTTCTTTTTATGCAAAAATAATTGTATTTATTATTTTTTAAGTCTTAATTTTACTTTTGCACTACATATATTATTTTACTAATATAACCTGTATTTTTCTGTCTTTTGATCCTTCTTCAGTAATACCGTTTCTGCCCCTTCCTATATCGGGTAGATTTACTTTTTACTTTTTGTTTTATATTTTGCTGCAATTTACTGTTTTATCTTTGTACTTTTTATGGTTGCAAACAAGTGGTAACCGAATAAAAGATAATGAAACGATAAATGACATTTTAACCATTCCGTGCGAGAACCTGCTGCGAAGAGATTGCAGGGCGACACTTAAAGAAGGGAGTTGGAGGTGTTGGGTATGGTTCTCGGTTGGTGTGAATTGAACCCAATGAACATTCAAATAACTCTTACCTGAATATGTTCTTCATTATTGGACATCTTAACACATTTACATGGGAGCGCCGGGCAACCACACCACCGAGCCCCCCTTCATGGCTCCAGCCCTAGTCGGTCTCCATCAGGGGAAAACTATTTCCTTAAAGATATGCATGTTGTGGAACAAAGTAAACAGGCCAATACGAAGAGGATATTGATTGTTTCTAAATGCTGGGTCAGTTAGTGGTTGCAGAGAATATAATATCAGAAGCTTTTAAAATGTCTACGACAAGCTTGTACCTAAACTAGTGTAGAATCGCTATGTTGTGCAAGGGCCAAATTAGAACTAGAATGCATATTGCATACTAACCTTTCCATACGACGTGCATACGTTACGATTTGTAACGTTAAAAGGCATAAAGCTGCATGTTACTCGAATATTTCTGATCTTTTATGAGCTAATAAGGTACAATTTGTTTTTCAGCCTCAGTTGCAGTAAGTAGCATTGTTTGCCCTTAATATGATTTCAGGAGGCAGCCAAAATCTGTTCTTACTGCACACTAAATCTCCTCCTATAAAATCCCCGAAGTTGGAGGACTATATGTTAGGTCAAAATGTAAGCAGCAAGAGGATGAAAATGTGGGGAAGTGAATTCTGTAAGAAAAAGAAATAATAAGGTAGGGTCAATGCTACTTTGAGAAGACAGAGGAAATGAGACAGAAGTACCTGAACGCTCATCGATCAGAACGGTATTGCTGTCCCTGAGGGGCACCAACGAAGATAATTAGAACCCAATTTATACTTCTGACTTTATAGAGAACAAAATCATATTTTAATACAGAAATACGCACGACTACTTTTAGAAAGTACTGAACATTTGCTTTTTTGATACTTATGGATAATTCTGCTACTAGTTAGTAACTCTTGAGGCGGAAGCCGGGAGGTTTGTTTTTAAAGTTTTAAAATTGTGTTTCCTTGCCATAATCCTGCACGCTACTTTGCACAGCTGCATATTTTGCATATTTGCACAGTTCTTTCCTCTCACCTGTATCTGTCGACTAGGAACAGATCAGGGACGCTAGGCAACACCGGGGACTGCCGCCGAATACCGCCGCCATCTTCGAGGTATTTCGGAGCGGGCAGCGGGCTAGTTGTTGGGTGTAGTATCAGTATAAAAGACGCCCACTCCCATTGCCCTGATTAATTCTGCTACTAGTTAGTAACTCCTGAGGCGGAAGCCGGGAGGTTTGTTTTTAAAGTTTTAAAATTGTGTTTTCTTGCTATAATCCTGCGCGCTATTTTGCACAGCTGCATATTTTGCATATTTGTACAGTTCTTTCCTCTCACCTGTATCTGTCGACTAGGAACAGATCAGGGACGCTAGGCAACACCGGGGACTGCCGCCGATTACCGCCGCCATCTTCGAGGTATTTCGGAGCGGGCAGCGGGCTAGTTGTTGGGCGTAGTATCATTATAAAAGACGCCCACTCCCATTGCCCTGATTAATTCTGCTACTAGTTAGTAACTCCTGAGGCGGAAGACGGGAGGTTTGTTTTTAAAGTTTTAAAATTGTGTTTCCTTGCCATAATCCTGCGCGCTACTTTGCAAAGCTGCATATTTTGCATATTTGCACAGTTCTTTCCTCTCACCTGTATCTGTCGACTAGGAACAGATCAGGGATGCTAGGCAACACCGGGGACTGCCACCGAATACCGCCGCCATCTTCGAGGTATTTCCTAGTGGGCAGCGAGCTAGTTGTTGGGCGTAGTATCAGTACAAAAGACGCCCACTCCCATTGCCCTGATTAATTCTGCTGTTAGTTAGTAACTCCTGAGGCGGAAGCCGGGAGGTTTGTTTTTAAAGTTTTAAAATTGTGTTTCCTTGCCATAATTGTGCGCTAATTTGCACAGCTGCATATTTTGCATATATGCACAGTTCTTTCCTCTCACCTGTATCTGTCGACTAGGAACAGATCAGGGACGCTAGGCAACACCGGGGACTGCCGCCGATTACCGCCGCCATCTTCGAGGTATTTCGGAGCGGGCAGCTGGCTAGTTGTTGGGCGTAGTATCAGTATAAAAGAGGCCCACTCCCATTGCCCTGATTAATTCTGCTACTAGTTAGTAACTCCTGAGGCGGAAGCTGGGAGGTTTGTTTTTAAAGTTTTAAAATTGTGTTTCCTTGCCATAATCCTGCGCGCTACTTTGCACAGCTGCATATTTTGCATATTTGCACAGTTCTTTCCTCTCACCTGTATCTGTCGACTAGGAACAGATCAGGGACGCTAGGCAACACCGGGGACTGCCGCCGAATACCGCCGCCATCTTCGAGGTATTTCGGAGCAGGCAGCGGGCTAGTTGTTGGGTGTAGTATCAGTATAAAAGACGCCCACTCCCATTGCCCTGATTAATTCTGCTACTAGTTAGTAACTCCTGAGGCGGAAGCCGGGAGGTTTGTTTTTAATGTTTTAAAATTGTGTTTTCTTGTCATAATCCTGCGCGCTACTTTGCACAGCTGTATATTTTGCATATTTGCACAGTTCTTTCCTCTCACCTGTATCTGTTGACTAGGAACAGATCAGGGACGCTAGGCAACACCAGGGACTGCCGCCGATTACCGCCGCCATCTTCGAAGTATTACGGAGCGGGCAGCGGGCTAGTTGTTGGGCGTAGTATCAGTACAAAAGACGCCCACTCCCATTGCCCTGATTAATTCTGCTACCAGTTAGTAACTCCTGAGGCGGAAGCCGGGAGGTTTGTTTTTAAAGTTTTAAAATTGTGTTTCCTCGCCATAATCCTGCGCGCTACTTTGCACAGCTGCATATTTTGCATATTTGCACAGTTCTTTCCTCTCCAATGTATCTGTCGACTAGAAACGAATATATGATGACATTCCACATTCAAAAATCCCGCATACCATGACTCCGCATTATTTACAACACTGAGCCATTACTTCGCAGTACAATCACTCTGCAAAATTTAACCCCGCATATAACTTTACAACGCATGCCTTTACAACGCAAAGTTAACAACAAGGGGTGGTGATGGACAGAGTTTCTGAATTAAGCAGAATACTCTCACCCAGTCAAGAGATCAGGGCTAGATCCAACACCGTTTTTTTAGCTCACTGCACCATCCCAGCTCAGAACCTGGCTATATACAAATTAGTCTGTTCCTGTCCCAGTGCATGATGGGAACAGGGCAAACCAAACTAACAAGCCAATTCTTACACTGTGAAGGAAACAAGCTACTCAATAACGGTGATGGATCAAGCCCTGATCTTTGGACTGGGTAAGAGTGGTCTGCTTAATTCAGACACTCTGTTCATCACCACCCCCTTTTTTGAATCGTTTTTGGCCACTATAGGCGTGGCAGGGTATACTCAGACATGAGTCCCTTGCTCACTGCACCATCAGGATTCAAGCAAGCCGGGCCGACGACGGCTGAAATGCCAGAAACCGGTCCCCGGAAGCTTGTCTCCTTTCTGGTGAAGAATTGGCTTGGTAGTTTAGTCTGCCCTGTTCCCATGATGCACTGGGCCAGGGACAGACTGGTTTGCATATAGCCAGGTTCTGAGCTGGGATGGTGCAGTGAGCTAAATAACGGTGATGGATCAAGCCCTGATCTTTGGACTGGGTAAGAGTGGTCTGCTTAATTCAGACACTCTGTTCATCACCACCCCCTTTTTTGAATCGTTTTTGGCCACTATGGGTGTGGCAGGGTATACTCAGACATGAGTCCCTTGCTCACTGCACCATCAGGATTCAAGCAAGCCGGGCCGACGACGGCTGAAATGCCAGAAACCGGTCCCTGGAAGCTTGTCTCCTTTCTGGTGAAGAATTGGCTTGGTAGTTTAGTCTGCCCTGTTCCCATTATGCACTGGGCCAGGGACAGACTGATTTGAATAGCCAGGTTCTGAGCTGGGATGGTGCAGTGAGCTAAATAACGGTGATGGATCAAGCCCTGATCTTTGGACTGGGTAAGAGTGGTCTGCTTAATTCAGACACTCTGTTCATCATCACCCCCTTTTTTTAATCGTTTTTGGCCACTATAGGTGTGGCAGGGTATACCCAGACATGAGTCCCTTGCTCACTGCACCATCAGGATTCAAGCAAGCCGGGCCGACGACGGCTGAAATGCCAGAAACCGGTCCCCGGAAGCTTGTCTCCTTTCTGGTGAAGAATTGGCTTGGTAGTTTAGTCTGCCCTGTTCCCATGATGCACTGGGCCAGGGACAGACTGATTTGCATATAGCCAAGTTCTGAGCTGGGATGGTGCAGTGAGCTAAATAACGGTGATGGATCAAGCCCTGATCTTTGGACTGGGTAAGAGTGGTCTGCTTAATTCAGACACTCTGTTCATCACCACCCCCTTTTTTGAATAATTTTTGACCGCTATAGGTGTGGCAGGGTATACTCAGACATGAGTCCCTTGCTCACTGCACCATCAGGATTCAAGCAAGCCGGGCCGACGACGGCTGAAATGCCAGAAACCGGTCCCCGGAAGCTTGTCTCCTTTCTGGTGAAGAATTGGCTTGGTAGTTTAGTCTGCCCTGTTCCCATTATGCACTGGGCCAGGGACAGACTGATTTGCATATAGCCAGGTTCTGAGCTGGGATGGTGCAGTGAGCTAAATAACAGTGATGGATCAAGCCCTGATCTTTGGACTGGGTAAGAGTGGTCTGCTTAATTCAGACACTCCGTTCATCACCACCCCCTTTTTTTTAATCGTTTTTGGCCACTATAGGTGTGGCAGGGTATACTCAGACATGAGTCCCTTGCTCACTGCACCATCAGGATTCAAGCAAGCCGGGCCGACGACGGCTGAAATGCCAGAAACCGGTCCCCGGAAGCTTGTCTCCTTTCTGGTGAAGAAATGGCTTGGTAGTTTAGTCTGCCCTGTTCCCATGATGCACTGGGCCAGGGACAGACTGATTTGCATATAGCCAGGTTCTGAGCTGGGATGGTGCAGTGAGCTAAATAACGGTGATGGATCAAGCCCTGATCTTTGGACTGGGTAACAGTGGTCTGCTTAATTGAGACACTCTGTTCATCACCCCCCCCCCCTTTTTTTAATCGTTTTTGGCCACTATAGGTGTGGCAGGGTATACTCAGACATGAGTCCCTTGCTCACTGCACCATCAGGATTCAAGCAAGCCGGGCCGACGACGATTGAAATGCCAGAAACCGGTCCCCGGAAGCTTGTCTCCTTTCTGGTGAAGAATTGGCTTGGTAGTTTAGTCTGCCCTGTTCCCATGATGCACTGGGCCAGGGACAGACTGATTTGCATATAGCCAGGTTCTGAGCTGGGATGGTGCAGTGAGCTAAATAACGGTGATGGATCAAGCCCTGATCTTTGGACTGGGTAAGAGTGGTCTGCTTAATTCAGACACTCTGTTCATCACCACCACCTTTTTTGAATCGTTTTTGGCCACTATAGGTGTGGCAGGGTATACTCAGACATGAGTCCCTTGCTCACTGCACCATCAGGATTCAAGCAAGCTGGGCCAACGACGGCTGAAATGCCAGAAACCGGTCCCCGGAAGCTTGTCTCCTTTCTGGTGAAGAATTGGCTTGGTAGTTTAGTCTGCCCTGTTCCCATGATGCACTGGGCCAGGGACAGACTGATTTGCATATAGCAGGGTTCTGAGCTGGGATGGTGCAGTGAGCTAAATAACGGTGATGGATCAAGCCCTGATCTTTGGACTGGGTAAGAGTGGTCTGCTTAATTCAGACACTCTGTTCATCACCACCTCCTTTTTTTAATTCCCCCCTTTTTTGAATCGTTTGCAACGCAAAGGCATGTGTGGTGAAGTTATATGACGGGTAAAGTTAGAAAATGTACTTACACTATATATAAATATGTATATATATATATATATATATATATATACATATATATATATATATATATATATATATATATATATATATATATATATATATATAGATAGATAGATATATCTATATACATACAAATAAAAATAAATATATATAAACCAAATAAAGCATATGTATATAAATAAATACATATTTTACATTTATATTTTTTTTAAAAAATTTTTAAAAAAATATATATATATACAATTTTTAAAAATACACGTATCACCCTAAAAACGAATACCACCCTGCTCCCTTAAAATACCCCAGCACCCCAAAATCCAAACCCACCCTTACTCCTTAAAATACCCCAACACCCTTAAACACGAACCCATCTTAACCCTATAAATATACCCTGTACCCCAAAACCCAAACCTACCCCATAACCCTAAAAATACCCCTGTACCCCAAAACCCAAGCCTATCCCTGAACCCTAAAAATACCCCTGTACCCCAAAACCCAAACCTACCCCTGAACCCTAAAAATACCCCAATACCCCAAAACCCAAACCTACCCCTGAACCCTAAAAATACCCCAATAACCCAAAACCCAAACCTAACCCTGAACCCTAAAAATACCCCTGTACCCCAAAACCCAAACCTACCCCTGAACCCTAAAAATACCTCAATACCCCAAAACCCAAACCTACCCCTGACGCCTAAAAATACCCCTGTTCCCCAAAACCCAAACCTACCCATGAAACCTAAAAATACCCCTGTACCCCAAAACCAAACCTACCCCTGAACCCTAAAAATACCACTGTACCCCAAAACCCAAACCTACCCCTGAACCCTAAAAATACCCCTGTACCCCAAAACCCAAACCTACCCATGAAACCTAAAAATACCCCTGTACCCCAAAACCCAAACCTACCCCTGAACCCTAAAAATACCCCTGTACCCCAAAACCCAAACCTACCCCTGAACCCTAAAAATGCCCCTGTACCCCAAAACCCAAACCTAGCCCTGAAACCTAAAAATACCCCTGTACCCCAAACCCAAACCTTGCTCTAAACCCTAAAAATACCCCTGTACCCCAAAACCCAAACCTAGCTCTAAACCCTAAAAATACCCCTGTACCCCAAAACCCAAACCTAGCTCTAACCCAAAAAATACCCCAATACCCCAAAACCCAAACCTACCCCTGAACCCTAAAAATACCCCAATAACCCAAAACCCAAACCTAACCCTGAACCCTAAAAATACCCCTGTACCCCAAAACCCAAACCTACCCCTGAACCCTAAAAATACCTCAATACCCCAAAACCCAAACCTACCCCTGACGCCTAAAAATACCCCTGTTCCCCAAAACCCAAACCTACCCATGAAACCTAAAAATACCCCTGTACCCCAAAACCAAACCTACCCCTGAACCCTAAAAATACCCCTGTACCCCAAAACCCAAACCTACCCCTGAACCCTAAAAATACCCCTGTACCCCAAAACCCAAACCTACCCATGAAACCTAAAAATACCCCTGTACCCCAAAACCCAAACCTACCCCTGAACCCTAAAAATACCCCTGTACCCCAAAACCCAAACCTACCCCTGAACCCTAAAAATGCCCCTGTACCCCAAAACCCAAACCTAGCCCTGAAACCTAAAAATACCCCTGTACCCCAAAACCCAAACCTACCCCTGAAACCTAAAAATACCCCTGTACCCCAAAACCCCAAAATACCCCTGAACCCTAAAAATACCCCTGTACCCCAAACCCAAACCTTGCTCTAAACCCTAAAAATACCCCTGTACCCCAAAACCCAAACCTAGCTCTAAACCCTAAAAATACCCCTATACCCCAATACCCCTACCTATCCCTTAACCCTTAAATACCCCTGCACCCCATAAACAAAACCAACCCTTAAAATACCCCTGAACCCCAAAAACATATACTCCAACACCCCCAAACTAAAATCATATACTTACCATACACTTAAATATAAAAAACATATGCTTTTACCAATCATGCTTTTACAACGAATTTCGTTGTAAAAGCATGCGTGGTAAAAGCATATAATATATAATGGCATGCGTTGTAAAATATTGCTGAGTAACAGTACCTGCGTTATCATGAGGAGTAAGGGTATGCGGAGTAAAAAATACGGAGTGACGGTGTTTTACCCTAGAAACAGATCAGGGACGCTAGGCAACACCGGGGACTGCCGCCGCATACCGCTGCCATCTTCTCGGTTTTTCGGAGCGGGCTAGTTGTTGGGTGTGGTATCAGTATAAATGGTTCCCCCTGCGAGTACGCGCCGAAGGTGCGCGAAAGGTAAGCCTGTATGCGCCCGTCCGTGCCGGGATCAGGCCAAGTGCCTTGGTCCCGGTGTCATCTCTGCCCAACACTAATTATCTTGAAGAACGGGTGGATGGAGAGACCACGGCTGCTTCAACTGATAATAGCTTTCGCCCTTTACTTAGATATAACTCTGAGCAGCTTAGGGCTCTAAGAATCCCACAAGCAGCACAATGTAATACATTTCATCTGAGGGATGTAATTACACCCTGCCATAATTGCAGCTTCTCAGTATCTTTGGAGGGCAAGAATACTGGGATTAGAGGGAAAGATAAGAGCTATGTTGGTCAATCTAAATCTAAAACTTTCTATTTCCTTAGTCTAAATTGTAGATCCCTACCTAAACATAAATTGGAGATTTTTAACTTATTAACCCCTTCGCTGCTCATGACGAGCTCAGCTCGTCATGAGGCACGGTTGAGCTGTGCTGATGATGAGCTGAGCTCGTCATGAACAATGGGAAAACATAAGAGTCAGCATATGAGGAGAATTGCTGCAGCAGCGATGGTGTTAATAGATGAGAAACCTGACGGCCCTTTTTCTTACGGAAACTTGGCTCCACGAGAGCTCGGGACCGGAAATTGCAGTGGCAGTGCCTGACCACTATGCTATAGTAAGAATGGACCGTACAAACAAAACAGGAGGTGGGATACCTATTCTTTTTAAAAAAGAATATAGGTGTGATATCACGCACCTGCCATGCCCCAATTGTGAAGCAGCTACATTCAAACTTGCACTCACTCCCAACTTTATGCTATCTGGCATACCTATCTATCGTCCACCTGGCCCGGCCACTACTTGGACGGCAACCCTTCCAGAACTTATTGGGCCGCTAGTTATGAAGGCAGCCAACTTCTCCCTTATTGGAGATATTAACCTGCACTTAGAAAATCCAAATTGTACATCAGCTGCTGAATTTATTGCTGACTTAGCCTCCCTTAACTTAAACCTACTCAATTCGGGACCCACTCATAGTGCAGGTCACCTACTCGATCCTGTTTTTACCTTTCTTAAGGAAATTACTGTCCTTCCGGCACTACCGATCAGTTGGTCGGATCATTATTTGATTAGATTTTCGCTTCAAGTAGCCACATTGATGTCTGGGGGCTTATCGGAGCAACCCAAATTAATTAGGAACTGGAAAAAGCTTGATATTGACACTTTGAATTTTTTTTTTTAATTCGCACACTCCCTGCTCTAAACAATCTGTCCATTCCCTATCCACAGCAGTACAGAAATGGCTTATGACAGCAATAAACACCTGCCTGCCGCAAACTAAATTAAAATGCAAAGGTCATAGACCCCCCACCCCATAGTTCACGGAACTATTGAAATTAGAAAAAGCGAAATGTAAAACCTCTGAACGTGCCTGGAGGAAAACCTATGCACCAGAAGCGAAAAAAATGTACAAAAGTAAATTAAATAAATATCATAATCTTTGCAATAAGGCACAAGCTGATTTCGTGAGCTTCACCATTGCGGAGGCGCTAAATCGGTCAAAAGCTCTTTTTATAATGGTGAAGGAATTGGTGGCTGATTGGCCACTTTCTTTGTTAGTAAAGTGGACAAAATGTATCAAGTAATAGCAATGGCTCAGAACAGCTGCCTTTCAGCAGCCTCTTCCTCACGAGACCCCTCTACCCATTTCCCTTCCAAGCACATATACATATCTGCCTCTCAACATCTCAGCAGCTTTTTGGAGAGCTGGCCCAGGCTCAATACTAGCACTTTAATTAAACTACTTAATACAATCAAATCTTGCTCTCCAAATGACCCCCTACCTTGATGAGTACTTAAAAACTGCATACAGGATCATTGGACATCATTACAGACCTTCTCAATCAGTCTCTTCAAGAGGAGATTGTACCTAAGGAGTGGAAGCATGCTATGATTCATCCCCTATTAAAAAAAGGCTGGAGCTGACCCAAATCTTCCTTCAGATTTCCGGCCCATTTCTTTACTACCTGTGTTTTCAAAGATTTTGGAAAAGCATGTACATCACACTTTAACTGATTTTGTCACTGCCCAAGACTTACTGCCTCCCTGTCAATCAAGTTTTAGAGCTGGTTTTTCAACAGAAACCACCCTACTGGGAGTCATTGAGAATATTCCCCGTCTGTTGGATAGTGGCGAAACTGTGGCTCTAGTACTTTTAGATTTGAGTGCCGCATTCGATACGGTATCACATACCGTAATAATGCGCACATTTCATTTCTTAGGTATTCGGGGCCCGCAGTAAATTGGCTTAAATCCTTCTTGAGTGAGCAAACATTTCAAGTTTTTTCTCGCTCGGCCTGTTCAGATACCCAGGTCTTTGAACATGGTGTACCACAGGGCTCTATACTTAGTCTGTTATTATTTAATTTGTATATGAGCCCATTAGCGAAGGTGGTCAAAGAAGCAGGCCTACAAATGTATTCTTATGCTGATGATTCCCAGCTGTTTTTTTCGCTCTCCTCAGAAAATACTGACACCCCCTCCTTACTTAAAAGTGGTCTCACAAAAATTGCCGGTTGGATGCAGGACAATTTCCTCAAATTAAACGGGGAGAAAACTGAAGTGATGGTTCTTGGCAAAAACAAAAATTTGTGGGGCCCGCAGCATTGGCCGCAGGAAATGGGCCTGCTCCCTGTGCCGGTGCTACAGGCACGCAATCTTCGCATCATTATTGATACTCTCTCAACAGGCACCAGCAAGCTGTTAAAACCTCGGCTACATGTTTTGCCATTTTAAAATGGCTAAAAAAGATCTTCTGAATGTTGCCTGAACCGACAAAGAAAACTGTAATCAATGCCTTGATTACTTCAAGGCTTGATTATGGCAATGTGCTATACCTGGGGGCAAAGAAAGCTACAATTCGGAGACTGCAGACAGTTCAAAACTCAGCAGCCAGACTGCTATGTAAAATCCTGAGCACCACTTCTACTACTAAATATATTCGAGACCTTCACTGGCTAAGGATCAAAAATCTAATCAAGTTTAAAACTCTCTGCTTTATGCTCGAAATCTGTGCGGAAAAAGCCCCCAAATACCTCCAAACACTTGTGCGCCCTTACTGCCTTTCCCGTGCACTTCGCTCTTCCACGGCGAAGAGCTTTGTCATCCCTAAAATCAAACTGTCTCGCATGGGCGGCAAATCCTTTTTCTTCTTAGGGCCTAAGCTTTGGAACTCCATGCCACTTTCATCACGTAATGAGACCAATTACATGAGCTTTAGAAAAGCCTTAAAGACCTGGCTTTTTAACATCTAAACATTTCTTTCTGACTGGAGCATCATAGGAACATCTCATGAATGCGCCGGGGAACCCTTTGTGGGTAGCTGTTGCGCACTATAAATGCAAAGAATAATATTAATAATTATTGTGATATTACTATGTAAGACTGATGATTTTTTATTGATTTTTTTTATTAAGTTCTGTATTCATTATGGTTTTTCATATGTATTTCTATGTAAGCTTCAGAGAAGTAATAAATGAATGAATGAATGTATAAGATATTTTTTAATCTGCTATCTAAAAAATCACTGTTACTTTTTATTATAGTTTGACAGTTATGGCGCAAGTGTAGCTGCTGTAAATGAAAATATGCTGAAAATGATCAGCCTACTCAACACTGTAAGTTATTGTTTTTTTTTAACTTTTACCTAACACTTGTTGATGAGAGCTAGAGCTGGTGTAACCCCAGTGTAAATATAGTCTTTCTGACATACATTTCACCATGGACAGAGAAAACACTTGCCTACTCAGACCTTCTTGGCAAAGGTGAGCTAAAATGTGACTCAGTATATGGACTTCTATATTTTACAGTTTTAAGCATTACTGCTGTTCACAACAGTCTACTTGTTACCTACAGTGACCATTTGCAATAGTTCTTCAGCAGACAAGTTACTCACCTTTGGTTAAAAAAATAAAATAATAGGTGGACCCTTCATCTTCTTGTAGTTTCATCATAGTTTAAAATATCCTCAGGGATTGGGATAGATCTGGCAGACTTTCTATATCCTACAAATGGGCACGGGCGGTGTGGCCAAGACAGCCAGGATAGCGGACGCACTTCTCTAGTGCTCCGGTCGGCTGCCCGCAACACGGATGACTAACACAGCGAATACTGCCGTAAAACACCTCAAGTTCCGGTTAGAGACTCCCACGAACACCTCCGGTGCCCCGGAAAGTGACCACGCTCCTGCCACAAGCCCGGAATGACGAGCGACAACCGCCGGGACCCACCTATAATGGCGGCGCCCAGCACTTGAAGCCGGAGGACCCGAGCTACTGGTGCCTGCCTCCTGGTGATTCTGGCCAACGGTCCTATTACGCCCCGTGAGATACCCCGAGAGCCCTGTGAGCACTGCCGCCCCGACTGCGGGAACTGCGCGGCCGTGAGGGGCGAGATCCCAACGGTGGCAAGCCTTTCCTGCTCCTGACCCGCCTGGGCAGGCTAACGGGCTTGAGGAGCTCGCAGTGCCGGCGGCGAAGTGAGGGCTGGTCCCCATGAGTGGAGCCCCTGAATGTGCCCCTGTGTGCGTCCCTGAACACGCCCTTGCTGCCCCGAAGTCGCGGCGTTACCGATGGGTACTCGAGATGACGCGTGATAACAGGCACACAGGACCTCCTAAATGGCGCCATCCAGCTTGCCATGTCGGGGGGCCAGACGACGAGGCCTCTGACGCCAGAGGCAATGAGGAGATGATCCCGGTGATCACAGGAGACACCCTGAGCGGTTCACCCCCGGGAGCACCGCAGCCACCCACAGGTACACTGGCGCGGGGGCTCACACACGCTTTCAGAACTGGCGGTCCCTGATTGCCCGCGGCCCACCTGAGCAGCCCCGCACACCACCATCAGCACTGACGTCCCCGGCAGCCCCGATTGGAGATCGATGGGAGACAGAGAACCATCGGGTCGCCCCCCTGGAGGATTGCGGAGTCGCAGAATGTGCGTCACTGTGGGGGAGCGCATTAGACGGCGGCGAGCCCTCCCTCCCGGCCCCAGACCCACCCGGACACTCCGGAGAACATCAGGCATCACACACAGCGGCAACACTGACCCAGTGCTGGGCCCCTGAGAATCCCCCCACGACCCCCAGCGTTGGCGCTCCACTGACACAGGCCCACGAAGGAGCACTGCGCTCATCCGAATTGAGCAAACACAGGTCGCGACGTCTCTGGAAGACCCCACCGAGCCAAAAGGCCACCCGCGTCACCAATGGGGAGACCTCAGCGAACAGTGACCACGACGACAGCCCCGGCCCAGAGGCGCTCACCCTCCCCAGGCCCCTCGGGTAAGCCGAACACCGGAGGGCCAACGCAGGAGGTAGATATGTCAACCAAGCTGGCCAAAGTGTTAGCCGCCATTGAACACCCCCGGATGTCCATGGAGACCAAATTCGGAGAACTCGCTTCAGACATCACCCTCCTACGAGATGACCACAGGAAACTGCAAGATAGGGTGGGCCAAGGGGGACAAACGCTGCAGGAACTGAAACCACAGGTCCAATTAAACCAGAAAGCCATTAAAGAACTGCAGGACAAAGTCTACTTCCTAGAACAGAAGGCCGACGATTTGGAAGGCCGCTCCCGCCGGAGTAACATACGCCTGCTCAACTTACCGGAGTGAAAGGGACATATCCCATCCAATACATCGAAACATGGATAAAAACGTTCACCCGAATCCAAGACCTCACACCATTCTTCTCAGTGGAGAGAGCGCATAGGGTTCCGGCCCGAAGACCGCCTGCGGGCTCCCCACCCAGACCGTTTCTGCTAAAGCTGCTACACTACCAAGATAGAGACACAATCCTGCGGGCGGCCAGACAAGCAAAAACACTCAGGGTGGAAGACAAACACGTGATGGTGTTCCCGGACTCATTTATGGAGTCTCAACACACTTCTTTACGGATCCAGCTGAGGCGAGACAATGGCTGGACGGCCACAGCCAGGACCTGCCGGAGCGAGGGGCTACGCCATCGCGCTCCTCATCCAACAGACGGAGGCTGCGATCCAAGAAGGTCACCCTCAAGCAGATGAACCGCCCATTGACTCCCAACGCCAAACATTCCCCAGATCTGGAACAGATCATAGCAGATCAACGAAAGGCCTGCAGGCGGCGACTGAGGTCCGGCAGACAGAAGTCGATCTGGAAGTGGACCGTGGCCCCCACATCTTCACATCTGACGACGAGGATCAGAGCGACATCCGCACCTCCAGAGAGGGATCAGCCTCCCCGCCACTGGTAACTCCGCAGACGGCGGACACGCTCATCTGAATGGAGACGAACACAGAAGGCGGTAAGAACAGGGCACTCCCACAGGTTGGCCAACGGAGGACATCGCGGTTCTCCAACGAAGGTAATGGCAGTTGCGAGCACACTCACAGAGACATAACGCTGCGGGCAGCCCGACCCCGGGCCCACGACAGCAACGCAGCCCCACCTTCCATACCAAACGAACTAGAGACAGGACGAGATGTACGGTTTGGACTTATTGTGCCAAGCAATAGGCCCCTTTAGTTGGGACTGTTCCCTCGAACATTGTTCTTACTTTACCCCCTCTCCCATGCATCCCTAATACCTCAGCGGGAGTGGACAGCAGGTCTCCGAATAAAAATGTGTGGAGGGTTTGTGCGGGCGGGAGTGGCTCTGGTCATAGACCGCGAGATGGGGAAGTACCGACATACACGACTAGCTACCGCACATGACGAAAATCCCTAATACAGACATCACATTCATCACGCTAAATGTCAGAGGTCTGCACACGACGAGTAAGCGATACGCAGTCTATGCTTATCTAAAAAGACAGCAGGCACATATATCCCTCTTGCAAGAGACCCACTTGACGACGACGGAGGTTGGACGACTACAGAAAAAATGGAGGGGCATAGTATGTGCTACAGGGTATTCTGCATTTGCTAGGGGGACATTGATATGGGTTAGGCCAGGCGTCCCGTTCAGAGAGCAGACCAGGGTGGTGGATAAGGAGGGACGCTACGTGTTACTGGAGGGGCTGTTGGATGGACAGTCAGTTCTGATAGGCAGCATCGACGCCCCTAATGTAGAACAGAACGTATTTTGGAATCGCCTCACGAAAACATTGGCACACCACACCCATGCCCCCTGGATATTAGGAGGGGATTACAACTGTGTCCTGGGTACAACCCTCGATCGCTCCCGCACCCCGCCGACACCCTCACCGCTTTACAAACAAACGGACCTTTTTAATACATGGGTACAACACTGGGCATTGATTGACACATGGAGGGCGCTACACCCCATCACGAAACTGTATTAATTCCATTCCATTCCGCACGACCTCCGAGTACGTCTGGATAGATTCCTTTGCTCGGCAGCTCTGCACACTAAAGCACAACACACAGGCTATCTTGGAAGGGTGCTTTCAGACCACGATGCCCACGTACTGACACTCCGATGGAAACCACCCCACCCCCCAGTGACACCATGGAAACTCCCTCGGGAATGTCTCACGGACCAGGCATTCACACACGATCACGGGACACACCTGCAGGAACATTTCACTCTAAACGCAGGGACGGCATCCTCTAGGCTCATAGAATGGGACACACAAAAGTGACGGCAAGCGGCCACTGCGTACAACAGGTGGTGGGTGTGCGTAGGATCCTAGAGCGCACGCTACAAGACGCAGAATGCGCGTTAGCAACCCTACTAAAAGCGGATGACCGTGGCGAGGCGGCCCAGGAGCGCGTGGTCGAGGCCAAAACAAAGTACGCGGAAACATTGAGGGATTTACGCAAATATAACTTCAGGACCTATGCAGCCAGGGTACACCGGGAGGGCAACAGGGGGGGGAACACTTCTAGCATGGTTAGCTCAACAGGACCCCGATCTAAAACCCATCACAGAAACCAATGATCAGTCCGGTCGGCTCAAAGCCTCTAAACTCGCAATCATGCAAGTATTCTACACATATTACTTCCACATATACCAAGCCCTGAGGAAGGGAGATCCCCACGCGATAGACATATTCTTCCTCACTCTGCCAATCCCCCAAGTCTCGCCAGACGTTCAGAAGGACCTTGACCAAAAAATAAGACCTGCCGAGATTAAGATAGCGATAGGAACACTAGCCAGAAACAAGGCCCCGGGAATGGACGGCTTCCCCCTCGAATACTATCGTACATTCTCGACAGACCTAACCCCACGATTGGTCATTATGTTTGAGGACTCGCTCAAGACGGGGGTCTTGCCCAGATCCCTCAGGGAATCGGTAATAGTCACATTTCTGAAACCACACAGGGACCCCAAGCTCCCGTCGTCCTACAGACCGATCACGCTACTCAACGTGGACTGCAAAATCTTAGGTAAAATGCTAGTAGAAAGATATGCCCAGGTCCTACCCCAACTGGTCCATCCCGACCAGAGTGGGTTTTTGCCAAACCGCAACACGTCTCACAATCTCCGCAGACTATTTCATATCCAGGACACGACATGAGATCGGTTCCCTAACGCAGCCTGCCTCATATTAGACCTCGAAAAGGCATTCAACACTCTCCTATGGCCATACCTGTTCGAGGTCCTCAGGAAGAACAATTTTGGCCCGTGCCTGACAGCATACACCAGGCTCCTATATACGCACCTCACATCCAGAGTCCGGATGGGAGAGTTACATTTCCTCGGAGATCGCGGTAGAGAGAGGGACCAGACAGGGGTGCCCGCTGTCACCCCTCCTGGTCGCCCTAGCGGTTGAACCCCTAGCAATTCGCCTGCGACAGGAGGGCGCGGACTGGGGAATTCCCCTGGCGCACACATGGCACTGCGTGTCCCTATACGCAGACGACCTCTTAATCTACGTTAGGGATGCTACGAGCGACCTGACCCGCATCTGGACAACGTTGGAGGAATGCACGGACATTTCGGGCCTTAGGGTCAACTGGGGTAAGTCCTCACTGTACCCGCTGAGCTCCCGTATGGCCCCATTTGAAGCCCAAATAGGCACCCGCTCACTTGCATGGAATACAGAGGCTCCCCGCTATTTGGGAGTGCGATTGTACCACACCCCAGAAGACCTATACGAGGGAAATCATCGTAAAGTCCTAGCCGGACTACAGTCAGCAGTGAATTTTCGGAAAACGCTACTGCTGGCACCTATAGGCTGAGTGGCCCTGGCAAAAATTGTCATGGTCCCCAGACTACTATATCATTTGATGAATCTTCCTGTGGTTCCACCACGATCGTTCTTTAAAGAACTGAACAGCCTCCTAACGGAGTTGGTGGGGGGCGGAGGACGGCAGCGAGTAGCGTTGTCTACACTTTATCTGCCCACCACGGAGGGGGGACTGGGAGCACCAGCCTTCGAGGCGAACTTCCTGGCGGCCCAGCTCCAATGGCTATCCTACTGGACGGCGGGGCGTCAGATAGGAGAGACCATCACTACTGACGGCCCTATGTCACAACCAGCGATCCATCGAATACTGCTGCCGGGCACTAAACCTATACAGACCCGCCCCCTACAACTGTCCATCGCCCGCACCTGCATGGTGCGCATCCACCGCATGTCCAAAACACAACCGCCATACTCGCCCCTGCTACCACTGGCGGGCTTCCCACGAGGAGACACATATTACACACAGGGAACACTTTGAATCTGGACAGAATTGTCAGTTGCGGAGGTAGAATCATTGTTTGAAGAAGGACAGCTGAAAAAATTCGATCAGATGATGGACCAATATGATCTCCCCCCTGGGCAATTCTTACTCCACAGGCAATTAATAGATAGCAGTCATAGGCACTGGAATCCAGACACGGGAACCCACGCCACACCCAGTGATACACACGATCTTACACATGGGAGTGGGGCGACACCTGGTAACTTGGCTCTATAAGGCGATACGTACGCTACTCCTCCCATCCCTTTAACCCTTACGCCAGAAGTGGGAGACGGACATCGGCAGAGTGGTCCACGACAAAGAAAGGAGCACACCCCGGGAATACCTCAAAAAAGTATCCAGAAACCTCAGATTCCGTAACATACAATTCAACGTCCTCCATAGAGCCTACCTCACGCCACACCGACTACAGCGCTTCTTTCCAGATACTCCCTTTGAGTGCCCCCGATGTCAAACCCCGGGAGCGGATTTCAGGCATATGTTCTGGGATTGTCCCACACTCCAAGGATTCTGAAGCACAGTCCATCGAACCCTTGAAGAGGTTACTACCATCACGACCATGTCCACATGGGAAGCATGCGCGCTCTGGATTTTCCGCAAGCGGAAAACCGATAAAGTACAATATCGTTTCCTCTCACTAGCCATTCTCTTGGCAAAACGGGGAATAGCTATGCATTGGAGGTCCCCCACGGGACCAACGGAAGCAGCGTGGATAGGCGCGGTACACAAGTGGGTCAAGGCAGAGGAGGAGATACTCCGGGAGGAAGAAGTGAGGGGTCACTGCAAACACCACATATCCTTAGACTGGGCCTAGTTAATGTACAAATTTACACAGGCAACACGCCCCCCAGAGTCACCTACGGCCTCGCAGACTCAGACACAAATAGCCACACCAGCCTCCGCACCTCAATGACACAGCCACAGGCACTAACCGAACATCGCCAGAAGCCGCACCCCACAGCCCTTGCGACTTGACGCGCGCCACTAACTCCCCGCATGCTATTATCCCATATACCCCAGGAGCGCCGACACTATACCCCGGCGCAGCGACTCGCCCCCCGCTCCCCCCCTAGACTCCCCCCTTCACCCCACCAAGTTCCCCCCTAAGTTTTTGAAAGAGTTAGAAAATTTAGTTTGGAGAGGTATCCCCCCCCTACCACTGGTTCATTGGGAAGAACTATAGATGACGACGGCACGACAACACATGCAGCTATGGATTGCACCGACTGTCGGTGCTCCCTGCGACGACTAAATAACAGTTGCTACACCACGAGGTCACTACCTTGCCGAGAATAGCAGACCACTCACCACGGACAGTCTTCGCTCTTCTCAGGGGTGAACAACCGACCCTGTAGGGGATCATGAGGTAAACGTTACTGGCAATGTGTGTTATCCTGAGCACTCTGTGAGTTCTTTCAACAAAGGTTGCTTTAAATTTCACGGTGGGAGCCCTCGTCGTCGCACGTAGCCTGAACGTGCCTTAGAAACTGAAATGAATTTTGAGGTTAGGACCACTAGCCTCTGGACTGGGCTCTCCAATTATCACGAAAACACTGTTTTCTCATTGAGTTGTTAACATTTATTTGCAGTTCAACTTTTCAAAATCTGTTTGTAGACTTAATGTTCACTGTTTACATTTCTTGTCAACATAATCACGTCTTATGTTGTATTAACCATAGTTAAATTGATCCAAAACTTTCAAATTTTCCAAATACCCAATGCATTTCGGGTCAAACAACAGCCATGACCCTTCGTCAGGGGTCTAGATAAAGGAAATCAAACAGGACCAAATTAGTCACCCGACAACCTTATCAACAATATTATCACATCACTGTATATATCAAAATGAAGAAAAACGGAAAAGGTGCAACAAGAACCCAAAAGAGCCCAAGTCGAACAATTCATGCCTGGCTAAACAAGACGAAAACGAGCAGAAGAAAGCTCCACCTTTAGTGCTTCTGGGCGAATCTGCGCATTAGTTGCTGGCTTAAGTTTAAACGCGCTGGCATAACTGTACACTAACAAAATGCACACCATTAGATAAACTTACGAGTTTAAACGCGCGTTCGCGCTTCAATGGATGTCAACCGGTTAGGCACTTCTCAACTAACTGCGTGGTAATAGGTTGTAATGCATGTCACGTGATCGCGGTTGCAACCAATAGCGTTGCAGAACGGCGGTCACGTGAACTGAGTATGCCGACTTCAAAACAACAAGCGCTTAGTAGACGCGAAGCGTGAAACATTGCAATTGCATGAAAAACTTAATTGAAAAAGCGGAACACACATATATACAGTGAAAAAATGAAAAAATGAAAAAAATTAGAATGATTAGACATAACTACATTCGAACATTATCTCATGGCAACTTGACATGTTATGAGGGGAAACCAGGGTCTGGGCACAAGACGATGAATCATAGAACCCACGCGTGCTCTATGCGATCATTCAACCCAATTGGCTGGGCGGAGTTCAATTTTTTAATCCAATGAAACTCTGCTTTGAGTCTTTGCTTCACAGGATCCATGTCAGGGCGCTGATGGATGACCTCTAGAACCATGAATTTTAACTGAGATATCTGGTGGTTAGATTCTTTCCAATGGCACGCTATTGCTGACTTCAGGTTACTGAGTCTTATGTTGCTTTTATGTTCCGTGATACGGATTTTCACTTTGCGCTCGGTTTGACCAATATATACCTTGCCACATGGGCATTTTATTAGGTATATGCAATTCATGGTGTCACAATTGCCAGAATACTCCAATTCAATAGGAAAGCCTTTGGTTGGATGCATCAAGGTGTTTCCACAAATGACGTTGTTGCAATGAATGCAATTAAAACGTTACTGGATCACACAGTAAGGTGTGGTCGAAGGACACAGGACCATCGAATGGGGTAGACTACTGAGCGCTTTCTCTAGAACAATGTACCTATGGTCATGCATTACTGTACCGTATAATCACTGCCATGTTGGTTGTAAAATGCAAACAAAAACCCAATAAACAAATTTAAACAAAGAAAAATCCTACAAATGGGCACCAGGTTCCCTACAGCAACTTAGTCCACAGGGTCCAGCCTGTGTGACGGACAGAAGTGAAATTTTAGTGTCAATAAAGAACCCAACCCCCCCCCCCCCCCCTCCCTCCACCATGCACATGCCATCTGAACAACAGGATACTTGTTACCTACAGTGACCATTTGCAATAATTCTTCAGCAGACAAGCTACTCACCTTTGGTTACAAAAAATAGGTGGACCCTTCATCTTCTTGTAGTTTCATCATCGTTTAAAATATCCTCAGGGGTCAGGGTAGATTTAGCAGATTTTCTATATCCTACAATTGGGCACCAGGTTCCCTACAGCAACTTAGTCCATGGGGCCCAGCCTGTGTGACGGACAGAACTGATATTTTAGTGTCAATAAAGAACTCAAACCCCTCCCCCCATGCACATGCCATCTGAACAAGTGAAACTTGACTAAACAGCAAAAAAGGACTAGAAATCTACTTCTTCTTTGAAGATAAACCTACTTCAAATGCACATTCCCATCTACCACCAAATACTACCTTCAGGGGACTTAGGGCCAGATGTAGGTGGCCATTTACCGGCTGGTAACGGCCGATTTCGGCCGTTACCGACCGGTAAATGGGTTTTTGGGATGTATGGGGGCCAACTTTACCGATTCAGTAAATTTACCGAATCGGTAAAATACCAAATCGGTATTTTTACCGATTCGGTAACTTCTAGATGTAGGTGGGACTCTTCTGAGTCAAAAAGGCCTTTCAGATTCGGTATTTTACCACCCAATCCAATTGGGTGGTAAAATACCGAATCCAGGTGTGCATGCACATGTGTGCATGCACACCTATGCCATGTGACACATGGCACACATGCCTGTATTTGGGGTGCTAGAGGGTGTCAAAGTGACACCCCCTGCACCCTTGCTGGAATCGGTAAATACCGATTCGGTAATGCCCATTGATTCCTATGGGCTTCAATGCCCATCGGAATCAATGGGCATTACCGAATCGGTATTTACAGAATCGGTAAATACCGAATCTTAACGATTTGGTATTTACCGATTCTGTAATACCTACATCCCCCCCTCTATTTTACCACTTCTTAAATACCAAATCGGTAAAATTCGGTATTTAAGAAGTGGTAAAATAAAATTACCTACATCTAGGCCTAGAAGACTTATTTCTATTACCTGTCACTCAGAATATGACAAAACTAAAGTAGAGGATATGGCAGAAGAACTTGGGATAGACAAGTCATATCCCATGAAAAGTAACCTCAAATTTAGTTGTACGTTTACACTGATCTCACCACCAAGCAATTTCGTCAATGCATTCTGTAAAATAATGGTAAAAGAACTTGAAACACAATTGTCAACTACAATAAGTCGGAAAGATTTATGTAGACAGACAGCACTAAAGCAGAATCAAAGTGATTTACAATTTTCGTACCAACTCAACAATAGTGATAAAGGAAGCACACAGAAGTAGAGACATTGCACTCCTAAAGACAAATGATTACCTTACAGAAGCACTACTAGAAATGAATGATGAAAACTCTTAGAAACTAATATGTCATCATGTCTGTCTGAAGACATACATCAGGAACGGAAATGTAGACTGATAACTGATATGCAAAAATATTTTTGACACAGGAATACAAATAATATCTATACATTGACGAATTCCCAGCTACAGAGATGCATTGACCTCATGAACCTACATTATTGTAACATGAAATTAACTTACTGTATATCAAAAACCAAGGTGGAGTTTGTGAACCTAACAGTATACTGACAAAAACATATTGAAGACATCCTTGCAGGGAAAGACATTATCAACAAAGTTGATCCTGGAGCAAACAGCTGGCATCTTAAATTTACAATTAACAACATACCAAAACGTGAGATGATGGACATTAGACTCAGCTACAGAGATGATAAGTAAGGTACACAAAAGATAAGTGAACAGATAGAACGGCTCACCAACAGAGGCTATAAAAGGCACAAACTCAAAAAACAGTTCAAAAGGTCACGACTACAAGCAAAAATAGCTTGCTGGGAACCAAACGAGAAACTGAACACACACAAATATTTTTTTAGATTCATCATACAATACTACAAAAGTTATCTTCAGTATCTCTGCTCCGAGAAAAGCTACATTGGTTACCGGTCTGCAAGTGCATCATGTTCAAAACTCTGACACTGACCCATCAAGCCCTCTTCAACCATTGTCCCACCTACTTGAATGAGAGGATAAATGAATACAAACCAGGGAGGTCACTCTGCTCCAGTAACGATGTCTTACTAATAGTCCCCCGCTTTTAAAAACATCTGAGAGGGGGCATCCTCCTTCATTGTCAGGGCAGCACGAATGTTCAGTCAGATGCATGTTCATCTGAAATCTATCACTGAGGAAATTACAAACGTATTCATTCAAACTATAGAGATCAGAAGATACCTGGGCACCATGCCACTCTTTGTCCATCTCTGCATGCCAAGCACCGATACACTCTTTGAGTAGCCGTGTGCTACATAAGAACCATTTATTCATAATCATAATGTCAGAAAAGCACTACAAAACACTGTAATCTCCGTACTCTGTACTGTCAAATACAGGCCACTGTTGGGTTTCAGAAGATCAAGGAACCTCAAAGACAATCTTTGCTAAACAAAATTCAGAGACCTTCGAGTTCCAGAGCCATGTAACTTCTTCAACTTCCTAGAAAGGGGAAGCAGGTTACATATATGTTGTTAAACTCCATTCGGGGGCCAGAGGGCAGATAGGGACTACTTCAACCAGCTGTGGTGATTGACTTTGTTTCCTACTGTTCTTCTGGGCTCTATCCTACTATCGCTCTGTAAACTTGGGTCAAGTCTAACCTCTTCAGCACTTGAATGGTAGTGATGGTGAGCAGCCCGAGGCTTCTCAGCGAGGTAGTGCAGTATTGCTTCTCCTGCTTTTCCCCACTCTTTGGTTATTCTTGGCAGGATCCTCCCTTGGTGTTGAGCATATCTCATGGGTATATATCCTTGCTCAGGTGCAGATTACCTTTTAGTTCAATTTGTAATGCTCAGTCATTCAACATATCCTCTTTGCAACATAGTCTAGCCACACCACAGTCATCAGAGTCCTTTTCTTGGAGGTCTGCAGGGATTTGCAACATACGTTTCTCATTACTCCACCTCCTATGAGAAGATACACTCTTAGAGGTACGGCCTGCAATCCACCAGAGAGACAGAGCATACAATAGCCGAGCCAGACTTCCTTAGAGGCAGGCAGCTACTGCTGTTGACTGCAAAAGTCTCTAGGTGGAAGTGAACCGCTACTGGGTCTTAGGTAAGGTGTAGAGGTTGGGCTGCCGAGGGTCAACTGTCACTGCAGCCTGAGGACAGCCACATCAGAGTCTTCAGCTGTAGCGGCAGGTTACGTTGGCTTTAGTTCTTGAAACCAGCGGCATGGTCCACTTTAGGCGCAGTCTCTGAATGACAGTACAACCCGCCTCAGGCACAGTTTGCACTAGTACAGTCCGCTTCAGTCACCGTTTATAGTTACAGCAACCCAGTCTGCCTCCGGCGCAGTTCATAGTTGCAGCACCGCATTCTGCCTTGGGGTCAGGTCATATTTGCCAATGGCACAGTCCACCTCAGGTACAGTTTGTAGTTGCAGTGGCACAGTCCACCCTGGATAACATTATTTCATACAGTGGCAACGATTGATGTCCGCAATTCCAACTGGGAACTGCTTAGCACAGAGAGACTGCACCCGCGCTCCACAGGACACACTATCGCTATATATGGTCGTTTTTCTTCTGGTGGTCTCAAACACAGGTGAGGGGGGCAAGCAACATCTGGTGCTCTTTGCAGGCTTCTTGTGTTTCTCAGCAACCAGGGTATCTATTACGTAACCAGGAACAGTGGTTCCTGTGGACAATGTAAAAGATATATAATATTCAATAGTACAAAGGCAATTTTCTTGGGTACAGTGATGTCAAAGAGAGAAAAAAACACATATATCAAGACCAGTAAGTTACAAACTAATTATATAAATGCATCCTAATATCCTAAAGCAAACCATTCCCCAGCCCCTACCAATGCACTAGAAGTCTGTGATTAATTATTGTGTACTCATGTGATGGTCGCTTTTTGTATTCGTGAACCCTATTTGTATGTCACAAAACTGTCACTAATTGATATGTAAGTTCTTCGTTCACTTGGGACACTTCGCAGTTGCTTTGATTAATTTAAAGATACATTGATACAAAATAGTTTGTATTCTGACTGGTCTTGTTGCATGTGTTTTTTTTCTCTCTTTGACATCACTGTACCCAAGAAAACTGCCATTGAATATTATATATTTTTAGGTCGAGCTAGTGTTAGCAACACACACACACGCGCATGCGCGCGCACACGCACGCGCACACACACACACACACACAAACACACCCCCCCCAGCAGCAGGCGGGGCTCTCCCTTAGCACGGGAGCCCCGCTGGGTTACACGTTTGCTCCCTCTTCTCTTCCCAGGAGCACGGGGTAGGCTCCCGGCCGCTTCTTGTCTGTGCTGGTGGCCCCGCCCTCAAGCAGGCAGTCCAACACTTACCCTACTATTACACCCCCTGGAGTTAGAATAGTAATTTTAACCCCTACACTATCCAACACTTACCCTACTATTACACCCCTGGAGTTAGAATAGTAATTTTTACTTCTACACTATCCAACACTTACCCTACTATTGCACCCCCTGGAGTTAGAATAGTAATTTGTACCCCTACACTATCCAACACTTACCCTACTATTACACACCCAAGGAGTTACAATTATAAATGTAAAAATATTTTTAAAAAATAAAAATTAATACAAATGATTTAATAAACAATTTTTCAAATGTAATTAATATTACATTAATATTTTTTAAAAAAAATATTTACCTATATTTACGTTGTAATGGCATGCGTTGTAATAGCACCTACGTTGTAATGGCATGCGTTGTAATGGCACCTGCGGTGTAATAGTTGCATTGTGATGGCATGCGTTGTGAATGCATGCATTGTAACGTCATACATCCCCTGGCTTCCTGTGTCTCGCGCAACTGTAGGGGCTGGGGAGATCTTAGTACTCCAGAAAGGTATCAGACTTTAAGTGCAGAGAGGACCCCACCTTCCACAGCCCTGCCAGCTTCTAAAAGTGCAACTAGGGAGTGTGATGAGCTCATAGTCCTGGTCCAGGTGCACCATCATTACGGTTCAGGTAAGACTTGTATATTAAGTGTTGCCCTGCAACGCTACACAAGACACACAATAATGCTGCGGTGTAGCTCCCATAACACTCCCTACCCTGCTATGCTGTCACTGCGCATTTGTGATACAGGCTGACTTCCGGTGCTGTGAAACATATCACAACGTTGTTGGTGCCACTCCTGTGATGCACATTCCCAATCGCTGTTGTGTCGCGGCATATGGATTAAAGGTTCTTCTGTTCTGACGTGTCTTTTGAATTACACATGGCTCTGGAGCATTTCTTTGAATTATTTGCCCTTTGAGTGTACACATTCTGGCTTTCAAGTCTTTTACTTTCTTATAGTGTCATACATTACTCTTGTGATTCAGAAACAACCCTCGTGAGCCCAGGAGCGTGATCAGTTTATTTTTCACTTTCTTTAGATGTGTATTTCTTTGTGAAATTGTCTGCATTCCTGACTCGAACAGCTTTGTTGTTTTTCCCACTAAACCCGCTTTCTCGTACAAGTCGCGAGCGTTTCTCAATGGAACTATTCATCATTGTGTGGCGTGGGTCGGTATTGCTTGTAAACATGCCCTCTTCTGTGTGTGGTTGATGGGAGACTGCCATTGGCTTTTTGTCTGTCCGTCACATCTGTTTAGGTCTCGACCTGCCCCCCCCACACACAACCATCTATCTATCTATCTATCTATCTATCTATCTATCTATCTATCTATCTATCTATCTATCTATCTATCTATCTATCTATCTATCTATCTATCTATCTATCTATCTATCTATCTATCTATCTATCTATCTATCTATCTATCTATCTATCTCCCTCACTCTATGTATCTATCACACTCACTCTGTCTATCGAATTGCCACAGCGTCATTCAGCACCACCACAGCATCACTCAGGGGCACCACAACATCACCATGGGCTACCACAGCCTCACTGAACGCCACAGCATCACTCGTCACCACTACAACATCACTCAGCGCCACCACAGCATCAATCTGTGCAACCATTCAACAACAACTGGTTCAAATATGTTCTCGCAATGTTTCAAGCTTTATTACAAATGTCACAAGAGGATGTTAATATTTCACTTCTGTTCTTGGATTTTCGTAACAATAAAATACACTGAACATAATCTTTACAAAAGTTATTTACAACAAATGTCACAAAAAGATGTTAATATTTCACTTCTGTTCTTGGATTTTCGTCACAATAAAATACACTGAACATAATCTTCACAAAAGTTATTTACAAAAGTTTAAGCTATTGCCATTATAAATTACAATAACAATAATATTTAAGTATTAATTATAAAAAAAAATAAAAGCCATTCTTATTTGTAATATTAATACATCTAAGTCACGTAAATACAACACATATTGCATTTCAAATGCTATAGGTGTCACATTTGCGAAAATTATAACTATTGGCATTGTAAATGACAAAGCTATTAATTTAGCTATTTTCAAAACCAACACATAAATAAAAAATGTGTCATTTACAATACCAATAGCTCAAACTTTCCTAATGCGAGACCTATTGCATTGCAAATGCTTGTTTGTATTGTCCACTGGAACCACTGTTCCTGGTTACACAATCTGAGTACTCTAGAGCACTCCCATCCTTTGCCAAGGAAAATGTGAAGTTGGAGCGAGTGGGTCAGAGACTCCCACCTCTATACAGTTAAAGCTGACAGGAGAATTGTATTTACTTTCTGCAACTTCGAACGGGCTTGGGGTGGTTCTTCTTTCAGTTGTTCTTTCCAGGACGCTCCCCAGGCAAAGTCTTTTTGTAGAGTGATGCTCCTCACTCCATGGTAGTCTCCAACCTGGACCACTCACAACAGTGGAATAGAGAGGTGTGAGCTTACTGCTGGTTGTCAGCAGGCACACTGGGCAGTGATCAGGAAAGGAGGAGACCAAGTGAGAAAAAGCCAAAAAGCATAAAAAGAATCAGCAAACGAATTTGGCAATTGACAAACAGAATAATGGATAGCTTGACTGTTAGAACTGGGGGTCTCTAGTTGGCAATGGTATACTCCTTTGAAAAAATAGGGACCCGTGCTTCTAAGTCAGGGAAAGGGGATTACACTACTGGATAACCCGTGCTCACCCCCTTCGTAGCTTGGCAGGAGCAGACAAGCTTATCTCAGAGGCAGTGTGTTAAGCATTTGTGAACCATTTTAGGTTTCTGCTTCTCGCACTGCGAGAAAGCAGTGGGGCACCACCCCTCTGCCCTAATGGGGGAGCTGCCACTGGACTAAAATGTAGAAATAGGAAGGTTTAGGGACTGGCAAGTGGATGTACTTGCCAAGTCGACATGGAAGTCACAGACTGCACACAGGCTCTGCAATGGCAGGCGTGAGACACACTTTAAAAGCGGCTTCTGTGGGTGGCACAACCAGTGCTTCAAGCTCACCAGCAACATTTGATTTACAGGCCCTGGGCAAACATGGTGCACTGTACTAAGGTCTGACAAGTAAATCAAATAATCTAATCATGGAGTCACCAATCAATACATGAATTTACAATAGGGAGCACTTGCACTGTGGCACTGAATAGCAGTGGCACAAAAACAGAGGAGGCAGTCAGTAAAAAATGGAAGGGAGATCCACGCTAATGGTACTAGGCCTAACATGTGTCCCCTCCAGCTGAATTATGGGGAGAACTAACCTTCCCCTTGGGAGTTCTCTTCACTAAGGTGGACAAATCTGGACAGACCATCAGCATTGGCGTGTTCTGTACCAGGGCGGTGTTCCACTGTGAAATCCATCCCCTGTAGGAAAATGGACCACCTAAACAACTTTGGGTTCCCACCCCTCATCTGCATCAACCATCTGAGGGGCTTGTGGTCTATCTGAACCAGGAAGGGAGTCCCAAGCAGGCATGGTCTCAACTTCTTCACTGCCTAGACCATAGCAAATGCCTCACTCTTAATTGCTCTCCACCTCTGTTCCTGTGGAAGTAACCTCCTACTGATGAAGGCTACAGGTTGGTCTAGGTCATTAATCTGTGAAAGACCAGCCCCCACACCATGCCCTGAAGCATCTGTTTGGACAACAAATTCCTTTGAGAAGTTGGGCGCCTGGAGCACAGGCGCTGTGCACATGGCTGTCTTCAGGGCGTCAAAAGTCTTCTGACAGGTGTCAGTCCAGTTCACTTTTTTGGGCTGCATCCTGGAAGTCAGCTCAGGCAAGGATGCCACAATGTTGCCATACCCCTTGACAAACCTCTTGTAGTACCTATGAGTCCTAAAAAGGCTCTCACCTGTGTCTGAGTCTTTCGGTGTTTCCATGCCAGGATGGTATCAATTTTGGGTTGTAGAGGCATCACCTGGCCGCTCCCCACCTGGTGCCCCAAGTTCACCATGGAACCCTGCCCGATCTGGCACTTACTCTCCTTGAGCGTGAGGCCTGCTTTGCGCAGCGCCATCAACACTTCCCAGAGGTGGCTCAGATGTTCTTCCCAAGTGGCGCTGACCACTACAATGTCAGTCCTGGTGACTGAATTGAGTCCTCAGTAGTCCACACAGAACCGGAGTTTGGGCATGGCACCAGGCGCGACAGCTTTTGGGACCAAAACCACTGGGCTGGCCCAAGGGCTGTTAGAGGACTCAATCACCCCTAAGGCAAACATCTTGGAAACCTCATTCTTGATGTAAGCTCTGACCCTGTCAGTCACTCTGTAAGCCTGGTGCTTCACAGGAGGACTGTCCCCAGTGTCCAAATCATGGACACACTATTCAGTGACACCAGGGAGAACAAATCAGAGAATTGCAACAACAGTTGGCGACAATCATTCTGCTTCTCAGGGGTCAGTGTAGCAGAGAGGATGACACCATACACTGACCTATCTTGCTCTGTTGCAGACAGGAGATCAGGAAGAGGCTCGATCTCCTCCTCTATTTCATCATCTGTCGTTAGGAGCATGCCCACTTCAGACCTTTCTAAGTGGAGCTTCAGGCGGTGAACATTCAGGACCCGAAAGGATTCCTGGGAGACCACAAGTTATCCAGTATTGGGGTATCTTTCATAGATTCACATGCCTGAATCATTCCCCGTCGTTGAAGCGGGAGTCCCACTGTAAATACAAAAGTAGTGCCAAGAGTAAATAATAGTAGTAGGCTAAAAGAGAAAAGCCTAAGGCCTAAGTCTTAGAAGGCTATCTACATCATTATAGAAAAAAGAACCAAAGATTGGTTCCAGACAATCAGCTACTAGCACCCTCTAGAACCTTCCCAGTAGAGGCAGATCTCCTCAGATTTTCACCGCACGTCGTGTGGAAGGGAGTCTCCCTGAGTGCCACTGAGTTTCTTCTACATTTCCTCAGCAAGAGGATGACAGAGCTTCTAATTCCAGAAAGAGAGCCAGATCCCATGACAACTCTTTAAGTGAGGGAAGAAAACACCACAAATCTTCTGATGATACTTCTGACCCTTTAGAGAGGTCACCTAAACTTTCCACTGGGTCACCGCTGTCTTGGTCATCCACAGCGAGCAAGGAGTCAAAAAAGGCCTCTACTTCCAAAACTGTTAGTAAGTGCCATGTTAAATCTGTCACGGTGACTACTTCGTCTACTACCTCTGTGACTCTTCTTCTGCCTCTTAATCTATGGCTACTATCTCAACTACGGCCATTCAATCGCCTATTCTGTCTACAAAAATCTGTATCTCTTCAAAGAAACCAGTTCTTGAGGAATGGTTGACGAAAGGTTGAAACCAAATCGACGTCGAGCTCATCGACAGTATCGTTGACGAAGACGAAGACGACAACAACATTAAAGATCCCGTCGACGTAACCCCCTCGACGACGACCCCGTCGACGGCGAGCTAGTCGACGAAGAATCAAACAGCAATTCCTGCTAGTTTACCTTTACCTGCGCAGTCAATGCCTAGGTCATCAGGCCTTTACCTGCTTAAAACTTTTCAAAGACAGCAGGATTACAGCAACAACTCGCCGCTTATTTCTTCACACCTCCTAGACACGTATGTTTAGGAGGATGACTATGTTGACGAAGATGATGGACCCTTTGGTACAGCTCACCATCCGTCTGAATTAAAAAGCAAGTGTCAGGACGGGGGCGTGGTTTGGCCGGCTGCAAGATGGCCGCACTCTGAGTGCGCTCTGCTGGCCAAGCACTTTTATCCGCCATTATCCTGGTGACCTCGCTTCCATCGCCGCACTAAACTGCTGACTTTTGCCTCGGGGGAGCACTGTGCACCTACCTGTCCTGCTCCGGTACCTCTCCGTGCCTCCCCGGCTGAATTCCCTGACTCGTGGTTGGTGCTGGTCTCCTGCGCCGAGTGGCGGCCTTTGGATCTAGCCGGAGTTGCTGCGTCTTGCTGAGTGCCTCCACTGCGCTGCTGACGCCAAGGACCTGGACTCCGCCTGCCGCAGTGAGTCGTGCCTTCGCTGGGGGGGTTTACCAGTGGGGTTGTTGGCCACTTGCTGTGCTGTGCTGTGCGACCCGGTCGAGTGGCGCTGCGGCACGGTCGCAGCCTAGAGCGTTGCTCCGGTCCTGCGTGGTTGCAGCGCTACCCGGGATGGGCTGAGGGAGTGGCGCGCCCCCCTTGCTTCCCTTTCTGGTTTCTCCTCCCCGGTGGGGGCCGGCCGCCGCGTTCTGATGTGCTGCTGTTGCTCCGAGCTGCGGGCCTGCCTGTTGCTACTGCCGCGCCGCCTCGGGCGCCTCCTCCTTGCTGCTCCGCCGCATCGCTCCTGTCTCCTGGCTCTGGGGCCTGCTCTCGGTGGAGGAGTGTTGTGCCCGCCGCTGCTCCTTTCCTTCCTCATTTTTGTGCTCCCGACTGCTTCGGATCCACATGCCCGGGCCCCTCTCTCCTGTTGGTGCCTCGGAGGCCCGCATCTGCTGCGTGGGCCCTCCCACGGATTGGCTCTCCTGTGCTCTGCTACTTGTTGGTTGCTGTGCCTTGCTGTTGGCCGTGGGGGCCCTATTTTACCTACCTCTGCCTCGCCTCGCCCTGGTTCTCTGGTGTTCGGCTGCTCTGCCTGCTGGTGTGTTACTAGGCCCTGCGGCTGCTTGGGTCCGGCTGGTTGCCTCCTATTGATGGTCTCAGGTGCCCGCCACCCACCACGGACTTCTTTTTTCATCTAGTTTGCCACCTCGGACTGTGTACTGCGCCTCAAGCCCTAAGGGGGCGTCCTGGCTGCTGGCTCCGCAGTCCACTGTCTGCTGAGGCCCGGGGTGCCCTAGTTCTCCCCACTTCTTCTCTCGCTAGTGGCGCCTGGACTATGGTCTGTTCTCACAGCCCCTCTTCCACACTCCAGGCCGCCAACCACGGTCTGTGCTTCTTGGCGGGAGTGGAGTCTGTTGGGCTTGCTGAGGCTGTCTCCCCTGGTGCCCTTGCTCACTAAATCTGCTGGGTTCAACGTTGCTAGCCGCTAATACCCTGCTACTCCTCCTGCCTCGCCGGCCTTTTTCCCTCTCTGAGTTATTTGGTCTCCATTTGAACTGTGTAGGGCTATGGAGAAGTCGGATCCCAAGCAGGCCAAGATCGCCTTCAAACTACGAGATCCTCACGTCAGGATAGCGCGGGCTCGGACGGAGCCCACTTTGCTCTAATGACGGAACTCCCCCCGAGCCGTGAGGACGATCTTAAGGCGATTATGCTATAGGTTAAATCGATTGTTCCTGGCATAGCTTCTCGGCTTGAACAGTTATCCGCTCGCCTCGACTCAGTGAAGGCACGTGTTGACTCCCACGGCAACAGACTTCTCCATGCGGAATCCAAGATCTCCGATGCCGAGAGCGCGGCCACACAGGACAGGCAGAAGTTACTCCAGCTTGATAAGATCCTGGCTGTCATCCGGGGGAAGAACAAAGATTTGGAGGCTCGCTCCCATCGGAGTAACCTCCGCATCACGGGCCTTCCTAAGTCCACCAATATTTCCAAGATGGAAGATTTTGTCGAGCAACTCATCCGGGAAATCTTCGGGGATGTCCTCTCATCATTTTTTGTCGTGGAACGCGCTCATCGCTCCCTTGGCCCGTGTCCTGGTCCTGGTCTGCCTTCCCGTCCAATAAAGATCCAGAACTTCCGAGATCGCAGCGCAATTCTTCTGGCGGTTCGTGACAAGGGCACCATCACGCACCAGGGCAATTCCCTCTTTTTCTACCCGGATTACACCCTGACCGTGCAAACCACTAGGAGCGAGTTTTTGTCGGCCAAGCGCATCCTCCAGAAGCTTGAGGTTTCTTACTCTCTGGCATAGCCGGCGAAGCTGAGGGTCCGACAAGGCTCCAAGACTCCAGTCTTTCCTGATCCGCGAGAGGACCTTACTTTTGCCAAGAGACTCAGCAAGGAATCCAGGTCCTCTCCCCGGAAATCTCCACATGAAACAGCCAGTCGCTTAAGTGATAATGACTAACTGTGCGGACACTGTTATTCTGTGTTTTCTCTTGTTCACTCGTGGACTGTCCCTGACGTCGCCATTTCTTTCCAGCTTGGCCACCCTGCGATTTTAGCGGGGGTGTTCTCTGAGTCCTGCCATGCCCTCACGGGGTGATTCCCTTTGTTCACTTTGTGTTGCCCCTTCCAAGTTGCGGGTCCCCTGGGTGGCGTGTGTTGTATTCTCAGCCTGATTGTGGGGTTGGTGTGGGAGTGGGGTGGTTGTGTTTCTTTTTTTTTTGGATTGGTGGGTGTGGCTAGGAGGGTGGTTGGGTGGTTGGGCCACTTCTTGTTTGGCTTTCGTCACTGTATTGTGGTCCTTGTACAGCTCCGTTGCAATTGCCTATTTGTATTTCCAAATCACCTTGCTGCTGCACCATGTTTTCTGCACTACACTGTTTCCAGTCTCTACTGGCTCGCATTTTGTACTGTCCAGACTTTTTCACTGCGCAATGTTCCTCATTTTTCCCAGATTGTACTTTCTAGTAATGCTTTGTTACCCTATTCAAAGTCTCAATGGTGCCAATGTCATTTCTTGGGTCACTTCTCCCTATTGCCTGGCACGCGGGGCGCTACTGTCTCCTTCTTCTGCGCTCTGCCCTCTAAGCCATGTAGGCCTGTCAGTTGCTCATGCTCCTCCTCCTGGCGCTCTGCTGCTGGCAACCCATGGGGGGTGGTCTCTATTTCTCTTGGCTGCTCCTCATATGTGTTCCCCCCTCCCACTATCAGATCTCCTTGTCCCCAAAATGCGTCATGTGGGTCTGTGCTGCCTGCCGTCCGCTCTGCGCATGGTCGACTCCCACCCTACCCCTTATGGCTGTAATGATCTGTTGGACATGAAATGTCCACGGCCTGAATGATTTTCGCAAGGCTTGTCTGTTATATGCACACCTACAGTGCCAAAGGGTGGACATATGCCTTTTACAGGAGACGCACCTGCTCCTCAGTTCTGTCTCCAGACTCCAATCTCGCCACTGGGGGGAATCTCACTGTTCTACCTTCTCCTCTTATGCTAGGGGCGTCTCAATCCTGTTGCATCGCGGTCTTCCTTGGCAGACATCCCGGGCTCTTCTAGATCCGGAGGGAAGATATGTTATTCTTCATGGTTTATTGTTGGCTCACCATGTTACAATTGCTGCGGTTTACGGCCCTAATTCTGACCATCCAGAGTTTTTTCACCATGTTTGGCATCTAATCTCCTCCTGCAGTCCTGCTGCTATCGTTTGGGGTGGTGACTTTAATGTCACTCTCTCAGCAACTTTGGATTGGTCTGGTTCCTACATGCCCCATCTGCGCGCTGCTACCGCTCTTTCATCTATTTTAACTGACAATTAGCTTTATGATGTCTGGCGCCACCTTCGATATCATAGGGAGGGTCGTCATCACGCCCCAAACCAATTGCACAACTCAGTGGGCGCCTTGTTGGCATTCATCATTGCTTAACATTCATCAATCTCTTCCGTAAATTCCATCTAATTTGCTCTTTTCCACATCCTTTTGATCTTTAATCGCCCTCACATGGATTAATATGCATTTTTCCAAGTTTCTAGTGTTCAAAATGTGTCCATCCGGACCTCTATACATGAACACGACTGAGGCAATGATTCATCAGAAGCAGTGTTTATTCATAAAAACCCAATGCATTTTGGGTTAAAATCGCCCTTCATCAGGGGTCACTGTAAGCAATAGTACAATAATCACATTTAGTGTCATGGTTTTAATTCATCATCATATAAAAATAAAAACTAAACACATTCTCACTTCACATTTTGTTCTGCTCAAGTATTCCCTCAGTAAAATACTGTGTCAAAGGATCTGCTTAGTCCCCCTCCATTATTTGTACAGGCATGTGATGTTATTCTTTCATTTTACACTAATTGTTGCTGCTATTATTACAAAAGCCTTCTATTTTATCTGCATACAACCCACGTCCTGATGCCCGGGAGGGCACTTGCGTCTCCGGAGCGAGGGGCTGCTGGTCAAGAATTGACCTTTGGCTCACTTCGCCGGACATCTCGTCCTGGCTCGTCGATGTGGCACATATGGCCCGCACACTTTCCGACCACGCGCCGGTCCAGATTCATGACAGGCCTCCTTATTCCCAATGTCGGGCCTTCACTTGGCGTCTCCCTTCTAATGACCTCAGGGACTCTGTGTTCTGTGCTGAAATCCAAATCGCGATCACCAACTATTTCGACCTCAACATGGGTTCTGTCGACTCTGCCTCCACCCTATGGGAAGGTTTCAAGGTTTTCATCCGGGGTGAATGTATCTCCAAACAGACAGGCGTTCTCCGATCTATTCGCTCCACCTTGGCTAAACTGGAGGGGGAGCTGAGGGATTTGGATGCCGCCCACGTGGCGTGCCAAAGCCCTGAGTCGTTGGCGCTATTAGGTCAAAATCAATCCAAATTTTCGGATGAGGCCGGCCGCGAACTGTCCTTTCTTGGCAGGGAGGGTCGGGCTCGTCGTTTTGGGGAGGGGGACCACCCCGGGCGTACCCTTGCAAACCTCCTGCGACCTCCGCATGTAGCCTTCTATATTACGGCTCTCAGTGACGGTGGCCTAGACAGGACCTCCTCCCCGTAAGAAATTAAGTCCAGTTTTCTAGACTTCTACTCTCTACTTTACTCGGCCAGTACTCCTTTATCCCGGCAGGAGTTTGATCAATACTTTGAGTCCATTGCCGTCGTCTGGCTCGAAGACCACCATCGTAAATTTCACGATGAGCCTTTTTCCAGGGAAGAAATTTTAGCAGTCATTAGTAGCTTGCCTAGTGACAAAGCACCAGGCCATGACGTCTTGCCTGCCTCCTTTTATAAATCGTTCTCTGCCTTGCTGGAACCGCATCTGGCAGCTATGTATAATGAGTCTTTTGAAACAGGCATCCCCCCCTTTTCTGAATCGTTTTGTCCACCACAAGTGTGGAAGGGTATGCTCAGATGTGAGTCCCTTGCTCACTGCACCATCAGGATTCAAGCAAGCCGGACCGAAGACGGCTCTAATGCCAGAAACCGGTCCCCGGAAGCTTGTTTCCTTTCCAGGAAAAGAATTGGCTTGGTAGTTTGGTCTGCCCTGTTCCCATGATGCACTGGGCCAGGGACAGACTAATTTGCATGTAGCCAGGTTCTGAGCTGGGATGGTGCAGTGAGCTAAAAAACGGTGATGAATCAAGCCCTGATCTGTTGACTGGGTAGTAGTATTCTGTTTAATTCAGATACTCTGTCCATCACCACCCCCTTTTCTGAATAGTTTTGTCCACCACAAGCGTGGAAGGGTATGCTCAGATGTGAGTCCCTTGCTCACTGCACCATCAGGATTCAAGCAAGCCGGGCCGAAGACAGCTGTAATGCCAGAAACCGGTCCCCGGAAGCTTGTTTCCTTTCCAGTAAAAGAATTGGCTTGGTAGTTTGGTCTGCCCTGTTCCCATGATGCACTGGGCCAGGGACAGATAATTTGCATGTAGCCAGGTTCTGAGCTGGGATGCTGCAGTGAGCTAAAAAATGGTGATGGATCAAGCCCTGATCTGTTGACTGGGTAGTAGTATTCTGTTTAATTCAGATACTCTGTCCATCACCACCCCCTTTTCTGAATCGTCTTGCCTAGTGACAAAGCACCAGGCCATGACGTCTTGCCTGCCTCTTTTTATAAATCGTTCTCTGCCTTGCTGGAACCGCACCTGGCAGCTATGTATAATGAGTCTTTTGAAACAGGCATCTTCCCGCCATCCCTGCGTTAGGCTTTAATAACCTTGCTCCTCAAGCCGGACAAGCCCACCGACCGCCGTGACTCCTATCGCCCCTTTTCCCTTATAAATATTGATAATAACATTTTTGCTAAACTAATCGCTTCTCGTCTTTTAATAATGCCCACCATTGCCCTCACCGATCAATCTGGCTTTATTCCGGGTAGGGCAACTTTCCACAATCTTCGCACTATCTTTTCCATCTTGCATCAAATAAATCCAAACCTACCGGCCGTGGCCGCCCTACTCAACGCCACCAAGGCAATATGATACGCTGGAGTGGCCTTTCCTCTTTTATGTCCTGCCGCGCATGGGATTCAGTGCCCACTGTTTGCACAATATTAAACTCCTTTACACTAGTCCAACTGCCCGTCTTCGCATAAATGGTCAGGTGTCCGACCCCATCGGCATCACCTGGGCACCCGCCAGGGGTGTCCTTTATCTCCCATGCTTTTCGGTATCGCGATGGAGCCTCTGGCTGCCAGGTTACGGCAGCACCACACTCACAGAGGCATTGGCTTCTCGTCCCGCTCTCTCCTCATCTCTATGTATGCGGACGATATCACTCTTTATGTCTGTCATCCCCAGGAAAACCTTAGTCCCCTAGTTCGGGAGGTCCTCCGATTTGGCGGGCTCTCGGGCATCCAGGTAAACTGGAGTAAGTCTGTTCTTTTCCCCTTGACTGATGCCACCATCCCCATTGCGTCGGACTTCGCGTTTAAGTGGACATCCGCTTTCACACGTTTCTTGGGCATTTGGTTGAGTAGGGACTTGGATGAACTTTGGAGGCCGAATTTTGGGCGGGCAGTTGACTGACTTGACTCCAAGATCCCTTCGTGGAGCTGATTGCCGCTGTCTCTGCCCGGCCGCATCACTATAGCTAAGATGGTGGTCCTCCCTAAATTCCTTTATCTTTTCTCGAACATACCTATTGCCCTCACTTCCCACTTCTTTCACAAACTGTGCTCCCTAGTCATCTCACTGGTATGGGCGGGATGGCAACCCAGGGTGGCCTATGATATTCTAACCCTTCCCATGTCTGCTGGAGGTATGGGTACGCCTGATTTTCGGCTCTACGCCTTATGTGCTCAGGCCAGCTTCTTGCATTTTTGGATTCATCCTACCCCCTATCAGCCCCATGTAGCGGTGGAGAATGACGTTGTCTCCTCCTGGCCACTATCCACTTCTCTGTTCGCTCCTGCTGTGCGGCTCCGCACCTGGTACAGCTTCACCGGCTTGGGCTTATAGCCAGGGACTCTTGTATGTGCTGTGCTGCCCCAGAGGCGGACTTTGCTCATTTGGCGTGGCTCTGTCCTAAGGTTCACGAGTTCTAGCTGGCGGTCTGCTCCACCATTTCTGATATCACAGGAGTGGTTGTGTGCCCAGATCCCCCCTTGTGTCTCCTGGGCTTCGTTAAATTTTGTCCTGATGCCTCTTGTCATCTGATCTCAATGCTATTGGTGCTTGCCAAGCGTAGAGTGGTCATGTGTTTGGGTCGGCGGGCCGCTCCTATGGTTGAGAGTTGGCTGGAGGACGCCTCTCGCTGTCCAGGTCCCGTCCGGTCGACATCTGGGCACCCTTGGTCGCCTATCTTCTTTCCCGCTCCCACCCTAGCGGCGCTGCCTCTCCTGTGCTCCCTGCCGGCCCTGGGTCCGCCGGCCCCTCCACTGTTCTCTCACTGACAGTCCGGTTGCTTTCTGCTCCTCTCTGATATTGCATTTCTTCCTGCTTTTCTTGTGTGTCCCCTCGGGGGGAGGTGTGGACGTGTGACTTTTTTGGTGCTACGAATCTACCACCCCTGGTTCCTTACTTTGCTGTAAAGTACCTCATTGTACTTTTATGCCTGCTCTGGACTGTACCTTATTGCTGTGTATTGTGATACTAAAAGGTGTTTTGGTGTATCATGTTTTTATTCCTCAATAAAGGTTTAAAAAATGTAAAAAAAACAAACAAAAAAAACATCAAGTGTCAGGATGACGACGAAGATGATGACTACCAAGACCAATATTATCAAGAAGATATTACTGTCCCACATCATAGACACCGTCACAAAGAAGTGCACCAGAGGGAAACAAGTCACCTCCCTCCAACACTCATTCAGGACTTACAGGCCATGCAGGCGGACTACCGACTGGGTTTCCACCACAACAGGCAGTCCCAGAGAATACACCCATTCCAGCGGTGGTTCCTGTTCCATTGATTCCGCCTGAAGCCCCTGTGACTCCAGACCCTCCTTCAGGTCAAGCGCAATGGGCACAAGATGACACTACCTCCACTGAAGATGCGGTTGAAGAAGGTGAATTGCCTGACAACACTAATGTTCCGGATCCCTGGTATGACTACGTAATCCCTATGCCTTCTCCGCCTCTTCCTCTGCCTTCTGATTCTCCCCCTGAGGATATTAGAGTTTTTCATAATTTAATGCAACGGGCTGCAGCTCGATTTCAGCTGCCAGTAACAGTTGAGACTGAATATTTCCTTCATGATTTCAAGGAAGAGTCCAGGAAAATAACGAGAGCTGTCCCTATTATAGACTATATTTGGAATGAAGGGGTTAAAATCATGAAGACGCCTGCATCTATTCTGCCAGTACTTCAGCGCATAGAGAAAATACTGTGCCCCTGCCAACAGCCCATCTTGCCTCATTGGTCACCCACGACCAGACTCGGTGATCTCACAAGCCGACCAACAGCGATCTAAGAATCCGGCAACACTTATCACCACACCATTGATAAGGAAGGACGTAGCCTTGGCAGCGGCCTCTACAGAGCTGGCAACTCCCTAGCCATTATCAGCCGTTATGACCGCCAAATGTGGTCAGACATGGTGGGTCTCATCGACCTCATTCCAGAAGACTGTAGGCAGGAGGTGAGAATGACTCTGCTGGAAGGAGAACGTACCGCAGCGGAAACTATAGATTGCTCTTTGGACATCGTAAACACTAACTTCCGTCAGCTAGCAGGAGCTGCAGTGCTCAGACGCCAGGGATGGCTAAAAGCCACCACTTTCAAACCAGAGGTACAAACAAAAATTCTAGACATGGCCTATGACGGAGAGTCTTTGTTTGGAAAGCACATTGACAAGCCCTCTTAGCGATAAAAACTGACAGGGATACCGCACGATCATTGGCTACCCTTCAGTACAGACGTGGAAATTTCAGAGGAGCAAGAGGGCGTGGGTTTTCATCAGGAGGAGGATACCAAACCCAGCAGAACAGGCAGTATCAATCTCAATACAGACAGCCTTACAACCAGTCCTCATACCGTCAATCGTCCACGGCTAGTTTCTCACGCCAAGGAGGTCGAAGAGATAATAAAAATCAAGGCAGAGACACTAGCAGGAAGCAGTCATCTCCACAGGGCGCCAGCCATTTTACCCTCCCTACCCGTGGGCACGAAGATGTCAGCTTTTGTTCGCAAGTAGCGGGAAATAACTTCAAATCGATTGGTTCTAGACTTAGTGACCAACTGCCACATCCTCGAATTCATCAAACAGCCACCTACTACTCCGCCCAGGGGTCCCTCTCCCGCTCTTCTTCACTTATTATTCAACGAAGCCTTAACAATGCTTCTCAAGAATTCCATAGAGAAAGTTCCATCATCTGGAGAGGAACAGGTTTCTATTCTCGTTTCTTCCTGATCAAAAAGAGGTCAGGGGAATGGCGACCGATTCTAGACCTTTGCAAGCTCAACAAATTCCTCAAGAAACAAAGTTTCTGAATGGTCACACTTGCAGAGATTTTAGGTTGTTTAAACGAAAGAGATTTTATGGTTCTCTGGATATGGAAGATGCATATTTCCACATACCTATCCACACCCAACATTGCAAATATCTTCGCATTACAGTGGCTGGCACCCATTACCAGTTCAAGGTGCTCCAGTTTGGGCTGAAATCATCTCTGAGAATCTTCACGAAGTGCTTGGCACCAGTAGAAGCAGCGCCGAGAACTCTAGGAATTCAAGTATTCCCTTATTTAGACGATTGGCTGCTCAATGGCCCTTCAGAGCAAGACACCAAGGTTGCCACAGAAGAATGTACACATCTATTCACTTCTTTAGTACTGACCCTCAACAAGAGCAAATCACAGTTACGTCCTCTCCAATTCTTGCCTTTTCTAGGAGCACAGTTAGGCACGGTCCAGTGCAAAGCATTCTTGTCACACGACCACAAGCTACGTCTTCAAAAACTGTCCACATCAATTTCAAGAAGAAAGTCAGTTTCAGTCTGAATGTTTGCTTCACTCCTCGGAATGTGCTTTTCAGCGATTCATCTCATACCCTTAGCAAGGCTTAAAATGAGACCGCTTTAGTAAGAGCTGCTCCTTCAATTGCAACACGCCATAGGTTCATTCCACAATGCTATCAAGGTCGCACAGCGCATGAAAAATTCTCTACATTGGTGGTCGCAGACAGTGAATTTAACCCAAGGCCTCACTTTCCTACAGACCATTCCAGACTTAGTTTTACCAACCGATGCCTTCATGGAAGGATGGGGAAGTCATCTGCAAGATTTGCAGATTCAAGGACGGTGGTCTCATGTAAAAAGACAACAGCATATCAACAGACTGGAGCTCCGTGCCATTTTTCTGCCTCTCCAAGTGTTCCTTCCAATGATTGTGGGTTCCCCGGTGCTGGTTCAGACCGACAACACGACCTGCATGTATTATGTCAACAAACAAGGAGGAACAAAATCAGCTATGATCTCGCAGGAGGCTCAGGAATTGTGGGAATTGATCACACTCCACTAGATAACACTGAGAGCCGAACATGTCAAGGGTCTCGCCAATACCCTGGCAGACACGCTGAGCAGGTCTCAGTCGGACTGTCTTGAGTGGGAGCTAGAGCAGGAGCAGGTGGGGACAAACCTGCACTGGACCTATTCCCAACGAGGGAGAACAAGAAATGCATAAACTTTGCCAGCAGGTTCCCTCAACAGTGATCAAGTGGGAATGCCCTGTCCATGCAATGGTCAGGGATTTGCGCGTACGCTTTTCCCCCAATACCATTGATTCTGAAAGTGCTCCGCAAGATGAAACTAGAGGGATGCCGGTTATTACTGATTGCACCCCGCTGGCCAAGGCTACAGACCCATTTGCCTCCTTCCGACTCCTACAATGTTAGCAAGGGACATAAGGCAAGTACTTCATCCGGACCCACAGTCCCTGCACTTGCACGCATGGCTCCTGATTTTTTTAGAGTACAAAGATCTCAACATTGCACAGGACTGTCGGGAGATTTTGGCCAAATCCCGAGCCCAAAGCACTACAAAGATTTATCGCCTCAAATGGAATTGATTTTCTTACTGGTGTGAGGCTAATAATATTCATCCGATCCAAGCTCCTGCAGAACAAATACTCCTGTGTCTACTTTCTCTTGCCAAGTCTAGGTTTACTTTTTCATCAGTCAAGGTGCATCTTACTGCTCTTTCCAGATTCAGGAGACCTTCCCTCTCTTTGCTCAACTTCACTTATCAAACAATTCATGAAACAACTTTTCTGAGCCTTCCCTCGAGTGCGAGCACCTCCTCCAGAGTGGGAACTCAACACTGTGTTGGCACAATCAATGAAGCGCCCATTTGAACCGATCCACAAAGCGGATCTCAAATTCCTCACTTAGAAAGTTGCCCTTCTAATGGCTCTTACCTCCGCGAGAAGGGTTAGTGAGATCCAAGCTTCCACTATCAATGAACCTTTCTTGCAATTTATTCAGGACTATGTAACCCTTTGAACAAATTTCAAGTTCAACCCAACAGTGTCGACACAATTTCACTTGAATGAACCGGTAAGATTAACAACATTCTTTCCGGATCCATCCACTCCAGCTGAGAGAGCATTACACCCGCTGGATGTTAAGCGCTGTTTAAAATTCTACCTACAGAAGACTAAGGACATTAGACGATCCAACCAGCTGTTCGTGGCCTATGGTCAAGCGACCCTTGGACAGGCTGTAACAATGGCAACAATATCCAGATGGCTGGCGTCTGCTATTCATTTCTGCCATGACAAGGCTAACAAACCTTTGCAGAGGAAAGTCAAAGCTCATTCGACAAGAACAGTATCAACATCGACAGCTTTGTTTGCTGGAGTGACTCTGGAAAATATTTGTCGTGCTGCGACATGGAAAAATGTCTACACGTTCACAAAGCATTACTGTCTTCAATCTTCGCATCAAGAAGATGCAGCGGTTGGGCAGGCTGTTCTACGCCATCTCTTTCAGTAAGATCAGACTCAGGTACTTTTGTTATTTTACGTATTATTCGGTTCTTTTAATATTCATCCAAAGATTTTAATTTTTGTGTGTATATATATATATATATATATATATATATATATATATATATATATATATATATATAGCTTGGATATAGCTTTGCTTTCTTAAAGACTGTTCCCAAAAAAAAAGGTGTTTTCAACCATTGTGGATGCTATTTGGGAGTTTATGAACCCGTGTCTCCCACCATCTGCAAACGACAGTATATGGGTATACTGCTTGCTACTCTGATTCAGGCATGTGAATCTATCAAATATATCCCAATACTGGATAAGAAAACAAGTTACTTACATGTAACTACAGTTATCCAGTATTGGTAGCTTTCATAGATTCACATGCGCCCCTCCTCTTCCCCGGCTAGTCAGTTCTCTATATTCTGGGATACTTACTTCCCACTTGTGCTAGGGAAATCTGAGGAGAACTGCCTTTGTTGGGAAGGTTCTAGAGGGTGCTAGTAGCTGGTTGGCTGGAACCAATCTTTGGTTCTTTTTCCTATAATGATATAGACAGGCTACTAAGACTTATGCCTTAGGCTTTTCTCTTTTAGCCTACTACTATTATTTACTCTTAGCACTACTTTTGTATTTACCGTGGGATTCCCGCCTCGACGAAGGGGAATGATTCAGGCATGTGAATCTATGAAAGATACCAATACTGGATAACTGTAGTTACAGGTAAGTAACTTGCTTTCTTCACCAGGTAGGGAACATCACCCTCGTGCTCCGCCACCTCAAATGGGCCGGTCCACCTGTCCTGGAGCTCACAGGGCTCCATAGGGGCCATGACCCAAACTTTCTGAACAGGTTGAAGCCCAGAGTAGCATTCTGATCATCCCACCACTTCATCCCTTCCTGGCTGGCTTGCAGATTCGCCTGAGCGAGCTGTCTGAATCTCAGAGTCTTGTTCCTGAAGGCCAGCATTTAACTGTATACATCCTGGGGAGGTTTCCTGGGAGATTGCCCCCAGCCTTCCTTGACCAGACTCAAAGGTCCTCTTACCGGGTGACCATACAGCAGCTCAAGGGGGCTGAACCCTATGGACTTCTGTGGCACCTCATGTTAAGCAAAAAGAATGCATGGCAAGAGGACATCCCACTTACGCCTCATAAGTTCCTCAAGACCCATTATCATGCCTTTGAGGGTCTGGTTGAATCTCTCAACCAGCCATTACCTTGGGTGTGGTAAGGAGTGGTGAACTTGTATGTAACACTGCACTCCTCCCACAGGGACTTCATATAATTAGATATGAAGTTTGTACCACAGTCTGACACAACCTCTCTGGGGAACCCCACATGGGAGAAAATCCCCATCAGTGCACGTGGGCCGTCACTGACCTGAGTGGGATGGCTTCCGGGTACCGGGTAGCATGGTCAACCAAGACCAAGATAAACCTATTGCCCATGGCTGTCTTGGGGTCCAGTGTTCTCACAATGTCAATGCCCATCCGTTCAAAGGGGGAGGAGCTTTTTGCTTCATTCCACTTTCCCCACTTGCCTGGCACGTTTGACAAGTCCTACCATGAGTATCTGTACTCTTCCACGTCTGGGGCCAATAAAAGTGGGAGACAAGCCTTTCAAAGGTCTTGTCCTGCCCCAGATGTCCAGCTAAAGGCACATCATGAGCCAAACACAGTAGGAAGGCTCTGAAGCGCTGGGGTACCACCAGCACACAGGCTGACCCAGGCTCAGCAACCTTAGGCACGCTATACAGGAGGTCGTTTTCCAGTAGATCCAATGTGATCCAGACTGATCACCTGCTGCCTAGTTTGTAGCCTGTTGCCGCAAACCCATAAGTGAAGGGCACTTCTTCTGTTCTGCACAAAATTCCTCCCCGGAGGGTCCTCCTACTTGCTGCCAATAGGTCAGTTCAGGCAGGTCTACCAGTTCAGCAACTTGCTCCCCTGTAGGTTCCAGGGCATCCCCCTCAAGGTCTGCCTCCTCCTGGACCATGGGAAAATTGGGGGCTAGTTTCCTGTGCCCCCTACCTCTTCTATTTAAGGCAGGTTCCTAGGCCACACTTTCAGGCTCCAGGCCATAGACCGAGTGGTTACCCACGCCCACTTAGGCAGACCCAACATCTCCAAATGAACCTTCTTCTCCACCTTAGCCCCAGGGGAGCTTTCTAAATCATTGCCCAACAGACAATCAACAAGCATGGCTGGCCTCGCAGCTAATTGGAGAGTACCTGAGACACCCCCCCCCCCCACTCGAAGGGAACCTGAGCCGCCTTGCAGTGGCTCTCTGTGTTGTCAGCTGCAAGAACTGGGTAAAATGCATTGGGGACAGCTGTCACACTGGCTCTGTTGTCTCTCAGAGCCTCCACTCCATGGCCATTGATAGTCACTCACTGCCTGTATTTTTTTTTAGTGTTATCAGGCAGCTAGGTCTTAGGGACCATCTCAAAGTCTCCTAAAGAGACAAGGGACATTTCTACTGGACTCCACCCACTTTGGGCACTCATCTTCTCCCCAGGCAGGGCTACACTCGCCAACTGACTGGGTGGTGCACGGGGTGGCACATACTGACCCTTTTGGGGACACTGGGGATCATATCAACGGTGTCCCACTTGCTTTCACTGGAAGCATGTAGCTGGCCCCCTATGAACAGGTTTACCTGTCTGGGGCACTTTCTTTTTCTCAGGGGGAGGCTGGGAACCCTTCCCTTCGTTCCCTGGGGTATTACTTTGGGGCCCTTTCTGGAGAAAAACACACAAGATTGGACAGAATGTTGCACACTCGCAAAACATTCACCCCCAATCACAGATCTGGGTTTAATCCATTGTTATTTTACTCACCACGCCACCACAGTTCAGACATGGCCATATGCAAATCAGTCTTGACCATGTGCCTCATGGGAACAGTCCAGCCCGAACTGCCAAGCCATGTCTTCCCTGGACCGGAATCAAGCATCCTAGGACCGGTTTCTGGCTATCAGCCATCATCAGCTAGGATAGCTTGACTCCAGTGGCTTAGTGAGCACGGGACCCACGTCTGGGCATACCCTTCCCACATAGGGCGAACAGCAAAACACACAAGATGATGGACAGAATGTTTCACATTGGCAAAACATTCACCCCCAGTCACAGATTTGGGTTTAATCCATCAGTATTTTGCTCACCACGCCACCACAGTTCAGACATGGCCATATGCAAATCAGTCTTGACCCTGTGCCTTATGGGAACAGTCAAGCCCGAACTGCCAAGCCATGTCTTCCCTGAACCGGAGTCAAGCATCCTAGGACCGGTTTCTGGCCATCAGCCGTCATCAGTCAGGATAGCTTGACTTGATTGCCATTGTGTGCACCCACGTATGGGCATACCTTTACCACATAGGGTGAACAGCAAAACACACAATATGATGGACGGAATGTTGAACATTGGCAAAACATTCCCCCCCAGTCACAGATCTGGGTTTATTCCATCGTTATTTTGCTCACCACGCCACCACAGTTCAGACATGGCCATATGCATATCAGTCTTGACCATGTGCCTCATGGGAACAGTCCAGCCCTATCTGCCAAGCCATGTCTTCCCTGGACCGGAATCAAGCATCCTAGGACCCGTTTCTGGCTATCAGCCGTCATCAGCCAGGATAGCTTGACTCCAGTGACGCAGTGAGCACGGGACCCACGTCTGGGCATACCCGTCCATCAGCTTGTGTGTTTTGCAGTTCGCCCTTTCTGGAGCTCCCTCTGTTTACCCATGTCCCCCCCACTCTTCTACTGGGGACCCCGCCCACCTTTTGGCGAAGTCTCCCACGTGAACCTTGTGGACCCGGGTACTGACCCAGCGGTCTGCCTCCTCACAAGCTTCCTAGGGTTAGTTAATTTGCTATCAATCAGGTGCTGGGTAGCTCAGGAAAACAATTAGCAGACAAGTACTCCCATGCAAACAGAGCCCTGAAAAAGTATCCACTTTGCTGCCCTTTACCCAACCATCCATAGCTCTTCAATAGAAAGATACATATTCTACCCAAGTCGTTGCCTCCAGCTTCTTACACTTCCTGAACCTCTGTCTATAGAGTTTAGGGGTCAAACCAAACCTTCTCATCAAGGCTTTCTTCATGTGGGCGTAAATCATCCTATTCTCACTGGGTGGGTCTAACAATGTATCCCTGCCCTCACTCACAAAGCGGCCCCACAATCCCGCTCCCCAATCCTTCTCAGGGACCCAGTGGGCCAACATTGCTATCTCATAGACTGCAAACCACTGCCCAATATCTTCATGCTTATGGAAATCTTTGATGACATTCTTGGGAATATATACCCTGCCTTCTGAAGGCACAGATGGTGCGCTGCCACGAGAGGGATTGATTTCTAAGCCTTTTGCTTTTATCTCTAATTCCCTCAACATTCTTTCATGTTTATTCTCTAGGTCCCTCTGACCCTCCATCTTGAGCTTGGCCATCTCCATTCTGTGCACCGTATTTTTCTCCCTGTTTTCCAACTCTCTGGAGTATAGGTCTGTGGAAGAGACACTATTGCCAGGCGGAGACGGTATCCCTTCCCTAGCTGGAAACACTGGCCTATCCAGCTGCCCATCTGCATTCCCAGCTGGCTCCACCACCAGCTATGGGGCATTTCTTGTTTCAACCCAGGCCCTCAGCACCTTTTGGTATTCATCCTTTTTGACAAGGCCATGGGTAGCAACTTTACATTTTCTGCAGAAGTACTTGTGATGTTTCAGATTGTAGGTTTCCAACCTCTCTTACTCAACATCTAGACCCACAGATACAACAGATGCTGGTCTGCTTGTGGAATTTTAGTTTACGAGCTGAACATCATCTGCGCCAGCTTGTCACCCACGTACAATGTGCACGACCGCCATTTTAGGTATCATGGTCTCCCTGTCCACGATCGACCGCCAGCGCGCTCCTCTGACCCTGCAAGCATCCTCCGCGCACCCTGGCTCCCCCTCCCTCCCTCACATAAGCATAGCCCTTCTCCTCCTGCATGACCCTGTCCTTGGGAGTCACACCCGCGCCTGACCGGCACCTCCTCTCCTTCCATGAATACCCCTCTGTTGATAAACCATCCCTCCACGCTTGATTGTCCACGCGGCATGAATACCACTCCTTTGATGACCCCTTCCCCCGAGTCCGACTGTCCACACAGGTCCGAGGCCATCGCCTAAGCCGGGAGATACCATTTACTGCCCCTTATTGTATGAAGTCACTCCTCTTCAAAGGACCCACTATTGATCAGGGCCCCACCCCCTGGGATATGATCAGGCGCACACATCCTAAGAACCGGCGGAACACTCAGCTGCGTGATGACCCCCTCCTCTTATCAGCAGGTTGAGGACCTCTATTGTGGGGTTATGTGGGGGTGGGATTGACACGAGGATTACGGGGATGTCTTTTTCCTTACTTCACAATGTCTTGATTGTAATAAAGAAAGGTCACATGCCATAAACCAGTGTATAAGAGGCCAGGCCTCAGAGAGGCTGTTAGAGCACCTCGAGACGATACCTTGTTGTCTGATCTGATGTGTTCTGCTCCGTCGGAATAAAACTCCTGTTTCCTGCCTTCTGGTCTCCGGCGCCTGCCTCATTGCTTGGTAATTTGAATGGTACAAAGGCGGTTAGCGCCGGGCAAATCTTGAAAAAGGTCATCGCCTTACCCTTTTTCCACAATTGGCGTCCCAAAGCGTGGGGCCCATCAGCGACACGTGGATCCAGTGGGAGAGGTCCCGACGACAGAGTGAACGACTGCAACGATCGGGAGAGCTCGTGTCCGATAGACCCTCGTCTGACAGCCGATCATCCGACCTTCACTAGTTCCGAACAGACCTCTCTCGAGTGATCTACGGTCCTGACTGGGAACCATCAGGAGTGCCACGAACATCACGAAGAATAGAGGACGATCGGGCGCTGGATTCGGAAGACAGGAAACCGTCCATGCGGTCCGGGTAAGGTCGTGTAAACACGACAAATTAAGAAATGATTGTTTGATTTGGATAATACTAGTATTACGCTTTTGTTGAGTCTTCTGGAGATTCACCGTCTGCAAACGGAGAAACAACAGGCTCTCTCTTTGCAAACAGTGAAGGATAGGTAACGCAGACTTTTGTCCCCATTGTAATCCGTCGTGCCTATCTTCCTCCCCCACTGTTTTCCCGAACTGCCGTTCGTGGATTGTTGTCTGGAGATTCTCTGTCTGCAAACAGGGAAGAACAAGGTCTCTCTTTGCAGGTAGAGAAAGAGTGGGTAACGCAAACCTTTAACACGTCGTACCCACTTATTCTCCCCACTGATTGTTTGATTGACCGAACACTGATTGTTCGGTATTGGTTCTTTTGAGGTATTCACCGCCGGCAAACAACGGAGAATAGAAATATTCTGTCTAGTCTTTGCCCGCCGTGATAAGATAGGTAGTGCAGACCTTTGTCCCCGTTGTAACCCGTCATGCCTATCTTCTCCCCACTGATTGGTAGCCTGTTCAGCCCGGACCGCTTATTAGAGATGAACCATCCAGCTCCACTGGAGGGCACCCCTAATAAGGACATGTTCACTAAGCATGGACTAGTCGCTATAGCTTATACTAAGCTATGGCATAAATATACGAAGAAGAACCCTGAAAGTCAGTGGCCACTGATAGGTTCCTTTGATGATCATAAAATAAGAACATTAGAAATAGCGCTCCAGAAAAATAAGACTACGCCCACTATGCTCGATAGTATCGGCATGCGGCGCAAAGAAACGGAACAACGAAGAAAAAGAGAAGAAGCAAAAATAGGGAAAGAATTACGAAAGGCAGCCCATCTAGCCGCTAAGCAACTAGAAGAAGAAATAAAAGAAAGAAAGGAAGCTACACAAAACCAAGAATCAGGGTCGACAGGCCAATGTCCCATTAGGACACCCTCTGCACTTTACCCTGACTTGCCCTCCAAACAGCGGGCGAACGATGAGTTACTGCTAGGTCCCCCAATCATCTACATGCCCCCTCCATATGCCCCCTGCCAACAACACCTGCAAGCCCTGAGTGCGAGCGAGAGCGACCTCAGCGCTAGTGCACCAGCCCTCGCGGCCTCCGCACCAGCCACATTAGCAGCACCAGTAAATGACCCCGAAGCTAGCAAGCACCCACCAGGCAGACCAAATAGGTTGAGCAAGGATGAGCGGGATGGGATTGACAAAATGGCAAAGACACTAGTAGAACGAAGGGAGAGCGAAGAATACAGAATGAACATGTATAACTCACATGCCGACAGCCTCAGACGGCATTTCATTTTGCGATTCAGCTACCACACCCTGAACGCATATGAGGATAGGTATCAAAGTAAGGGCCCCGCTAAACTAACAACGCTGTATAGGAAGATTGATGTTGAAGATGGGACTGAATGCGAGGGGACGGAGCTCTTTATGCAGATGCTCGAGGTCTTCCGCCACCTCACGGAACAAAAACCAGAAGCCAAGGTTACAGTCCCTGAAACGACCTCAATAGAAGTAGCCAACACTATGATGCCCATCAGAGAAGCGGCCCCTTACTGGATTCCGCCACGTGGCCAGGGAACAAGCGATGATATTAATCACACAGATGCAAAAGGAAGGGTTGTGTACAATTGGGTTTACCAACCATGGGACCAACAAGATATCCTAACCTTTAAACAAACTCTGCCCGATTTAAGAAAGAACCCGACAGCATTCTATACCGAATTAGGCACAGCCTTGGGTTCAACGATAATGACTTTAGCGGACATTGACTTGTTTTTCGGGTTATGCCTGCCAGCTGACGTGTGGAAGCAAATCCGGAAGGCTGACCACACAGATCTGTTTGGACATACCTGGGACCAACTCAGTGAACTAGATAGACAGCGAGAGCCTGGAAGGAAACCAGTAAAGGACATATTAGAACTCCCAGACAAATTAGTTCAGAAGTTAAAGACACTGGTCCCAGAGAAAAAAGTAGATTGGTCGATAGTCACGGCCTGTCGTCAGAAACCCCAGGAAGATGTGTCGGAATACTTCTCCCGATTCGAGACAGTGTTCTCCGACTACAGTGGCCAAGACATGACCACCGCAACCGGACAACACCTGTTTGTACAAAATTATGTAAAGGGCCTATCACAAGAGGTCTCCCAAAAACTACAGACGAGTGAGAGTAGTTGGGGGGCCTCCAAACCTGCAGCTATCCTTCAGATGGCTCAGTATTACGAGCACCAGAAGAATGAGAATGATAGGGCGTCCGAGAAAAAAAAGAAAGATTTGAAAGAAAGGGTGATGATAGCTCAGATACAAGGTATAACGGTCGGACGGGAACCCCACAGGGGGAACTACCAATCCACCATCCCCAGAAATCCACCTCCTAAAGATCACACCCCAACACCCCACACTGGACGTAGAGACATTAGCAATGACCAATGTGCCTTCTGCAAAGGATTCGGCCATTGGAAATCCCAGTGTCCGGTTCTGCTAGAGATGAACAGAAATAGGGACCCCAAGGATGTAGCGGGTGGACCGAGAAATAGGGGGCAAGGACGAGGGCACACAAAAGACACCAACAATGACAGATCAGGGAGATCGAACACATTTGACCGCCCCCGACAGAACCAGTATCAACTATCCGACGGTGAGAATGCCCCCGATTTTGCATAGGACTGCCAGGGGCAAGGGAGGGATCCAGTCGAGCTCTGTGTTGACCAGCAAGGTCCTTATGTCACTGCTAAGGTCCTGGGTACAGAGTCTCCCTTTTTGGTAGACACTGGGGCGACACGTAGTGTGTTATCAAAACGACTGATTACAAGGGCACCCTTGTCTGGCTCACACATTACATCGATAGGTTTCGATGGGACGCCCTCCACTAACCCCCTGTCCGTGCCTATCACCTTTCACCTAAAAAGCAACACCACTGACACAACGTTTCTGCTCTCCTCCAACTCCCCTGACGCCATTATGGGCATTGACTTACTGAAACATTTTCGAGCTACCATTAGGTGTTCCCCTGATGGAATCCGAGTCATCCTGTACGACAACCCAGACATACCCAAATCCTGCCCTGCACGACACATGTGCTCCATAACTGATGCTGACCTGTCCTTGCTCGATACCCTGCCTCCGTACCTATGGATCAAAAATGACTCTGATGTGGGACGAATGATGATTGACCACATTCATATAACTGTAAGACAGGACGCTATGCTCCCGAAACTCCCGCAGTATCGGATATCGCCCGAGGGCGAGAAGGCACTGGTAGCGATCATTCAATCTCTGGTAGATGCAGGAGTGGTTGAAGAAGTGGTTAGCAATGTCTGCAACAGCCCAATCCTACCTTTTGTTAAGAAGCAAGGGGAAGGAGATGAGAAAGCGTACCGCTTCATCATCGACCTGCGAGAGATTAACAAAGTGGTTGTACCCCAATACCCCGTGGTCTCAGATATCACCACCATTCTGACCCTCATCCCGTCCACTGCCACCACCTTCACTGTTATCGACCTCAAGAATGCGTTTTTCTCTATCCCCATCCATCCAGACAGCCGTTATCTCTTCGGCTTCACCTTAAAATCCCGCTCGTACCGATTTTGTAGAGCTCCCCAGGGGTACACTGAAAGTCCCAGTATTTACAGCCAGGCCCTCAAAAGACAGCTGGACGCCGTCCAGCTACCGGATGGAGTGGTGTTGATCCAATATGTCGATGATATCCTTTTGGCGGCCGACACCACCCCACTTGCGATCACAGCCACTGTCCAACTCCTACACTTTCTTGCAGAAAATGGCCATAAAGTTTCCAAAAAGAAATTGCAGTTCTGCCAGCCACAAGTGACATACCTAGGCCATCTCCTGTCCAAAGACGGGAGGAAACTCACACCCGACCGAATCCAAACCATCCTAGACACCCCCGTCCCAAAAACACAAAAGCAAGTCCGCTCTTTGGTTGGCCTTACCTCTTTTTGCAGACAGTGGTTACCTAATTTCAGCCTCATTGTAAAACCCCTACTTGCCTTGTTGACCAAAGATGCCCCCTTCCCGCTCCCTTGGACCCCTGAGTGTCAAGCATCCTTTAAGGAATTACGGGATGCCCTCTGTTCAGCACCCGTTCTAGGAACCCCGGATTACTCCAAACTCTTCTCCCTCTTCACTCACGAAAGGGAGGGGTGTGCATTGTCTGTCCTGACGCAGTCTATTGGTCCTAAGCAGCGCCCTTGTGCCTACTTCTCCGCCACTCTTGATCCTGTAGCCAGAGCTTTACCTGCCTGCCTTCGAGCAGTAGATGCCGCTGCTGTCTCTATCCGTCAGAGTGAGGGAATCGTACTTTCAAACTCCCTCACCGTGTTAGTACCCCATGCTGTCGACACCCTTCTGAACCAAACCAAGACTCAACATTTGACTAGCGCACGACTGACTGGGTACGAATTGACGCTACTTGCACCCCACATCACACTAAAGAGATGCACAACTTTGAATCCTGCCACATTGTTGCCCCTGCCTGAAAATGACCCCGACGTTCCTCCCATACACGACTGTGTGACCCTCACTGACGAACAGACTAGGAGTAGAGTTGACCTCCGAGACCCTGCTTTCACAAACCCCGATGGAGAACTATGGGTAGACGGCTCATGCATCAAGCTCCCAGATGGCACCACTTCAGCTGCCTATGCAGTCACGACAGCCCGAACAGTAGTTGAGACAGCCCGCATCACGCAACGGTCTGCCCAGGCAGCAGAGCTGATAGCCCTCACACGTGCATGCATCATAGCCACAGGAACCACCGCGAACGTATACACAGACAGCCAGTATGCCTTCGGGGTGGTTCATCATTTTGGGCTCCTGTGGAGGGAAAGGGGATTCTTGACGTCCCACGGCACCCCCATCCTTCACGGAGATCTGGTTTCCGCCCTAATTGAAGCGGTTCTCCTCCCCAAACGACTAGCAGTGATCAAATGCCAGGCACACAAGAAGGTGACAGACCTAGTCGGACAAGGGAATGCACTGGCCGACATCACTGCACGGACCACAGCTGAGAATAGGACGGTGACACGCATATATGTGACCAGGTCGCAAGCAGAGAAATGGACTGACGCAAGGGAAATGATTAGAGACATCCAGTCGGCCAGCACCCCTCACGAATTGACTAAGTGGGCAGGGGTGGGTTTGAAGGATGATGAGGGCTGCTGGCGAACAAAAGATGCAAACAAATGGTTGCTACCTGACTCATACCTGATCCCCATACTGACGATGGCTCACTCCCCCGCACACATAGGATCTGCACCCATGATCGAGCTCATTTCCAAAGTCTGGCACAACGACAAAATCCCCGACTCAGCCAGACGCCTAGTCCAGCAGTGCCTTATCTGTCTTCAACACAACCCCGGGAAAGGAACTGTGGTACCCCGGGGAGGGTTCGGGACCCCCAATCACCCCTTTGAGGTCCTCCAGATGGATTACATCCAGCTGGAGAGATGTCAAGGCTTGAAATATGTACTAGTCATTGTATGTGCCTTCAGCAAATGGGTAGAGGCCTATCCAACCCGTGACAACACTGCCATGACTACTGCCAAAGTACTACTGAAAGAATTCTTTCCTCGCTATGGCCTTTGTCGAATTTTATGGAGCGACAATGGCCCCCACTTCATAGCTGAGGTTATCCAACTAATCTTAAAAGGGTTGGGGGTGAAGCAAAGGTTCCATGCAGTCTTCCACCCCCAATCCGCCGGTTTGGTGGAGCGACATAATGCCACATTGAAGCTGAAACTGTCAAAAATAGTGGCCACCACTGGACTTAAATGGCCTGATGCCCTCCCACTGGCCTTGCTATCGATGCGCTCCACTCCCACCAAACACCATTTGACCCCCTATGAGGTTGTATTCGGGCGACCGATGAACCTCTGGACTGCTCCCAAACCAACCTCCATTCATGACGTCCCGGACGTCCTACTATCTGATTATTTGTGCAAGTTAACTAAAACATTGTCTGTCATTCATCAACAGGTGCAGCAGGCCATCCCCGATGCTTCCAGGGGCCCCGGCCACGACATCCAACTGGGAGATTTCGTTCTAATACGGAACTTCCAACGGACCAAGAGTCTGGAACCCCGGTGGACGGGCCCCTGGCAAGTGCTGATCACCACACGGACGGCGCTTCGAGTGGAGGGGAAGAGGCACTGGCTGCACGCACCCCACTGTCGGAAGGTCTCCGCGACCCTGGCCACGACAGAAAACGTTAACACCCAAGAAGAGCTCCTGAACAAAGACCGACCGACATTGAACTGTTATCCCGATACTGAGGCACTCGAACTTGCAAAATTCTCTGATCCCACTGTGCCATCCAGAGAAGGGTATTTCCTGCGTCGAAAGGAGGGAGCTTCGGCTAAGTAGGCCACGGACTAAGTTAAATCTCAGAACGGTGACCTAAGCACAACTAAGGGTTACCCGGAGAGAAGCTAAACGAAGTCTGTGGTTCTGCCCACTACCGAGCACCTTGAAGATGATGGAAGCGCCAGATAAGAAGATGATGGAAGCGCCAGATAAGAATATGATGGAAGCAACAGGAAATACCCGCTACAGGAACACAAAGACTGACAATCTGCACAAATCAAAGACAATCGCCTTCTTTGTTGTCTTCCTCTTTTGCCTCCTCCTCATGACCTCCTTCTGGATCCTGGAGGAAAGCGCACCGGCTCATCAAGCATTGCTGCCCACTGTGCAACCGACCCCCACGAAAGAGCATCACCTGATCTCCCTGTCGCCACAGCTCCGAGAAAGGCGTAGGGAATTCTGGAACAATTCCTTCGTGCAACTGTTGCACCAACACAACCTTGCTGCAAATGCCACGAACTGTTGGATCTGCGGGTTGCTCCCGCACGCCACTGGACACTCCATCCCTTTCATCCCTTCTCCTTTCTCCGTTCACGGCTCCTGCCTCGCCTGGTTGATCCTCATGCAAGAGAGCCACAAGGATAATGCCACTTCCAGCCAGACAGTGTTGCACTTCTACTCTGGGTTTTGGCTGAACAAAACCGGAAAGACCTCTACTCCCTTGTGTCCTGTGCTCACTGGCGCCACCTTCCTTAAAGACATTCCAGCCAAAGAACGTGTCGAGGTACAGGTGCTCCACAATCCAGCTAGATCCACCTTCTCTCATCTGCGAAAACAAACTACCGCCACTCTGACTGTGGCTCTGTCTGTTATCAATGTCACAGGTCTCGTGTGTCTCGAAGGCCAGGGAACACAGCTGGTGGGTCACAGTTCCTGCCGAGTCACCAGAACATTGGACTCAGTTGACCCCCCTTCCTTTGTTGCTTCTCCAAATATGTACTTTGTTTGTGGCACAAAAGCTTACACCTGGCTCCCGAAAGGCTGGAAGGGCGCCTGCTACATCGCCTTCGTCCTCCCTCCCACATATGTCGCCCCTGCCAACCATCACCGGCAGAGGCGCGCAAATGACATTGAACATGCCGACTCCACTGGAGCACAGTTCCTGGATGCCGCAAAGGGACTTGTTCCTCTGTGGGGCCCAATGGCAAACAGCCGCGCTATCCGACACCTGACCCAGGCAGTAGAAACAACGGTCAACATCACGGCTGGCATCCTCGCTAACAACACGGCGGAGCTCCAGGCGGTCCGCCTTGTGGCCCTTCAAAACCGCCTTGTTCTAGATGTTGTTCTAGCCGATCGAGGAGGAGCATGCCGCATCATCGGATCTAGCTGCTGCACCTACGTGCCAGATAACTCGCCTTCAGTCTACAAAGCAATTGAGCACCTCCACAGACTTTCCTCGGAGGTTCACCAAGAACAAGAAGGATGGTCGCTTGGGAGCTGGTTTTGGGACACTTTGAAGGACTGGGGTTGGAGGTTGTTTTCCTTTGTGCTGATACCTGTTGTGATATTATGTGGGTGTTGTTTAGGTATTCAATGTCTGCCATCTTTGTGCAGCTTCGTTTCTAACTGTATGTGCCCAAAGACTTTGGACTTCCGAACTGAGCACATGAGTCCCCTCTACGAAGTAGAAATACGTGGCCTTATGGGGATAAATCCGAACTGACAAGTTGGCGAGACATGTTAAAAGGGAGGACTGTGGAATTTTAGTTTACGAGCTGAACATCATCTGCGCCAGCTTGTCACCCACGTACAACGTGCACGACCGCCATTTTAGGTATCATGGTCTCCCTGTCCACGATCGACCGCCAGCGCGCTCCTCTGACCCTGCAAGCATCCTCCGCGCACCCTGGCTCCCCCTCCCTCCCTCACATAAGCATAGCCCTTCTCCTCCTGCATGACCCTGTCCTTGGGAGTCACACCCGCGCCTGACCGGCACCTCCTCTCCTTCCATGAATACCCCTCTGTTGATAAACCATCCCTCCACGCTTGATTGTCCACGCGGCATGAATACCACTCCTTTGATGACCCCTTCCCCCGAGTCCGACTGTCCACACAGGTCCGAGGCCATCGCCTAAGCCGGGAGATACCATTTACTGCCCCTTATTGTATGAAGTCACTCCTCTTCAAAGGACCCACTATTGATCAGGGCCTCCCCACCCCCTGGGATATGATCAGGCGCACACATCCTAAGAACCGGCGGAACACTCAGCTGCGTGATGACCCCCTCCTCTTATCAGCAGGTTGAGGACCTCTATTGTGGGGGTATGTGGGGGTGGGATTGACACGAGGATTACGGGGATGTCTTTTTCCTTACTTCACAATGTCTTGATTGTAATAAAGAAAGGTCACATGCCATAAACCAGTGTATAAGAGGCCAGGCCTCAGAGAGGCTGTTAGAGCACCTCGAGACTATACCTTGTTGTCTGATCTGATGTGTTCTGCTCCGTCGGAATAAAACTCCTGTTTCCTGCCTTCAGGTCTCCGGCGCCTGCCTCATTACTTGGTAATTTGAATGGTACAAAGGCGGTTAGCGCCGGGCAAATCTTGAAAAAGGTCATCGCCTTACCCTTTTTCCACATGCTCATGGAAGTAAGAATTGGCAGCTGTCAGGAAAAATAATAGACCAAGGAAAATAAATTCTACCAAAATAGTAGTAGTGTACACCAATTACTGTATATGAGTCACAAATGCAAGCCCAAATCCTCACCGCTGACCATCAATGTTTGAACTGGGTTCTCTAGTTGGCAATGGTACACACCTTTGACCAAATAGGGACCCTTGCTTCTAAGTCAGGGAAAGGGGATCACACTACTTGATAACCCCTGCTCACCCCCTTGGTAGCTTGGCAGGAGCTTCTTCTCAATGAGTCGCGCTTCCTGCTCCCAGCGGCACACAGGCTTCAGCAGACAGAGTTCCCAGCAAGGAAATTAAGGGGGAGCTGGTGGTGAAGTCTTTTGTCCCTGAAACTTCAGCAGTAGGCAAGCACAAGTTCAAGCCCTTGGAGAAATTTTCTGCAAGATGATGAAAGTTCTTTGAAAGTTCCTTCTCCTTTCCTTGGCAATAAAGTAATCACTGCAGGCCAACCCAGCAACTAAGCACACTGGCAGAGGGGCAGTCCAAACTCCTGCAGCTTCTTTGGTTCTTCTCCTTGGCAAAGGTTTGTCTTGTTGTTCCAGAAGTTATTTAAAGTCTTGGGGTCTGGGTCCTCATATTTATGCTGCAAAATCATTTGTCTTCTGAAGGCGGAGGGCCCTGTACCTAGTCCAAACCAGTTCTGTGCAGTCCTGGAGCACTTTGTTTACATGTCTCCTTCTTTCCTTTGGCAGCGTGGGTCAGGGTTCTCAGACACACCACAGGAGGTGGAGCCAGCATTGTGGAAGGCAGGCACAGCGCTATCCAGTCCCAGGTGCTACTCCTCCCACCCATCTACATGCAAATAGGTCAATTCAGCCTTGCGCTGACTCACCCTGTCTCCTGGAGCTACCCCAGCCCCTGTCACTCACAAACTAGACATACAATACACACGCTAGCAGAGGCAGGCTGCCTGGTTAGGCAAGAAAATACCTACTTTCTAAAAGTGGTATTTTCAAACACAGAATGTTAAAACCAACTTCACTAAAAGATGTATTTTATCATTCTGAGTTCAGGCATACTAAACTCTAATTTCTACTATGTTCGCTGGGTCAGTTAGGATTATAAAATGTTATAATCGAACTGCCCATTCTGGCATATGGGGACAGGTAGCCTTGCCATAGTGAAAAACTAAATAGGCTGTAATTCACTATCAGGTCATGCCACATACATGCGGGCATGACTTACCTTTTACATACAATGCACCTTGGCTTACCTTAGGGGTGACTAAAATGTAGAAAAGGGAAGGATTAGGGACTGGCAAGTGGGTGTACTTGCCAAGTTGACATGGCAGTCACAGACTGCAAGCAGGCACTGCAATGGCAGACCTGAGACACACTTTAAAAGCTGCTTCTGTGGGTGGCACAAGCAGTGCTGCAAGCCGACCAGCAGCACTTGATTTACAGGCCCTGGGCACACATGGTGCACTGTAATAGGGTCTGACAAGTATATCAAATAAGCAAATCATCGGGTCACTAATCAATACATGAATTTACAATAGGGAGCACTTGCTGCACTCTGGCACTGAATAGCAGTGGCACAGTGCTCAAAGCATCTAAACCAGCAAAACATATAAAAACAGAGGAGGCAATCAGTAAAAAATGGATGGGAGACCCATGCCGATTGTACCAGGTCTAACATTGACAATCTAGTTGAAGACATTGCAAGAGAATTGAGAACAAGGGAGAAAAGAGGTTGGTCAGAACAAGGAGAGGGAGAGTGGAATAATGATAGTTAGGAAGACTGGACAGAAACAAGAGCTGAGGGTCTGGCGGCAGAAGGCGAAAAGAGTGAGTAGAAAAAAAATATCCTGATTAGATATGAGTCTTGAAGGTAAGACAGAGAAAGAGTGAAATAAGACAGAGAAAGAGTGAAAGATATGAAGTGGGGGAAGGCAGATCCTAACAGTACGGTGTGAGGTAGGATGCCAGCCAGAGAAGAAGATTGAAGGCAAACTCAAAACATCTATGCTTAAGGTGCTACTTCACAATAGGACAAGAAAATAAATTACCTTGTGGGGGAAACCCTAATAAATAAAACTGGATTGAGAATTGGTGGCCTATGGGGTTAAAGCCATAATGCAACAGGCATACACTCCACCAGCTTAATTTGTGAATAAGAACAAAGCTGCAGCAGTTCTGTAGGATTGATGTGCTGGAAGTGTACGGAACCATTACATTGCCACTCTTCTTAAATTTCAAAAACATCTTTTGTTGAAGTATGTTAATAATAAAAAGAAAACACTGTATTATTAGAATGCATAGCAATATATGATGTATAAAAAAAATCAAACATCAAATGAATGTTTAATGTGTATCTTTCGTTTTAGAGATTTACTTCCTTAAATATTCGCATATTTATGGTATCATTAGATATCTGGACAGAATCAAATCCAATTGACGTGTCGAATGGAACTATAACTGAGAAATTACACCGGTTTATAATTTACTCAAAAAGAAATGCTGTCAAGCGGAGACCCCATGATATTCCATTGCTGCTTTCGTGAGTATACTCATATTTTTCATGTACTCTTTTAATTTTCATGAATTCGACATGTCTCCTGTACAACGGTGCCTGTATAATATTGTGCAGTATTTTAAAACGTAAGTTTACCCTATTCTCCTAAATGAAATTCGATGACTTGTTACATTTGATATTTTGAAGGTAGCAGGCATAGAGGGTTTTAAGGATATGGTTTCCAAATTGCATTGTATTTTGACATTTTTGCAATGTTACTTGTTATAAGGTATGTTTACATTTTTGCTGAAACACATACCCAATTTGCAACACACAGCCTAACTACTCTTTGACAAACACTTGCCCCACAGCAAAAGATTTTCCACAGAAAATTACCCTTTGCAAGGTTTGCTCTTTAGCTACTTTTCCTGTTCATATTGTATTCATGTAATTATGCAGCATAGTAAAAGATAATATTGATAAAATTGCAAATAAGTCCATTTCAAACAAAATACAATGTCATATATATATATATATATATTTTCTTTTTTTTGCGAGGGGTGAAGGGGGGTTCTGGTTAATAAATTGTACAAAACGGATACCAGTGTGCCGGCCTATTTTTCTTTCTGGAAACCGCATGGAGCCAGGAAACGTGCAGCTATATATATATATATATATATATATATATATATATATATATATATATATATATATATATATATATATATATATATATATATATATATGACATTGTATATATATATATATATATTCACTGAAAAAACCATAGGTTTTAGGCCTTATATAGTTAGGAATTAGCATTTAAAAAACCTTGAAAATTCACTGAAAAAACCATAGGTTTCAGGCCCTATATAGTTAGGAATTAACATATAAAAAAACACTGAAATTGCTCCTATATAGTTAGTTGAACTAACTATATATTTCGCGCATTCGCAATCCACTGCTGATGATGTCACATATTACATCATTCATGACATGGTCAGTGACATCACTGATGACATCACTGATGACATCTCAAATGACATCACTGATGACATCACTGATGACATCTAATTTGACATCAATGATCACACCACTGATGATATACTTCATGTGATAATACAATGCTCCTCCTTACACTCTAATATAACCTCTGTTACACCTAGTGTTAAATACAGAGTATCATTTTTGAAACCATTGACACACAAATACCAGTTACTACATACGCACTCACTGATTCCTACGTCTACACACACATTCACTCATTCAGCCATACAATCACTCGTACATACAGTCACTCATTATTACAACACTATCATATGCACTCATACACCTATGCAGACACTCACACACTGCCACTCATCCATGGAGTTACTCACACACCTAGTCAGTCCTGTAAAGAATCAATCACACTTTGATTTCTTCATCTATACAGTTAAACACAGAACAGCTTACATTTTCACAGATATACTAACACATACTTACTCACTTATACAATCAAATCCTTCATCCATACTCTTATACATCCACTCATTCTTCAATATGTAAAACATATTTAAACTTTACAAAAACACACAGACACTGGATGTCTACCTAGGCGGGCTGTGAGAGCTGTGTGGGATGTGAGAGCTGTGTGGGCTGTGAGGACTGTGTGGGCTGTGAGGTCTCTGTGGGCTGTGAGAGCTGTGAGAGCTGTTTGGGCTGTGAGAGTGTGAGCCATGTGGGCTGTGAGAGCTGTGTGGGCTGTGAGAACTGTATGGGCTGTGTTGGCTGTGTGGGCTGTGAGGGCTGTGTGGGCTGTGAGAGCTGTGTTGGCTGTGAGAGCTGTGTGGGCTGTGAGAGCTGTGTGGGCTGTGAGAGCTGTGTGGGCTGTGAGAGCTGTGTGGGCTGTGAGAGCTGTGTGGGCTGTGAGCTCTGCTTCTTTTGTGCCTCGGTCTACCTAGCACAAGATGGATGCCAACACTTCCTGGTTTGTAGTGTTGACAGCCAATGAGCATGCAACTTTCTCTGGAAGGCATGCTGATTGGCTGCTACTGTCTATCAACACTCCAAAACAGAAACAGTTGGCAGCCATCTTGTGCCTCAGTAGACTAAGGCACAGGAAAGCAGGAAAACAAATGTGTAGAACTCAAAAAGGGGGCAGGGTAGAAGCACCCTGACCCTCTAGGCCTGCTCAGGGGGTCCCACAAGGACCCCCAAGGCCCCTAAAAAGTATTATTTTTTTTTTGAAAAATCGCGGGGTGCTCGCACGGTGCGCGCACGGTGCTCGCACTGTGCGCGCTTATAGATATATAATTGATTTCAACTTGAATTTTCTCAGCAACTACTGGAGGGATTTACACCATTTAAGCAAAAGCGTGATCTGCGAATCAGACTCTACCATTTTGCCAAATTTCTTGTAATTCCGTTCAGCCGTTTGGGCTGTAGCCGTGTCTAAAGGTCCTATGGAAAATTGCATGGGGAAAACTCGTTTTGGGACCCCCCTTTTTTCTCGGCCCCTGCTTCACGAATCCCCCGAAACTTTCAGGGAAGGAGCGGAGCGTAACGCGCCATCTTCTTTGAGAAATTCACATAGATTGATCAACCGGCGCCAAAGTTTTTCCCAATAGAATGTTGCGGATTTCCTATGGAAACTAGGTCCTAACTATATATACCTACTGGCGACCGCCAGTAGGTAATATATATATATATATATATATATATATATATATATATATATATATATATATATATATATATATATATATATATATATATATATATATCTTAAATATAACACATTTGTTTATTCCTTCTAATCATATGTAATGTATTAATGTAATTATGATGTAAATGTGTCTACCTGTCATACAACGTTACTCTTTTGTTCTAATAATTTAGGGCCAGATGTATCAAGGCCTTTGCGACTCGCAAACAGCCTTTTAGCATGATTTGGAATGTATAAAAAAATCGCAATTTAAGGAATCGCAAAAAATTGCGATTCCTTATTTTGCCATAGCATTTAAGGAATCGCAATTTTTACGATTCCTTAAATGCTATGTTTGTAGCAATTTCAATTTGCGAATTCAGGTTAAGAAATCGCAAATTACCACCAACTTGTAGTTGGTGGTAATTTGCGATTTCTTTTAAAAATGCCCTATTTGGCATTTGTAAGGGTGGCATGTGACGCACATACATGCCCATGTACATGTAAATTTCAGGGGTGCAGCAGGGTGTCTTTGAGGCACCCCCGCACCCTTGAAATAATTCTCAAATTGCGATTAGCAAATTGCGAATTCGCAATTTGAGAATTATTGCACTATCATTCCTATGGGCCTCCTGCCCATAGGAATGCATTGGAAATTATTCCTTATTTGCGAATTCGCAAAATACGAATTCGCAAATAAAGAATGTTAAGGAATCGCTAAAAAATAGCGATTTTGTACATACATTCCATTTTGCGAATTCTAAATAGCGATTCGCCAAAAATCGCTATTTAGAATTCGCAAATCGGAATCTTGACACATCTGCCCCCTGGTCACTTAGGTTTGGAATCTATGAAGTGCTATATAAATACAACAACAGTAAATGTCCATATTTTCTTTGGGCAATATCACAGGCATCTGCCACAGTATGGAAATCAACTCCGGATGTCCAAGTACCCACACCGCATCCCCAGGGTATGGCCAACACACCTTATTCTATGAACACCAAACCTTACTTCTCCACCATGGTGTGTACACCCATTTGCCAGTGGTACAGGAAGGAAAAAATTACTTCCTAGCAAGAGAAAAACCAGTAGCACAGAGACTTTAAGCAGGTGCCGGAGCAGTTTGCTGGCCTGTTCTCTCTGACCCCAGGCATCACTGAGTGGTGTGTGCGCCACATTGACACTGGTGACAGCCGACCTGTCAAAAATAAACTGTACAGGTCGCCTGACCACGTCAGAGCCAGCATTAATGCTGAGGTTGCGAAGATGCTGGAGCTGGGGGTAATTGAACCGTCTGAGAGTCCATGGGCCAGTCCAGTGGTACTGGTACCTAAACCTAACCCTCAGGGGGGACCCAGGAGTTAAGGTTATGTGTGGACTACAGAGGTTTGAATGTAGTCACAAAGACTGACGCTCACCCTATACCTAGAGCTGATTAGCTTATTGATAGGTTAGGGGCTGCTAAGTACCTGAGTACTTTTGATTTGACTTCAGATTACTGGCAGATTACCCTCATTGATGGAGCAAAGGAGAGGTCAGCATTCTTCACACCAGAGGGACATTATCAGTTCATGTTAATGCCCTTTGGATTAAAGGTTGGTGAACAGGGTCTTGTCTGGGTTGGAACAGTTCAGTGCAGCTTACCTGTATGATATAGCTGTATACAGTTCTACTTGGGGGGATCACTTAAACCACCTAAGGGAAGTGCTTCAGGCCATGCAGCAGGCAGGCCTGACTATTAAGGCAAGCAAGTGCCAAATATGGCAGAGTTCTGTGGTGTACCTGGGCCACCTGGTAGGTGGGGGCCATGTACAGCCTCTCCAAGCTAAAATCCAAACTATTTTGGATTGGACAGCTCCAGTTACCCAGACTCAGGTCAGGGCATTCCTGGGACTAACAGGGTACTATAGAATGTTTGTTCAAAATTATGGGACCATTGTGGGTCCCCTGACCGAACTGACTTCTAAAAAGAATCCCAAAAAGGTGATTTGGACCCCAGAGGGTCAGAAGGCTTTTGACACTCTGAAAGCTGCTATGTGTTCAGCACCAGTGTTACTGGCCCCTGACTACACAAAATAATTTGTAGTTCAGACTGATGCTTCAGAACAAGGGATTGGGGCAGTTTTGTCACAGCTAAATGAAGGGGGCCTTGATCTGCCAGTTGCCTTTATTAGCAGGTGGCTTCTTCCCAGAGAGCAGAGGTGGAGTGCCATTGAGAGAGAGGCTTTTGCTGTGGTGTGGTCACTGAAAAAGTTGCGTCCGTATTTGTTTGGGACTCACTTTCGTGTTCAAACTGACCACAGGCCTCTCAGGTGGCTCATGCAGATGAGAGGGGAGAATCCCAAGCTGGTAAGGTGGTCCATTTCCCTACAGGGAATGGACTTTATAGTGTAACACAGACCTGGGGTTGCCCATGCCAATGCAGATGACTTTAAAGATTTTTCCACTTAGCCGGTGAGGACTACCAGGGTGTAGGTTAGTAACCCATCACTTTTGTTTTTGCTGACTGGAACTGGTGGTAACTGTCTCTGACTGACCCTGGGCTCTGTTTAACCAGGAGCAGGGCCAGTGCCAAGCTAAAAGGAACACATTAGAATACATCCAACATACACGAGGGTACACTATGGTATGGTGGGGTACCCCTGTAATTGGCATGACCTACCCAGTAAGCCCCTAGTATGTAATAAGGGAGGGGATTTAAACTACCTAGAAGTCTCCACTATCCTGGGGCTTGGCAGTTTAGAGGCCAGCAGATTCTCTGCACCAGCATGTGTGCAGTGCTAAAGCCTGAGGTCAGTTTAAAAGCAGCACTGGTTGCCAGGACAGCTTTTAAACCTTAAATTATGCCCAAACTCAACTTTGGGGGTAGGGGCCCTTAAAAATGAAAAACCTACCATTTGTTTGCATATTAGGGACCCCCAGGTCACCCCTTAGTATCCCAGGGGTGAGGGGTCAGTTATCTATAAGGTACACCCTTATAAAATGAGTTTTATATGCCTGGGTAAAGTGACATTTTACATATCACTCCCCACATTGTATTAAATAGCTGCTCAAATTGACTTTGATGCTAGAATAAGTGGGTATGGAAAACTACAATATTTCTGCAGATTCAGAACCTCTCAAGCCTCCCCTAGTTGCACAGGGGGTGGGGATCCTGTAGAAATTAGGGAAATACTTATAAAATATGGTTTTATAAACCCTGGTGCTAGAAAAGTGGCCCAAGTCATTTTCCCCATTGCAAACCCCATGGCCCATCGGTTAACATAGTAGGAAGTTATTGATTAATAAATATTGATAGGAGAGGATTAGCCGGACCATTCAAAGACTTCCCAGAATGGTGGTAGTAAATCCAACAATATGATGTTGTTGAATTTCTCCTAAAATGTACATACAAGAAGTTATAAGACTTTCTTGTTTGTAAGTCCAAATTCAGCCTTTCAGTGGTCTGCCCTGATTGGTCAGAGTTAAGTGGATTAGACAGGCTGCTTTGAAGAGGTGATAAAGAACCCCTCTGCTGGGAGGGAAGTTTGCTGGTCTATAAGAATGCCAGGCCAGAGGGTGGAGTCGTAAACCATCCTCTTCAAAGGCAGAGGGGAGGCCTGGGTTTCAGTTTCAATCTGACACTCTTGACCCAGAGTCAGGGCTAGGCTTAAGGGAGGTATGTGCAGACGGTAGGGGGAGAGTCCATGGAAGTAAGCCATCCCAGGGGGGGGTGTTTAGCCAGGTCTTACCTCCTTGCTGGAAAATCAGCCATTATGGATTTGGAACAATGGTGCACTTTGGGACAAACTAATGCCACACTCTACAGGACGTGGTCATAACTATGAGGAGTTGCCCTGCTTTCATTGGTCAGAAATAACCAGGTGCTTGACCCAGAGAATTTTGAATACGTATCTGAGTGGCAGAGCCCACCAGATCTGCTGCTTGAAACTGAATGAAGCAAGAAGTGCCCTGCTGATAAGATTTTGCTGTCCAAGGAGCTCTAAGGCCTGACCTATCAAGACTGCACCAAGTGAAACTGCAGTCCTGTGGATTACCTTGCTGCAAAAGGACTCAGTGGACTCCCTGCAAGCTACAGGTTAACAGAGCTCACCTGGACAGCCCCACAACGAATTCAAAGCCTGGAGTACCAGTGGATTTGTAAGGGTTTTGTTCAAGTGGATTGCTGAATTGAAGTTTCACACTTTCAAGGGCCCTCTTGGAGATTCCAAAACCTTGGATTATGTGTTGGATACTTTAGGACCCGCAAGCAGAAATCCAGGTAGGTGTTCTAACTGGACCCCTCTTGCTGAAGAAGGTCCACCACAGTGGTGAGAAAATTCTTCAGAGCAATTTATAAAGGTGTGTCCCTGACAGAGAAAACGAAATGACTAAAAGGGGCACTGTTGGGTTCTAAGCCCTAGAAAGTGACTAATCTTTAAAAATTCATATCTCTGGTTCCCTACAGTGATTTTTTTTGTTTTGGTGTCATTTAAAAGATAAAAATATTACCTATTTTTATAAATTGGTGTGGGATTTGTATTTTGTGTTGTGTCTAGATTTTTTACTGAAATTGTGTTTTTAAATGCTTTACATACCTGTCTTTGAAGTTAAGCCTGTCTGCTCGCAGCCACGTTACCAAGGGTTGAGCATAGGAATAATTTTCTAAGACCTATGCTGGGTCCCATCATGTGTTAGCGGCCTTATTGCCAGTGGCAGACCTACATTTGCCCCTACCAATAACCAACCTTCCAACACTAAGGTACTACAAAAGTTAAAGTAGTATACTTTCTCTATAACTAATGAGTGATAATATTTGTAAAACGTATTATGCGAGTGGCTGTGTGACTGTGTGTATCCATGTGTGAGTGGGTGTCTCAGTGGCTATATGGGTGTATAACTAGTTGTGTGAGTAGTTGTGTGGATGAGTGAGTGGCTGTGTGAGTGACTGTATTGGTGAGTGGGTGTGTCAATTGGCTATATGGGCGAGTAAATGGCTGTTTGAGTGGTTGATGGCTATGTTAGTTGGTGTGTGAGAAGCTGTATGGGTGAGTGAGTGGATATGTGAGTGTTTCTGTATGGATATGTGAATGGGTATGTAAGTGGCTGTATGGCTGAGTGAGTGGCTGTGTTGAGATGCTGTATGGGTGAGTGAGGGAAAGTATGAGAGGCTGTATAGGTCAATAAGTGGGTGTATGAGTAGCTGTAAGGGTGAGTTTGTAGCTCGGTTAGTGGCTGTATTGGTAAGTGACTGGTTGTAGGAGTAATTTTATGGGTGAGTGAGTGGTTGTGAGTGAGTTGTTGTCTGAGTGGCTCAATGGATGAATGAGTGGTTGTGTGAGCACTTGTATGGGTCTGTGATGGGTATGTGAGTGGTTGTGTGGGTATGTGAGAGGTAGTTTTGGTGTATGAGTGGGTGTGTCACTGCGTCTGTGGATGATGTCATGAGTGATGTCATTTGAGATGTCATGAATGATGTCACTGACCATGTCAAATCAAATCAAGCTTTATTTGGTACATTAAAAATGCCCTGATTCCAGAGCCCCGAAAGTGCTTGTTAAACATGTGGGAACCCAATGACCTCACGTGCCTGGCGCAAACTTGGGCTACACTGGGACTCATGGTGGCAAAGCGCAATATAGCGCAGAAATGGGGAGCCGAGGATTTGCCTTCACTAACGGCCTGGTGTAAGGATATAGATCTAGCCATGATGGCCGAAAGGACGGTCTGCATAAACCGGGGTTGTCCTAAAAAATGGACCAAAATATGGGAAGCATGGAACGTTTATCGGGGGAACATATGTGAGCCTATACCTGACCATGCAGAAGACAGTTCTGACGATGACCTGTGAGCCATGTGGGGGAGAGGTGTTAAATCTAATGTCTAAGGTCTTTATTGCAGCCGGCCGGGCTATTGTACGACTTATTGCTGATTTTTCAAAGCGAGTGTGTACGTTGAATGCAACAGCTCATACTTTATATTTTGATTTACTTGCCAATGTTGTAAATGCAAATAATAAAAACAGATTAAAAAAAATGTCCATAAAAGCATATTAAAGAAAAAAACATAAAAAATACGTGATACTTCAAAGTACATTGATATTTGTTAGATCTGGGGGTCTCTAGTTGGCAATGGTATTCACCTTTGTCCAAATAGGGACCCTTACTTCTAAGTCAGGATAAGGGGATTACACTCCTTAATAACCCCTGCTCACCCCCTTGGTAGTTTGGCACGAGCAGACAGGCTTAACTCAGAGGCAGTGTGTTAAGCATTTGTGAATATACACAGTAATACAGTGAAAACACTACAGATGGACACAACACAGGTTTTATAAAAATAAGTATGCTTTATATAGACTTACACACAAGACCACAAACGACAAAAATCCACAATACTACACTTAAGATTACTTAAAAGATGACTCAAGTTGCTTAGTTCAAGTTGTTGGTAAATGCGACAATATTCTCAACAAAGTACCTGGATGCGTAACGCAAAGTGAACAAAAGGTTTGCAAAAGGGGAGATGCGTCATTTCCGTGAACCGAGGGAACGGTTGCGTCCTTCCTCAATGCTTGCGCAGAGTAGGGGACTCGTCGTGAGCCTTACCAGTGCGGAGGTGATGCGTAGATTCTCGGCCTGCGGGCCCATTGCGGTGCGCAAGTTGGCGCCTTGATGCGCTGCGATGATCCGGTTGCGATGCGAGAAGATGGCGCCCTTGATGCGGTGATGCGATGATGCCCTGGCAGCCTTGGGACGACTCAGTACTCTGGAGCCATGGCAGGTCCTGAGACACACTTCGCCGGTGATGCGATGGCGACTCTCTCGATGGCATCACGCTTCTCCGGTGATGCGACAGCAGGCAGCTTCGATGAACACATGCTTCCAGGGAGATGCGGCAAAGGCTCGCTTCTCCGGCCTTTGCGATGATTTCAGCTGCGGCGGCGACGCGCTTCTTCTCGATGTGTCGCGCTTCCAGCTCCCTGCGGCACGCAAGTGACTGGAGTCAGAATTCCCAGCAAGGAATTTCAGGAGGGAGCTGGAGGTGAAGTCTTTTGTCCCTGAGACTTTAGCAGGAGGCAAGCAGAGTTCAAGCCCTTGGAGAATATTCTGTAGATGAAAGTCCTTACAAAGTTCCTTCTCCTTTCCCTTGGCAATGAAGCAACCACTGCAGGCCAACCCAGCAAATAGCACGCTGGCAGAGGGGCAGTCCAAACTCCTGCAGCTTCCTTGGTTCTTCTCCTTGGCAGAAAGGTTTCTTGTCCAGAAGTGATCTCATTTCTTGGGCTGAGGGTCCCAATATTTATACCCCAAAATCCCTAGTTCTCTGAAGGCAGAGAGGCCTCTGCCTAGTTCAAACCAGTTCCTGAGCACTTTGTTTACATGACTCTCTTCTTCCTTTCACTGTGCAGGGCAGAGACATCAGCCGCCACACAGGAGGTGGAGCCAGCTCAGGGGAGGGAAGATACAGCTCTGGAGCACTCTGTTGACATGATTCCTCCTCTCCTTTTACTGTGCAGGGCAGAGACATCATACAAGCCACAGGGGGTGGAGCCAGCATTGTAGAGGGAAGGCCCAGCCCTATTCAGGTCCCAGGTGCAACTCCTCCCTCCCATCTAGATGCAGATTTCTCTATTCACTGCCGGGCTGCCCCAGCCTGTCTCCTGGAATCCCCCAGCCCTGTCACTCACAAACCCAGAAAAAAAAATACACAACCCAGCAGAGGCAGGCTCAAATGGTTAGGCAAGCAAATACCTACTTGTTCTGACCAGGTTTTTGTTCCCTTTTTGAGTGAAGGTGACTTTAGCCTACTATCATTCTAATAGAGGGATTAGAGCCTTAGATCCGACCTATTTACAAGATGCTTGACATAATTCCCTATTCTTTTCTCTATTCTAGGGCCTATAAGCTTATGTTAGGGGATAGATTCCTTAGTATTGGTATTATTCCGTCCTCTTATAAGGTTACTAGTATATTCCTGATAGAGTTATTCATCTTTATGCTTACTTCGGGCCTTGTAGGCCTCGAACGGGAGAGACTCCATCTTTCTTTCTGCCTCGGCTGCTTGAGATGCTTTTAGGTCAAATGTGATGTTTTAGTCATAAGGTGTTGTTCGCTTGGAGAGAACCGGCTCAGGCTGGCCCTTATCGAAAGACTGTATTTTTCTTCGTGTCGAAGACATAACATAAGGCCGACCGGCTGAGAACGTGTCCTTGGCACGGGGTGGTACAAGAATTTGGTGGGCGGCAGGTTACTGGCTGGAAATTTCCATGCTTGAACAAGGTCCTATATTAGCGAAAGTACAAAGAGGAGGACAGTTCATTCAGTCAGTTAGTAGACGGCAGCTAGTCGTTAGCATTATTGCAGTTAATCAACTTTAAGCAGACAGTCGCCATTTTGAAGTCCGAAAAGACCGAAGGCTGATAATCTCTCAGAACGATTGAAGTTACTTTAGTTGGAGCAGCTGGTGAGCTTTGATACTGAGATCAGAGCGTGCAGAGTGAAGAAATTAGCAGAGCGAATGAATACTAGAGCGGCAGTAACTGATTTATAAGATCGAAGTCGGAAGGTGAAGATAGTCCGTGATCGAGAGGAGAAAGGAGTAGTGCAGAACGGCGAGAGTGAGACAGACGAAACAGAGAACAAGAGGGAGGTTCCAGTGACTTGGAGGGGAGCAGAGGAGACAGAGCATAGCGGTGCAGACGTGTATCCGTGACTGCAGGGGTGATCCTAAGATGAGCCAAGGCACAGACGAGAAGGGAACCCAGATGACAACTGAGTCCAGACTTCGTACTCATAAGGTGACGTTGACCCTTTCTTATTACCGTGCACACACATATTCTAATTCTTTCCTTTGCTTTTCAGGCTGTATGTTATATTGCAGTATTATTTTGTTGTTATAATTTGCTATTGTGTAATAAAGGGACCCCAGTTCTTAGTGAACCACTGTGCAACTGTTATTTTTTGTAGTAAGATTAACCTTTCTTCTAAGGTCGTGGACCAGGGTCAGCGGACTCGATAATTCTCGCCTCAGTGCTTACTCTAACCAGGGATCACACTCGGCAACTCTGGGCATTAGCTTGCCTCATCTCTACAACGGCCCCCCACATTCGCCAGGGATGCCTGGTTTCACCTTGGAGATACCCAGTAGGGACCATCTCACAGGGATAGCCAGGACGGGTTCCCAAGCGGTCTACAGCGCCATGACGCCTCAGGGCAGCAGTGCGCTTTACAAGACCATATACATACATACATTCTAGTCAGATGCTGTTATGTGGACGGATGCGTTTCCCGTCCGGGTAAGTGGTAACTGAGCAAGGGAGCAGGGAGCGCCTAAATCAGAGAATAACCTTTGCATACCGTGATTTGGCCATTCTTGTGTGAGAGGATTGAACTGTCTATCTATCACATAATCTATAATATTATATTCCCAGTGGTATATAGTGACACTTCCCAACAGAGAGAGAGAGTTGAAGGTATCAATAGGACAGTAATCGCCGTTGTGTAGCGGCATTATTGAGAGCACCGGGGGGATACGGTGTGTATCGTCACCTGATTGTGATGGCAGCGTGAGCACCGGGAGGATATGGTGTGTATACCTACAGGATTGTGGCTTGTGAGAGAGAGAGAGAGAGAGAGAGAGCACCTGGAGGATACGGTGTGTATACCCACAGGATTGTGGCTTGTGTGTGAACACTGATTGTGGTCAGTGTGTACTGGTAAGTAATCAGAACTGCCCCCTTCACTATGAGGAGGAGGGTAGCGTAGTCTGGGCCTGAGTTGCCGCGAGACTATAAGGTATGAGTGCGGTGTAGAGTATGGAATTCCGTAGCAATTAGTGATTGTTTCTAGTAATCCCTATGGATTTGTTGGTGTTTTGGATGATCTAAGCTTGTATATTGCTAATTCCCCATCCCCAGGTAGGTACCCAGGTACCATGGTAAGTAGGTCCTGAGGAGGGAGGTGGTTACGTTTCGGCCGGTTGGTGGTGTCTTGGTGAGCTAATTCTATCTGGTCCGAAAATCCGGTCGTTACACTACTTTCTAAAAGTGGTATTTGCAAACACAGAATATTAAAATAAACTTTACTAAAAGATGTATTTTATTCATCAGAGAATGTCCTACCTTATACTTACTATGCACCCTGCCCTTGGGCCTACCATAGGGGTAATTAGGTATCAAGAAGTAAGGAGTAGAGAGCGATTACTATTCTATGGAGAACCGAAGGTCCAGTCACGACGTGCCCTAGAACTACGTCTATGCAAAGAATTGTCGTGCTGTTCCTAACAAAAGAACGGATTGGTACAGTCAGTGATGTGAATGGATTATGGGAGGGTGGTTAGAAGTTCACCCTGGGAATCCATATTGTTAGATTTAATGCCCTCACACACCCTTTCAGGTGTCATGCTTCATCATTTGGGCTTGCTCCTCGTTGGGTCGGCGGTGCAATACCCAACCGGCGACACCTCAAAGAGGGGCTCTTTGGCGGAGATCTTTTTCCAACTGCCGTATAGATGAAGTGTGGTATGGGGCCAGATGTAGGTGGTAGACGTGGGTATTGTGGGTTAAAATAAAGCTAGTGGTACCAAGAGTACTTTAATTCGGAGTGCCACTGCTTTGGTTTAAAAATGATTACTTTGGAGGAGAGTAAAGGAAAATAATGTTTCCAACTCTGATCCAGAGGTTGTTGTAGTCAGGTCAACATGTTTCACGCTATAAAGAGAATATCAAGCGATTCTTCAGGACCACGTTTGACTATGTTAGCAGGTATCTAAGTGTGAGGAAAACTGTCTACTCTAATTTATATATGGTGTGGTGTAGCTATGCTCCTATGGCTACCACAGAATATGTATTTCAGGGAGGATAACACTATTATATTACCCTTCTTGCGTTGCGATTGTCAATACCTAGTATTAAAAACAAATAAACAACAACAGTGTCCAGCGGGTAAAGCTTCAGGGAGATCTTCCACCATAAGGTTGGTAGTATCCTGAGCTGCACGTATCACACCTACCCATCGCCGCTGGAACCAAAAGGGTGTCTAATATGAACCAAAGGGAAGGTTTAGGGACTGGCAAGTGGGTGCACTTGGCCAAGTCGACATGGCAGTGCTAGACTGCACATAGGCCTTGCAATGGCAGGCCTGAGACTATCTTTACAAGCTGCTTCTGTGGGTGGCACAACCAGTGCTGCAAGCCCACCAGCAGAATTTGATTTACAAGCCCTGGGCACACATGGCGCACTGTACTAGGGGCTGACAGATAAATCAAATAACCCAATCATGGAATAACCAATTAGTACATAGATTTAACATAGGGAGCACTTGCACGGTGGCACTGATTATCAGTGGCACAGTGCCCAAAGTATAAATCCAGCAAAAACATATCAAAACAGAGGAGGCAATCCGTCAAAAATGGAAGGGAGTCTCACGCCAATGATGCCAGTTCTAACTAGTCAATTGTTTAGGCCCTTGTATGCTCATGACAAGCTGAGCTCATCATGGCATACAGTCGCGCTGTGCTCATATCAAGGATTCCCTGTCTCCTGCTGCGCAACGTGGTAATACCGCGCAGGACGGCAGTGAAGCCCGGAATCAGCAGGCGGATCAGGAACTACCAGTACCAGCATGCCTAGCGCGACCAGCGCGCGTACCAGAAACATCTATTTAAAGTGCACAGGAGCAAGGGACGGCGTCGGATATTGAGATCCTTGCCGGCCTCCTTGTTTACTGCAGAAACCTTGCTGATTATAGAAGCCGGACCCGTGTTGTTTTCGTGGAAGACACCTGACCTGATTGTCAGAGGCATCAGTTCCGCGACGGAGGTAAGGCAGAGCGGCTGCTCATTTTACCGTCATACTTGAGGAGTCTTGGTTGAGTGTTGGTTTTTACGCTCCCAGGACAGGATTGGGCAGAGACGCACACCACGGAGATGTTTGCCGCGTCTCTGCTTGGGTTTTGATTCCGGTGTATCCGGGAGGAACCGGTGGGTGTAGGTGCCGTAACATCACCAGTGCGCTACACCGGAAATACAAGTGGAGATTATTTAACCGTGTGTAATAAAGCTGAAGGTGGAGCGGCTGCTCCCTTTCTCGCTCACAGGACCTTACGGTAGAGTGCCCGGCTGGGCATTCCCGAGTGCGTTCAAACACAGCGCAAAAGGCCGTCTCAACTGGCGCTCCCACACAGTGAACCAAGCCAACCCCATTAGCCTTATTCGAACTGCATTGTCGGTCGTTGCTCTGCACAGTGCCCTCCGCTGGGCAATACCGGGACCGGTATTCATGCGGAGGACGGTTGGACCTAAGCCCTGCTGAAGGACCTGGGCGGCTAATGGGTATCGTTATACTTTATTGTTTATTTCTAGGTTAACCATTGGTTGTGGGGGAATTCCGCACAACAGCGAGACAATAGGTCACTATTTTCTTTGTCCAAATCACTGGATACATTAAACGATTGCTGGGAAGCAAACCTAAGCATTGTTGTTGTGTGGCTATTTTTGTCTCCCCGATCCTGAGATCTTTAGGAAGATTACAGCTCATGACGAGCTCAGCTCATCATGAGACCCCCCCAAGGGGGAAGCGCTGGCGCTCCTCCCATGGGTGCGCGATCCTAAATTTTTTTACGGGGAAGGCAGGGGAAGACCTTCCCCTGCCTCCTCATTGATGTCATTGGGGTTCCCTTTGTTTACCGGTGCGCAGGGAAGCCATGTGCTTTCTGCACGCTGGTGGAGAAAGCGGTGAGTTTTGGGGCTGGGAGGGGGGATTTCAAAGAAAGAGGCATCGGGGAAAAGGAAAAGGTTTTCCTTTCCCTCAATGCCTCTTTTGAGCATTCCGGCTGCACGATCTTGCGATCCTGCTGCAAGAATGCCCACTAGACGCAGGGATTTTTTTTTCTTTTTACTTTTGGTAATGTTTGTTAGTTCGGGGAGTGGCCCCTTGGGCAAGGGTCGCTCCCCATTGTGTGGTATTGTGAATCGTGTTGTCAGCCACAGGTCGGGGGCAGAATTTTAATTAATTTAAGCACAAAATCTGCGCACATTCGGCCATTGTTCTGGGGAGTGGCCCTTTGGCCCAAGGGTCGCTCCCCTTTTGGGGGCAATGTAGATTGCTTTGTCTGCCCCCCTTTGGGGGGGCAGAATTTAATTTTTTTAATAAATTGTGCCAATGTGCTGGGAAGTGGCCCCTTGGGCAAGGGTCACTTCCCTTTTGGGGGCATTCATTTTGGCTTTGTCTGTCCCCTTTGGGGGGAAGGGACAGATTTAATTACTCTTCCTTCAGCATGCTTTAGCTCACTCCACCGCCCCAGTTTAGGCATGACCATATGCAAATGAGTGTGACCCTTTGCCTCATGGGAACAGTCCTGCTAAGCCATGTTTTCCCTAGCCCGGAAACAACCATCCTGGGACCGGTTTCTGGCTAATCAGGAGTCATCAGCCAGGTTAGCTTGAGTCCAGTGGCAAAGGGACCCATCTCTGGGCGTACCCTACCAACTTAGGGCAATCAAAGCGCACTGGGTCACACTGATTTGCATATGGCCATGTCTGAACTGGGGTGGTGGAGTGAGCTAAAGAATGGTGATGGATTAAACTCGGATCAGTTGACGGGAGGGTGAGTTAGATTTGCTGAAGTGCTCTGTCCATCATCCCTTTTGATATCACCCTGAGGGGCAGTTTGGCATATTTTTGTTTTTGTAGGGTCAGTAGCCCACCAAGGTTTTGTTTTATGGTGGAGAGCCGCCCCTTTGATATGGGTTACTCCCCTTTATGGGAGGATGTTTGTGACCATTTCTGTCCTCTTTGGGTGGCAGAGTAGCAGTATGTTTTTAGGCCCATCTGCCCCCAAGGGGGGCAGAAGCCACTAGACACCAGAGTTTTTTTCATTTTTGTTTTGGGGGGTGGCCTCAAGGGCAAGGGTTGCTCCTCTTTTACGGGGGTGAATATTTAATTTATACTCTTAGGCCCACCTACCCCTCAGCTTGGATCGTGGTTTGGGTCATTGTTTGCATATGTGATTGTAATGTTTTTTTTCTCCTTTTGTATTCTAGTATAAAGCGTTTGATTCGTGTTTGTGGTTTCGACAGTGGTTGTTCTGCAGCTTTGCGTACTTGCAGTTTTTTGGTAAGTAAAACATTTATGTTGTTTTTGCTCCAAATGAGTAATATTGTAATCTAGGAATTAATTTTTTTGTAAGTGGTCTCATGCTGACAGCATGTTTAGTTGGTGTTTTGAGCAAGACATTCTTTTCGATGTGTTTTGCATTGTCTTATGTGTAATTTTCTTTTCTCTTTCTTTTTTAGTGGGATATTGTTGATCCATACTGTGTCTGAGCAGAGTACATGGTGGTGAGTTTAGCTGCTTCTGGCAAGTGAGTGGTATCGTTTTGGAGTGTATAGGTATTTTTGATGGATGTATGACATTACAAAGCATACTTTTACCACGCCTACCTTTACAACACAATTTTTACACCGCAACATCCATTACAACGCATACCATTACAACGCATGGCATTACAGCGAATTCTTTGAAACTACCTTTACAACGCATTCCACTACGACGCATACTGCCTTTAAAACGCATACCATTACAACGCATAACATTACATTGCATGTAAGGTAAATGTTGGATAGTGTAGGGGTTAAAATTACTATTCTAACTCCAGGGGGTGCAACAGTAGGGTAAGTGTTGGATAGTGTAGGGGTTAAAACTACTATTCTACCTACAGGGGGTGCAACAGTAGGGTAAGTGTTGGATAGTGTAGGGGTAAAAATTAATATTCTAACTCCAGGGGGTGCAACAGTAGGGTAAGTGTTGGATAGTGTAAGGGTACTATGTGTTGTAATGCTATGCGTTGTAATGTTATCCGTTGTAATGACTGCGTTGTAATGGCATGCGTTGTAGTGGTGTGCGTTGTAGTGTTATGCGTTGTAGTGTTATGCGTTGTAATGGTTGCGTTGTAAATGCATGCGTTGTAATGGATGTTGCGTTGTAAAAGTTTCGTTGTAATGGTAGTGCGGTGTAAAAGTTGCGTTGTAAAGGTTGTTTCCCATTTTTGATAAAGGTGAATTTTTTTCATTACTTATTTTACATAGTGTTTGTTGTTGTTGACTTGTGTGACAAGTTACCTTTATTAGTAATCATTATGGCTAGCCGTAGAATGACTGCTCAGCAGGTGGTTGGTATGCTTCTTGAATCTTCCTCTGAGCCGGATTATGAGACTGACAGTGCGTCTGAGGGAGAGGAGGGAGGGGAAGATTCTGGCAGTGAGTTTTCTTTCCACATGGAATCATGGGATGATGAAGGTTTTCTCAGTGCAGATGAAGTGCCTGTTTTAGAGGAGGATACAGATGTGCTGATGGTGCAAAAGGCATCTGGATTGCAGCCTGAGGCTGCTAGGCTTCCTACTGGAAGTGCTGGACTCTGGGTTGATCCAAACATGGTGCAGCCGGTGTTGCCTGCCTTTAGCAGTGATGCAGGGTGCTGAGTGAATTTTTTTTGCCTATACAGTATTTTCAGTTATTTATGGATTATGTATTTTTGAATGGGATTGTTGAGCAGACTAATTTGTATGCTGAACATTTTTTGAGGGACAACAGTGACAAACTTAGGCCCCACTCTAGAGCTACCCGGTGGACTCCCACAAATCTGGAAAGCTGAAGAAGTTTTGGGGTTTGAATTAGTGATGGGTTTGCTAAGGAAGCCGAACCTGGATTCATATTGGTCTTCCGGTCCCTTGATGGCAACAGCCATGCTTCCTGCAGTTATGACTTGTGATCGGTATTTACTTTTGCTACGCATGCTGCATTTTGTGGATAATTCTTTGGCATTGCCACGTAGTCACCCTGACTGTGACCGTCTTTTTAAGATTCAGCCTGTTCTTGATCACTTTGTTGATCGAGTTTCAGAGATCTACATTCCAGGGAAAGAAATATCTATCGATGAGTCTGTGGTTTTGTTCAAGGGCCGCTTGGTTTTTAGGCAGTACATCCATTGCAAGAGGCCGCAATGGAATTAAGCTGTATATGTTGTCTGAGAGTAAGACAGGATAGGTTTTTAATTTTCGTGTGTACACTGTTAGTGATTCCACCATTGAGCCCCCTGGTTGTCCGTCAACTTTTGGAGTTTCAGAGAAAATTGTGCACTGCTGTGCAATTGTTTAAAGTGGACACTTTTGCATGTGGCACAATCCGCTCTAACCGCAAAGGTTATCCGAAAGAGCTTGTTTGCAAAAAACTTCAGAGGGGTCAGTGCAGTTCCTTCCGTAGTGAAGAACTACGAGCTGTGAAATTTGTGGACAGGAGGGATGTGTACATGCTGACTACCATGCATGATGAGAGTACTTCACCTGTGCCTGTTTGGGGTCAGGTTGCTGAAGTGCACAAACCTGTGTGCCTTCTGGACTACAATAAGCACATGGATGGTGTTGACAGAGTAGATCAGAGGTTGGAACCTTACACTGCTATTCGGAAGGCTTATGTTTGGTATAAGAAGTTGGCCATCCATTTTTTCAACTTAGCAACTTTCATTGCTTTTATTGTGTTCAAGGAGTGTTCTCCTGTGTCAAAGTTGAGATTTCTTAGTTTCAGCACTCTGTGAAGATTGAGGTTTGCAAGGGATTCTGCGTAGGGGAATGTTGGGGGATCCACGCAAATCATACCTCCTTGAAGCCCCCAAGTGTCTACTTTTCAGAAATGTGTGGGTTTGGTGGGTTTCCCTAGATGGCTGTTGAGCACGGGGCCAAAAACGCAGGTGACCCCCCTTGCAAAAGCAGGTGGGTTTAAGATAGGCAATTTTGATGTCGCCTTACTATGTTTTGGGCCCTTGCCTGTTGCGGGTACTTGCGCCTCCACACAAGTGAGGCACCATTTTTATCGGGAGACCTGGGGGAACGCTGGGTGGTTGGAATTTGCGTGAGCCCAGTGATGCCACACTATCTCACACGAAAATGGGAGAAAATTTTTTTTTTTTCAGCTAAAATTGAGGTTTGCAAGGGATTCTGGGTAAGGAAACGTTGGGGGATCCATGCAAGCCATACCTCCTTGGAAGCCCTCAGTGTCTACTTTCCAGACATGTGTGGGTTTGGTAGGTTTCCCTAGGTGCCCGCAGAGTTAAGGTTCACAAACTATAGCTAGGCACTTTGCCAGAAAAGGGTCATTTTTCACTGCGAAATTGAGGTGTAACCACGTTGCGTTTTGCGCCCTTTCCTGTGGCAGATACTAGGCCGACCCACACAAGTGAGGTACCGTTTTTCGGTCTCGGCGAGATCTTATGTCTACAGAGTAGCGAGGTTTAAACCCGCCTCTCTTCTCCATTGGCTGGCTCCCTAAACGGCGGCCAGCCATTGGAGAAGAGGTTTCTGTGACGTCATTTGTTGTAGCTAAGCCCCGTCCATTTCGGATTGAGGGGCGTGTTTTTTTCGTTTCTTTCTCTCCTCGAAAAACACGTCCCTCAATCTGAAAAGGACGGGGCTTACAGAGCACAGCGAGCACTTGTTCTTAAATGTGTTAGAGCTTTAATTAATGCGCCTGATCAGCAAATAAACCTATTACCTATTAATTTTCTCTGATTGACCTAAAAATGCAGGGCCTGATCCTAAGATGGACGCAAACTGTGCACATTATTTGTTTGAACTGCGCCTGCTGTAGATTGTTCTCCTTCCGTTTCCACAAAGTTGAAAGGTCAACACAACGTAGGTGCATCAACACCCAGCACGAGAGTAGTTCACTTCAACGCGTTCATGGGCTCCTCCAAGAAGCACTGCAAGGATGGCGAAGAACGATACCGCGAACACAAGAAACATAAACTCCGGGACAAGGAGCACGTGCCCGTAAGCGTTCCCGGGAACGAGGTGGCCACGACCGAAAGACTAGCCGAAGGGCTGCTGCTGCTGAGGGGGGGCTGCCAGTTCCCGCTGTCACTGCCCCCGTGAGCTCCAGACGGAGATTAAAGAAGGAAAAGCCAGACCCAGGATACGAGCAGCAACAGCAGGGTGAGAATGATTAGGTATCTCAGCCTTAATGAGTGTTGAATGTATCTTCCTTACACGTATTTAGCGAGGTTGTGTTGGCTGATGCTCGGCCCTGGGAGAAGGTTGCAGGAGCAGCAGTAGAGCGAAACGAAACGACCGAAATGTTATGTGGTATGAATAGCTGGCACTGAATCCTTTATAAGATGCTTTACAGCTGGTGTTAAGCGGTACCTGGTATGTATATTGGAAGCGAAGTTCAGCTAGTTGCTAATAAGTCATTGAGAGTTTAGTACCACGTACACTTTTTCATTGAACTTGTAGCATGTGCGCTGATAATAAGCCTGTAATGAGGTGTGTATCGCGTCCAGTCTGCCTCTGAGCTTTGAAGTGAATGAGACCTGTGTCTGTTTTTGTGATTGTATAGCAGGTGTGCTTGACGAACACTGAAGTGAATCTTTGAGGGTCTGTACAATATGTTACTGACTTACGAGTGTGTTGAGGTGTACGGCAACCATATACAAAGCCTCTGAAATGGTATAGTCTGCAAAAGGTTGGCACATTCCCTGCGTGATTATGGACGATATCCAACTCTTTATGTAATGAGTGTTTGTAGAGCGCACATCTCACCCAAGAGGGTATCCAGGCGGTAGAAAGAAGGGACTGTGTAGGCTTTAACAGGTGCCTAATGGAAATCATACTCTGTACACCTTAAAACTCCTCCGCCCCTTGTGCCTATGTCATCCTGCCCCTGCCCTCTCCCCTTAACTGTATTCATCCTCATGCCTCTTAATATATAAGTAAATAAACCTGTGATAAATTGCATCTCACCTTCAGGGTGGTAGAGGTCAGCCGCTGAGGGCTTTATTACTACATTCAGCAAGATATTTTTGAAGTCCGAGTCGGTGTATAATACCAGTTAATTGAATCTGAACATGTGAAGGCGTTGTATCCCGTGTACAGCCTAGTACTTACAGGTCTTTTCAGTATGTAATATGTACTTGTGGTATTTGGCCTTCTAAAGATCTCATTTGTTATTGACAAGCCTAGCCCTGAACCGTTGTGGTTTACACACATCACATAATTAGTAACAAGCCTTCATTATGTTCCTTTAACCATGGGCATCTCTATATTGAACCTGCTAGCATTAGTGCATGCATACTGCGGAAATGCTAACTAAATCGTCAAGTTTTAATTTTATATTTCACAAACCGTCAGCTAGTTGTTTCTGAGCACTTAATGAAAGGGTGGGCGTTGTCCGCCATTGATTCAAATGGTTGTTAACCTTCAGTGGCAGTAGTGCAGCATATTCACAATATCTTTAGGCAGTTTAGGTTACAAAGCGGTGAGTGGCCGTCATGGAGGGTGTTTGACATTATTTAGAGAGGAGATTTTATGTGAATGCTTTTTTTGGAAGGGGGACCTTTTTGTAAAGTGGAAGAGAATGGGTTTGAGTTAGTTTATTATTTTGCACCTATTCAGTCTTGGTTAGTGGAAGGTGGATGGAGAAGAAAGGGACCCCTACGTAGCACAGTAAACCTGCTAGCTAGTAGGGAGAATTATACAAGGGGTAAAGACTGGCTAGGTACAATTGGATTCAATTGGAGTACAGAATTTCAGGCTACTATTTCACATAAAGAAACATAAGTCAAGTGCAGTAATCATAATCTATACACATGACCATAAGTATGTATTGTTTCCACAAATAACTTTTTTATTTCAATTGCTTAAAGGCAATGTATATTTTTTGTATTATAAATATATGTATATAAAAGGGCATCAACAGTACATATATATCTAGAGAACTTATTAAAATTCATAAATGTGACAAACACAATTACCATCACAAAACATGAACATTTAAATAAAGAGACAAATACTAATTACATTTTCAAATAATTTGAGGGCTGGCCGTAGAATGAAACACTACGTGCGTTTCGACTTGTTTGCCTTCTTCAGGCAGACTGTCACAACTTTCTCTACAACAAAATAGACATGGTGTGAACATACAAGTGTACTAAATACCTGAAAATGAAAACATATTTATATTATAAGAGCAGTTCATGGTTTCTTTAGGTAAATGATCAGTCTGAATGCTTCCGAGGGAACACTTGTATCTAAAACAAAATCTATTAAAAACCAAGTGATCTTAAAAATGCACAAAATGCTGCTCATGCGGTCTGCTGATTATATGTAACCATCACCGTGATTGCTAGATCATAATACCCTATAGTCCAATAAGATATAGAAAATGAAAGACATGCCAAAAGACAACCTGAAAGGGTAATGTTTCTCAATACTATAGTAGGAGGATAAAGATTAACTTATAAATCTAAGTATGTCCTCCACTATAGGTGCTATCAGGGAGCACATATAATTTGATCTCCCAGGCGGTGTTCACGTGCACTAATAGGGCATGTGGAAAATGTATACCTAATAATTGTATTAGGAGCCGCAGATCGAAATCCTTTACTGGACAGGTCTAGCCAGAGTTAGTTCATTGCAGATGCAAATTGATACCATATCTGGAAACAGCTAGACATTAATCTGTGGGTTTGAATAGTAAGAATTTCTTAAGAAATTGCAGGTAATTGGTGTTTTTGAGCTGTCTGCTAACCCCATCTTGACGGTTTCATGTCCTTGGAGCATGGTGTGGGAGCAGGGATTATATTTACAGTTTATAAACATAAAATATATTTTAATGCTATTATTATTGAGAGGTCGTGACCACCCATGATTCGAGGCCATGATAAAGGGCATGGCATGAGTTTTGATTGCTGTTGAAGCAAACACATTGTGTCATAAGATAGGAATGGTAAGAGTGTCTAAAATTGTTGGGGTGGCGTAGTTATATGCTAAGTGATGGGTAGATGTAGCTGATAGTGATTGGGTGAAGTTCACAGTTTGAGTTATTATGAGAAAGGGAGCACATGACCTATGGGAAGTAGAAATAAGCTGCTTCTTGAGAGAGGTGGTTCAGTAATGCCCTTTCAAACTGGAGACCAAAGAACAAGTGGTCTTGCATCATTTTTTAGGCCATAAAAATACTGCCCCACATTTTGCCATGTGCAGGGCGGTTTTGGTTTCCTGGCTTTTAAAATGTAATAACATGAGGAGCTTAATCCTATACCACAGACGGAAGTGATGACAGACGCTAGTGTTCCAGCTAGTGTTGCTGCAGCTAGTGGTGGAGTGCTCTCCCGCAAGCCCGGCTTCCAACATGGCAGAGCAGAGCCGCAAATTACTTTACTCTTCTGCACGGCAACACCCTCCAGCATTACTGAGTGCCCCGAATTGCTGCGAATTTTCCCCAAGATTGGCATGAGCCACCTACTAGAGTGGCGGGACACACAAATTACTTTCTCGTGCGGCCGGAGCCGCAATTCTCCTTCTTGTGTGGAGGGAGCTGCAAGTCGCCTCCCAGTGCGGCAGGAGCCGCGAATTGCTTCAATGTGCGGCAGGAGTCGCGTTCTGTCTCTAACGTGGCAGGACCCGCAGGACATTGCTCGCAGTGCAGCGGGAGCAGAGTGTTAATTTCCTGTTAGCTGCGGATACCCTGCCTGGCGTGGCAGAGGCCGTGTGGCCTTTTTATTGTGGCAGGAGCAGCAAAAAGATTGCCACATGTGGCAGAGTTGCCTCTTTACTTGGCAGGAGCTGCAATTTAACTCATTTTTACATTTTGGACATCCGACAATCCCTCCATCTTTAAATTTAGAAAGTCTATACGGAGACCAATATGCCCTGTGAATGGTAAATAAAAGGTTTCGCCTTAGGTTTGCAGGTTTAACAATTCTATATAGCATGCACATAGTTACTTGCCATTGGTCTTCTGTCGCGATCCTTGGCAAGCTATCCTTCCACAGGGTCTCTGGTAGGTCGAATGGTCCATCCTCCATTTCTAGTATTTGCCAATACCAGAAAGCTACTTCCTTCTTAAAAGCCCCTGTCTCCAATTTTAACTCGAAGTCATTTTCCGTTCCGATCTCTGATTCCAAATGATTTGCCCAGCTTTGGATCTGTAAGTATTTGTATTTTGAAAAAACTGGACCCCACATTTGCTGGCAAAAACCCCAAGAAATTAAATTGCCATCTTGAAACAGATCTTTCCACCTTTGCAAAACAGGTTCCTTTTTCAAATGTAGTGCTAGCGCGTCTTTTGTCCAGGAAGGAGCTCCAGGAGACTCCCATATTGGAGCCATATGGCTAAAATAGGGCAGTTTAGATATTTTCCTGATTTTATACCATATCTCGGCCAAATCTCTAAAAGTCTTGAGTCTCACCTTTTTGAAAAATTTAGGGTCTGCAAACTTATACAAAAAACCAAACTCATGGTATCCTGACCTTTTCAGCATTATTCCAAATAGTCCGCCGATCTGAGAACTAAGAAGGGTACCCAACAGCATCCTGCAGTTTTTTAAACAAAAAGCCCATGCATAAATTTGTATATCTGGAGCCGCCAACCCTCCTTTATTTACTCTCCTCCTTATTTTCTTCCATGAGATTCGAGAGGCCTTTGACGCCCAAATGAATGATGTTATCATACTCTGTAACTTAACCAGCCATTCCTTTTTAAAACCCAACGGAATAGTCTCAAACAAGAAAGTAATTTTAGGTACAATCACCATTTTTACAAGATTAGATCGTCCGTATATTGACAGGGGTAAATTCATCCAGCCTTTTAGTGTGTCACCAACTTCTTTTTTCACTCTATCAAAGTTAGTTTTTGCCAAATCTTCAATTTTTTGCGTAATCCTAATCCCAAGATATCTCATTACTGCTGTAGTTTTTACCCCTCCCGTATTAAGATTCCAAGTCATTATTTCAGTTTTATCTTGGTTTAACTGATAACCGGAGATCTTACCAAAATCCTTTGTTGTCTTAACTAGATTTTCCAAAGAGCCAACTAAATTAGAAGAATACACAATAATATCATCTGCATATAGTCCAAGTTTCTTTGACCAGTCCATCACAACAAAGGGGGGTATCTCTTCTGAAGCTCTGATTTTACATGCAAGAGGCTCTATATATATATATGTTAAAAAGCAAGGGTGATAAGGGGCATCCTTGTCGGGTGCCCCGCATTACTCTAATAGGAAGTGTGAGAGTTCCGTTTACCAATACTCGCGATGTCGGTGCACAATACAAAGAAAAAATAGATTGCGTGAATTTGTCTCCTAGGTTGAGATAATGCAGGAGTGTTTTTAAGTATACGAAATTAACTCGATCAAAGGCCTTGGCAGCGTCTAACGCGATTACTGCCAAGGGGTATTCATAATTGGAAGCTAAGTCTATCATACCTATCAAAGAGTAAGTAAGTTCTTTTAGGTATCTCATCTTAATAAAACCCCTTTGATCTTCATGGATCAGTTTATGAATGATTTTACGGAGTCTGTCAGCTAGGATTTTAGAGAAAAATTTGTAGTCACAATTTAAGAGTGAGATAGGCCTATAAGCATCCATACTTTTTGGCGATTTCCCTGGTTTAAGTATTAAGACAATAGTTGCCTCGTTCCATGAGCTTGGAATTGTTACTTCCCCTCTAAAAAATTTATTATACAGATGACATAGTGTAGGGACCATTGTATTTCCTAAAGCTTTGTATACTTCTGCTGGGAGGCCGTCTGGCCCAGGGGCTTTCCCCCTTTTACTTTCCTTAATCACTTTCATCACCTCTTCTTGAGTAATTTCCTTATTTAGCTCCAACATATCCTCCGCTGCAAGTGGTTTTATTAAGGGTAACCAGCTCTCAATCTCAACCTTATCTGGACAAAGGTCCTCTGTATAGACATTCGCAAAATATTCATGAAACGCTTCTACAATTTGTTTCCTTTCTGTTATGACTTGACCTGTGCCCAATTTCTTAATCTCTTTAATTTGATTCCGTATAGCGTCCTTCTTGGCTTTCCACGCTAATAACTTGCCACATCCCTCTCCATATGAAAAGTGTGCCAACTGACTAGCTTCCCATCTTTCTTTAACTCTTTGAGTGAGTATTGCAGTGAGTTGAACCTTTAAATCTAAGAGCTTTTTCTTCCATGAACCCTCTGAAATGATACCGCCCTGGGGAATTCGATTAGTTTCACAATCTCGAATCTCTTTTTCTAAATTCGAAACTAGGCTGTAATACAGTCTTCGCTTTTTTGCACCCTGAGCTCCCATTCTCCCTCTCATGAACGCTTTGCAAGTTTCCCAAACTATATCCTCCTTAGCTGAACCCACATTTACGTCTAGAAAAACTTGTATCTCCTCTTTAAGAGTTTCTAAAACTTCTTCGTCAGCTAAAATTGTACGATCTAGTCTCCAAAGAGGACTCTTTTCTTCTAATTCTAAACTTAGGTTTAAACTCACTGCAGAATGATCTGATAGATGTGCCCCTATGTGTTCTACGCTTGTAACTCGCTCTTTCAACCTAGTGTCTACCAGAAAAAAATCTATCCGTGAATTATGTTTATATTTTTTATTATAGAAAGTAAATCCTAACTGCTGTGCTGCTTTAAATCTCCAAATATCACAAAGCCCTTGCTGGACCATAACTGACTTTACCTTAGCAGTCATTTTACTATTTACTATTGCCCTAACATTGCCAGTTCTATCCAACTTGCCATCTAATACTGTATTGAAGTCTCCTGCAATGATAATTTTAACTGAAAATTCCAGCAACTCCAATTACATTTTTTCTAAAATTGTGGGATCGTCCACATTCGGGCCATAATAACCGACTACTACAAGCACTTCACCCGCCAGTCGTAACTTACAAATCACCCATCTTCCTCTACTGTCTACTGAATTATTTTCGACTACTATGTCAGCTCCTTTTCTAATCAAAATAGCCACCCCTTTTGTAACCAAATCTTGGGATGTAAAAATAGCATTTGCAATCCACTTTTGGGTACTAAATATCTCTTTACTTTCCTTTTGTGTTAAATGTGTCTCTTGCAAGATGATAACCTGAGCTGGTGAATCTTCTAAATATTTCAAAATTAGTAATCTCCTTGATTTAACCCGGAGACCATTCACATTCCATGTAAGGAACCTTAGCTCCTTATTAGTAATCCTGCTCATCATGCACTGCCCAAATTTTCCTTCTAATTATGTGACAGCAAGGCAGCTCATGAGGAATATTTTTTTTTTTCTCCCTTAACCCTCTCCCTCCCCTCCCCTCACAAACATTTCCCTCCCCGGAAAACCCAACCATAACTCCCATGGCCTAGGCCAGTGGATGTCACAGTGGTGATGTCTCTTGCTACTATTTTATATATACACGGTCAGTATTCTACTTCTATCCATCGTGAGTAACATCCAGAAAGGCGTCTACCTCGTCAACTGTACGAAATGTATACATCTTATTGTGTCACATTACTTTTAAAAAAGCAGGAAATTTTAGCTGGGCCGTGGCTCCTATTTCTCTTAAGGGTATCAATCGTTTTCCCAATTCCCATTGCCTATTTGCTGTGGCTGGAGACAAATCCGATCTAATGTCTACTGTTATTCCGTCTATCATTATAGACTTTTTCTTAAGAGCAAGTGACAGAATTTTTTCTTTTAGCGAATATGTCGCAAAATTAATCAGAATTTTTCTTGGCTTAGCACGGTCTGGATTCAACCAAAAGGGATCGCGATGTACTCGCTGAATATCTCGGGTCAACATTTCCTCAGTTTCAACTAGTGATAATTCTTTCTTCAACAGCTGCACTACAAAGCTCTTTATGTCCGCACCCTCTTTTCCTTCTGGAAGTTTAAGAATTTTTAGGTTGTTGCGCCTTTGCATGTTTTCCAACCTTTCTACTCTTTCATCCAATTCTCTGTCCTTAGAATATAGCTTCTCTATCTCTTTGCGATTATCCAGAACTCTTCCCTGTACAACTTTCATCTCTGATTCCATCTCTCCTGTACGTATAGTTAATTTGTCAATCTTATCTTCTAACAATGTACATGTAACGCTTATGCGCTCCTGATTCCTTTTGGAGGCTTCAAATCCTAGATGAATGTCTTGTTCCAATTTCCTTAACAACTCCATAACAGACACATCTGTTGTTGCAAATCTCTCTTGCTGTCGTGAACCAAATTCTTCTGAGGGAATCAACGTTTTTCCACTAATCATAGTGTCATCTTGCCTTGTGGATATATCCTCTCTCGCATTATCCTCCAGCTCAGCAGAGACAACAGTTAAACTTTCAACTAATGAGTCTGGTGAAGTGGATTGAAATCTCTGCTCAATGGATGCTTCTGCGTCCACACTGATAACTTCCCCCTTATCTGCCTCCATCTCTGTTTCAAGAACCTGGAAGGGGTTTGGTGTTAAGAGGGTTGACCAGTCCTGTTCCTGCTCCCGTTCCTCTTCTATAGAGCTCAGTGAACGATCAGCCGACTCATCCAACTCAGCCCCCTCGCCAACCCTAGGTTGAGATTGAGAGATAGAATCAGGTTTCAACACCAGGACTTTTGGGACTGGCTTAAAATATGAACTAAGTGAAGGGGTTATTGGGGCCTTGAGACCAGTTTTTTCTTTTTTTTCTGCCTCTTTTTTCTTTCTTTCCTCAAAGGGGAGTCCTTGGTTTTGTAAGAAGCGGGCTTAGAGGTAGCCTCTTCTTTTGTCGCACCCTTTTTAGCACCCTTCTTAAACTCTAACGAATAAGAAATCAAGCCTCCTTGAGTTTTATCAATTTTGTTTAAACCCACCAAACCGCCCTGTCCCTCCAGTCTGTTACTCCTCAATTGGTATCTTGTTTTACCCCCCTCTTCCAGCCCTTTGCTTACTTGCTCAGTACCGGTGTCCTTAACTTGCTGTTTGGCTTCCTCGCCAGCTTTAGGGTTAGGCTCAGTGCAAGTACTGCTGCTCCCCGGCAAAACAGCAGGGGGGTGTTCGTTAGGGCTTCCACTCCTCGTTCTCTACCTCCGCTTGTTGGCGTTCCAATTTTCGCCAGCACTCGGCGTCCCCTGCTGACTCCTTGCACCGCTCTCTCCCAGCTCCCAGCCGGCAAATGACGCGACTCCGCCCCCTCACTCTCGGCGGCTTGCAGAGCCGAGTTCTCCGCAATCCGCTGCAAGTCTCCAAAGACCGGCCGACAAACGGCCTCCAGGATCGCTCGATAACTCGTTTTGGGAGCTCAACAGTCCCCGCTTGCACCAAGGTATGTGCGCCATCCAGAATTACTAACAACTGACCGCAAGTCTCACTTCGACATCACCACCGCTCCGGACATCCGCGACCCGCTTCCTAGCCGGCCGCCATGTTTTCCCCTCAATTTAACTCATTTTGATAGTAGCAGAGCAGCAGAGCAGAACAAGGACGCCGAGAAGACATTGTGAGGAGCTGCGCATAGCGTGGCAGGCGAGGAGAGACTGTGAGTACAGGAGACGGTGGTTTAGGTGAACACAGGGGTGGCGGTGAATGAAGCCTACCACTGGCATTTGCCTCTAATTACATCTAAGTGGCCATCTGTATTTATTATAGTGCCTTTCAAGGCCCTGGTTGTGGCTTAAGCCTAATCTGGAAATAGGCTTTAATTACCAGGTTGCTTGAGCAGCAGGAATAACCAACGGTACCATTGTTATTAGCAGCTCAGTTACCAACATACTAATGACTAATGAATAATGACTAGTGCCTGTGAAAACCGTTTAAACTCATAAGAAGCTGAGAGTTAGGGAGTGGAAACTTGGTGCTAGGTTCGATGTTGTATGAGCTGTGCACTGGTATATTGGCGCTTTGGAACTTAACCAGTGAGGAAGGGAGACCGGCCGCGCAACAGAGAGAGACTCCCCCCCCCCCCCCCCCCCCCCCCCGAGCCGGTAAGTGAAGCCGGCTGGTATTTTTCGCTTTTCTTGCCTCTGTTCCCTGATTGTGCTTGTTTTTGTTGCCTCTGTTCCCTGCTTGTGCTCGTTTTTCTTACCTCTGTTCCCTGGTTGTGATCGTTTATCTAGCCTCTGTTCCCTGCTTGTGCTCGATTTTCTTGCCTCTGATCCCTGCTTGTGATCGCTTTTCTTGCCTCTGTTCCCTGCTTGTGCTCGCTTTTCTTGCCTCTGTTCCCTGCTTGTGATCGCTTTTCTGGCCTCTGTTCCCTGCTTGTGATCGCTTTTCTTGCCTCTGTTCCCTGCTTGTGCTCGATTTTCTTGCCTCTGTTTCCTGCTTGTGCTTGATTTTCTTGCCTCTGTTCCCTGCTTGTTCTCGATTTTCTTGCCTATGTTCCCTGCTTGTGATCGTTTTTATTTGCCTCTGTTCCCTGCTTGGGATCGTTTTTTCTTGCCTCTGTTCCCTGCTTGTGCTCAATTTTCTTGCCTCTGTTCCCTGCTTGTTTTCGTTTTTTCTTGCCTCTGTTCCCTGCTTGTGCTGGCTTTTCGTGCCTCTGTTCCCTGCTTGTAATCGTTTTTTCTTGCCTCTGTTCCCTGCTTGTGCTAGCTTTTCTGGCCTCTGTTCCCTGCTTGTGATTGTTTTTTCTTGGCTCTGTTCCCTGCTTGTGATCGTTTCTTCTTGCTTCTGTTCCCTGCTTGTGATAGTTTTTTCTTGCCTCTGTTCCCTGGGGCGTTACTGGGCAGAGATGGGTGTGTGGCTGACTTAGACTGAGGGAAGCATCGGGTGAGCTCTGGGAGTTGGTGAGGGCCTTGAATAATTAATTTGTAACTAAGGAGACTCCCTGGAGTGAGGGTGTGTGTGTGTCTCTGTGGCTTTTTGTGTGTGTGTGGCTCTGTGTGTGTGCGTGGCTCTGTGTGTGTGTGTGGCTCTGTGTGTGTGTGTGGCTCTGTATGTATGTGTGTGTGGCTTTGTGTGTGTGTGTGGTTCTGTGTGTGTGTGTGGCTCTGTGTGTGTGGCTCTGTGTGTGTGGCTCTGTGTGTGTGGCTCTGTGTGTGTGGCTCTGTGTGTGTGTGGCTCTGTGTGTGTGTGGCTCTGTGTGTGTGTGTGTGGCTCTGTATGTGTGTGTGGCTCTGTATGTGTGTGTGTGTGGCTCTGTGTTTGTGTGGCTCTGTGTTGGGCTGTGTGTGTGTGTGTTGGGCTCTGTGTGTGTGTGTGTTGGGCTGTGTGTGTGTGTGTTGGGCTGTGTGTGTGTGTGTGTTGGGCTCTGTGTGTGTGTGTGTTGGGCTCTGTGTGTGTGTTGGGCTCTGTGTGTGTATGCGTGTGTTGGGCTCTGTGTGTGTGTGTTGAGCTCTGTGTGTGCGTGTGTGTGTTGGGCTCTGTGTGTGTGTGTTGGGCTCTGTGTGTGTGTGTTGGGCACTGTGTGTGTGTGTATTGGGCGATATGTGTGTGTGTGTGTTTTGGGCTCTGTGTGTGTGTTTGTGTGTGTTGGACTCTGTGTGTGTGTGTATTGGGCTCTGTGTGTGTGTGTGTGTGTGTGTGTGTGTGTTGGGCTCTGTGTGTGTGCGTGTGTGGCTGTGTGTGTGTGTATGGCTCTGTGTGTGTGTGTGTTGGGCTCTGTGTGTGTGTTGGTGTGTGTGTGTGGTGGGCTCTGTGTGTGTGTTGGGCTCTGTGTGTGTTGGGCTCTGTGTGTGTATGCGTGTGTTGGGCTCTGTGTGTGTGTGTGTGTGTGGTGGGCTCTGTGTGTGCGTGTGTGTGTTGGGCACTGTGTGTGTGTATTGGGCTCTATGTGTGTGTGTGTGTTTTGGGCTCTGTGTGTGTGTTTGTGTGTTGGACTCTGTGTGTGTGTGTTGGGCTCTATGTGTGTGTGGCTGTGTGTGTGTGTATGGCTCTGTGTGTGTGTGTGGCTCTGTGTGTGTGTGTGTGTGGCTCTGTGTGGCTCTGTGTGTGGCTCTGTGTGTGTGTGTGTGTGGCTCTGTGTGTGTGTGTATGTGGCTCTGTGTGTGTATGTGGCTCTGTGTGTGTGTGGCCCTGTGTGTGTGTCTCTATGTGTGTGTGGCCGTGGCTGTGTGTGTGGCTCTGTGTGTGTAGGTGGGAGCGTGTGGCTCTGTGTGTGGCTCTGTGTGTGTGTGGGTGCTTGTGGCTCTGTGTGCGGCTCTGTGTGTGTGTGTGGGTGCAAATGTAATAGGTCTCGCATTTGCGAGAGATTAAGCTATTGCCATTGTAAATGACAATGGCATTTATTTATATGTTTTAAAAACAAAAATGTCATGAGCAATGCCAATAGCTCTAACTTTAACACAGACGAGACCATTGCATTGTAAATGTTTGTTCTCAGAAGACTTTGGGGAACGCGGGGTGGGTGAAAATTTGTGGATCCACGCACATTCCAGAACTTTCCACCCAGAAATGTGGGGAAAATGTGTTTTTTTGGTCAGTTTTTTAGGTTAGCAAGGGATTCTGGGTAACAGAACCTGGTGGGAGGCAGTCAAGTCACCCCATCCTGGATTCCTCAGGGTGTCTAGTTTTAAAATATGTATAGGTTTGCTAGGTTTCCCTAGGTTCCGGCAGAGCTAGGGTTAAAAAACTACAGCTAGGCACTTTGTCAAAGAAGGGTAATTTTTCACTGTGAAATTGAGGTGGGACCACGTTGTGTTTTGCGCCGTTTCTTGTTGCATTTGGTTTAAGTAAAAAGTGACTACAAGGGATTTTGTTTTACAACTGGTTTGAATGAACTTAAAGGAATTTGAATCAAAGGCTCATTAGATAATTGAGCCAAATGTATCCGCAGGATTACTTGAAAATTAATTGTATTATTTCTTAGGACAGAGTATACATAATCTCTATGGTAATTCAAAACAGGAAAAGAAAAGCGAAAAAGCACACAGCCAAAGGAAGTTATGTTAAAAGTCAATTGTATTTGAATCAATCACAAAGAACAAATCATGGGGACAAATCATAGAACAAAACTTAAATAAAAGTCACAAAAAGCAGTGTTTTTAAAGATTCACGTAACAATTCATAACAATTCATCAGCTCCAAAAACAATTTTAAACAAAGAAAGCCAAACACAACATGTGTATAAAGGTGTTCTTCAGTACATAAAAACTGGGGAGTTGATGACTCTGGTGGACGTTTCGGTCTTTTCTCGTTAGTTATGTAAGACCATCTTCAGGACTTAATATTTCATCAAGCAAAGAAACCCCCTATGTATACAAATAATTATATACAATTAATTGATGTATCAACAGAAATTCGAGACAACATCAACTATCTATTTACAGGTTATTTATAAAGTTCCGGCTGGGTGCATACCATCAAACTGATGGAACCTTTAGTTTAGGAAAGAACTTATGCTATCCTAATAGCTGTTTACCAGAATTAATCTGTCAAGGACACATTTTATCTCAACTTTTTAATTTCAAGGATCTGGATTTATGGCCACCGATTTTATTAAAACAAAAAGAAGAAAGGTGCGACCTTGATCCTGTTTTAAATTCATTTTTAATACATGGTAGTGCTATTATTGCAATAGGACACTCACATTGAGGAAATTGGTGTCTGTAGCTGATCTTCCAAAATTGTGTTGGTTTAGTAAAGAAGAATCTGTAAAGTCATATATGGAAACTTCAGTCATTTGGTGTAATCGCATACATTTTGAGCAGATTTTTGGAGGTTATATGTACATACCTGCCAAAGGTTCACTCGACAAAAATAGATGTCTTTCTCCTGGTCTTTTTATTTCCAGGTAAGCAATTGTATATATCTATAACAAAGATGTTTATATATTATTATTTAGCCTCCTGTAAAAGGCATTGCTGTGCAATACAGAATTACGATTTTTAACTGTTGCAGTTTCCAGGTACCTAATAGCTGTAATATATCGGCAATTGTGGCTTATTGTGTTCATGGAGATAACTATTTACCTACTATGGCGATGGATAGTTAATAGCAGCAGTATCAATTATGGTATGTGGGAAAAGATCCGGATTTCCCTGGGTGTCTAGTTTTCAAAAATGTATAAGTTTGCTAGGTTTCCCTAGGTGCCGGCAGAGCTAGGGTACAAAAACTACAGCTAGGCACTTTGCCAAAAAAGGGTAATTTTTCACTGCGACATTGAGGTGTAACCACATTGCGTTTTGCGCAGTTTCCTGTCGCGGGCACTAGGCCGTCCCACACAAGTGAGGTACAGTTTTCCTCGTAAGACTTTGGGAAACGCAGGGTTGGTAGAAATGTGTGGATCCACGCAAATTCCAAACTTTCCACCACAGAAATGTGAGGAAAATGTGGCTTTTTTGACAATTCTTTAGATTTGCAAGGGATTCTGGGTAACAGAACATGGTGGCGGGCAGTCAAATCACCCCATCCTGGATTCCCCTGGGTGCCTAGTTTTAAATAATGTATGGGTTTGCTAGGTTTCTCTAGGTGCCGGCAGAGCTTGGGTTCAAAAACGACAGCCACACACTTTGCAAAACAAGCATTTGCAATGCAATAGGTCTCGCATGTACACAGGTTTGAGCTATTGACATTGTAAATGACAATGCCTTTTATATTTATTTTTGTCAATAGCTCAAACTCGCATAAATGCAAGACCGATTGCATTACAAATGCTTTTCTTTTTGTACCCTTATATAGCGTGCACTCGACCCGAAGGTATTGGAGCGCTTTACATGAGCACCATTTACATTACACGAGGACACATTCATTTTTTGGTACAAGGAGATTAAATGAATTGCCCAGAACCATAGGATGTTAAGCCGACGCCGAGACTTGAACCAGGTTCCCAGTTCAAAAGTCGGCAGCTCTGGCCGTTGGGCTAACGTGCAGGTCACAAGTTTAAACATTGTTAAGGTAACTCAGTGGGTTGTGCACAGTGGGTTGTGATGAAAGAGAACTAGAATTCCAGTAAGATAACTCGATAATGTGGGTGTCTTCTGTAGTCACCGTTTGACAGTATCTAGGTGGGCTCTATGGTAACATTAAAAATCCATTTAGGCTACTTTGTAATACTTGTCATTTTACAGATCATAACTAATGATACATTCATAATCAAGCGTCAATAGAATTTGCTAGTTTTAGAACCTAGTTGTTGAGGTCTATGGCAAGTGACTATTTATTAAAGTGGTAAAGCCTTCAATGTTCAAATTAGATTGTTTAAGAATTAAGGGCCACGTTTACTTATGTAGCGCTTGGCTACTCCAGGAGTGCCCTCGCACTTTGGCAGTCAGTGACGGAAATAGGGGTCTGGTTCTTCGGAAGTTCTAACATCCCTGCAGTTTGAATAAATAGGTTTTCTGCTCTTTGTTGAATTTAGTCTCCTCTATGAAAGATCTTAGATGTGCAGGCATCTGATTCCAGATGCTAGCTGCTCTGAATGAAAGAGGACCCCCCTATCCCCCCACCTTCGCTGTTTTATAAATCGGTGAACTGTGAGAAATTAATGACCACTAGGCAGGTTCTTTACAACCCTCTCCAAATGGGCATAGGTTGCATCTCAAAACGACCAGCAGGTAGCAAAGATCTTGTGTGCAATTTGCACCGACTATTTATGACGTAAATATGCACACATCAGGACCTAAATATACAATGGTCTGTCATTCCTGTCAAAGAAATGCACTTACTGGGAAGTAAGCAAAGGACATGTGATGTCAATTCCACTACCACCATCATTTTTATGAAATTACCTTCATGCACGCTTGTAATTAAATGCAAACTGGCAGAGGCATGCCCAACTTAATAAGGGGTGGCCCAGCCAATGGGAAGGCACGTGTTAAGGAATGCAGAGGGTGGCTCAGAGTCATTATATGTTAACCAAAGGTCTATATACGTCGATAGCCAAAGTATATTCCTGCCAGAACCAGGCCCTGGGGTAGGCAGGACTGGCGTACTAACTTGCCCCTCCTCTGCAGCCAGGAGAGCTTTATTTGTGGTCCAGTGGGATGGAAAATTTCAGCGTTTATAAACTCCTGGTTAAACAGCGCTCGCAATGCAGACGCCCTCTCCAGACAGCACGGATAATTGGGAAAATGACATGTTTTCCTGTCAGGGTGCAGGAGCGCGTGCCTGAGAGTTTAAGGAGATGTTATCTTTAGAAGCGGCTACAGCTTCATTTATTTGTCAGCACGTGATAGAGAAATAGCGAAGCCCATTCTGCGTCTGTCACCTCCAGAGTCAGTAAATGGAGACCTGCGGCCGCCGAGTCCCCCAGCCTGTCACTGGCGCAAGGCATGCCGGGAATGTTAATGGTACCTGCTGAGAATGGATCGCGGGGCCAGGCTATAGAACACTGAACATGTGCAGCCAGGCGTGCAACAACATCTGCAGCGACGGTCCAGTGAACAAAGAAACATTTACACGACTACCGCAAAAGTGCAGTTTTAACTCTGGTCACTTTCATTCTTGCACTAATGGATAGGTGCACATGTTTTTTAGCACTGGTTGGTAGGCTTAATTGTCTATGCCAAATTACACAAAAGTGATGCAACATTTAGGTAATGCCTATAGATAACACAGGATGTGGCCTAACGTACAGAGCTGCATACTCCAGAGCTGAGAATCCGGGTTTGAGTGTCAGTGTCGGCTTAACGTCCTGTGATTCTCGGCAAATCACTTAATCACCCGCGTTTGATTCATTCAAATCTCTCAAAGTACCCTAGCTTGCAGCATTACCACTTTTAATATGACATTGATTTAAAGCCAGACATGCATCATAGTTCATACAAACATGCTGACTATGACTTTAACTTGCTGTGGGGCCCTTTTTAGCGTGTCAATATCAAGGTTGGATCGGGATTCAAAATCGGCCCCAAGCACACTATAAACAAGACGTGAGCGATACCGAGAGAGAATGAGGTGGGTCTAAATCGCAAAAGACCGGGATGGAGGGGGAGGGGGAGGGGTTGGCCTCACTGACTGGTAGGGCAGTGTACGTGCGTAACTGTGTGTATGCCTGTGAGCCTCTGGGTGAGGTGGGGGGAGTAGTAACTGCGTGTATGCAAGTGAACTCTTGTTTCTTTGGGGGGGGGGCGTGTTTGTGCACTTGTTGCAGCACCAGTGTCAAGCATGACCCCCACAACTTATAACGTACGTGATCCACCGGAAATCATAACACAGCTCACAGACAGACGACGTAGGCATCGAAGGTGAGACAGGTGAGTCACCAGGACCGCTTCACGCACTGCGAAGGCACGAGCGAAAGCAACCAAAACCAGGTGTGGCAGTGGGGCACACAGCACAGAGAGGGCACCCGAAAAACAGGGCAATGGCACTCACCTTCACCATCACGGAGGTAGAGGGGAGTGGGGGTCCCTTCTAATAAACTCAAATGGGGTGGAAACTGAAGGCATCAGAGGATGAGCTATGTCTGAGCAATCACCGCCGCAGCCCGGAGGAAAACACCGGAAGCAGATGTCCGGACCGCCGCCTGGTTGTGGGCGGGGCCGGGAAGAGGTGTGTCCGCTTCCACTGCCTTGCGGAAGCTTTGCCTGTTGTCCTCCGGTCTCCCGGGTCGTGAGGGAGACCGGAGATGCCGTGCCAGCCATGGCGGGGGGGGCCCCCGTGCAGAAGAGGGAGCCCCCGCTGGAGAAGGAGAGACTGCCCCGCCGCCGAGCGCCAGCCGACCCGGTGAGTCCCGAATACCCCCGCGAGGGACTCCGCCCATGCCCTGCTGTTGCCCTGAGCCCCGAGAGGCTCCAACCACGTCCGACGGGGCCCCCTGAGTGTTACCCTTGCAGAATGCACGAGGTGGCCTCGCAGTAGCACGTGGGGGCTGCGTATCGCTACAGTATGTATGCGGCGGCCGGGGGCGCTTCTATGTAGGCGTCGGCGGGGGGGCGGGGGTGGTGTCTCTGTATGTTTGTGTGCGTGCGTGTGTGTAGGTGCACTCCTGCGTGTGTGCGGGGGGGGAGAGTTGCGCGCGTGTGTCTGTGTGTGTGTGTGGGCCTTCCTGCCTGCGTGTGCATGTGTGTGTCTGTGGCAGGGGACGTGCACGGCGCCGGGCTGGGCGTGCGCGCTTACGAGGTAGAATCTCCGGCAGGAGAGGCTCGTGACAGTCTCCAGTCCACATTCCCCTGAAAGTGATTACATAAGTTGTCGACCTAGACAGCAAAGCTTCGCTTTGCTTTCGTCTAGGCTCGACCTAAAAAGGGCACATTTTCATTGTGAAAATCTGGTGTGTTCACGTTGGGTTTCAAGCCTTTTCCGGTCGTGGACACTATATCTACCCACACTAGTGAGGTACCATTTTTATTGGGAGACTTAGGGTAATTCAGATTTGTAAAGCAACTGTTATTACCTATTGAGTTTTGATGCATTTCTGCCTTCCAAATGAAAGACATTGTGTAAAAAATAAGTCATTTTGAAAAATGACCAATAATTCTCATGCTAGTATGAGTATTCCCAATTTTGAAAATGTGCAAATATGTACTGTTTCTAAACTCTATATTTTGTACCCATTTCAGAAATACATAGGTGTCTTTCATACCGATTTTTCCATGTATACATTTTTGCACAATAATTGCTTTATACCTGGTACATAATAAAAAGCCATTGCAAATTGCTACTCAGTTTTTGACTCTGGGTTCGTATGATTCTTGGTGAACCAACAAGTCCTATATATCTCCACAACCAGGAAGGTCCAGCGGTCGCAACAGTATATTGCTTTCAAAGATCTGTCATAATTACAAGAAGTTACACGTGAAAATTTTGACACAAAAGGCTCTTTTTTCAACTAATTTTCAATTTTTCCAATATTTAACTATTAGTTTCTATAAAGAAACCTTGATGGATCTACACAAATGACCCCTTTATGAATTCAGACTTGTGTCTACTTTTCTAAAATGTATAGCTTTTCAGGATCCATTATTGCTTTCATACTCATTTTTACCATTAACTGGAAGGAGTTTGAAAGCACTAAAAATAGCAAAAATAGGCTATGTCCCCGAAAAATGCCAAAACTGTGTAAAAAATGTTGGTTCTCTGACAAAAGACTGTCATTGCCTAAAAGCTGGGGAAATGGTGATTTCATCCCTACAAACCCTTTTTGATAACATTTGCAGGGAAAACCCCAGATGCTTTCATTTGTAGCGTGTTTTTACAATTTTTCCGAAAAAAAACAAACATATTACAGTATTTTGGCTAATTTCTGGGACCCCTCTAATAGAATCCACAAACCCTGGTTACCTTTAGAATCCCCATGATGTTGGAAGAAAAGGACGCAAAATTGGCTTGGATACCTTATGTGGTCAAAAAGTTACAGGGGCCTAAGCGCGCACTACCTCAAATAGTAAAAAAAAAGGCTTAGCACAGGAGGGGAAAAGGCCTAGCAGCGAAGGGGTTAAGACTTTACATTTTGCCATTTAACAAAAGTTATCTATTTCGATTTCATAATTCAATCTTTCCAAATATACAACATGTCTTCTTTGTTTGATGGCCGACAATATAAAACCAATTACCTTTCTAACTTCCGAATGTGATTAAAAGCTGTTTTAAAAGTATACAGGCTTTTAGCAATAAAAAGAGGTCGTAAATAGATTTTTCTGATGTCTCTATAATAGTGACAAAAAGGTAAAAAATGTAGAGTGGTCTGAGGAGATCTGCCATTGCACGGACATTTTGGTAAATTAACACTTCACTTACCCATCTTAGGGAAAGTAACCTGGTAGTGGAGTGTATTCCTCCTTAATCTTGTAAAATACAATCTATGTTGTATATTAATTGTGAAAAATAGATACAGCTGTATACCCGGGGATAAGGGTCCTTCAAGGTAGGAGGTTATACATGTTTTAGTGCTCTGAGCCACATCCCTCGATGTGGCCATATTCTCAAGAAGCCTCTCTTGAAATTTGCATCCAAGTTACATTCATTTAAAAGACCGCAAATATAATTTAACCATGATATTTTCTTACAATAATCCTGAGTTAAACAATCCAATATGATGTCCCTCGTAAAATGTGTCTTCTTCCTTGTCCAGATGCGGTGCCACAGAGTTAAGGCAGCTACACTACTTAAGTCAGATATATATAATGTATCAGTCTCCCTATGCAGTATAATTGTGGCTGTAGATGTTGGTACTGCTAACAATCTTCTTATAAATTGATTTTCGAGTGTTTGCAACGGGGTGATATCTGACATTCCCCACAGGGCCCCTCCGTAACAAGACCCAGTGATAAACTTTGACCCATATAAATTAAAAATTTCACATACAGGTTTTTTTTACAATTTGTTTGTGTAAATCTAGAAATAGCCTCAACTGATTTCACACCTTCAATTTACACAAATTAATATGAGAGTTCCAAGTTCCCTTACTATTAAAAAGAATCCCAAGTATGAAAATGTAGAAGTCCTCTCTATACACACTCCATCAATATAATGTGTTTAAGTTCTTAGTTTCCTTTACCCACATAACAAGAGTTTTCCCCAAATATATTTTTAAATGCTTTTCAGTCATGAAGGAAGTGAAGTTGTCCTTCAGCAGTTGTAGGCCATTTGCCGTCCTATAAATTAGGACAGCATCATCGGCATACAATAATAATAGGGTGACCCATTTACCAACCTTAGGGGCATCAGCCCTTAAACTCTGTAGTAGCGAAACTACCCCATTTATATAAAGTGAGAATAAAAGAGGAGCTAAAGTGCAGCCTCGTCTTATCCCACGAGTGAAACTAAAGTGCTTGGTGCGTTCTCCGTTTTCCCCAAAACTTATCTTTGTGCACAGGTGAGCAAAAAATTTGTGATAAAAAACTGATATATCCTGTGGGGCACGCATCCCTTCAAGCATCTGCCATAACTTAGAATGGTTGACCAAATCAAAAGTGCTTGATAAATCAACAAAACATAGATGGAGGGAGCCATCCCTAGCGATCGTGTATTTTCCAATCAACAGCTCAAGATTCAAACACTGCTCAATCGTTCCAATACCCTTTCTGAAACCGTATTGGGCTACTGACAAGATGTTTTTTTCCTGTGTTCAGCGCTCCAATCTAGACAGTATCATTCTGCCCATTACCTTAGATGTTGAGTTCAGAAGGGATATTGGACGGTAGCAGCTTTTTTGAATATGGGGACTATCAAGCTCTCTGCCCAAGTTTCCGGTATCACCCCATTAATCGTAGCGTTAAAAAATTTAAATAGGACGGGTACCCACAAATTCATATTGTGCTTAAAAATATCTATTGATACCCTGTCCTGGCCTCCCGCTTTCCCACTAGCACCATTCTTAATGGCTGTTCTAATCTCCTCATGGGTTATACGATCTAATTTAATATTTTTAAATAAGATAATACTTCTATTTTCAGCTATTCTGCTACCCTACTGTGTCGCATTAAAAATGGATTCAAAATGGGTTAGCCAATCATCAGGCGTCAGTAGGGTATCTTTGAATAATGGCTGGTCCAAAGTTTTCCAGAAAATTATAGAGTCCCTAGTTTCGGCGGCTCTAATGAAATTTTCCCAAGCATTATCTCTACTTTCCATATTTCTTTGATTTAATGACTGTTTATATCATTTCCGTAGGGTACTAATGTCTTCCCTATTCCTTGGAGATGCTTTTAATACTGCCTTTAGGTCCCTGCTTATTCTGGAGCATTGCTGAATAAACCATCTTGGGCTGTAATCCCTTTTATTCCTAGGCTTGCATTTCAGGTCCTTGGAGATTTCAGCCGAGATATTTAAAAAAGCTGTAACAATATCAGTACTACTAGATGAATTGTTTAAACATGTTTATATATGGGAATTGTATTTTTGCACTATCCTATCTGGGAAGACAGTGGGGTCGACTCCCGACCATTTTATTGAGGTCCCATTTTCTCCCTGTGTCTTTATATCTAAAGCATGAACACTTGGTTTTGCTGTTTGGAATATAGAAGATTCTAATATTAATAACAGGGGATGATGATCACCTAATAAGCTGGGCTGTATGCTACACTTATAGACAAGAGGCCTACAATTTCTTGAAGTTAAAAAGTGATCAATGCTTGAGGATGACCTAGCTCCCTCGAATGTGTAAGTAGCACCGATACCTTCTCAGGCAATTATCCCCACAATTTCCATGTTATATTTATACATAACATGCTTAATAATCTCCCCATAATTATTGTGTGGGAAATTGGACTAATTATCACCTATATCATCCTCATAACCGCATTGAATCCCTGGTGCAAATTTACAAAGTTCAATATTAAAATCCCCTGCCCAGAACAGGATACAGTCTGCCCCTGCACTCTTTACGAAAATAGTCTGCTCTTCCTCCATTGCTGAAATAATCTCATGTCTTAATGTAGTAAAAATATTATTGTAGAAATTAATCACCACAATCCTGATTTCCTTTCACTACGAAGTATAAGAACTGGTAATGTTGTGCTTTAATAAATGTTTTCTTTAAATTCAAAGGGCAGGAAACTGCAATTAGTGCAGCCAGCCCTCCGCTGGCTCTTCAAGCCTTGGATGGGTTCACTTTAGTACAAACTGTCTTTAAACCATTAATAAAAAAGGCCTCTGTAAGCCAAGTTTCTTGTATTAGAACTTGGTCGCAATTTGCGATACTTCTAAGCCAATAAATGTCATTCAATTTGCTCTTAACCCCTGCGATATAAAGTGAATCCTGAGATGTACGGCTAGTGAAGTTATAATCAGCCGCAGCTGTGGGCAAAGTGGGTTCATGTCCCGAGCTTAAAATGTTGGGTTTTACACAATCAGAGACACTACTGAATCTAGATACAATTTCATTACCTTCACTAATATATGTCTGATCCACATTTTCTGATTACTAATCAGTGATGTGACATGGGCTTTATCATCCTGGTCGCCTGCTTTATGGCATGCTGTATTTGATACCAGTCAGCCCACCTCACTACAAATCCTTAATGGTGCAAACCTATTTGGCATAGATGGTATCATATATTCATTTACATTTCTGGTGCTGGCTTGGGCTCTAAAAAAACAATGGGGCTCAGCCATTATAGGTCTATAAAAATAACCCAGTGGTAAAGCGGTGATGGTTTCTTTGTTTCCATTTATCCTCCAGTCCTGTATAGCTGCAACCTCTTCCAATAGGGAGCCCACTACACAGGGTTGGCGGAAATTTACGACTACGCAGTCCCCCTCAAATGCTTTAATCGTTTTTCCCACCCAACTCACTCTCCATACCTTGATTATTTCCTGTGATAAGCGCCCAGTACTATAGGACGTATTTACAGAAAACCAATAGATCACTCTATTTTTCAAGGACTCCCAAGTTTCTATACAATTTCCAGACCATTTAGGATTTTTTTTAAAACAATTACGTATGCTGTAGCTTGTGGTGGTAAACTAAGGGGAATGTCCTGTCATCTCGTATAGTCAGCATACGCTCCATTTTTCCTGTTCTCATTCTCTTCAGTTACCATGGGATTTAGTAAAGGTACATGATAATTTTCCTTTCCGTGCGCGGCTATAGGTTGTAGAAGGCTATCTTTTTCTGGTCTATTCATATTACTTGATCTAGCTTGAACATTGTTAGTGTTATTTTATGAAGCATCCAGTGGGTACATTGAGTGGCTTTAAGACAGTAACCAGTTCCAACAATTTTAAAATATCTTTCTGCACCATTTTTATTTCATTCAAGACCCGCCTTTCGATGGTATCAATTTTCCCGTGCAGTTTTTAGAAAAGGGTATCTGTTGCGTGTTTATCATATGATAACTCTACAGATTTAGATTCTTGTCCATCATCGATTAGTTTTGTAGATTTCCCCTATTTTTCACGACTCTTGGAGGACTCGACCTCTTTGGTACTGAAGTCTGCTTGCTTTTTTTTGCAGGTGGTGAGTCTGAATCAAGTGTATCCAAAATGATTGTAACTTCGAGAGGAGTTGTTGAAACACAAGGGCCCAACTTAATCTCATGGTCAGAGTGTTTTTTGGGCTATTAAGTGTAGACGCGCTATCTCTATGTTCCAGAGCAACTTTAGGGGGGCTAACTGTACAACTAGATGTATTGCAATCATGCTCTTCCACCACGGATCTGGCCTCCCTTTGAACAGTGTTTAAAGCCATCTTTGCGGCTGCCAATTGTTCCTCCACTTGCACAATCTCTTTATTTATAATTCCCAATGAACTTTTTAAATAGTTGGTGATAGGTGCTGCTTTTTCAACAGTCTTTCCTTTTGAAATCAGTTTCCTTTCCCCCATTTTCGAATGACTCCTCAAGGCATCTCACAGCAACGAGTTGATACGAAAAAGATAGGTTTCGCCTACCTTAGACTAGCAACTACAGACAGCCAAGGGTGGTTGCCTAGCCCGGCCTCTTTCAGGCTCAGACGGGCCCGCCCTTGGTCCGGGCTGCGTCCGGGCTGCGTCCCGCGCCGCGGTGGAGATGCTGCGCTACATGAGTGGTGACCACGCCTCCCCCTCACTCGCGGCAGCAGGACCTGGCAAATGCGACTCTGGGAGTTGGAGTCCTCTCCCAGAGTGTTTTTGACAGCCGTAAAATCAGGTGGAGCAGCAGGTTAGCCCTGGGACCTCGTCCCACCAGGGTGCTTCTACCTGCAAGGAATGAAATGCAGCCAAGCAGAATAATAAGCGGAGCCTCCACAGCAGCACACCAGCGATAACAAAGAATCCAGCGGGGGAGGCAGGGCTATATGCGCAGTGACCACCCCTCCCCTTCACTCGCGGCAGCTGGACCTAGCAAATGGCAGTCTGGGAGTTGGAGTCCTCTCCCAGAGTGTTGGCGACAGCGGTAAAATCAGGTGGAGCAGGAAGTTAGCCCTGAGACCTCGTCCCACCAGAGTGCTTCTACCGGCAAGGAAATAAATGCGCAGCAGCGCACCAGCGATAATAAAGGATCCCTGACCATTTCATTAGTGATGTAATATGTGAGGTCTTAAGCAGTGTATTGCTGGGGCGTAAGTTATAGTTTGCTCACGTAACTAGAACTGCTGAATTTCACTGGTTTTGTATGAGTGAAATGTGAGCTTAACTAAACTTCTCTGTAACCTTTGGGTTTTTTTTCAGTGAATTTTCTATGTTTTAAAAACATTCTATTTCCTAACTGTAACCTTTGAAAAGAAGTGTTGGATTGAGTGCAAGAGTGTATCAGTGGGTCTGTGACTGAGTGTCTGAATGGGTCTGTGAGTTGATGTGTGCGTTTCTGTGAATGGGTAACTTGGTCTGTGAGTGGCCAGGCCACATTTGATGATGTAGGGGAGCCGCATGGCCCCCCTCCCTGAGCCCATTTTGGCCCAGAGACCCCCTCCTCCATGGTCCAGCATAATTAAATGGGAGAAGGGGGCCACATTGCTCGGGGGCGTGGCTAGCCAGCCAACATGGCGGACGCGGATTCCTAATGCTCCAGCTGATATCCCCTGTTATCCAGAATACTTATCCTACCTGTGCGCCATCCACGCTGGTACTACATTGAATCAGACTGCGGAAGTGCTGCTGCAGCTAGACCATATCCTCTTGAGCCCTCTTCATCGCCATGGCCACGGCTACAGGCAGGAGAACAGGCGTGGCTGCTACGTGGTGAGGCAACGCGGCGGCAACCCCTGGAAGGCAGCGGCTGCCCACGCCGAGGCTGCTCCTGTGCCCCGCAGACCCCCCGCAGTGTGAAGTGTTGCGACCCAGGCAGTAGCGGACAGGGAGCCTGGGACCTCTGAGGAGGCCGCGGACAGTACACCGGAGCACCTGCAACTTGTGGCCCCTCTAGAAAATCTGCCTTGGACATCGGGTGAGCGCTGGGGGAGAGGTTCCTAGTGGAGCCCGCTTCCGTGGCACGTGCGGCGAGTGACGCGCTCTTGGGCCTGCGCGGCACTGTGTAGTGTGGCCCTGTCGGCGCTAATTCCACACCTGGGCTGCGTTTCCTGGGCACCGGCGGAGCACTGCTGAAGAGTCTGGGAAGGGCGATTAGCCGCAGCAAGGTCTGCTGTAAACCCTCTCACGGAGGAGCCGAGATCTGCCATCTGTGTTACGCGGGTGGTCGGCCTGCAGCGGGGGCACTTACGATAGCTGCGCTGACTTTCTGGCCTTGCTCTGCGCCCAACAGACATTACCTGGTGGTTGCTGCTCCCCTTGTGGGGGTGGCGCTGCGTGCACCATCATAGTGGACAGGCTGTTGCATAGGGCGCAACACTACCCTTGGTGAGAGACTCATGACACGCACCCGACCCTCAGCCTGAAAACATACTAGCCCCATGTTGGCCTACACAAGCCGCCCTCTCATGGTTCACGGCTGACGCCAGCCCAAAGAGGCACGGGTGTGGGCTCACTCGCTATCTCTGTGGTGAGAGGCATGACTGGCGAACTTGAGGTGCCCACAACTGACGACTGAAAACACGCTTGTGCGGGGAAGGTGGTCGTTCTGTCACTACAACACCCGGCAGAGGACTTCCGCGGGTGTGGACCTGCTGCTAAGGGCTGCGGCTGACCATCACGGGTGGGGGACTAGTCCACAAAGTAGTTGCGAACCCGGTGCACCAGTGGCTTCCCATGCTGTGGTAGCTCTTACGGCCTCCTCCTGAGCACATCATTCGAGAAGCGCAGGCCTATCAGTCAATAGGCCTTTCTTCTACGTGGCTGAAGCGGCCACACTGTAAACATACCCGTTCTGCTGGATGCTGGCTGCGAATGCCCATGGCACAACAGCTGGTGATGGGCCGTATGCTTGCCAAGATGCAGCAGGGACCGCTGCGCACAAACACTCTCGACCCCACGCACTTGAGAGATGAGAGCGAAGCAGAGCCGACGTCCACAACGCTCGCAGCCAAAATAGACTCTGTCCTTTCAGCAGTGTAGAAAATAGGGGCTACCTTAGACCACACCAGGACATCCCTGGAAAATCAGATTGACAAAGTCACCTCGGACGTCACACTCCTACACTCGGATCACCGCCAGTCACTCACAGTCACGCCGCTGCTCTGCAGGGCAGAGGACGCGGAAGGGCGTTCTTGCCACAACAATATCCGCGCTGTGGGACTGCCGGAAGGAAAGGAGGGGCAGAACCCCGAGCAGTACTGGAGAACTGGCTACGCGCACTTATGCCACAGGGAGCACTGTTGACCCAATTTGTGGTGGAAAGAGCCCACCGGGTACCCACACAGAAGCCCCGGCGGGGAGCCAGACCGCGCCCATTCCTGTTCAAGCTCCTCAACTATAGAGACAGGTATGAGGTGCTACGAGAAGTTCAGAAGATGGACAGCCTCACCGTGGGCGGCAGCCAGGTCATGTTCTTCCCTGACTACATTGCTCTTGTGCAACGACTTGACAACAACGCCCACAACAGCAAGGAACTTTTCAACATCGTCAAGGAATTTTCCAATCCCTCAGCCAACTCCAACGACATCACCCCCTCTCAAACCCTCTGCGACTCCCTAGCCTCATTTTTCCACAACAAGATTGCAGACATCCACAACAGCTTCGACAACCAACCCGGAAACCAACCCACCCTACCATTTGCTGATAATCTTCCCTCCGTGAACACCCTTAACGACTGGAACCCAATCTCCACTGAGGACACCATCCGCCTGATGAACTCCATTCACTCAGGATCCCCCACAGACCCATGTCCCCACCACATCTTCAACAAAGCAGACTCCGTCATAGCACCGCACCTTCGAGATGTCATCAACTGCTCCTTCAACTCCGCCACCTTCCCGGAAGACTGGAAACACGCTGAACTCACCGCCCTTCTGAAAAAACCAACAGCGGACCCCACCGAACTCAAAAATTACCGCCCCATCTCGCTCCTTCCATTCCCGGCCAAAGTCATCGAGGAAGCTGTCAACAACCAGCTCGCCGCCTTCCTCGAAGCCAACAAATCCCTCGACCCCTCACAATCTGGCTTCCGAGCAAAACACAGCACGGAGACCGCCCTCATCGCAGCAACAGACGACATTCGAACTCTACTGAACAATGGAGACACAGTCGCACTCATCCTCCTCGACCTCTCTGCAGCCTTCGACACAGTCTGCCACAGCACCCTTTTACAACGCCTCAGAAACATCGTAATTCAAGGAAAAGCACTTGAATGGATCACCTCATTCCTCACCGGAAGAACCCAGAGAGTCCGCCTCCCACCATTCAAGTCCGAGGCCTCTGAAGTCATCTGCGGCGTTCCACAAGGATCCTCACTCAGTCCCACCCTCTTCAACGTATACATGAGCCCCCTCGCGGCCATCGCACGCCAACACAACCTCAACATCATCTCTTACGCGGACGACACTCAACTGATCATTTCTCTCACCAATGACCCCAGCACCGCCAAAACTAACCTACACGAAGGAATGAAAGAAGTTGCCGAATGGATGAAACAAAGCCGTCTGAAACTGAACTCAGACAAAACAGAAGTCCTCATCTTAGGTACTTCCCCCTCTGCATGGGACGACTCCTGGTGGCCGGAAGCCCTCGGAAACGCACCCATCCCGACAGACCACGCACGGAACCTAGGCGTCATCCTGGATTCTTCACTCTCTATGAACAGACAAGTCAGCGCCGTATCCTCTTCCTGCTTCAACATTCTTCGCATTCTCAGAAAAACATTTCGCTGGATCCCCGCCGAAACAAGGAAAACAGTCACCCACGCTCTGGTCACGAGCCGACTGGACTACGGAAACACCCTCTACGCTGGTACTACTACAAAACTCCAGAAGAAACTCCAACGAATCCAAAACGCCTCAGCCAGGATCATATTAGATGTCCCACGCAACAAACACATCTCTGGTCACCTTAAAGACCTCCACTGGCTACCCATCAATAAGAGGATCACTTTCCGACTGCTTACCCACGCACACAAATCACTCTACGACATCGGACCAGATTGCCTCAACTCACAACTATCCTTCTACACCCCCTCCCGCCAACTACGTTCTTCCAGCCAAGCCCTCGCCACTGTACCTCGCATCAACAAGACTACCATGGGAGGCAGATCCTTTTCATACCTGGCTGCTAAAACATGGAACTCACTCCCCGCTTACCTTCGCCTTACCCAGAACCACCTAGCATTCAGAAAACAACTTAAAACGTGGATATTTGACAAGTAATCCTCCTTCCCTTCCTTAGCGCCTTGAAACCCTCTTTGTATGTAGTGCGCTATACAAATTTTATGACTTGACTTGACTCCTCATCACAGTCAACTGAAAACTCAGACGACTTCTGTGGGCCAGAGGTTACCCCACAAACTGCAGATGGTATCCTGGACTGAGATGCGGCGCACCACTCACACAAGTAGCTCACTGTTTGTTACTATGACTCTGCTCAAGACCTGTGTAGGGCGGGGGAGGGTCAACAATGTCATCACCTGTACATGCCCGCTGGGCGCTGCCGGGGAGTCACCCGGCTTAAAGCCAGATGTCCCTTGTGTCCCTTGTGTCCCTTTACGTACAACTGACTCGCGCGCGACATTCCCCTTGCTCTTCACCTGTAACTCACTAACCCCACAGGCTACTTTGGCAACACTTCTCATCTCGCAAAGCACACATAGGATACGGAGGTGACAGCAACAGCAGACCGTTACCTGCACACACACCCCTCCGGGTCACACCCTGACCTAGTTTCTACCCACGCAAGGTAGCGTAAGTTTGGACGGACGCACACGCAAAGTTCGCCCCAGCCATTATGTTGTTCACTGTTCATATATTGTTATTGTTACCTCAGACCGGTGCATAGTCATTTAACCAAATTTCATGCTCACTAAGACACACCGCATCCCTGGCTTCCCCAGCGACCATTCACTCTAGCCATGGCGTGCGTTAACATACTCCCATGGATCATACGAGGCATGCACACCCCCACGCGGCGATACTCCATCTTTGCCTACCTCCAAAGACACTCAGTCGGAATCGCCCTCCTACAAGAATAGCACATGACACAGGCTTAGACAGGCTGCGGAAGCGTTTGAGCGGACAGGTGTATGGTACTGTGTATTCTGCGCATGCTAGGAGCACCCTGGTTTGGGTTAGAGCGGGTGTCCCGTTCTCTAGCACGGGTGTGGTAATAGACCCTGAAGGCAGGTACACCCTAGTATGTGGCACACTTAATTGTCATCCCTTATTGTTGGCTTCGATCTATGCTCCAAATGTTGACCAGGTACCATTCCTCACACAACTGTCGCTGTACCCCTACGCTGGGCTCCCTTTGTTGATGGGAGGGGACTTCGATTCAGTGTTTGACGTGCACCTTGATAGATCCTTTCCCCCTCTTCGTAAAATGTCAGCCGTCTCCACTGCGCAGACGCTCACGGACTGGATCTCCCACTGGGCAATACTAGATATCTGGCGGACCCTTCACCCCACCGAGCGCAACAACTCCTATTATTCAACGACGCACAACCTACATGTGCGATTAGATAGAATGGTAGGATCCCAATCTTTGCTGCCGCTGGTTGTGAAATCAGAGTACCTGGGGCGGACACACTCCGATCATAATCCCCTGTGGCTCCAGCTCAGCTGGGACGCCGATCGGCTCCAACCCACTGCGCTAGAAGGCCCCGGATTCTGCTCCTCATTAGGGACAGCTTTCCTTACATACTTTGATCTCAACGAACGCACAGCGAGTAATGCGATGATGGAATGGGATGCCCTCAAACAACACTTAGGGGTCACTGCTTGGGGGCCACATGGAACATACGAAAGCAGCTGGCGCAGTCACTCACCCACCTTGAATTCCAACTGTTACAATACGAACGTGAGGGGGAAGGGGGTGGCAGGCACGCAAACCGTTTGGAAGACCTTCGGACACAGCATGCGGCACTTCTGGAGCGCTTGAGGTGTCATAACTACGCAGAACATACAGCCTGCACGCACGCCGCAGCGGATAGGGTGGGCCGTCTGCTCGCCTGGATCTTAAAACGAGAGTAACCGCGCCAGAGTGTAGCTATGCGCACACCGGAGGGAGACTTAGGGCATACGCAACGGGAGATCCACAAGGTTATGGGAGACCACTATACACAACTGTACCAATCAAGAGTCCGCTGCTCAGGCCAAGACCTGGAGAGGTTCTTTGAGCAGGCCCAGCTGCCCACAGCCTCTGAAACGCACCAGGAGGCACTCAATTGCCCCCTCATCCTGGAGGAAATAGGAGACTCAATTTCCTCCATGGCATCTGGGATGACGCCGGGTCCGGATGGCCTGCCCACCAAATTCATACAAGGCCTACTGGGAGTATCTTGTGCCGCACCTACACATGCTGTACGCAATGGCACTCGAGATTGGCATGTTACCCCCCTCAATGCGGGAGGCCTACCTGGTGTCTTTGCCCAAACCAGACCGAGACCCCACATACCTGGGATCTTACAGGGCCCTAGCACTCCTCAACGACGACTGTAAGATCCTTGCCAAGGTGCTGACTGAGCGTTTGGTGCCAGTGGTCTCTTACCTGGTCCACAGGGATCAGAACGGCTTTGTGCCCAAGCGAAGCATGTCGCTGAACCTGAGGAGGTTTTTCAGGGTAGCCACAGACAGTATACAGGAGTGGCCACAAGCGGTTATCACTCGGTGTTATTGATGCTCTACGATCTGGGATTGGGCTTTCTGCAGATGGTGGGCCACTTATATAAGAGCCCCATGGTGAGAGGGTGCCACTGGGCCTGTACATTTCCCTCGCCATAACAATTTGCAGGGGTACCCGGCAGGGGTGCCCACTTTCGCCGCTCCTGTTTGCTTTGGCGATGGAGCCCCTGGCAGCAGCCTTGCGTGCAACACTGGGAGATGGCATACCACTAGGGGATGCAATACACCAAGTGTCTCTGTACGCCGATGACCTGTTGGTATACGTGAGGGACATGGACAATATTCCAGCCCAGTTAGCCCGCACTTTACAAGACTTTGCCGTCATCTCGGGTCTTCGGGTGAACGCCAGCAAGTCCAGTCTTTATGCGTTCGGTGAGGGGAGTCAGGATCCATAATACACCCTTAATGGTACAAGGGTACAGTGGAGAGGAGCCACATTTCGATACTTGGGACTCAAGATTTGCCGGCAGTTGTTTGATGGCAACCTGGGCAGGGCCTTCACACCCATAAAGTCACAGGTGCGCTTCTGTGACACATTGCCGCTAACGGTCACTGGTAGAGTAGCGCTATCCAAAATGGTGATCCTCCCCCAGTTCCTGTATTACTTTGCTAACTTGCCCTTATATGTCCCCGCAGCCTTTTTTGCTTAACTATCTCAAATACTTAGAGACCTCATCTGGGGGAACAGCAGGCGCAGGATGTCACAAGTGAAACATCTCCCCATGGACCAAGGGGGTTGGCTGTGCCCTGCTTTGAGCACTACTATTTAGCTCCTCAGCTGCAATGGATAGCTTTCTGGCTGGCGGATAATGGTCGGGAGGACATCTCATCCACACTGCCACCACATTCTCTGAAGCAGCTACTGGTGCTGTTCCATCCAGCCACCAAGTCTGCGACGCCGACTCCGCTCCTTCTCGCGGTGGCATATCGATGTTATTGTTGGAGCCTGATCCTCACTAGAGCCTTGGTCCCCTTACATAGAGAAGATTATTGATTATTGAAGATTATTGATCACTGCTTTGATCTATTACTGCCCTAATACAGAACATTTATGTCATCAGAAAGGGACGCATAATCAGTAATAACGTGAATGCTAATTCTATGATGTGAGACTGATCTCATGTATATGACTAAACGATATCCTTTCCGCAATCTCATATCAATGTGGACTTATAACTGCATCCCACATGAACCTATAACAATCTACCTCATTTATGTTTATGTATATAGCTTATGATATAAGTTTAGCCGCAACTTACTATTAACGCAAACTGCACATGTGTTATGAATATATATCATCTACCTCATATCTGTTGTTCTTATAACTGTTAATATGTTTGTTAATCCTTTACCTCTTCTATGTTAAGCGCTCTGATACCCACGGGTCTTGTTCGCGCTATACAAAACTTTATAATAAATAAATAAATAAATAAATAAAAACGCACCAGCAATACCACTGGACGGCTCCCCTAGCTGGACAGGATCGCTTCCCTCCCTCGTACTCGCACACTGGCGGGACGCGGATAAACAAATCTTGGGACACCTATATCGAGATGGCGCGCTTATCCCATACGATTCCTTGGTCGAAGACGGGGGACTACCACTGGGGCAATTCTTAACTCACCGCTCATTAATCATGACCCTGACTGCTAAATGGGGAGACATGTCTACAGAACCCAGCCAGCACCTAACCATACAGTATCTTCACATTATGGGGCGAGCCAGTCGTCTAGTTCGTTGGTTCGCGGCGTCACTACGCGCACACTCGGCGATCACCCTAGAACCTCTCCAACGTAAATGGGAACTAGACCTCGGGAGACAGCTAGCGGATAAGGTGCGGGAACGAGTATTGAAGAGCCCAGTACGCATACCCAGAAATATGAGACTCCGGCAAATACAGTGGTTCATTGTGCAAAGGGCATACCTCACACCTGAGGCGCTCAACCGGTACTTTCACTGCATGGACGTGGTGTGCCCTAGATGCGCCGAGCGGGGGCTGATCTAGTCCACATGCTGTGGAGTTGCTGCAGATTACACACATACGGGCACACAATCAGTGCGATATTGTGCCTAAGCAAGGGTCGTGACATACCCTTTGACTGGACAGTTTACCTGTTGCACCACTTCCATAGAAATATAAATATAAATTCCCTGGTGGGTTGTTCCCCTCCCGTATCCTTTTCATTAGGTTTAGGTTCAGGGTCCCTCTACTGTTTTTCGTAAACCACTTCCATAGAAACCCGGCCACCAAAGTGACATCCCGGTTTCCTGACCTGGGGCTTGCGGTCGCTAAGCGACTTCTGACAAGGAGATGGAAAGCACAGGACTCGCCACATCCACAGACATGGAGGTGTTCACTCTGTGCGTGGGCCGGAGCGGAGGGAACCGCCATCCGCTGGGAAGAGACACTGGGGTTGAGGAAGACACCCATAGCTGCACAGTGGGAGGGATTGCTCCAGGCACTCCAGCGAATCGGAGAGGCATGCCCAGAGGGACAACCCGAGGTGAGGGATACACTACCAGGGAGGGGGGAACAGAGGGGCGGTGGGGTTATCCATATCAGTACCAGTCTATGTTGAGGTTGTTGGGTTTTAACTGTATCACTCACTCAACATCTGTTCAGATGTCTGCACCGACTCATTTGAAAGACTTTATGTGTTGGATTAATGTAACTATACTTTCACTGTACTGCAGCCTGTTGTGTTCATGGAATGAGCTGATCACGGGACTCGCAAGCATCCTGGTGCGATGAGCATCCTACGGACCACTATAATGCTCTACCTTCATGGACCTGATATGTATTTTCATTATTGATATGTGATCTGATGCATAGTTAAGTACAGGAGTACACCTCCTTTCATGTACCTAAAAGTCAATAAAAACAGATCTAAACAAAAAAAGGGCGCCGCATGGCTCCCCTCCCTGGGTTGATTTTGTCCCTGGGAACCTCATCCCCTGGAGCTCATCCTTTTGTTTTTAACATTTTTAATATGGGGGGCTTTCTCCCCTTTCTGATTTCGGCCATATTAGTCTCATCCTCCAGGGTCAAGCCATTACCAAATGGGGGAAGGGATACACATGGTCCCTCCTCCCCTGACCAATTTCGGCCTAGGGATCCCATCCCCTGGGACCCGGCCATCGTCTCAGTCTGCACTGGGCCGTGAGGTGAGCCTGAATGCCCCCGGTCCCTGACATCACCCTACCTTCTGCAGGATCCGGCATTGTTTTCATACACAGGGAGCTGCTAAACCTGCAGCTCCCTGTGTTTTATAAACAATTAGTCTGTTTCCCTGCTCGCTTGACAGCTGGCAGAGAAACAGACAAAAGCTCTGCTTCCAGCAAGTGAAAGCATTTTCACTGCTCTTGCTAGCTGAAAGTGGAGTGTTTGCTGTGACTTGGCAGGAGCTCTTGAAGTTCTGCTTGAATCTTCCTAGGGGTGGGCACCACAGGACATAGCTAGAACAAATTTTGGGGGTGGTGGTTCCTGGGCCATCTATGACTCCAGGAGGGTGGGCACACATTCCCCCTCCTTTGAGGTAGTAGGGCCTGCACTTTAGAGGTGGCGGTCCCTGGGATGAAAACGGCCTGGGAGGGGGAGCCACGGGTCCCCCTCCCATTTTAAAAATAGAATTTATAATTAAATATAGGAAAATAGGCCCGGGGAGGTGGCCGTCCCCTGGGCAGAGTTCATTAAACTACATAAACCCTGGGGAGGTGATGGCACCCGGGTCATACAAATCCTCAAAGTGGGGGGGGGGGGGGGGGGCTGTGCGCCCCCTCCTTTAATTTTATGTCAGCCCACATGCCACCGAGACCTGTCTCACCCGAGGGCCGATTAGTAAAAAAGCACAGGAGACCGCGCTACGAATTGCTTTTGGGGAAGGGGGGTGGATGGGGGGTCTGGAGCTGCAGATCCAGCGCAACTCCTTTTGCGAAATTAAAAAAAAAATGCTTTTTGTCCCAGGAGGGGTCCGAGGCCTAGGGCTTCAGGGAATTCCTACCCTGCTCCTTCTCTTTTTTAAACTTTTTTGTTTTGAGACTCGGCTGTAGCAGCGTCCCAAGATGGCTGCCAACACTTCCTGGTCGAAGTGTTGGCAGCCAATCAAATTCTAGCACGGACTGGATGAGTCATGGTTATATTACCCTACCGGGCATGTCTTTCCAATTCCAATATTGTCTCCCATACAAGCAGGTAGCACTAGTAGAAGGCTATGTGCATGTGTACTGGGAGTTACCATTCAGGTTTATATGCAGTAATGGGGCACAGATGTTTTCCTTAGTTGTTCCAACTTTGAGAATGCTTTAAGCGGGTACTTAAAATGCACAGAGATTTATCTTCAGGGAGCTTGCAATGCTTCAGTTACAAACTTGTCTTGTTATCTAAAGGGTTCCTTGGCTGCCGTGAATCATCCTGTCTTCAAGCTGCTCTCGAATGGGACCTATTCAATGCTTAATGATCAATGTTTGTGTGGACTGGAACCGGGCATCACTTAACTGGTAACGGTTAATTCCATATTCACTTGCTGCACACAAGTACTGTTTCCACCAGCCCGCTCAGTTAGGGAGGTAACGCTAAGGCCTTCGATTAATGTTTCCATGTATGCTTTAATTTTCTGAGCAAGTTGAAAGCCATGCTTTTTCAAAAGAATGTGGCCTTAACTTCAGCCGGAGAGAAATTTGATCTGTAGGTTGCAAGGTTCTCGTCCGTCTGAGATGCCCGTCACTACTCCACACTAACTTCCTGCTGCATTTTGGGGAGCTGGTCAAAGGGTATATTGCACTTTTTTAAATGTATCAGCTCTGGACTGGTTAGCACCTTTCAGACGATTTTCAGAGTTATATCATCTTTCAAACACACTGTGTTAGGAAGCTTTTGTGAAGGGCTCCCGCTTGTCCTGCGACTTGTGGCGGGAATCCTGATTTAAATGTTTCTGCTCTGCAGTGGACATCCCAGTTCAACACGGAATGGAGACAGCACTGCTTGTGCTGCTGTATCATTAGCGCATGGTACACTGCTATGGCACACCTCAACATCGAGAACTAAATTAGCACTGGTTCTTGTCCTTCAGGCCTGTTTGGCTTCACTGCGTAAAACCTGTATTCCGCTGCCTACTTTGCAGCCACAAATGCGTGTTGGATCATTGCCTAGGATCACAATCTGTCGCGCCACTTGACATGTAAAGACTGTTGGTCCCCTTAACCACTTCACTGGGCGGCAATTCCGCTGCAGTGCTAAGGGGTGGGGCGCACAGCTCACCTTTGCTTGTGACGGAACCGCTCCGTCACGCACCTCCGGTGAGCTGTGCTAGTGACGGAACGGTTCCGTCACGAACGCGCCCACTCAATAGAACGCGCTGCGCAGGCGTGAAATCAGAGCCGCGCAGGCGCGGCGAGCGGGCCTTGACGGAACGGTTCCGTCACTAGCACAGCTCACCCGAGGCGCGTGACGGAACGGTTCCGTCATAAGCCGCCGAACGGGTTAAAGGCACATGGGTATTGTTGTCCCCAGCGTATTCTGTTGCAGATGAATGGATTCATCGAGCCTCCCTGGGTTGCTTTGGCTCCTAGTGAAATGGACACGGCTCAATGATACACTTACAGGATGCATTCCTTCCCTCAGCGACTGCTGTGGAAACTGGACGGAATCACTTTTGCTCCATAAACCTGCTTCGAGGTGTACCTCTGGGACCATTATCTGCGATTGTGGCAACAGCAATGTTGAGCCTACCACTCGAACACATAAACAATTGGCCTTTCCGTGTGGTGGGAATCATTTGGTCTATTTTTCAAACAAATTGAATCAAAACAACTTTTGATTTATTTTTATTTTTCAAGGCACAATGGCTTTCTGAGTGCTTGGGATTTCAAATAGTATAATGACTTTCAAGGCTTTTTATAAATATTTTAAAGGGAAGCTTGCTTTTACATGATTTTAAAAGTGGTTTTAGACCTTTTAGTTAAATTTTATTATGGCCTGTTGGCTTTTAGAGGGCTTTTGTATATTGCCCTTAGTATAGGAGGCAGGTGATATGCGCACGTGTTAGGCCCATGTAGCGAAGCTGCTAATTTCTTACATTGTCCTATTAATCACATTAACATTTCTGCCATGACGTTTTGCCCGTATCTGCGTACACAACAATTTTTTTGTAGTTTCTCTGAAACTACTTTGTTTTCACATCTAGCTTTTGCATAACATTATCACGAAAGCCTCCAACTTCATGTACAAGGCCCTCTTACGCAGTATGTAGAAATGTCGTATCTATCTTCATCCACGGTGCGACAGGGCTATCTACATATCCATAACATAACTAATCTATTCGCATTTCGCAAGCCTTTTATTATAAATAAAGAGCATCACATAAGGTTAGTAGAGGAGGCCTTTCAGCTGACACATAGAGTCCTTGCATGCAGAGACTTCACCATGCAGCTGTCTGACATCATTGTGAGGGGGTGTCCAGTTTGTAATCAAGACAGGCTCCTACTTTCTCTCCTGACAGTTAATGGGGTTGGATCGTCCCTTGGAGGGATTCTTCGCTTCCCACCTACACACACTTAGCACCATGGTAGAACTGTATCTACTGTTTACGCTTTTGGTGCTTGTAATCACTTTCATCTGCCTACTGATAATCTCTGCACATGTATTCAATACAAGAAAAACGTTGGTTCAATAAATTCATTGAAAACTTCCCACTGTGTAGTCTGTATATTTATCCAAGCACTAGTGACATAGGGAAAGGTTCTGATCTATTTTTATGATGCTGGAGTGGTCAGGGTTGTCATGTTCAGTGGTTGCCAGATACTATTCGCTCCCTGGTAAGGTTAGGGCGGCTTATTGTAGCACTGTGAGCTAGCTGGTCTCTAGGCCAACATATCCTCCGGGGGTGCCTGGAATCAGTCCAGGCACTTAACCCAAGGTTTATATTGTCCAACAAATGCACAGGTCCTATGGATCAGTGGGAATAACATGACAAGACTGTGCCGAAACCAACAGCGCTCGTATCAACCATTATAACAAACTTATAGCAATTAAAATACATTTTCAAAGCTGGCACTTTTGTAAGGATAGTCTCAATTTCTTCAATTTTTTTTTAAGGGTTTCATAATAGTTGCAACTCTTCCATACACCTTGACTAGTAATCACTGGGATTCCGATTACCTAGAGTGGTAACGCTCTTTGGGTGGCTGAGCTTTTGCTTACCTGCTCTCTATTTTTTTGTAGCGCAGTAGGGGGTGGGAGGTGTCTGGCTCCTGTCCCGGTGGCGGACATCTTAGGTCGGCCTTCTACCGGTTGTTTTTAATTGATTTTATGGTTTATCTTTCACATTATTCTGTTTGGTATTGTTTTAATTCTGTTTTCCTATTCCCAGTGCTTCAACCCGGGAGAGGAGCTTCTCTGATTGAAGAGGAACGTTGGGACTCCAGTTCCCGCTTTATGTTACCCACCGAGCACTGACAGAACATAGCCATGCCCTTTTGGATGCGGGCTATATAATTATGGCAGCTGCGTGGATGGCAGCAAGCACGCCAAAGGCAAGCCCGTCTGCACCCATCCGCTCCTGTTAACTCTGAGGAAGCCTTTTTTAGTTTAGCTCTTACTAGTCATTGCACATTAACAGGCCTTTTAATCTATTGCCCTCCTGGCCCTGCTGCAACTTTTGTCAAAAACCTAATGGATGTCATTCCTGATTATGTAGTATGCTCTGCCAATTTTCTCATAGTAGGAGAACTGAATATTCCTATCCGTAACGATAACTGTCCTTTAGCCAAAGGTTTGTTGGAGGATATAGGTCTGTTCCAGCTCACCCAATTGGTAAGAGCGCCCACACATTTGCATGGCCACATTCTGGACTAATTCGAACTCTATAATGGCGGCTGCGACTATCCCTTTGGCCCGGTCAGATCACCACCTGGTCCCTTTTGTAATCTTTGAACTACCTCAGCCAGCCACCATCCCATAAAAGAAGTATGTGTAAATGGTCCCTTATCACACTAGATGCTTTCGCAGCAGCCCTAAACCAAGATAGGCAGGCAAAGCAGGCAGATAAGGACAGGGGGAGGTATTGCCTGTTTCCATGAATCAACTTTTGAAGTTGGCCTATTTCAGTCCGATCCCCTAGAATCATGCGAATACCTAGGGCTCAACGTAAGATCGGCTAACAAACATATCTGCAACCTACACGCCCTATACCACCCACCAGGAAACAATATGAATTTCATTGACCAAATGATGGAGATCATCACTTCCAACACCAACGCTGACATCAACAATATATTTGTAGGTGATTTCAATCTTCATTGGAACGACAACAACAACAAACAGGTCAACGCCTTTAAATAATTTTTAAATGACCTAAAACTATACCAAGCTTGTCATCAACCAACGCACTCAAAAGGAGCTACAGTGGACTGGATTATCTCGAAGAACAAGGACATCTCAATACTCTCCATTGAAAAGTGCGACTGGTCAGATCACCACGCCATAACTTTCCGAATACCATCACAGGAGAATATAAAAACGACACAAACTACCAAAATGAAAAAATGGATCCGGAATACCAGAGATGCTAATATGGATTTGCTAGCTGAAAGCTGCAAGAGAGACTTGTACCCACCCGACAATTTGATAAATGTGAACGATCTAACGAACCATTACAATTCCACAGTAACAAAAAAAGTCAATGCCACCATACCACTCAAATTAAAAAGAGTAACGGAAAAGAATAAAAATCCATGGTTCAATGGAATATTGAATGAAGAAAGACGAAATTTGACACGAGCAGAAAGAATATGGAGACAACACCCTTCCTCCCCTACTCTGAAATCACTCAGAAAAATCAGAAATGAATATAACAAGAAGATTATTAACACTAAAAAGGAATTTATCAGAACTGAATTGGATAACGCCAAAAATAGACCACGTAAATTATTCGAAATCATAAAACAACAATCTAACAAACTGGCAAAATCTGTCCATGAGGTCACTAAAACACAACTAAGTTGCGATTAATTTTCTAACTTCTTCATTAACAAAGCCAATAAGTTGGAAGAAGAGCTTAAGACCGCCGCAGATAATATCAAAGACAACTCTAATACATCACCTTCTGTTCCGAATTTTGAGAACATGACGACTAAAAACAATGCCCACTGGAACACCTTCAAATTATTTGACCAGAATGAAATTGCTAAAATAATTGCAACCACGAAACCCAACAACCATTATAACGACCCACTACCATCGAAATGCCTGAAAGAAATCAGCCATAATATGATTCCAATATGGACAGACATCATAAACGCCTCACTCACACAGGGGTGCCTGCCTGAAAGCCTGAAGACAGGACAAGTAGTCCCGATCATCAAAAAATCCGCAGTGGACCCAACAGATCCAAACAATTTTCACCCAGTAACCAACATTCCTTTTCTCGCCAAACTCATAGAGAAATGTGTACAGAATCAGCTGAATGAACATATCGACACCTACTCCTTACTAGATGACTACCAATCAGGATTCAGAGCTAACCACAGCACGGAAACAGCAATCCTTCACATTGTCGATGATGCACTTCAAGCTCTAGATAGAAATCAATCTTGTCAACTCATCCTCCTAGACTTGTCAGCAGCATTTAACACAGTCAACCACGAAAAATTACTGAACAGACTCCATGTTAGGATGGGAATGTCTGGCACAGCACTGAAATGGTTCGAATAATTTTTAAAGAACAGAACTCAGAGATTCCTAGTAAACCAAGCACTATCGCCTTCATGCCCAAACACACTCGGAGTGCCGCAAGGATCCACCATAACTCCTTCTCTGTTTAATTTATACATCAAACCTCTTACAGAAATTCTACGGAAATCAAAATATCCTACCACATGTATGCAGATGACACGCAACTGTACATCAAGATTGCTAGCCTGGAAGACATAACCACAATGAGCGATGCCCTCAAACTATCGCTGAAATGGTTAACGAACAATCATCTCAAGCTCAACGCTAACAAAACAGAATTCTTGCTCATCTCACCACATAAAAATCAATCCTTAGTGAAAGAATGGTCCAAAATGATTACAGCATTAAATTGCATCCCAACCCTAGTGGACTCGGCGAAATCTCTCGGAATCATATTGGATGAGAACCTTGATATGAAAACGCACATTAACTCCATGGCAAAAAACGCTCGTTTCCACTTGAACTATCTGAGAAAGATGAAATCTTTTTTAACGTAGACAGACCTGAAACTAGCGGTGCATTCGCTGGTTATCTCCAGGATCGAATACGGCTGTACTACACTGGCTGGTCTACCAAAATTTTAACTGCACCCCTAAAAGCCTGCCTCAATGCAACGGCAAGGCTTATTACAGGGTCGAGGAAATTTGACCACATCAAACCTCACTTGAAGGCCTTAAAGTGGTTACCATATGAAGCCAGAGTACAGATGAAAATGGCTTGTATAACCCATAAAGCGATTCATCACAACACACCTAAATATCTCGCCCACAAAATAGAAATCACAGGAAGAAACAGACTTGTCAGGAGTGCCAATTATCTGCTCCTGAAACCTCCGATCTTTAAGAAGAAAAAAACATATGAAAGGACTTTCTCAGGCGTAGCTCCTAGTATTTGGAACTCCCTTCCTGCAAACAACAGAAAAATTAGAAGCACGACAACATTCACGAAAGAAATAAAGAACTTTCTTCTGAGGAAGTTCATCCCATAAACAAGACAATCGAAACCGAAGACTTGTCATGGATTTTATGACCATAGGATCTGATTTAACCTCTAAGAAACTCTACCGTAGAACTTTATTAACTCGGGTCTTAACTCAATATCTTAAATGTTGCTTCTCTAGATTTTAACTTATAATTACTATAGCTAAATCGCCATTACTAAGTCAGCACGTCTTACTGCTCTTTGTACACTGCATTTGTAATCTATACCACATGATGTTAAGCGCTCTGATACCCATGGGTCACGTACGCGCTATATGAAACTGTTAATAAATACATAAATAAATAAGATACACCAACACTTAAGTTGGGCCCCTCCACTGCCGACAGGCAATTGATGGGGCGGATTAACAGGCGCTAGACACCTTAGCTCCTAAGAAAGTGATCACCAGTTTGCAACCCAAACCTTCGCCTTCATGGTTCACGGAGGCATTACAGGAAAAGAAGAAATCTTGTAAGCGGCTGGAACACATGTGGCGCAAAGACTATGAAGAGCGCTTTAAAACTTCCTATCTAGCGGCCTTGAAAGATTATCACAAATATCTTAGGAACTCTAGTGCAGATTTCTGCGCTCAAAAAATCAAGCTGTCAGAAAATTCCTCCAAGGAACTTTTTCAGCTAAGTCAATTCGATCCACTATGGGCCTTTGCGATCAGATCGCACAGTCTTTTCTTGACAAGATAAACAATATCGATACTTTCTTTTCTGAAAGGGCCAGGAATTTTCCACCTGCAGTCTCTGCCTAGACACCCTTAGATGATCCGATAAGTCTCATAAATTGAAAACCTATCTTGGAGCTGAAACTAACAGTTTGATGCTAAAAGTAAAGTCTGGATCTTCTGTAGAAGGGGCAGAGAAGCTATTGTTCCGAGACTTACTAAGTTGCTCAATCTATCCTTTGTCTCTGGGCATGTTTCCCAGGAGTGGAAGCATGCTATGATGATCCAGCTCCTAAAGAAACCTACCTTAGATCCCTCTGTACCTGAAAATCTTGGACCCATACCCGCATTTTAAAATCTCAAAATCTTGTTTGCACACATTTCACCTGTTTCTGGCGATTCGAAGGGAAGCTGGTGCTGCTGTTGCACACTTCTTGCTCACCCTTGGTGCCACGAACAACCGCCATCTTGGGGAGTTGGCGTTATAGTTCCTCTGGCACACTGGCTATGTAAATGTGCGTTGCGAGGAGGTGAGCGCCTTAGGGGTTATCTGCTCTCCATTACGCACCTTATGCTGAATGCTGCTATTATATCTTTTGTGCTGCTATTATATTAATCTTTGCCCCATACCCGCATTTTAAAATCTCACAATCTTGTTTGCACACATTTCACCTGTTTCTGACTCTTCAAACAGAAGCTGGTGCTGCTGTTGCACACTTCCTGCTCACCCTTGGTGCCACGAAGAACCGCCATCTTGGGGAGTTAGCGTTATGCTGAATGCTGCTATTATTTTAATCTTTTGTGCTGCTAATATTTTAATCTTTGCCCCCATACCCGCATTTTAAAATCTCAAAATCTTGTTTACACACATTTCACCTGTTTCTGGCGATTCGAACGGAAGCTGGTGCAGTTGTTGCACACTTCCTGCTCACACTAGGTGCCACGAAGAACCACCATCTTGGGGAGTTGGTGTTCTAGTTCCTCTGGCGCACTGGGCTATTTGAATGCACGCTTCACGGACGCGCCACCGGTGCGCATAAGGCAAGCCCTCTACGCCCGTCAGCGTCCCGGAAGTGGCCAGCGCCAGCCATGCTGCCTGTGAGTCCTCTGTTATCAGACGGACTTATACTGCGGCCTCTCTACGGGACCTTGATTCTGCTCCTCATTGCGATTTAGGGAGTTGGGATGTGGCTGGGGCATCAAAACAGGCTTGTCAATTCTGTGTGTTTAAGTTGTCCCTGGGTCTTCTCCTTTGGATAATAACGCCAATCTCACTGGCCAGCTGCCTAGGGTCACTCCTATTCGGGCTGCCATTATTAATGCACGTTATCTTAGGACACACTATGCAGACGCCTTCGACCTTTTAGAGGACAATTCACTTGACCTGCTGTTTTTACCTGAAATCTGGCTGGTTCCCTCTTCAGATCCGAGTGTAATGCTTGCCATACCAATGGGCTATAAGATTTCCAGAGCTGTTCGCCCGGGGGGGAGATGGGGTGGTGTTGCTATTATTTACAAAACAAGTGAGATCTCCACAGGGGGGATTTAACTTCGTGGGGCGGATGCGAGGCTCTTGAGTTCAGTATTTGCTTCTCAGCCCATTTTACAGTAGGAGGCTCTTTGATATATAGGCCCCCCGTCCCAGTGGGACCTTTTCTCCAGGCCTGGAGAGACCCTGGTATTACCAGGGCAGTTAGATTTGCCCACTATATGGTCCTGGGTGACCTTAATATCCATGCTTGACCAGCATGTCAGCTTTCCTACTCATCAAGCTGGACACATTCTTGACCCTATCTGTACCAACTTCCCCATCTTATTAAGGGACCCTTGCCCGGTGACCTGGTCGGACCATTTCATAACCCATTTCTCGTGGGAAGTGTCTAATACCAAGCCTTTAGCACGCTCATGCTCCAAATCAGCCTTTGGTAAAATTTACCCACTTGAACTTAATATGGCCTTGGAAACTTCTAGGCCTAGCCTGGTAGGGGAACTTGAGGAGCGCTGGCTGGGTTTTCCAGCTGTGTCTCGAATGCAGTTGCTAGGGTGGCCCCACAATGTTCCACTAGGTTGGCTCGGGAATCTCCGTCCAAACCATGATTCAACCCATCCCTTAAAGCCTTAAAACATGGCTGTAAGACCCTTGAGCGGGCCTGGCAGGGGAGTGGTTATTGCCCGGCTGACAAGCAGAAGCTCAGAGATAAGCAGGAAATATACTATGCAGCCATTACGTTGGATAAAGGGCAATTTTACTCGGAACGTAATGAATTAGCCAGTAACAACTCTAAGGAAATTTTCGCTATTGTTCAGAGCTTCACGTCCCCTCTTGCCCAAGCAAGTGTGTTGTCATCTTCACCTTCCTGGTGTAACACTCTCTCTTGCTGTTTTAGGGATAAGACCTGGGCTAGCCAAGCAGCATTTACTCCCAGCGACATCAGAATGGAGGCATCTTTGGAGTGTCAACCTGTTGGCACAGCTCATTCCTTGTCAGTATTTAAGCAAGCCGACCTATTGGACTGTCTTAAAATCCTTAAGGGTTTAAAGTCTTTCTCGCCCTCGGACCCCTGTCCTGCTAGGATACTGGCAGCAGTTGCAGGGGTCACAAATACATAAGTGAATACCATCATTAACATGTCTCTCCAGAAAGCGTTGGTACAACAGGCTTGGAAGGAGGCTAAGATCTTGCCACTCCTAAGAAAACAGTCACTGGACCCCCTTTGTCCAGGGAATTACCAGCCTATCTCCCTCCTTCCTGCTTTAGCAAAGGTATGTGAGAAGGTGGTAAATAAATAGCTCACCATTTTTGTGGAAAAGGAGGCACTCCTGCATCTAGCCCAATCAGGGTTCCGGGCATCCCACAGTACCGAAACAGTGCTGGTTCAGGTGGCGGAGGCCATCCGGGAGTGTTTGGACGCCGGCGGGAGAGCTACATTAATTTTCTCGACCTCTCGGTGGCGTTCAACACGGTCCCGCACTCACTTGTCCTGTCACTTCTGGCCAAGATTGGTCTCTCGGGTGCCGTGTGGGGCTGGCTCCGGTCCTTCCTGGGAGGGCGAGTTGAGCAGATCTGGAATCCACTGTCCTCCTCCCCATAGCCAGTAACAACGGGAGTCCCCCAGAGATCCTCCCTTAGCCCCCTCCTTTTCAATATCTATGTCACTCCTCTGATTTATCTGGCGGAGGAGCTGAGGGCCAAGGTGATGACTAACACTGACGACACCCAGTTACTTTTTACCTGGGACAAAGATGCAGACTCTGTACTACTAGTTCAACATTGCCTATCTTCGATCTTTAAATGGCTGACGGAAGCGCAGCTTAAGTGCAATGAAGAAAAGTCAGAGATTCTGCTATTTGGTAAATACCCTCTTAATTTTAGAGAGCAGCTCTTGCCTTCTGAGTTTCCATTACCGACCTCGTCAGGGAAGCCATCTAAAAATCTGGGGGTATAGTTCGATGAATGTCTTTCCTTCTCGACACACATCAAGAAGCGGGCTGGCTGTTGTTTCGGCATGCTTAAAACTCTCAGAAGTTTTGTCCCCCTCTTACCTCACCTGTGCGCTGATTCTGTCACAGCTGGACTATGCTAATGCCCTTTATGCTGGTATCCCGGCTACCTGCTGAAGAAGTTAAAGGTGGTTCAAAATACTGCAGCCAGACTTTTATGGGGCATGTCGGCTAGGAATAGTGTTCGTCAACAGCTGTGCTCTGTCCACAGGCTCCCCATGGTGGATAGAGTTACATTTAAACTACTAGCTTTGGCCCATCGTGCTCGCCACAGCTGTGGTCCTCTTTACTTGCAGAGTCGTCTCTCCTTTTATGTTCCCGCGCACAGCTCCTTTACAGTGGGCAACTCATTTACAGTGAAAGCCGTGGTTGCTTGGAATGCTCTTCCTCTTGCCGTGCTTACCATCCAGGACCCAGTCGCGTTCAAGAGGAAATTGAAAACATCTATTTCCCTGAAGCTCTCTGCCCATACCCCGATAGGCTCCGCGCGGGACACACATTAGTGGCCGTGCGTGTTACAAATTGATATAACATAACTTAGTGCCTTTTTTCTCAAACATTTCTGAAAAATTTGTCAATCAACAACTGATGAATTTTGTATAAGAAAAGGTACTTCATAAAACACAATCTTGGTTCAGACCTTTTTTTAGCACAGAATAAGCCCTTCTACTTGCGTCAAAATCTCTCTATGGCAAGATGGCTGCACTAGTCATGCTTGATTTGAGTGCCGCCTTAGATACTGTCTTCCATGGACTACTATTACATAGGTTACACCATTCAGGGGTGAAAGGCACAGCGCTGGGCTGGTTTGCAAACTTCTTGGAGGGTCACCCCTTCTAGGTCACCCTACATTCATTTACTTCCACCATACGGTTGATGAAACAGGGAGTGCCTCAAGGCTCAGCCCTGAGACCAACCCGGTTTAATTTATATATGCGTCTGCTGGCAGAAATAATAGAGGACCATGGTGTGCAGGTGGTGTCCTATACGGATGACACACAATTGATTCTAATTCTGGCTCATGACAACTGCCAAGGGGAAGAAGATTTTAAACAATGTCTGGATGAAAAACAGCGGCATGGGATTAAACGCTAATAAGACTGACATCCTGGTGGTGGGGAAGCAACCATCAATCTGGTGCAGGATCTGGTGGCCAAGTGAGTTAAGCCCTTTGCCTTCCCCAACCACAAAGTAGAAAAACTTGGAGTATTGTTTGATTCCACCTTATCTTTTAAGGACCAAATCTTCACTCTTACAGGTACCTTCTTTGGGGTCCTGAAAATGATTCTGCAGATTTTAGGGCTCATTCCGGATTGCGCAAAAAGAACAACAGTCCAGACTCTTCTGGGACCACGACTGAACTATTGCAATGTCCTTTATCTGGGGGCCTCTAATAGGAGCATTCAATGCTCCAGGGAGTGCAAAAGGCGGTAGCCCGTGTGCTGCTGAATATTCCAAAACGTGCCCCACAGGTCTAGCTTTGGAAAACTTTCACTGGTTCTCCATAGAGGAGAGGATATCCTTCAAAGCCATGTCCTATGTACACAAGATACTTCAGGGAAAAGGCCCTAGCTATCTTCTTCCTCTGATTCTACCTTCCCGCCCTAATCGCTGCCTCAGATCAGCTGGAACAGGTCTGGCCAGCGTTCCGAAATTCTGTAGAAAGAGCCTTGGTGATAGCTCTTTTAGGTTCCTGGCAGCTAAACAGTGGAACATACTTCCTTTGCATCTTAGAATAGAGCCTTCAGAAGTTTATTTTCGGAAACACTTGAAAACCTGTAAAAGATGTTGTTTGTTACCCACTCAGTCTTTCGGAATTGAGCGCAGGGACACAACGAATTGGAGTAACCATGCGCTCAAAAAAACTGCTAACATAACACTCAAGCCAATAAATGACTTAAGCTCATCCTTATTTTTAGGACAAGATACATTTCTTTAGGCTTTGATAAGATATTCTTTAGGTTTTACACCCTCTTACGTAATACAGTGCCCAAGATATTATACAGCATCAGTTAACCCCTTCCATGCTCATGACGAGCTCAGCTCGTCATGAGGCACAGTGGAGCTGTGCTGATGACGAGCTGAGCTCGTCATGAACAATGATAAATCTGGGAATGCAGCACAGGAGGAAAATACCTTTAGCAGCCAAGGTGTTAAAGTACACTTGTCGCAATACACAGTCTTACTATGTTCACTCAAAATACTATAAACCTTATCTAAAATGCAATTATGTTCGCTGGCAGAAGTTCCAAATATCAAAATGTCATCCTGAAAGGCTTGTACCCCAGGTAATATCCATAAAAGATAGAACATAAGTGTATGAAATATGCTAGTGGCAGACGCTAGCCAGAAAGGTAAGCATAAATATTTAGAAGCTCCAAGTGAAGTAATAAATGTTGTGAGTAACTGTGATTTTTCTTTTTAACCTAGGCCTTCCCCCCACTCCGCTTCCTTGTACTAAACCTTTTTTTTTGCTATTTGGGTCAGTTCGAACTTAGGCATTTGAGGCCTTTCCCCCCCCAACATCCTGGATTCTAATGGTGCCCTGGGTTTGTAGATTGCCCTGGAGGGCACTGACAAATTAGCCAAAATACAGCTACATTTTGGAGTTTTTGAGAAAAATTTGGAAAAAGTGCTGCAGAAAAAGGTGTCTGTTTTTTGTCTCCTGCAAATGGCATCAACACAGTGATAGTGTTGCTAAAATCACCATCTTCTCAGCTTTCAGGAACAGGCAGACTTGAATCAGAAAACCACATTTTTCAACACAGTTTTGCCATTTTAATGGGAGATAGCCAATTTATCCTATTTTTGTGCTTTCCACCTCGTTCCAGTTAGTGGTTGCAATGGGTGTGAAACCAGTGATAGGCCCCAGAAAGCTACACATTTCTGAAAAATAGAAAAAATTCTGAATTCTCCAAAGGGTCATTTGTGTAGATCCTTCACGGTGTTCCTATAGACAGCAACAGTTGAAATTAAAAAATATTGAAATTGAATTAAAAAAAACAGCCATTTGTGTTTGTTTTCATCTCTAACTTCTTGTAAGTATGACAGATTTTCGAAAGAATTGTACCGTTAATTTTGCTGGACCCTTCTAGACTCTTCTGGTTGCACTGATATATAGGGTTTTTAGTTTCTCCAAGAAGGTGAGGTACCCAGAGCCAATAACTTAGCTGTACTTGCAATGGTTTTTCATTGTGTAGTGGGTATTCAGCAATTCATTGGGTAAAAGATAAAGAGTGAACAAAAGGTATCAAGGAAACCTATGTATTTCCGAAATGGGCACAAGATACAGAGTTTAGAAGCAGTGAATATTTGACATCTTTGAATTTGTGGGTGCCTATACTAGCGTGTGAATTACTCAGTATTTCTCATAATGACTTGTTTCTAACACACTGTCTCACATTTGGAAGGCGCAAATGCAGAGAAAGACAATTGATAATAGCACTTGATCTAATATTCTGTGTACCTCACTTGTGGGGGTAGGCCTAGTGCCTGCGACAGGAAATGGCCCAAAACACAATCTGAACGCAACATATATTTCACTGATAACTTGCCCTTTTTTGCTATGTGCCTAGCTTTGGATTTTGGGCCCTAGCTCAGCCAGCACCTAGGTAAACCTAGCAAAGTGGTACATTTTTTAAAACTAGACACCTAGGGGAATCTAAGATTGGGTGACTTGTGTTGCTTCCACCAGGTTACCCAGAACACCTTGCAAACCTCCAAATTTGTGAAAACAAAAACATTTTCCTCACATTTCTGTGATGAAAATTTTTGGAATCTGAGGGGAGCCACAAACTTCCTTCCATCCAGTATTCTTCCAAGTTTTCTGATAAATATGGTACCTCACTTGTGTGGGTAGGCCTGCTTGCGACAGGAAATGACCCAGAAAGCAAAGTGGACGCATCACATTTTTCCACCGAAAACGGAGGCTTTTTTCCCGAATGTGGGTAGCTCTAGATTTTGGACCCAAGCTCAACGGGTTTGGGGTGACTTGTGTGGCTCTTACCAGGTTCTGTTATCCAGAATCCCTTGCAAACCTCAAAACCTATCTTAAAAACACATTTCCTCACGGTTTTGAAAAAAAAACACATTTCCTCATATTTCGGTCATGGAAAGTTCTTGAATCTGAGGGGAGCCACAAACATCCCCCAGCATTCTCCCAAGACTTCCGATAATAATAGTACCTCAATGTGTGGGTAGGCCTTGTTCCCGCGACAGGGAAGGGCCTAAAACATATTAAGGAGAAATCAAAATGAGCTATCACAAAACGACCTGGCACCTGCGTCGTTATTGGTCCTGGGCTCCGCCGCCATCTGGGGAATCCTGCCAAATGCAGACATTTGTGAAAACTAGACACCCGGGGGAGCCCAAAGATATGTAGCTTGTGTGGATTCCCGAATAAAATGTGACCCATATTTCTGTGTGGAAAGTTGTGGGCTCACCGGGCTGGCACAAATTTCCTACAACCCAATGTTTCCCTATGTCTCCCAAAAGAAATGCTACCTCACTTGTGCTGGTGGGCCAAGCGCCTGCAGCAGGGAAAGACTCAAAAAATATTGTAGAGACATGAAATTAAATTATCGCAAAATGACCTGGTTTTGCAAGGGAGGCACCTGCGTTTTTGGTCGCGGGCTCAGCAGCCATCTAGGGAAACTCACCAAACTCAGACATTTCTAAAAACTAGACACCTGGGAAGTCCAGGGAGGTCTGGCGTGCATTAATTCTCCAATGATTTCTTCCTCAGTAGCACCTGCGAACCTCAGATTTAGCTAAAACATCACATTTTCTTCACATTTCTGTGCGGGATCACTGCACCAGCACAAATGCCCTATCACCCAGCGTTCCCTTCACTCTCCCTGATAAAAATGATACCGCACTTGTGTTGGTGCCCAAAGTCAACCTAAAAACTTTAAAAAAAATAAACTGCCCTTCTGGACCTACTTTGGTCCCTCCTCAATCTCTATAAGTTTTTGGTCCTTCTTTGTCACAGGCACTTGGCCCACCCACACAAGTGAGGTTTCATTTTTATTGGGGAGACCAAGGGATAGCTGGGCAAGCACCAGTCCACGCATACCACCAGACAAGCGCCAGAACATGCACACTGCCAGCCAAGCACCAGTCCATGTATACTGCCAGTCTAGTGCCAGTTCACGCACACCACCAGCCAAGCACCAGTCCACGCACACCTCCAACCAAATGCCTGTTGATGCACCTCGCCAGCCAAGCGCCATCACATTTTTTTAAGGAAACACAAACATATTGGAAGTAGATGCAAAACTATGCCTACAAACACAGCAGTTCCAACTAAATACATTACAGTAATGCCAATTGTCAGATCTGAAAAAAAGAAAATACAGACCAGCCAGTTCACTTTTGCACTTACGGTTGCTCCAAATAGCTCTGTTGCGTGTTGTACAATGGGCACACATAGCCCAGCATTAGAAGGACACTGGCGTCAGTACATACGACTTAACTTTCGCATGCCACATTTTATTGTGACGTGGAAGGAATGTAATCAGGCAATTGCTGATCTTTCAATCTAGCCACATCCTCCACCACTCCAGCTCTAGAAACATGTGCTTCTTCCACTACAACAAGGGTGCCTAGAACAGACTGCTGAAACTGAACAAATGTCATCTTTGAATCTGGTGAACAATCCTTGAATACAACAAAAGCATCTAAGGCTGCTAGATTAAACAAATGTATAGTCAACTTCTTATACCACTTCTTATATCTTACAGATAGCAGTGTAAGGCTTCAACCTCTGATCTACTCTATCAATACCAGTAGTCTAAAATGCACACAGGTTTGTTCACATCAGAAACCTGATCCCCAAACAGTCACAGGTGAAGTACTTTCATCATGAATGGTTGCCAGCATGCCGACATCTCTCGTGTCCACAAATTGCACAGCTAGAATTTCATCACTATGCAAGGCACTGCACTGGCCCCTCTGAAGCTTTACGGTAACCTTTATGGTTAGAACAAATTGTGCCAAATTGTGCCACAAGCAACAGTGTCCACTTTGAACATTTGCCTGAACAATTGCTCACCACTGTAGAAGTTATTTACATATAAATTGTGACCTTTGTTAAAACGTCCTCTACCAAGTTCCCACACAATTATCTCACTAACTCTGAAAGTGGAGGGTCAACCAGTTTGGTCTATAGTGGAATCCCTACTGGTGTACTCCCTAAAATTATAGACATATCCAGAACTACTCTCAGACAACAAATACATCTTACTTCCATAATGTGCCCTCTTGCTAGGAATGTACTGTCTAAAAACCAGATGACCCTTGAACAGGACCAAAGACTCATTCATAGCTGTTTCTTTCCCTGGAACATTGATCTCTGAAAATGTATCTACAAAGTGATCAATGACAGACGAATCTTAAAAAGACGGTCACAATCAGGGTGATGTCATGGCAGCGCTGAAGCATTTTCAGTAAAATGTAGCATTTGAAGCAGACACAAATACCGATCACAACTCATGGTTGCATAAAATATAACCATTGCCCTCAAGGTGTTGTATATGAATTTAGGACCCTAGTGTAATTTTACCGATTCATGCCCATATATAGGTATAAATCACCCTATCCTTACATAGGCATAGAAATCATAACCATATTAAGACATAGCTTAAGTAGTCCTAATACGGCTTGGCTACTTCCACTAGTTCTGAAAATCCACAACGATTTCTTGGAAAAACCCGCCTTCAGCAGTCAGGGACTTCCCCTTGCTTGAATATTGATTTATCCAAGAACACATGGAGTTTTCAAAGCACTGAGTCTTGGATGACGGTATTATGTCCAACCTTACGTCAAACAAGGCACCTTCAAGGTATAAATATGCCCACAATTGCCCAGGCAAGGACACAGTGGTTTGGAGTAGTTTGACTATCTACTTGCCCGACGCCCTGCTACAGCAAGTGCCGAAGGAAGCCGACCCTTCAGCAGACGCTGACTTTTTTCTTGCCGAGAAATCCAACTCCAGTGTTTCCAACCTACCCTTGCGGGTTGTTGGGAAATCGAGTCCTGAGAGAGAGATACCAGACCTCCTTCATTCTAAAACCAAGGTACGGAGCTGATTAGACCCTTAGAGAATTCTTGGAACAGATTCTTGGCAAAAGAATACTGAAACTAAGCTACACCTCACTTACTTCTTCCCTCGTACTAGACCTAGGTTAGGTACACCGGGGTAGGCGTATTTTAGAAGCACCAGTTGAGTACTTTTAGTCTTTATTTATTAATGTATGTATTCTATGTATTTAATGGCTTAGAAACCATATCATGCTTTTACAGTATTATTTTATAATATTCTTTGTACTGTACGCATTGTACTTTGCAACCAGTATTACGATTGTAGCAGTTCATTTACTCTGCATGAGAAAGAAGACTGTTCAATAAATCCTTTTTATTGAAAATGCCCGACTCTCTATTTTCTCTGCACCTCTGGTGAAACGAAGCGTGCGCGATTAACTGAGTAAAATAACTATCTATTGTTTCCGCAACTCTAGAGATAGATTTCTTATTCTTGGGAAACAAAGTTGTCATGTTTATGCGGTTATCAGAAACGAATCCCTTCTTGTGTATTCAAGAAAGTTTCTAGTGATCGCTGAGCTAGCTGGCACACACAATTAAGTCTAGTATATTCGATAGAGACCTAGTCGACCTCAGTCCTACGTCTAATCTATAGGATATACTATTCCAATGCGCGGAGCCTATTGGGAATATAGGAACTACACTACAAAGGGACTAGTGGACCAATATGAAAACAGCAACAGCTTCTTTATCAAACCTATCAAAAAAGTGAAACCCAAGAATTTCAGCTCATTCAGATATGTGGAAGTCCACCGGCTAGCTCTAGAGTAAGGCTTAAGTCTGGCACTGTTATCCCTCAAATACTGTTCAGCATTCAGATTAGTCTGGCCAACAATCTTATCCAAAAATACATCTTCCATAAACAACTGAAAGAAATGTATAGGCAAAATGTTTTCAGTATTCACTTCACACCCTGCGACACCAGTAAAGGCAGGCAACACAGACTGCACCATGTTTGGTGCAACCCAGAGTTCAGCACTTCCAATGGGAAGCCTTTCAGCGCCGGAATGCAATCTAAATGCCTTTTTCTAAACACTATCAGCATCCCAGTGCCGTCCTTTAAAAAAGGCTCATCCTCTGCAATGATGGTGGCTTCATCAGATAAATCCTCTCAGACAGAAAATTCACTGTCAGAATTCCAGATTTAGTGGTAATTTGAAAGGAAAATTCAATCAATACAAAGCACACAAAGACCTATAAACTGAAAAACTATACCACTCGCTTGCCAGAGACAGCTAGACTCTTCAGCACCCTAGAATGAAAATCTCAGTCACCATACATTACTGCTCTAATATCTGCTTTCTTAAGCAACACATCCCTCCACAATTACTTAAACGTAGCTTCCAATACCATAATCAAAGGCGACCCAATATCAGCCATAATAGTCAATTCAATCTTACCAATCTTTAACAAACAAAAAGTCCCTTTTTTACAGCAACAACACTTGCATCATGGTCGATTCCCACTGTAAGGATCATCATTGCTGTAATATTGCCAACTTGCTTTTGCTCAACCTCAGACACAACCAACTTCGACTGCACTTTCAGCACTCTACAAACACTCATAAAGTGACTAATAATTTTTGCACTTGTTGCACTTCTTACCTTGTGCTAGACAGCTCTCACTATAACCCATATGGTTATTCGACCCACACCTATAGCATGCGCTGCTGTGGAGTAACACCCTATTACTTCTACTGCACATTGAGAATATTTTTTATCCTGAGCTTTTTTTTACTAAGAGTATGTTCACACATTCTGAGTTACCAGAAGCACCCGATAACAATTCCACAAGTTCAACCGAACGCTCAGTACCTCTTACAATTTTTACAGTTTACTCTATAGTAGGATTTGTCCAACACAATAGATGTTCCTGAATTTGTTTTAAATAACTGATCAGTACAGTCTGGTCCAAGATATACTGATCTACCACATTATCAAATGTACAGGTATTGGCTAAACATCTAAAATAAGCTACATATTGATCAATTTTTTCGTGAATAAAAGTTAGTGTTTCAAGATAGTACTTGGCTCATCAAAAAAATTTAGTGATATTCTCCATGAATAAAATACCTACTTCCAAATTTGCCTGAATCATTCCTAGGAGGTTGTATCTCTACCAAGTAGTCCAATATTCTCTGGCCCTCGTTATCCAAGCAATTAAAAAGGCGGGCAGTTTTGTTACTGGAGAGCAATTCACACCATTGCCGGCTACCAAGTAAGTTTTAACCCATTCGCTGCTGGGCTTTTTCCCAACCTGTGCTAAGCCTTTTTTGGGCAATTTGGGGTAGTGAGCGCTTAGGCCCCTGTAACTTTTTGACAACATAAGGTATCCATGCCAATTTTGCGTCCTTTTCTTCCAACATCATGGGGATTCTAAAGGTACCCAGGGTTTGTGGATTCCCTTGGAGGGGTCCCAAAAATTAGCCAAAATACAGTAACATTTTAGTTTTTTTCAGAAAAATGGGAAAAACAGGCTACAAAGGAAAGCGTCTGGGTTTTTCCCTGCAAATGTTTGAAAACAGGGTTTTTGGGGCTGAAATCACCATTTTCCCAGCTTTTAAGGAATGACAGTCTTTTGTCAGAGAACTAACATTTTCTTACACAATTTGGCATTTTTCTGGGACATAGCCTATTTTTGCTATTTTTAGTGCTTCCAACCTTCCTCCAGTTAATGGTAAAAATGAGTATGAAAGCAATAATGGATCCTAGTAAGCTATACATTTTAGAAAAGTAGACAATATTCTGAATTCAGAAAGGGGTCATTTGTGTAGATCCATCAAGGTTTCATTATAGAAACTAACAGTTAAATATGGGAAAAACAGAAAATTAGTTGAAAAAAACAGCCTTTTGTGTCAACGTTTTCACCTGTAACTTCTTGTAATTATGACAGCTCTTTGAAAGCAATGTACCAATACATCCACTGGACCTTCCTGGTTGTGAGGATATATAGGACTTGTAGGTTCACGAACCAGACGAACCCAGAGTCAAAAACTGAGTAGCACTTTGCAATGGCTTTTTATTATGTACCAGGTATATAGCAATTATTGTGTGAAAATGTATACATGGAAAAATCGGTATGAAAGACACCTATGTATTTCTGAAATGGGTACAAATTATAGAGTTTAAAAACAGTATATATTTGCACATTTTCAAAATTGGGAATACTCATACTAGCATGAGAATTATTGGTCATTTTACACAATGTCTTTCATTTGGAAGGCTGAAATGCATCAAAACTCAATAGGTAATAACAGTTGCTTTACAAATCTAAATTACCCTAAGTCTCCCGATAAAAATGGTCCCTCACTTGTGTGGGTAGGCATAGTATTCACGACCGGAAAGGGCTCAAAACCCAGTGTGAACACACCCTATATTTTCACAATGAAAATGTTCCTTTTTTTTTGCGAAGTGTGCAGCTGTAATTTTCGAACGCTAGCTCTGCCGGCACCTAGGAAAACATAGCAAACCCATACATTTTTGAAAACTAGACACCCAGGGAAATTCAGGATGGGGGTGATTTGACTGCCTGCCACCATGTTTTGTTACCCAGAATCTCTTGCAAACCTAAAAAAGTGTCAAAGAAGCCTCATTTTCCCCACATTTCTGTGGTGGAAAGTTTGGAATCTGCGTGGATCCACACATTTCTACCCACCCCGCGTTTCCAATAGTCTTCTGAGAAAAATGGTACCCCACTTGTGTGGGTCGGCCTAGTGCCTGCGACAGGAAACGGCGCAAAACGCAACATGGTCACACCTCAATTTCGCAGTGAAAAATGACCCTTTTTTTGCAAAGTGCCTAGCTGCCGCCACCTAGGAAAACCTAGCAAACCTATACATTTCTGAAAACTAGACACCCAGGGAAATCCAGGATGGGGTGACTTGACTGCATCCCACCAGGTTCTGTTACCCAGAAACCCTTATTAACCTAAAAAATTGTCCAAAAAAAACAAACTTTCTCCACATTTCTGTGGTGGAAAGTTCTGGAATCTGCGTGGATCCACAAATTTCCACACATCCTGCGTTTCCCAAAGTCTTCCAAAAAAATGGTACCCCAGTTGTACGGGTCGACCTTGTGCCTGCGGCAGGAAACGGCGCAAAACGCAACGTGGTCACACCTCAATTTCGCAGTGAAAAATTACCCTTTTTTGGCAAAATGCCTAGCCTAGCTGTAGTTGTTGAACACTAGCTCTGCGGCACCTAGGGAAACTTAGCAAACCTAAACATTTTTGAAAACTAGACATCCAGGGGAATTCAGGATGGGGTGACTTGACTGCCTCCCACCAGGTTCTGTTACCCAAAATCCCTTGCAAACCTAAAAATTTGACCCAAACAAATTACTTTTCCCCACATTTCTGTGGTGGAAAGTTCTGGAATCTGCCTGGATCCACAAATTTCTACCCACCTCGCGTCCCCCAAAGTCTTCTGAGGAAAATGGTACCTCAGTTGTTCATTTGTGTGGGTCGGCCTAGTCCCTGCGACAGGATACTGCGCAAAATGCAATGTGGTCACACCTCAATGTCGCAGTGAAAAATGACCCTTTTTGGTAAAATTCCTAGCTGTAGTTTTTGAACCCTAGCCCTGGCGGCACCTAGGGAAAGCTAGGAAACCTATACATTTCTTAAAATTAGACACCAAGGGGAATCCAGGATGGGGTGACTTGACTGCAAATCCCCTGCAAAGCTAAAACATTGACAAAAAAACACATTTTCCCCACATTTCTGTGATGGAAAGTTCTGGAATCTGCGTGTTTCCACAAATTTCCTTCAACCCCGCGTTTCCCAAAGTCTTCCGAGAAAAATAGTAGCCCACTTGTGTGGGTCGGCCTAGTGCCCGTGACAGGAAACGGTGCAAAACGCAACATGGTCATACCTCAATGTCCACAGTGAAAATGACCCTTTTCTGGCAAAGTGCCTAGCTGTAGTTTATGAACCCTAGCTGTGCCAGCACCTAGGGAAACCTACCAAACCTACACATTTCTGGACAGTAGACACCCGGGGGCTTCCAAGGAGGTATGGCTTGCTTGGATCCCTAAATGTTTCCTTACCCAGAATCCCTTGCAAACCTTAATTTTAGCTGAAAAAATAATTTTCTTCTCACATTTTCATGTGGTAAAGTGTGGCATCAACGGGCTCACACAAATTTCCTACCACCCAGCGTTTCCCCACGTCTTCCAATAAAAATGGTGCCTCACTTGTGTGGGAGGTGCAAGTACCCGCGACAGGCAAGAGCCCAAAACATTCTAAGGCGACATCAACATTGCCTATCTCAAAACCACCTGCTTTTGCAAGGGTGGTCACCTGAGTTTTTGGCCCCGGGCTCGACGGCCATCTAGGGAAACCTACCAAACCCACACATTTCTGAAAAGTAGACACACTGGGGCTTCAAAGGAGGTATGGCTTACATGGATCCCCCAATGCTCCCTTACCCAGAATCCCTTGCAAACCTCATTTTTAGCTGAAAAAAACAGTTTTTTCACACATTTTTGTGTGGGAAAGTGTTGCATCACCGCGCTCACACAAATTTCCTACCATCCAGTGTTCCCCCATGTCTCCCGATAAAAATGGTACCTCACTTGTGTGGGATCGCAAGTACCTGCGACAGGCAAGGGCCCAAAATGTAGTGATGTGACATCAAATTGCCTATGTCAAAACCACCTGCTTTTGCAAGGGGGATCACCTTGGTTTTTGGCCCGTGCTCGACAGCCATCTAGGGAAACCCACCAAACCCACACATTTCTGAAAAGTAGACACCCAGGGGCTTCCAAGGAGGTATGGCTTGCATGGATCCCCCAACGTTCCCTTACCCAGAATCCCTTGCAAACCTCAATGTTAGCTGAAAAAATCAGTTTTTTCACACATTTCTGTGTGGGAAAGTGTGGCATCACCGGTCATACACAAATTTCCTACCACCCAGCGTTCCCCTAGGTCTCCCGATAAAAATGGGGACTCACTTGTGTGGGAGGCGCAAGTTACAGTGACAGGCAAGGGCCAAAACGTAGTGAGGCGACTTCAAAATTGCCTATGTCAAAACCACCTGCTTTTGCAAGGGGGTCTCCTGGGTTTTTGGCCCCGTGCTCGACGGCCATCTAGGGAAATCCACCAAACCCACACATATCTGAAAAGTAGACACCCTGGGGCTTCCAAGGAGGTATGGCTTGCGTGGATCCGCCAACGTTCCATTACCCAGAATTCCTTGCAAACCTCAATTTTAGCTGAAAAAATCAGTTTTTCACACATTTTTGTATGGGAACGTGTGGCATCACCGGGCTCACACAAATTTCCTACCACCCAGCGTTCCCCCACGTCTCCCGATAAAAATAGTGCCTCACTTGTGTGGGAGGCCCAAGTACCAGCGACAGGCAAGGGCCCAAAACATTTTGAGGCAACATCGACATTGCCTATCAAAAAATGTTTTGATAGGCAATCTTTCAATCGAGCCACATACTCCACCACTCCAAATCTAGGAACACTTACCTGTTCCACAACAACAAGGCTAGCTATCACAGAGTGCTGAAACTGAAGAAATGTCAACTTTGATGCAGGAGACCACTCCTTGAACACAATAAAAGCATTGAAAGTTGCTTAGTTGAAAAAATGGATGGCCAACTTCTTATACCAAACATAAGCCTTCCGAATAGCAGTGTAAGGTTCCAACCTTACACTCTCTACTCTGTCAACACCACCCATGTGCTTATTGTAGTCCAGAATGCACACAGGTTTGTGCACTTCAGTAACCTGACCCCACACAGGCACAGGTGAAGTACTCTCATCAAGGATGGTAGTCAGCATGTACACAAATTTCACAGCTCGTAGTTCTTCACTACGCAAGGAACTGCACTGACCCTTCTGACTTTTTTTGCAAACAAGTTCTTTCAGATAACCTTTGCGGTTAGATCGGATTGTGCCACATGCAAATGTGTCCACCTTAAACAATTCCTTAAACAATTGCACTTCAGTGTAGAAGTTATCATGGTACAAATGGTGGCCTCTGTTGAACAGTCTTACTCTCAGACAAAATATACAGCTTAATTCCATAGCGTGCCCTCTTGCTAGGGATGTACTGCCTAAAAATCAAACGACCCTTGAACAAAACCAAAGACTCATCAATAGATATTTCTTTCCCCGGAATGTAGATCTCTGAAAATCGATCAACAAAGTGATCAAGAACAGGCCGAATCTTAAAAAGACGGTCACAGTCAGGGTGACTACATGACAGCGCCAAAGAATTATCCACAAAAAGCAGCATGCATAGCAAAAGTAAATGCCGATCCCGAGTCATAACTGCTGGAAATATGGCTGTTGCCATCAAGGGACTGGAAGACCAATATGAAGCCAGGTTCGGCTTCCTTAGCAAACCCATCAATAAAGTCAAACCCAAAAACTTCTTCAGCTCTTCCAGATTTGTGGGAGTCCACCGGGTAGCTCTAGAGTGGGGCCTAAGTTTGTCACTGTTGTCCCTCAAAAACAGTTCAGCATACAAATTATTCTGCTTAACAATCTCACCCAAAAATACATCACCCATAAATAACTGAAAATACTGTATAGGCAAAAAAAAAATCACAATCCACTCTACACCCTGCATCACTGCTAAAGGCAGGCAACACCGGCTGCACCATGTTTGGATCAACCCAGAGTAGCACTTCCAGTAGGAAGCCTATCAGCCTCAGGCTACGATCCAGATGCCTCTTGCACCATTGGCACATCAGTATCCACCTCTAAAACAGGCACTTTATCTGCACTGAGAGAACCTTCATCATCCAATGATTCCATGTGGAGAGAAAACTCACTGCAAGAGTCTTCCCCTCCCTCCTCTCCCTCAGATGCACTGTCCGTCTCATAATCCAGCTCAGAGGAAGATTCAAGAAGCATACCAACCACCTGCTGAGCAGTCATTCTACGGCTATCCATGATGATAACTAATAAAGGTAACTTGTCAACCAAGTCAACAACAACAAACACTTTGTAAAATAAGTAATAAACAAAGTGCACCTTTATCAAAAATACCTATACACTCCAAAACGATACCACTCACTTGCCAGAAGCAGCTACACTCACCACCACGTACAGACACAGTATGGATCAACAATATCCCACTAAAAAAGAAACAGAAAAGAAAATGACACATAAGACACTGCAAAACACATCACAATGATTTTCATGCTCAAAACAATAACTAAATGCCACTATGACACCACTTATAAAAAAATTAATTCATACATTACAATATTACTCATTTGCCATACATGCAACAAAAATGTTTTTCTTACCTAAAAAATGCAACTGCACAAAACTGCAGAACAACTAATGTAGAAACCACAAACAGGAATGAAACGCTTTACACTAGATTTAAAAGGAGAAAAAACATTACAATCACATATGCAAATAATGCACCGGTCCACCTGCCAAGTAAGGGGTAGGTGGGCCTAACAGTATAAATTCAATGTTCAACCCCGTAAAAGGGGAACAACCTTTACCCTTGAGGCCACCCCGAAAACAAAAAATTTAAAAACTCTGGTGTCTAGTGGCTTCTGCCCCCCTAGGGGGCAGATGGGTCTAAACACATACTGCTACTCTGCCACTCAAAGAGGGCAGAAAAGGCCACAATCATCCTCCCGTAAAGGGGAATGACCCATGTCCAAGGGGCAGCTCCACCAACATAAACATAAACCCTGGTGCCCTAGTGGCCCTACAAAAAAAAAGAAAAACAGCCGAACTGCCCTTCAAGGTGATACCAAAGAGGATGATGGACGGAGCGCTTGAGCAAATCTAACACTCACCCCCAGGCAACTGATCTTGGTTTAATCCATCATCATTGTTTATCTCACTCCACATGCAAATCAGACTGACCCTTTGCGCTTTAATTGCCTTACATTGGCAGGGTATGCCCGGATGTGGGTGCTGTGCTCACTTTGCCACTGGACTCAAGTTAACCTGGCTGATTAGCCAGAAACTGGTCCCAGAATGGTTGTTTCCGTGCCAGGGAATATATGGCTTGGCGGTTTGGGCTGGACTGTTCCCATGAGGCACAGGATCAGACTAATTTGCATATGGCCTTGTCTGAACTGGGGGGCTGGGGGTGAGCTACAGCATGATGATGGATTAACATCATGGGCATACTAAAATGGCCCTCAAGGGGCAAGGGTCACCCAGGACATTCCTTACATTAGCCCAGTGGGCAGATTTTTTAAAAAAAAAATAACATTAAAAATGCCCCCCCCCCCCCCAGAGGGCAGACAAAGGCAAAATATATGCCTCAAAAAGGGGAGTGACCCTCGCCCAAGGGGCCACTCCCCACTACATTTATTCAATTGGCCCAGTGTGGCAAATACATTTTTTTAATTTAAATTTGCCCCCGCCGGGGGGCAAACATTGCAAAAAGGATGGCCCCCAAAAGGAGAGTGACTTTTACCTAAGGGGTCACTCCCCTTCACAAAAAAAAATTATTGTAGGCTACCTAAAATGGCCCCAAGGGGAGTGACCCTTGCCCAAGGGGCCACTCCCCAGCACATCCCATTACAAATTCTGCCCCTCCAGGGGCGGGCAGACAAAGCCTACAGTATTGCCCCCAAAAAGGGGATCGACCCTTGCCCAAGGTGCCGCTCCCCATAGCAAAAAAACATTGAGGGCTGACTATAATTGCCCCCCAAGGGGAGTGACCCTTGCTCAAGGGGCCACTCCCCATTGCATGGTAAATAATGTGTGATTTTTTAATAAATAAATAGTCTGTCGCCCCCAAGGAGGCAGACAAAGCCAACATCAGTGCCCTGAGAAAGGGGAGCAACCCTTGCCCAAGGGGCGCTCTCTCAACCAAGAAAACAATGCCCAAATGCAACAAAAAAAATGCCTGGCGCTAGTGGGCATTCCTGCTGCACGATCGAGCAGCAGGAATGGAATGCACAAAAGCGGCATAGAGGGAAAGAGAAACCCTTTCCTTTCCCCTGATGCCTCTTTTGTTGAAATCCCCCCCACCCCAGCCCCAAAACTCACCTCTTTCTCTTCCGACGCGCAGGAAGCAAATGGCTTCTCTGTGTGTCGTTAAAGAAAGGGGAACATCCAATGACATCATTGATGACGCGGAGGTGGGTGCGGGGGGAGGTAGGGGAAGGTCTTCCCCTGCCTTCCCCGTAACAAATGTGTAGATCGCGCGCCCACGGGTGGAGCGCCAGCGCTTCCCCCGTGCGTGGTTCTCATGATGAGCTGTGCTCGTCATGAGCTCATGAGCACACCGCGACTGTATGCCATGCCATGCTCAGCTAGTCATTAGCATACAAGGGGTTAAAAGCCCAAAATGAATGCTTCCACAGAATTACCCAGATTTGCAAGCAAATGTGGAGGCTGCTGTATATTTCCGCTTCTATACTGTAACAACAAGAGAGCCAGGGCTTGGGACAGCACTCCTATACCCCTAGTCAAATCTGTAATAACAATGAAGGAGTTTGCACCACAGTGTACCAAATCAGATAATTAGCTACAAAACACCATATGTCCAGAAAATACCAATACTAACAAAAGTATCTCACAGGAGTGGCACCCACCTCACCAGTCGGGTAGTGACTATTACTGGATGACTGTATCCCACTTTGTGAAACAGGACAGGGATCTCCCTGTTTGTAGAAGGACCCTCACTCACCACTAGCTGGTGACATGCTTCATCACGGGGTCCCCGCTGGGGCGATCTAGTACCACCCCAGCGTGCTACAACGCCTGTTTTGCAGCGGAGCAGGATGTGGTGGATGCAAAAAGTGCCCAAATCAAAGTGTGGTGATAATAGGTGCAATTCATTTAAAAAAATACTAGGTTGTAGTCTTTATGCCTGTTTTAATAATGACCAACCTGTATTTGTTAAAAACAAGTGAGCAGACAATTAGGTTCTGTGTTACGAAACCGAATGTCCTTAGTAATTAAACAAAAATAATGGTCAACATGTTTCTACTGTTATACTGCCATTCGCTCAGCATTCGTCAGGACCTAAAATTAGACCCCCAGTGGTATGCGCGCGCTAAGGCGCACCCTACTGTGAGGTTCAAAGTGTGAAAAATATATACAATATTTAACTATCACGGGCAGTCTCCATGATGAAGGTCAGTGCAAAAATGTGCTACCTGGCCAAAAAAACCTGTGAAGAAAAAGGGGATTAATTGACATATCATGTAGTTTCTCACACTGTACTCGGTGTGAGGACATGAGTTCCATGGTATCATGGCTGGGCACAAATATTCCATCAGACGGATGTATTGATGGGGTATCTTAGAGACCTAATGTGCCTGCATGATATATATTGGTCTACAAACGGGCAGCCCTTGTATGCCCATGCAGAAAGAACAAACTAAATTCTAATTCGTATAACTGAGGCAGATCAAACTTCATTACATGCCTGCATGATTGATACCACATTCATGGTTCATTAATGTTCTAAAAACTAGTACTATCACAAACTAATCCAATAAAGAAGTCAGGGAAAGCAAGGGAAGATTAAAGTAATGCCGCCTCTGTGAGCTTTTAAGTGCAGCCAGTCATCTGACACCTAAACCTAGTGTGACATAGAATAAGTGCCCATAAGGTAATTCTGGAGGCCCATCAAAACTGGAGAGGAGATCGCCGAATCTATATACAGTCGAGTCCCCTGCGTTTCTCAAAATAGTTAAGAAGTGGGCGTGCTGACAAGAGTAGCGTAATAAAGGTATTATTAACGCTATGGCCAGATGCACTGCCGTTGATAAACGGAAAGGCGCCTACGGGTTCAACATGTAAATCTCGTGTAAGGCAACTCTACCCAAGAGCCGCGTATAAGTTGAAAATGCACTCACGCCATTGGGGCGTTAAAAATCCCCTTCAGATGTAAACAGCGCGGGTATTCTTCACGCGGTAAATATCTATAAAAAGGAGAGATATCTAGTAATCTCGATTCCAGTTCAAAAGCCTCGCTTACGCTGTTAGTGCAAATCAACCGGACTTACTGCTTTACTCGCGACTCCCCGCCTCAAACCTACAATCAGGGCTGCCGTTTCACCCGGAAGGAGAATGAAGCCCTTCCTGTCCCTCCTTAAATGTATCATGTGGCGAGCTGAATTGACACGCCCATTTAAAGTGGTACATACTAAAAAGCGGTTGTGGGAATGATTCAACAATACAATTTGTTAAGGAGTGTTTATTGGAGGGAATGTATCAGATGGGAGAGACATGTCACCTATCTATGACCTGGTGAGTCTGACAACAACTCAGTAGATGTCGTTAAGTAGTTGAGAATGCGTACTTATTCAATCGCAAGTCAAGCATGTTCGAGGGTTCGTTAACACTGTTATGTTCCTGTGAACGTGTGTGCTTGCTATAGCGAGCAAATGTTATTTGGAAGGGGGCCACCAGTGTAGAAAACAGACAGGAAGAATGTGGGTTAGTGCATGATACTACCCCAGGGGATATCGTCATTAAGTCCTGTTCTGTGGGTGCCCAGACGGTAAACCCACCGTTGTTCCTTCTCAAAGAGTTTCTGTTCAGAGGCCGTGGGCAAGTGTTCCAGAATTGTCCAGTGTAAATCATTTGGTGTATGATTGGACTGCAAGAAATGTGCCGTTAGTTTAGTGGTAGTTTTTTTACAACGAATGTTACTTCGGTGTTCACATATTCTAGTCTTAATGCGTCTGGTGGTCCCGCCCACATATTGGAGATTGCAACGACAAGTGATCAAGTATACAACGTTGGTAGTGTTGCAGTTCGTATGCCTTCTTTGATCCCACCTGGAGCCATCTGGAAGGGTCAGGAATTTCGTATCCGTGGTAAGATGACACACGTTGCAATTCCCACAGGGGAAATGTCCGTTTTGTTGCTGGTAATTATCCTCCAGTTCCTTGATATGGATTTACTGACTGCATTAGACAAAGCATTGTAAGTAGTGACACATGTCAGTGGTGTCTCTGCTTTCTCATTTTGTCCATTTTCGTGTTCCTCCAGTAGTCCATCTCGCGGTTGGTTTCTCGCCCTCTTTTGGCTTCTCTCCAGTATACCTTTGGGGTAACCTCTTCTCGACAATTTACCTGTCAGATCTTTTGCCTGTTGTCTATAGTCAGATAAATTGCTGCAATTTCGCCTTAGCCTTAGAAATTGCCCATATGGGAGATTCTCACGGAGTGCCCTGGGGTGGTAACTAGAGAAATGAAGCAAGTTGTTTTTAGCTGTGGGTTTGTAGAAGGTCTTAGTTTCTAAATGGTTACCCACCCTGTTGATGGTGACATCCAAAAAATTTCCGCTTCTAGCCATGGTAACTGAGACTTCCAATAAATTAATAAGGTAATGTTACAGCAGGAAAAAAAGCAGGAACACTGAGGAATACAAAGTGCACAACCGAGTGAAGGCAAAAATGGAAAAAACTCACCAAAAACTATAATGACTGAAGCTGGTGAAAGACCTGACGATAATAAGCACACTGTGGGTAATATCGTAATACTGAAGATGATCCAGCGTGAGAACTGGTAACCAACCCTTAAATTGAAATGCGGCCACTTATAGCCCTCAAGGTACGTGGATATTTCACTTTTCACTTTTTACCTTTATTTCAAAATGGCTGCACGCACATGGCATGTCACTCATGCTTGCCTGACCAGTTTTACTTCCTGGATTTCAAAATGGCTGCATTCATGTAATGTACGTTGGTGCATCAATTCTGTGGCATGTCACTCCTGCCTCCTTGACCAGGGACAACAAAACTTGCCTGGAAGCCATGTCACCGTACCGTCAAAGCCTCGCCAACTCGCATCTTCGGTCACTCTCTCACAATGAACACAGTACGATCACCATGGTCCTGATAAAATACCTACTGTGAGACCAAAACGAGGAGGTGAGCAGGGGCTATCTAAGAAGGTGTCCATCCTTTCCCTGAAGTGGAAGCAAAGGTCCCTATTTGGTTTAAGGTACCTACCTCAGCCAACTAGCGACCCTCAGGTCTAACATTGATTGGATTTTGAGGTGAGTGTCTACTCTAGAGCAGAAGTTCCTTTTTGAATGTATTGGGTGATTTTATTCCTGATGAATAGCAGTCCGGTTCCATATATCGCTTTGTTGGTGATAAAAAGCAGCTTGAACGTTGATTTTTTGGCAACCAGTAACCAATGCAGGGCTGTCAAGGCAGGGGAGATGTGGTCTTGCAGCTTTATATGTAAGAGTAGTCTTGCAGCCGAGTTCAGAATCCGATGCAGTCTTTTTATATAGTCGTTAAAGGTGGTCCGTGGTCGAGGCTATTGATTTAATCTAGTTTGGACAGATCGTAGCATGGACCTTGTGTGGAAATCCCAGATGGAGGAAGATTCATCGCTGAGTTTTTATAGTAACAAAGCTTGATCTTGATAGTTTGTCCACTTGGGCATTCATTGATAGCTTGGAGTCCATGGTCATTCAGAGGTTTCTTACTTCCTTCGATACTTTAGGTGGTGTTGCCAGATTATCAGGCGACGAGTGGATCAAAATGTTTCCAGTCGCCACAAGTTAGTATTTGTGTTTTGGAAGCATTCAATTTGAGATGGCTCCACATCATCAATCAACAGCTCGCAGACAGCTAACAATTTGTGAGTTTCCAATGTCTTTGGGGCATTCATTTGAAGGAATATTTGTATGTTGTCCGCATAGTTATATATAAAAAACAATGTCCCAACAGGTAACAATCAAAAGGCAGATTGTGTATGTAACACATTCAATCACAGTTATGAGCCAAACGCTAAAGTGCGCCAAATAATTGCGCTGAAGTGTCGAAGGCGTTTCGATCCCCAATGGTTTGGGATCTTCTTCAGGACAGGGTTGTCGAGTTGGCATGGTGCTGCAGGGGAGAGAAAGGGGTAGGTATGAGGAACATGAGGAGGGCGGTAGAATCACCTACACGAGGGTGTGAGCCATGTGGTGACTAGTAGTCACCACACTTTACCGTTTGGCTCATAACTGTGATTGAATGTGTTACAAATAACAAAAAAATCTTGACTATTGGGACACTTTTGTATATAATTTTGTCACCTTGTGCCGTTCACGCTGTTCACCTAATAACTTGCCTCGTCACCCTTCACTTGTATATATCACCTTGTCACCAAGTGTCCTTGGGTTGTCACATGAATTTTCTTGTACAGTGCTGCCTTCAACTGTATTTCCATGTATAAATATTCAAACAAACTGGTGAATTACAAACCATGCACTAACCACTCGAGCCTCCTTGTCTCCTTCCAATGTAATGCTCTATGCATACATACATAATCTGCCTTTTGATTGTTACCTGTTGGGACATTGTTTTTTCTATATAATTTATACCCAGTCCCAGCGTGGTCTATGGGTCTTACTCCTGTTCTATATCACTAGTCTGCATAGGTATAGCACATGAGGTGAAATGAATTGATCAATGCCGGTAATGACTTCATGGAGATGTTGAAAAGCATGGGTGAGATGATGTAGCCTTGAGGGATCCCTGCTTTTGTGAGTATGGTTTGGGCGAGAAAGGGGGGATATCGATGACAAGATAGGATGTTATCAAGTCTAGAGCAGTCCCCTCTATGCCGACTTCTTGTAGTCTCTGTATCAGAGTGTTATGGTCAACCGTGTCAAAGGCAGCCGAGAGGTCAAGGAGAAGTAGTGCAGCAATCCCATTGCGGTCAATTGTGTTCTTAAGGTCATCCCAGATTGCAACAAGGGCCTATCCAGTTTGGAAGTCTGAAAGTATGTCATTATCTTCAATGAATTGGGACATCTGGGCGAATGCTGCTCTTTCCATCAGTTTGCCCAGGAAAGGTCAATTTGTAATCGGTCTCTGGATGTCAGGGTTCAGCGGGTCTAGGTTTATTTTCTTCAGTAATGAACTTATGTATGACTTTTTGAGTTCTTTTGAAATATTCCAGTAGTTAGGGAATTGCTGATGATTTTTCTTGCCAGTGTAGCAGCAGAGGTTGTTAGAAGAATTGTCTTGAAGTTTTGGTGTGGACAGGGGTCAGAAGTGCTGCTGGCAGGCCTGCGTGCTTTGACCAGGTCCCTACATTCATTGTGTGAGTTGTGTTGGATGGAACCTAGACGCTGGGTTAGAGAATTCTCAGATTGTTTTTTTGGAAATGGTTCAGCGCTGGTGCGTTATCCTTGTTTTAAATATGAGTCCAACATGTCTGCTTTGGCCATGTAATGATTTGTTAGGTTTTTGTCTGTGAAATCTTGAGTACATAATTTGGTTTACAAAATTCTGTGAGAATTTAATAGAATTCTTTATTTGCACACTTAGCATTTTGAATTCAGTCTGAATGGTACCTTTTCTTAGCTTTTTGATAGCTGATTTGTGTAATCTGTTAAGTTTCTGTAGGGGAAGTTTGTATTGATTGACGTTTATTGTGAGCCAGGCACCACACAGATTTCTAATTTATTGTTTTATCTATTTTATCTCAGTATTTCTCCAAGGTGTCTGTTCTCTTTCGTTCTGTTGTGTAATTTATAGTGGTATCAGGATATCAAAAGCTTCATGTAGCCACTCATATAGTTTTTTAAAGAATTTATTGTGTCTAGATCTGCACTGGATGTTAGTTGTGTTCCTAAGTGTTCCACGGTCGATAGGTGGATGAACCTAAGGTGGTTGTGGGCATGTTGCTCCTTGTTGTTTAATATTGGAAAGTAAGCAAATGGTGGTCTGACCATGTGACTGGAGTCGTTGTTTGAAAGGTAACTAGTTCTGTATTAGCAAATGGGACATTTAGGAAATGTCCAGAGATGTGTGTGGATTTGTGGACGATCTGATGCATGTTCAGTGCATCTAAGCCAGTGATGATTGTTTTTAATTGGGGCATATTGGGTTTGTCAAACCAAATGTTGAGGTCACCAAGAATTCATAGTTAGGAGTGTAGTGTTATCAGGTTTGAAACCGTGTCTAGAAGTTTGTCTGGGAATGTTGCATTGCTAGGTGGAGATATGTAAAGGATCAGGAAGTTACAGAAAGACGATTTTGTAGGATTTCATCTGGTGAAAAGGGCCTCGAAACCCTGTATGGGGTCGTCATCAACTTTAATGATATGTATTGTTTGCCGGAACACAACAGCTAAGTCACCTCCTCTTTTGCCTATACGATTTTGTGTGATAGTTTGATAGCTTAGAGATACGACTTCATGCATGACTGGAGCCATATCATCTCCCAGGTATGATTCATTTATGGAGGGTAAGTCAGGTTTTGTGTCAGTGAGAAGGTCGTAGATGTGTTGTTTTGTTTTAGAGAGTAATTGAGCATTTATTAGTAGACCGTTTGGAGAATGTGCTTTGGTGATAGCTCAACTTTGTTTTGTGGAAGAGTTAGCAGTATTTTGTTGGCTTGTGCCTTTCAGCAGGTGAGTCTTTAGCGTTGGTATTAGCTGTATGAGTAAAGCAGTTGTGTAGATATTCTGTATCGTGTTCCTCGTCCAGCAGGACGGGTCTGCTTGTGTAGGTGGTGGAGACAGTGTTTGAAAGTGAGTTGGTGAGCTGTGTTCTTTTTGTAGTGTAGCCTTGTTGTGCAGTAGACACGGAAAAGCAAAGTTGTGAGGAGTGGCGTTGCTTATTTTATTTGTGTCTGTGTAGGGCAGAAGGAGTATGGGTTAGGGTGGTGGTGCAGCATATGGGTCAAGTAGTAAGGCTCTAAATGGTTCAATGGATGAGAGGCTTTTAAAAGGGAGTTGCTGCTTTTGTATATTTGTTGTGGTAAAATAGAGACTTGGTATTGCAGTTTGTTCATGGTGTGTATCATTTGTGTAGTTTGGAAGGTAGGTGTATGTTTGTAGTTTGTGACGGAAAGGGTTATGAGATGTGTGCGAGAGATTTTGTTGTGCTGATGTGTGTGTTATGATTTGTGGAAGTTGTAAGGTAAAGGGGGTGGTGATGTGTTTGTGAGGAGAGTGTATGTTGTATGTAAGAGGGTAGGAACTAGAGTTAAGAGTGTAGGTGTTAGATTTGATTGCTGCAAGCAGTAATACGCGAGGTTCAGTGGTGTGTAAGTGTTGGATGTTGTGTTATTGTAGTAGAAAGATAGAGGAGGGTGTTGGTGGGATACAAGATAGATGTCTGAGTATAGGTTTGTTAGTGTCAAAAAGCAGTCTGGTAGGACTAATTCGAGATTTTAGAGTGTGTCTGGATAGGATATAGTTAAGTAAGGTGTGGATTTCGGTTGTGTTAGTGATGAGTGGATTGGTTAATGTTATAGGATAGAGTTGTGTGTTGTTTGTAAGTCATGGTGCAAATGTGTGGTGGCTGGGATAGAATGGTGTATAGGTTTGTTTTTTGGGGTTTTGTAGTAGTGGGTGCTGAAACATTGGACCTTCTCCTGGGTTAGCTTGTAGTTAATGAGTATTGTACATGTGAGGCGACTGTTGATCTGGTTGTGGATGGGTACGGTGGGTGGGTGCAGGTGTATAAAAAATTGGGCAACATTTCTGGCCCTAGTCCCACCCAGACTCAAACAGGCAGCTGCCCTTGTCCACTCCACCAGGGCCAGACTGGGAACCCAAGGCAGCCTTGGCAAAATGTTGTCAGACCAGACCCGTACATTGCGTACCGAGCGAACCCAACCACTACAAGGAGGGTTTTAGGGAGTGTACTCCCTCTCGAAGAAAATCTGTGAAAAATTGGTGCATATTTTTCATTATATATTCAATTGTTTTTTTTCTTTTAAAACATAGTAAATGATGGGTTTACAGTGCACCAGGATACAACAATCTTTATTGGGCCCTTCAATGGTGTATTTCATTTGTTTTATAGTGCCTCTCATACCAGATTATTTTGTTAGAGCTTTTCACTTCAAACACACATAAAGACAATTATATGTGTGTATGTCAGTGTTTAGAAAATGTTACATAAGACAAATGGCATTACGTAGGCATTTTCTAAGAGTGCTTAGGCTGGAGAGGTACAAACTCGGGATTCAAATACTAATAAGAATGTATTTCTAGGGGGCGTGGCCTGAGGCGTCAAGATGGGGTTCGCACTCTAAGAGTTCTCTGGCCCCTCCGCCATCCGCCTCGAATCCAGCGCTCATCGGCTCCCATCCGGACCTCCTACCTGACCGCTGTGGTTCCCGTGACTGGTGGTGCCTTTCATCTGGCGTTTTAGTGACAATTTACGGCTCCAGTGGCTTCCCCTGGCTTTTAGCCTTTTGGGGCCTGCCGTCCCTGCCAGGGCGGCCCCTAGTCCTCGGGCCGCGGCACCGGGTGATCGGTGGTACTGAGAGTGGCCGGATGGCTGCCGGCGTCTACGGAGGCTGTGCGGCACCTGCGGCTCCTGTTCCGTGGCCAGCCTGCCACCGGGAGCGTGATCAGCCCTGCAAGGCGTTGTGGGCCCCAGCCCGGGATCAGCCGGCATATCGGCTGGCGCCGGAGCAGCAGAGGCGAGGGCAGCAAGGACAGCCTGAAGGACATGTGGCCGTGAAAATCGCGGCAGATACGTAAGGTGAGCGGGGGAGTCGGCTCTCGGTCCGGCCAGCAGCGTAGGCGCAGATCACCAGCCCCCTGCACCCCTTGTACAATCTTGTGGCCTCCTGGCGTTTTCGGCCTGTCGCTGCCTAAAAGTCCTCATATGCCTGGCCCTATTCTGCTAGGCTGAGGCATCGGAGATTGTTGGCGCTGAGGGGACCCTGCCGTCGGCTGCTCCTGAGGGGTCCATACGGCGCCTGCTGCTCTTGGCCCGGGGTGGGCCTGCACTCCTGAGCTGAGACTGGCCTAGCGACACTGCGGGGCCTCTGGCTAGATATTGGCTGAGCGGAGGAGGTGTTGGGGCGATAAGGGCCTCCAGGCAGTGCAGCTGATTTCTACGGTGAGTGGGGACCGGCTGTCGGTCGGGCACCAGCAAGGAGGTTGGATATCGCACTCCCCGCTCCACTTCCATTCCATGTGCTTTGCGGGCCCTCTTCCTCTATGCTCTGTGCTGAGACTGACTGAGAGACCTGACCACGGTGCCCTGGGTGGCAGGGCCTAGTGGCAGTGGGTCAGGCCCCCCGCTGCCTGGGCACCGCTTTGGCACTATTCGGGGGTGGTGTTCCCCACTCCTAGTGTTTGAGGCAGGGGCCGGCTGCAGTGTCTGGGTCCCTCCCCCTTCTCAGCTTGCTGTGGACTTGTGTGGCGTCCCCTTCTCCTGGCTTTGGAGCACCTGGTTCCCAGCAGTCTGGCTGGCGGTTGGCGGAGTGGTTTGGGCCTGGGCCCCTCTACGGGCGAGATTGGCCATCTCCCCGGGTGGCGGGGGTGCTCTCTGGACAATGGTCCCGAAAGGAGCGTTTTTCCAATACTTGGCCATCCGAGTGAAACCCAGTGGAGCGCGCGCTGTGTGCTTCCCTGCCTTGCTCACAGGTGGCCTTTGCCTTTGCAGGTCTGTGGCCCCCACGCCAGCCTTTCAACCCCCCTGGGTTCCCCGCTGCCTCAGTGACATTGCACACTACCCCGACCATGGGGAGGCAAAGGGGTCCCAAGCCTACACCGGCCCCTACACAAACTATTAACTGAAATTAAGCAACTCTCGCTGGAGGCAGCCAAGCTCCTGTGGAGGTCTTCCGTGGCAAGAGTTTATGGTTGGGGTGACAAAAACGGCACAATCTTACATAGGCTTGCCACATACCCCAGAGCGAGCCGCGTTATTCCAGAGATACTGGATCGGGGAGGGTTGATGCAGCAGTCCCCGGTGGCTATGGCTAGCGTATTCGCTGCCTTCTACCACCAACTCTATGCCAAATGGACCCAGACACGGACGCTCAGTGAGCTGATGGGCGAGACGGGTGCCCACCTCCCTCAGCTAGACTCTATTGCCCAAGCTGACCTTGACCGCCCAATGTCGCACAACGAGATAAATGAAGCTATCACGTCCACCTTGTCGAGTAAGACTCCTGGCTTAGACGGTCTACCCCAGGAATACTATGCTACTTACCCCGTGAGGCCCTTGTGCCCCGCCTCGCTGACCTGTATGCCAAGACCCTGGAGAAAGGTTCCTTCCCACTGAGACAGATATGGCCACCATCGTTGTCCTTCCAAAGTCACAACCGCCATCTCCCGAATGTGCTGACTATCATCCCATCTCCCTTATTAATACAGACTTTAAACTGTACGCTGCAGTTCATGCTTAACGGCTGAAGCCCTACCTTACCACGTTGGTCCATCTGGACCAATGCCGTTTCATGCCCCAGCGACGCACCAGACATTGCATCTAACGCTGCACCTGGCCCTGGCTCACCATCAAGTGCTTTCCCCTTATTTGGCGCTCCCTCTCATCAATTTTGAGAAGGCGTTCGGCTCCGTGGACTGGTCGTACCTGGACGATGTTCTGGGGGCGATGAGTTTCGGCCCTCGCTTCCATCAATTGGTAAGGGGTACTGTATACCCTGCCCCAGGCACCCGTCTTGGTCAATGGGGTTCTTTCTGACGCCTTCCCCATTCAAAGGGGAAAGAGACAGGGATGCCCTCTCTCGCGCCTTCTCTTCGCCTTTGTGAAGGAACCCCTAGCAGCTTTGATTCGGTTCGAGAGTCTCGTTCGGGGGTGGGAGTGGCCCAACTCTGCATTGGATAAGATCGCTCTCTATGCAGATGATGTCTTGCTTTTCTTAACTGACCCAGCTCAATCTGGTCCTCGTCTCCAGATCCTGCATTCTTTTTGACAAACTTCCGGCCTCCACATGAATGCTAATAAGTCAATCCTGGACCCGCTCAATCTCACCAGAGAATGTTTCGACTGGCAGTCCACGATACCGCTTCAGCGTCAGTCCTTTAAATATCTTGGGATATGGGTCACGCTCCTCCCGGAATTGGGATGGTCCCTTATTATCACCCGCTTGTGAAGAAGGCTAGGGCGGATTTCCACAGATGGCAGACATTGCCGTTGAACCCCTTGGGGAGGGTCGCCTTATTTAAAATGATTCTTCCCAGATTTCCATACGTCCTCCAAAATACCCCCTTCTGCTTTCCACGGGTGTGGTTTCCGGAGATAGACACTATGGCTACTAAATTCCTATGGGGGGGGGGGGTCGAGGGCCCGGATGGCGTTAAGTACCTATCAGATTCCATCATTTGACGGGGGCATGGGGTTGACACATTTATACCTCTACTACCTTGTAACTTGTCTACTGACAATAGATGACTGGTTCAATGGGGGGTGGTTGAACTAAGAACATCGTTGTGCTAGCGCTTGGCAGGAAACTCGCATTGCTGCAAGCAGATAATTTTAAGTTGTGTTATTATTGACTGTATTTTAATACTGCTGATTTTCTGCCTTACCTACACGCTGACTCCCCGGTCCACCGCAGCAATTCATGCTGTTTGCTGTGGAGGGAGGAAAAGCGTCCTCACTTCCTGATTACTCCACGCAGGGCGGCCATCTTTAGGAGGGTGACGCTCTAGTTTCTACCGTCCCTCTGACTACTAAAGGGCTCAGTGCACTCGCGCACAAATTGTTGAACTAAGAACATCATTGTGCTAGCGCTGGGCAGGAAACTTGCATTGCGGCAAGCAGATAATTTTAAATTGTGTTATTATTGACTGTATTTTAATACTGCTTATTTTCTGCCTTACCTACACGCTGACTCCCGGTCCACCGCAGCAATTCATGCTGTTTGCTGTGGAGGGAGGAAAAGCGTCCTCACTTCCTGATTACTCCACGCAGGGCGGCCATCTTTAGGAGGGTGACGCTCTAGTTTCTACCGTCCCTCTGACTACTAAAGGGCTCAGTGCACTCGCGCACAAATTGTTGAACTAAGAACATCGTTGTGCTAGCGCTTGGCAGGAAACTCGCATTGCTGCAAGCAGATAATTTTAAATTGTGTTATTATTGACTGTATTTTAATACTGCTGATTTTCTGCCTTACCTACACACTGACTCCCCGGTCCACCACAGCAATTCATGCTGTTTGCTGTGGAGGGAGGAAAAGCGTCCTCACTTCCTGATCACTCCACGCAGGGCGGCCATCTTTAGGAGGGTGACGCTCTAGTTTCTACCATCCCTTAATCTACAAAAACTTCGGTCCTTTTCGCGCAGCGGTGACGCGCAGCGGGAGCGCCTCAGTAGCGCCGAAGAGGCGCCAAAGAGAAGCCAGTCTGCGCCAGTCTGCGTCCAGACGCGCCTGGCGCTCTGCTTCCACCGAGTATCATGGTAGGACCTCGCATTACATATAGCGCTTCCTCTCTGCTGGCTTTAAGATCTAGCATTAACCCTTTATGTCTACATTCGGTCTTTCCGAACAATCCGAAGGCCCACTGTAAAATCTGCAACTGGGTTCTATCCACCTCGAGTACACTAATACATCCTCCTAGACATGATCGGAAAATGTTTCTTCTTAACTGCAGGTCATTACCTAGACACTGTACCGAATTAGCCTTGTTGATTGAGGAACTCAACCCTGACGCCCTTTTTTTAACAGAGACGTGGCTCCAGCTGGAAATGGATCCCACTGTAGTATGGGCTATTCCCCATGGTTACACCCTAAAACGACTAGATCGTAAGATACATAGAGGTGGAGGTTTGGCCATCATACATAGAGACATCTTCCGATGTCGCATCTCCATCCCGGCTATGCGAACATGCGAAAGTTTGTACTTTACTCTGGAGTTCTCCCCAACATCCACTTTTTCTGGTATTTTAGTTTATCGACCACCGGGCCCGTTGAATAACTTTATCACTGAGCTGACAGATGCGGCTGCTAATCAGGTGCTCCTGGCAGCAAACTTTACGCTGCTGGGCGACCTGAATCTGCATTTGGATGACTCCCAGGATGCAACAGTTACTGGTCTTTGACTTAATCTTCAAGCCATTAATTTGTTGCAAAAAGGTTTTCATCCAACGCACATTAAAGGCCACCTCCTGGACCATATTTTTAGCAATCTTGACAGTCTAACAGTGGAAATTCCTATACCTCTGCCTTGGACTGACCATTATCTAGTACCCTTTATGTGGCCTACTAACATTCCCCCTACGTCACAAAATAAGAAGAAGCACAGGGGTAGGAAATGGGCTTCGTTGCCTCTGTCTGAATGGAAACTGGTTCTCGATGAGCACGTACCTTTCAAATCAATGAACCCCAGTATAGCCACTTCTAACTATGATAACTGGATTACTGATACTCTGGACCAGGTCCTCCCAAAAGAATTTCTACACTCCATAAAACGATGCAAAGTAGCCCCATGGTACTCCCCCAAACTCAGAACCATGAAACAGTCGTGTCGTAAATTGGAGAGAGCTTGGAGGCGAGAATATTCACAATCCAAGAAAACCGAGTATAGAGCTGCGATTAAATCATATAAGAGTGAACTGAAAACTGCACAAATCCAATTTTATGACTCTAAAATCAATTCAGCTGCTAATTCGCCCAAAGAAATATTCAAAATAGCAAAGTCATTAATCTCCCACCCTCCTGAGTGCGTATCCCCTGTTGGTGCGCTCGCTCGATGCAACAATTTGGCAACCTTTTTCTCTCAGAAAATTCAGGCCATCTATTCCTCTTTCCCCACTGATGCAGAGAAGCGGGACACCACTGCTGACCCTAAAGCGGACGCCCTAGCTCACAGTTCGCTCGATGAGTTCCCTCTTGACTCCATCGCACTGAAGAAAATATTTTCTAAAGTCACCTCAGGATCTCCCAATGATCCTGCACCTCCTCAGACCCTCCTTAAAGTCAGCGAGGCCATATGTCCTGTCATCTTAGACGTCTTAAATTCGTCCATTGTCTCCAGCTTGGTCCCTGCCTAGTGGAAATGTGCGATGGTTAGGGCCCTTCTCAAAAAGCCTACATTAGATCAGAACAACTTGGCCAACTTCCGCCCTATCTCCCTTCTCCCTTGGATGAGTAAGTTGCTGGAGAGACACATCAATAACATCTTGGTAGATTATTTGGAGTCCAATGGTCTGCTTTGTGCCTCCCACACGGGATTCCGCCCTCAACATGGCACCGAAACCGCTTTACTCGCGGTAACGGAAGAAACAAGATCTGTGCTGGACCGGGGAGGGAAGGCAGCCATTATACTATTAGATCTCAGTGCCGCGTTCGACACGGTTAACCATGCCACATTATTACATCGTCTAAGTGGCATGGGCGTGTCGGGCGCGGCCCTGGAATGGCTGACCTCCTTCCTGGATGAGCGCTTCTTCCAGGTGTTTGAGGGCGAGGTAGTATCCTCGAAACACCCTCTGAGCTGTGGGGTTCCTCAGGGCTCGGCCCTGAGCCCCACGCTCTTTAATGTCTACATGAGTCCTCTGGCAGGGATAGTGCAGCCCTTCGGTGTGTGTATTATCACCTACGCGGATGATACCCAACTGGTGGTCTCTTTGGATCACACAGAGGGTTCATCCAACACCTTGGGGCCCTGTCTAGAGGCAGTAGCCAAGTGGATGCATTCCTCATGTCTCAGACTCAACGGGGAGAAGACAGAGATTATGCTACTGGGCAATCTCGCACCGACCACTCTGGTTTCCATCTGGCCCGCTTGTCTTGGCGCTCCTCCCTCACCGAAACTCCACATCAAGAGCCTTGGAGTCTGGCTTGATAAAGCATTAGATTTTTCTGTGCAGGCCACCAAAACTGCTTCCATCTGTATTGGACTGTTGAGAATGCTCCGGAAGATTCTCCCATTGCTTCCTTTCCAGGCGAGGAGAATCATGGTCCAGGCCTTGATACTCTCCCGCCTGGATTATGGAAATGCGCTATATCTGGGAGCCCCGGCAGCAGTGATCAACAGACTCCAAGTCACACAAAATTGTGCTGCTCAACTTTTGTTTGGCATCCCTCGCTGGCAATCAGCAAGGAAGGCCTTAAAAGAACTCCTCTGGCTCCCAATAGCTGCCGGAATGCACTTCAAAGCTATGTGCATTGTGCACAAAGCATTTCACCGAACAGGCCCAGCTATCCTGCGCTCCTTGGTTGTACCTTACATTCCATCGATAACCCTTCGTTCCAGCGTTCTGCATCTCGCCACAACAACTAAAGTCAATAAGGCTCGCTGGGGAGGCCGGGCTTTTTCACACTTGGCGGCAAAGATGTGGAACTCGCTCCCGCCGAATATGCGGGAGATCCGTGACCGGATGGTCTTTAGGAAAACATTAAAAACTCACCTGTTAGCTAAAATGTGCTAAATCCTGCTATTTGCTCACCACATTATTCAATTCAAGCTCTGCGAGGCCTTTGGGTATGTACGCGCTATATAAATATAATTTTACATTTCATTTCATTTCGTCTGATCCAGCCTAAAGGCTTGAATTAGGCAAACTCGGCCTGTCCCAAATCCAATCCCTGATGTACGGGGAATCCATCCCGTCCACACCCAGCCTGACATCACACGCTCCGTGCTTCTAGCCTGGCGGGCTTCTTTACGGCATACCAAATGGACGCCCAAACACACTCAGCACACGCCTCTATGGCATGGTGCATGGGTCGTGGAGGTCAGTGAGCTACAGGGGTTCCGACATTGGAATCTCTCAGCTTGGCGATTTGTGGGCGAGCGCCCACATGTGCTCCTTTAAGGACCTCCAATCCAAATATTTCCTGCAGTTATCACAATTTTACAAATACCTACAACTGCGACATACCCTCCACGTACATTTACACGAGGACACTAGGATCCCTGAATACAGTCCCCCCGAGGCACAGCCCATGTTGGGAGACCTGGGGAAGGGGGGTATTTCCCGCATTTACAAGACCTTGGTCAACAATACCCTGACTTCGCTCGATCGACTCAGAGACCAATTGGTAGGGTGGGTGTGTCCCCTGGGCAAAGAGGACTGTCGAGATGCCCTCATGTCGCCCAAGATGGTCACCACATCTGCTAAACTCCGCCTGATTCAATTATACTATAAACACACGGCCTATCTAATCCCACAGCGCCTACGCCGAGCCGGCCTCTCCCTCATGCACAAGATGCGGTCAAGACCCTGCCGACTTCTTCCACTTGGTATGGGCATGCCCACGACTAGCACAGTTCTGGGGAGAGATTGAAAATGAGCTACCCTGGGGTAGGAGGTTCCCCACGATCCATGTCACTCCCTTTTAGGGATTACAGATGGACTAGACGGGTCCAGGAACTAGAAACTATTCTACAACACAGCCATTGTTGTCGCAAAACGGGATATAGCCGCCTCCTGGAAACTCCCTACACCACCAAGTTCTGATAAATGGCGAAAGGGGGTGGATTGATGTGTGGCACAAGAAAAACCCATGTACGAGGCACGGGGGTGTCCTAAGAAATACCGAGGTTGTGGGGCAAATGGCTGGGTGCCGTTGAGTAGCATGTTCCTTCTACACAATGGTTTGCACTCACTGCGGGAGGGTGGAGTTTGAATGCAATGTCTGTGTTCCTTCAACACTGGGAACATTAAGGGGGGGTTGTGCCCTGTTGAGCGCTGGGTAGGACACCATACAATTGTGAAATAGAAATTGGAGACCCAGTCGCTTTTTGTTTCTGCCACTTTGTGTTCCTTCAACAGCATTGCGTCAATATTGATACTATGCAATGTCGTGTCAATGGTGTTTGCATTCTGTAAAATCAATAAAATTGTTTATCTAAAAAAAAAGAATGCATTTCTACCAAAGCAAACCCCTTTCAGCAACAGTAGGATAATGAAAGACTGAAAATAAACATAACTCTCTAACCTGCACTATACTGGTTGGATGCAGCTCTTTGATGCCAGATCATAGCTCACTATGCTATATTACTAATGTAACGTATGAACTGCACAGTAACAAAAGGATCTCTGTGACAAAAGCAGTAACCCACAGAGCTATGCACATAAAACACACTTATGTGATCTGCCTGGTACACATTCTTTGCAGCAGACATATTAACCCTCTGTGCTGCCATAGATGAGCAAAACTGCCACTCTACCAGAGATATCTTGACACTTTTATTGTTGCTGAAAAGTGCAAGATATGCAAAGAACTCTACTGAGTTGCTTTTAAAACTATACAATATTTAAAAACACAGGGTGGCTGGAATTGAAAGTGAGTGCTCAGTGGTTTATGCTGGCCTGCTGATTTTGTTACGGTGGATGACACTGCAGCATTGCTTCAAAACCACCCTCATAACAAAACTGGCCCTCCAGTATACAAAACCGGACCCCCCACCCTTACAGCCTTACGGGGGAACGCCTGATGCCTGATATGGCCTGTCCCGACTTGCTCTCTGCCCTTTACTGCAACACCCGGGCTGAGACTCCCTGAACCCTGGCCTTAAATAGCCCTAGTAATCAGGTGAAACCCTTCGGCCAATAGAAACCCTATCCCTAACTCAAACCAATCACAACACTACCTCTAAGCCCTACACACAACATGACGGCAGCCTCTTATAATACACAGCATTTCAAAATTCAATCAAGGTTACACGGTCAATCATTAACTGTTGTTTCTGGAATATCATCCTGAGTGGATACCTTATATACCCAAATAAGTGCTTTTAACTTGTGAACTTGTGCTTGTGCTTGGTAGCGCTCAACAAAGTTTTTTAGAAACTGGTGCGTTCAAGAAGGTTTTTTAGAAACTGTAAAGTACATGAGAGTTGAAATTTCGAATTAAAGCTAAAAAAAGAACTCTTGTGAAACATAAACTTAATTTAAAGAAAAAGTGTTGCAAACTGTGTATTGCGAGTGCTCAAAGAAAAGTTCTTGCAACCGAAAACACTTACGCCATTTTAGTCAATAAGCTTGTGTACAATCTTCACAATTACAAGTGCTTCAAATCTTACAGGACCTGCGAAGTATTGCGAATAACACACTGTGGTACATGGTATCTGTAGTGCGGTTAGCACTCTAGCAGACGCACGTACGCATCCACGCATCCGCAGGCCAGGCGTGGCCTGCGGGGTCCAATAAAAGAAGGACGCGCGCTCGGGCACGTCACTTCCGACTGAGACGAGTGTGTGGTTTACTGGCTTACGCTCCGCGCTTCCACCCCTGCGCACGTGGCCATAGTTGGTCGCTCAGGCCTACCCACACACCCTCACCACATTGGCGACGAGGGTGGGATACCGACCCTCATTCCTTTTCATCGGGTGGCACTACCCGCACCAGCCCGCGGTGCCTACCGCGAGGGCACCGACGTGCCATCCTTCCGGTGTGCCCACATCAGCGACCATCGGAGAAAGGAGTCGATACTGCCTGACGAGATACACGTGGTGCCAGCCCGTCGACCCACCAGCATTCGGGTACCACCGCCATGGTGGACGAGGCAGCGGCACCGATCATCAACATCCCGTTCCAGCACGCTGCTGCTGGAGTGCTGCCGCCATTCAGCGAAGCGAGTAACCCATCTACGGCGTCACCCCGGTGGAAGGTGTGGCTGGAGAGACTCGAAAACTACTTCGTTGTCACAAGAGAAACGGACGACGCGGTGAAACGGTCACTGCTCCTTCATTATGCTGGGGACGAAGTCTTCCGACTCTTCAAACACCTGCCCAACTCGGCGGGGGTAACCACGTATGCTGCTGCAGTCACCGCCCTGAACAACCACTTTGACCCTCAACTAAATGTAGACTTTGAGGTCTTCAAGCTGGGGCAAGCCCGCCAACGTGAGGGCGAGTCCATGGACCAATTCCACACTCGGGTCCGGAAACTGGCCAGTTCCACGGACGAAGACCAGCCCAAGGCTATCAGGCGCCAACTAATACAAGGGTGTCGGGACAAAACTCTGAGGGGCCACATCCTAAGAAAACCTGGGATCTCACTAGAGTCCTGGCCAGAGCTCATGAACTTTCAGACGCCAGGGCCACGGCCATGCATTACATAAAGTTCCCGCCAAACCGGAAACGACCAAGAGTGAGCGGGCGGATGCTGTACGGTCACGGCCACGTGGCCCAGGAAGAAAGGGAATCCGGCGAGACGCACCACAGGGCCGGTGTGGATACTGTGGACACGAACCCCATGCGGCCAGAGACTGTCCTGCCCAATGTCAAATCTGCGGGAGCTGCGGAATCCCAAATCATTTTGCAGCGGTGTGCCACAGGAGGAACAAACCCCCGAACTCTCAGAAGTCCTGGGCAGCCACCAAAGCGGTTCGTCAACTATCCATAGCAGACTCATCCCCGGGCAGGACAGATAAATTTCTGCCAACATCGCAGGTTGAATTGGACTCAGAGGATGAGGAGGAGGCGTATGTAGTTTCTTTTGCCAGAGAATTAAAGATCAGACGACGGCCACAACCGACCTGCGTGATCCAAGTAGGAGAGAGCGAAGTGAAGGCCGTTATTGACACGGGGGCCACCGTCAACGTTATGGGCCTACAAGAATTCAACAAGCTGCGCCCTCGCCCGGAAGTCTTAAACTCCAAGACCAAGATATTTGCATATGGCGCAGACGCCCCACTTCCTCTGAAAGGGAAAATAGTTATACCCATACGGGCCGACGACGTGGAAGTAACCGCAACAATCCACATCATTGAACGAGAGGCTGACACGCTAATAAGCAGCCACACGGCGGAGGACCTGAAGCTAATTGCTTTTGCCAACCACATACGGAACCATCAGGTAGAAGAACTCCTGGAGCGTTTCCCTGAGCTGTTCAAGGGTCTCGGATGCATCAAATGCGCACCGATAAAGCTCCACATCGACAAAACCGTCACCCCTACCGCCCTCCGCCATCGGAGGATCCCATTTCACCTGCGGCCGCTGGTGGAGAAGGAGCTGGCGAAGCTCGAAAGATTGGGGGTCATTGAAAAGGTAACAGGGCCCACCCCGTGGGTGTCGCCCATGGTCATCGTCGAAAAACCCAAGCAGCCGGGTGAGGTCCGGCTATGCATCGATATGAGACTGCCGAACGCTGCAATCAAGCGGGAGAGACACCTGACCCCAACGATGGATGACATCATAGCAGATGTGAATGGCTCGAAGTGGTTTTCCAAGATCGACCTCAATGCAGGATACCACCAACTGCCCCTCGCTGAGGAATGCCGCTTCATAACCACGTTCAGCACCCACCTGGGCCTCCGGAGGTACAAGCGCCTCAACTTCGGAATATCCTCGGCCGCTGAGGTGTTTCAGAACACCATCAGGGAGCTGCTATCTGGACTGCCGGGGGTTCTCAATGTGAGCGACGATATCCTCATCCATTCCGCCACGGCCTCCGAACACTACAAGCACCTGCGTGATGTGCTGAAGAGATTAAGTGCACATGGAGCAACACTTCACAAGGAGAAGTGCCAGTTCTTTCAGCCCTCGATTGAGTTCTTCGGTTATGTATTTAACCAGGAGGGGGTCCAGATTGACCCGCGGAAATCGAAGTCCATCAAAGATGCTCCAGCACCACAATCGCCCACGGAAGTGAGGAGCTTCCTCGGAATGGCCACGTATTGCGGCCGTTTCATCCCAGGCCTGGCCACACGTAGCGAGCCTCTCCGAGCATTGACGAAGGCAGATGCCGCCTGGGCTTGGGGCCCCAAAGAACAAGACGCTTTCCGGAGCATAAAGGAGGCACTTCTAGAGAACGCCACCCTCTCATACTTCGATCCAACCAAGCGGACCGAGGTAATTGTGGATTTCAGCCCCGTAGGGCTGGGGGCAGTTCTGACACAAGAACATGAACCAGGGAAATGGACAGCCTTAGCATTCGCGAGTAAAGCGCTAACTCCCACTGAGGCAAGATATGCTCAGATAGAACGCGAAGCCTTAGCCATTAAATGGGCCTGTGGACACTTTCACCTTTACCTGCATGGACAATCGTTTGTTATGGTCACAGATCATCAACCTTTGGTGCCGCTCTTCAAGGGCACTGCCCCTCATCCACCGCCACGCATCGAAAGATGGGTGATCCAGCTCCAAACATACGACATGGAAGTTATCTACAGGCCTGGAGCCAAAAACCCAGCCGACTACTTATCACGGCATCCATTACCCCGAGAACCGGCAGCTACTGATGAGGAGTGTGACGGCTATGTCCACTGGGTGGCTCTCACATCTTGCCCCCAGTGTATGACTCTGGAGGAAATCAAGGAGGCAGCAGCGGAAGATCACCCCTACATGCGGTCACTGCAAGCGGTGCAAGAAGGGTCCTGGACCGACTACCTCCGACCCCCTACAAGTTGGACGGCGGCAGACAAGTCAGCCCTCACAAAGTATTGGCTGATCCGCCATGAGCTCAGCGCCACGGAGGAGGGCATACTATTAAGAGGAACGCGTCTAGTAATACCAAGGCGCCTCAGACATCGGGCCATCCAGCTTGCCCATGGGGGTCACCAAGGAGTCACCAAAATGAAGGCGCGCATGCGCGAGAAGGTGTGGTTCCCCGCACTGGAAAGCACCGTGGATGAGTATGTCAAGAACTGTATGTCCTGCCAGTTAACCAGCGACCCGGAACGGCCAGTCCCCATTATCACGGAGGAAGCATGCACGGCTCCGTGGGAAAAGGTTAGTGTGGACTTTGGGAGCTTCCCCGGAGAGGGGCATACTCTGGTAGTTATAGACTCTTATTCCAAATATCCCCTCGTGGAGAAAATACCATCCACGGCCTTCGTACACGTGGGGCCAGCATTAGAAAAGATGTTCTCTTTATTCGGACTGCCAGGTGAACTGAAAAGCGATAATGGCCCACCATTCCAGGGAGCGGAGTTTACCACATTCATGACAACGCGAGGCATCACCCATCGGCGCATCACTCCCCAGTGGCCACAAGCTAACGGGGAGGTGGAGAGGTTCATGCGAACGCTTAATAAAATGTTTAGGATCGCGGTGGTCGAAGAGGCCGACCCCGAACAGAGACTGCATGAATTCCTAAGAGAATACCGCGGAACGCCCCATTGCACCACACTGAGAAGCCCGTGGTCCTTAATGTTTCAAGGCCAACGCAGGGATTTCCTCCCCATGCCGCGAAGGTCAAGGCTGGAAGACAAGAAAACGAAGGAGATGCAGGAGCGCGCGCAAAGGCGTCGGTGCACGAACAACATGCGAGCGAGCTACCGCCGCAAGGCCACTCCAAGGCAGCTACACCGAGGAGATCGGGTTGTCATTAAGAATCGACGCCCAGGAGGAAAGTTTTGGACATTCTATGAACCAGGGCCGTGGACAGTCACCAACACGAAGGGCACTATGGTGACCGCCAACAAAGAAGGAGAAGAAGTGTCAAGGAACTCGTCCTGGTTTAAGATAATCACTCCTGCCGGCAGTGCAAGCGCCGGAGCCCAGGGGGAAACCACCGAAACACCCGGAGCAGCAGCACCAGAAGCGGTGAGCAGTCCTTCAGCAGACGTGGGGGGACCAGCACCAGAACTTGAAACACCAACCTGCTCCACCCCTGTCCGGAGTCAGGCCCACAACGGAGATCGAGGATCGGGCCGCACACCCCGCTACAGTCTGAGGCCCAACCCTCGCCCCAACCAAAGACTCAATGACTATGTCTGTCAACTAAGTCCCTGAATCCAGCTACCGTGGGGCACGCAAGTACCACCATTTTATTGCGAACTTCTTATGAACAGTTTGTTGAACATTTTGATTTTGTTTAGAGTTGGGTAGAGATGTAGTGTGGTTAGCACTCTAGCAGACGCACGTACGCATCCACGCACCGCAGGCCAGGCGTGGCCTGCGGGGTCCAATAAAAGAAAAACGCGCGCTCGGGCACGTCACTTCCGACTGAGACGAGTGTGTGGTTTACTGGCTTACGCTCCGCGCTTCCACCCCGGCGCACGTGGCCATAGTTGGTCGCTTAGGCCTACCCACACACCCTCACCACAGTATCCTGCCCACGCTCATAACTGCGGATAACATTACGGTACAATAGGATACAAAAATGCAATGAAAAAAACTCACGAGAAAGATGTCCGTGGACACCCAGTCTCCCGTTCCGTATGCGTCCTTAATTCTCAAAGTGTCAAAAATAAACAATGTGTGAGGAACTAGTTTCTCTACCAGTCAGAGTGCCTGTAAAAATGTCAAAGAACTCGCACTTAATACGGATATTTCAGCCGCAATCCTCCTCGGTTCCCGCTGTCAGTTTCAATATCCAACAACCCAACGCTGGGATATATCGTTATGAGTTTGCGTCCCGTGACTACACTCATGGAAATAAAAGAAATGCTTGAGTATTATACTGTTTCGAGACTTAAACAAACGACAATCATTCATCTTTATAACGATGCAAAAATAGAGGTCATCAAAGTTAAGATCGTGAACACCACGAAGAGAGAATAAGATGTGAAATAATTCTAAAACGAAAACCCCCTAAACGCGATGTTCCTAATATCTTTCTCATATAATACCTCAATGCCCACATGCATCAATCATTTTTGGAGTCGCAAACGGTGCGATTCCTTAAAATCGGCCGTTTGCGATTCCAAAAATGCTTTTTGGAATGCATCATTTTTTTTTCCTGAAAATCGCTAATATTGCGACTTTCCAGAATGCGATTGCATTTAAGGAATCGCAAATTTGCGATTCCTTAAATGCAATGCATCATTCTGAAAACAAATTGCGAATGGCAAGTTTGCAAGTGCAATTTACCACAAGGTTGAACCTCGTGGTAAATTGCGAAAAAATGTTTAAAATGTTCTAATTTACATTTTAAACAATGTCATGTTACAGACACACATGTCCTTAGGACATGTGTGTGTGAAACATCCATTTAAAATTACATTTCAGGGGTGCAGGGGGGGGTCCTTTGGACCCCCCCCCCTGCACCCATGGAATGCATCAACATTTGTGAATTCAAACTTGCGAATTCGCAATTTCCATTGATTCCTATGGGCCTTTTGGCCCATAGGAATCAATGGGAATAGCGAATTCGCAATTTTGAATTCGCATAATATTTGCGATTCGGTAAAAATTGTGATTTTTACCGAATCGGAAATATTTAGCACTTTCAATGATGCATCCCGTTTTGCGAATCCATATTTGCGATTCGGTAAAAATCGCTAATTTGGAAACGCAAAACGGGAGTTTGATGCATGTGGGTAAAAGTGTTTAGATAATGGAAAGAAATATTCTCCATGAAAAGTACACTTGGTACCTAGTTTAAGAATGTAAAATATAGCTGTTACACATGTCCAGAATAATATATATAAACTCAATCAAGTATATCAACATGATAATAGTAACTGTGTGTTTACTCTTCACAGGAAACAATGTAAATCCACCTTATCATTGAATCCCTTAGGATATACTGTATTTAGAAAGTTAATCCAGTGTATTTCTCTGCGTAGAAGGTGTTGTGTATTGTCTCTTCCCGGGAGTATTTGAGGTTGTTCCAGTACCAAAAAGTGTAATTGACTAGGATTCTGATTTTGAGAATAAGAGTGAGTGGCCAGTGGAGATTTGGAATTTTTTGTACGAACATTGCTGTTATGTTCGAGCAAGCTTGTTTTTATTTTGCGTTCAGTTTTACCCACATAAGCAAGTCCACATGGGCATTTTATCATATAAATCAGGTTACTGCTGTCACAGGTCGCTGTTACTTTCAATTTAATTGGTGTTTGTCTGCTTGAATGAAGGAGTTGGTTTTCTTTAATTATCGCGTTGCAGTTCCCACAGTTGTAGCATGGTAGTGTCCCTTTATATGCTTTAGTTTTGTTGTCTTCCTTCTGTTTTCATATCTCCTTGAAGTTCCTTGTGCGCAAGTACACAAATCTTGGTGAGTTTGAAAAAATTCCATTGAAATCTTCTTCTAAAGTTAGTAATGGCCAATGTTTTAATATGATGTTTTTTCTGTTGAGAATTCGGAAACGAATAGCATTCTGTTTTCTTCTGACAGTTTGTGTCCTGTTTTTAACAAGTTTTCTTTTAGATTTTCGTAGCTTTTATTACTGCTTCCTCCAAAATATTAGCGGGGTAGTCTCGCTCTCTGAATTTATTGACAGTGGTATGCATGCTGTTTTGAAATGATTCCTTTGTAGAAGGAATTTGTTTCAGACGTAATAGTTGTGAATACGGTAAATGTTTTTTCAGAGAAGGTTGATGAAAGCTTTTGAAAAGTAGGAGAATATTTCTGTCAGTAGATTTGGTGTGTACTGTGGTATTTATGATTCCATTCGAATTATAACCAACGACGTCTAGAAAAGCTATTTGTTTGTGTGAATGGTGTGTGTGAAGCCAATTCTATCATTCACTTGATTCAAATTTTTAATGGCCTGTACTAAGGATGATTCTGATCCTTTCCATAGGATGAAAATATCATCAATGTATCTTTTATATAAGAGTACATTTTCAAACCATTCTGGTTGATTTAAGATGTGGTCCTGTTCAAACTGATACATAAAGATATTAGCGTAGGCAGATGCAGCACAATTGCCCATTGAAGTACCGGAAGCTTGAATTAAATATTAATTTTGCCATTCAAATAGCTATAATAAAAGGTAAAATGAAGGAGGTCCATTAAGAATATCTTTAGATCTTGATCTTTGTTTTTCAACATCAAAAATTACCCAACTGCTGCCAACCCGAGGTCATGTAGAATGGATGTTTATAGTGATTTTACATCTAGAGTAAACAAGATCATATTTGCAGTGAATTCAGACTTATGTTCTTTCAAAATGTTTAGAAAATGCGTAGTATCTTTTATGTACGTGGTCATTGTTTGTACAATTGGCTGTAAATGCTTATCCAAATACTTTCCTAATGGTTCGTATATTGAATTGATTGTTGAGACTATCGGTCTACACGGAGGTTTGGTATAGTGCTGTGTATTTTAGGAATCATATATATATATATATATATATATATATATATATATATATATATATATATATATATATATATATATATATATATATATATATATATATATATATATATATATATATATTCAAAAATCCTTCCCAATCCTCCCTGGAAAGAATAACAGCACTCGAGGTTGAGGGATACAAACGCGCTAGATTTTATTCAGCGGAGGGGTGCACACAGACGCGTTTCGGCGGTCTGCCTTCGTCAGTGTGTGATGCACTGTGTTTGTTTCCGACATTGTTTTTAACATACATAGTCACTCCCACTACCGGTCAGGTGTGGACACAAACAAGGGGACTAAGGCCTATCACGAAACAAGGCGGCCATCTTGTAGTGTATAGTAAATATAACACAACATTAGAAATTATCTAAATAAAGCCCACAGATGGGCAATTGCATTGTATCCTGTTAGGCTGATCACAATAAAATGTCAAAAAAATCAACATGAAATAATAAAGCCGTGGATCGGCTTGTGTCCCCATATATATTACATGTGCCAAAACACCTGTACACGAAAGAAAATTAAATCAATTCTCAAACCACAGCTGCAAGCTGAACATAGCTACAGGGGGGGTTTTGGATAAGTGGGTGTCAAGTGAAATGCATCGCGTGCAACATTAGGGAGGGCATGTATAATTGTTCACAATATAAACCACAGTTTAAATGAAAATTATAGCATGAGTTCAAAATTGAAACAATTGTGATTAAAGTGCATATTATATACAGTGGAAATTGAGTATGTAGAGAGACATTGGAGATAAGCTTCTACATTCTATCCGATCAAATTATAAGATTCATTCAATCAGAGTCACAAGGTATTAGTGATGTACTATAGGTCAAATAACCATGAATTGTCTCTCACATACTATTATGTACAAGAAAGAAATCGGATGCAAGTTTCAGAGCTATTATATACATTAATTTACACGTGTTCCAAGTTAGATAATGTGAGAAGTTCTAGTTTCAGTGTGGTCAGATACACTATCATCTTGGAATGGTGTATGTCAGGTGTTAGCTGCTCATTTCCCTAGATGGAAGGCCATCTCCTCCCCGCTGTTGAGACCTTTAGGATGTTTTGTACACAGATCAATGATGTAACGGGACTCTAGTCTCCTTAGTCTGCGTAGACGGTCACCTCCACGAATATTGTGGGGTACAATATCGAGGCCGAAGTACTGGAGCTTACTCCGATCTCGATTATGTACTTCCGCGAAATGGCGAGCCACCGGATAGCTCTGATCTGTTTTATCGATGGCTCGCATGTGTTCCAATATTCTAAGCTTTATCTCCTTGATCGTGCTCCCAATGTAGCGTAAGCCACAGGGGCACTGTAGGCAATATACGGCATATTGTGTGCTGCAGGTGATGAATTTATTTATGTAGATTTTCCTGCCAGTTTCTGATATTGTATACGAGAGTACACGTTTACTACCTGCGCACGCTTTACAGCGGCCGCAGGGGTAAAAGCCTCGTTGATCCCTCAAAGTGTTCGTTCTTAAAGACACTTTGTCAAGATGGCTGTGCACCAATATGTCGCCTAATGATTTTGCTTTGCTGAAGGTTAGGAGTGGCTGTGATGGAAGGTCTTCTTTGAGCACGCTATCTGTTAAAAGAATATGCCAATTCTTACGTAGCATGGCTCTGAAGCTGTCTGCACCTGTTGAGTAGGGAGTTATAACTCTGAACTTGCCTTGATCCTCACCTGACATGCCCCTTCGGTTGATCTGATCGGTGTTACTGGTCAGGAGGGACTGTCTCTCTATTTTCCTTACTCTTTTTAGAGTATTATGGAGCATGCTCTCGCCATATCCCCTGGCTTTAAATCGGGATATGCATTCCGAAGCAGCCGCTTCGAAATCCGAGGGTTTAGAGCAGTTCCTGCGAAGTCTTAGCAATTCCCCGTAGGGGATGCTCCTGATTAATTGGGGTGGATGGCTGCTGCTGGCGTGCAGTGTAGAGTTGCCAGCAGTTTGCTTTCTGAAGAGGTTAGTGTGGAGTTGACCGTCTTCTGCATATATTTTGAGGTCCAGGTAGTCCGCTGCCACTGGACTCACTGTCCCAGAAAATCGCAGATTAAGTTGATTATTATTGAGTACATTGATGTATTCGTGAGCTGTCTCAGGGTTACCTCTCCACACAATGAAAAGATCATCGATATATCGATGCCAGCAGATGACCTTGCCCTCTTCGTCCCCAACTCTGCAGCTCCTGGGTACCTGCTCCTCCCACCAGCCCACGAATAAGTTCGCGTAGCTGGGAGCAAAGCAGGTACCCATCGCCGTGCCAGACTTCTGGATGTATAACTGCTCTTCAAACAGGAAAATATTATGTTTTAGACAAAATTCTACGAATTCTAGAATCATTAGGTTGTGTCTAGAAAATCGTAGTTGGCGTTGTTCCAATGCCCATTTAACCGCCTCTAATCCATGACTATGATTGATGATAGTATAGAGGCTGGTGATGTCTAATACCATTAAAAGATAGTCCTGTTCCCACACCAAATTGTTCAGTTTTGTCAAAAAATCTTTTGTGTCTCGTATATACGAGTCCAAGTTGGACACAAGAGGAAATAAGGTGTGGTCCACAAAGCGAGACATATTCTCCGTTAGACTCCCGATGGAAGAAATAATCGGGCGTCCAGGTGGGTAGTCACGATTTTTGTGAAGTTTTGGGAGGTGGTAGAAAGTTGGAGTCATTGGGCAGGTGGTGCGTAAGAACAGATGTTCATCTTTGTTCAGCATACGTTGGTTGTACCATTTGGAGATGAGTTTGTCATATTCTATGATACTCAGTTGGTAGGTATCATTAGTGCATTTAGTATAGAAATTCTCATCTGAAAGTTGCCTCAATGCTTCCTTCGTGTAATATTCACGGGTCATCAGAACCACGTTCCCGCCCTTGTCAGAGGGCTTCACAATTATTTTCGTATCCATCGTTAATCCTTTCAAGGCAGTTCTCTGTTGTTCCGTGATGTTTTGGTGGGGGTTCTTTTGGTTACTTTTCCGTAGTTTTAGTAGGTCATCATTCATCGCTTCCGAGAACACATCTATGGCGTCCCAAGGGGATTGGGGAACAAAGGTGGACGGTGGTTTAAAACCACTGTTTTCACTGTCCTGTTCAATACCCTGCATTTCAGCCCTCTGGGCTGGATCCAAGTCTGCAAGGTCCTGTGTTTGTTCCAATTCCAGATCTGTTAGTATCTCAACTGAGCGTAGATCTTTACCGCTCAGTGCGTCTGAAGCTGTAATTCTTCGCCCTTGGTTTTCTTTATGTTGTAGATGTGGCCGCATTTTGAAATGTTTATGTAATTTAAGTTTGCGGGTGAAGCGGAACAGGTCTATTTTGGTTTGGGTGTATTCCAACTCACTATTTGGACAAAAGGTCAGTCCAAGACTTAGGACTTGTTCTTCTTCCTTTGTCAGTACTCTAGGAGTGAGATTGACCACCGTTAAGTTTGTAACCACATTGTTGGTGTTAGAGTTATCTGGGGGGTTAGTGGTGGTGTTGATTCCACTTAGATGAATAGCTGGGGCTATTGTTTTTTGTTGGTGCGCTTCCGATTGGTCCAACGGGGTGCTCGGGCGCCTCTGCCCCTTCCTCTTGTTCCCCCCGCCTGCCCGTCTGGTTCTGCGTCCTTTTCTGCTCCTTGGGTATCCGTGTCTGGGGGCTTGTTCTTCCCACCTCGGAGCCATGTACTTTGTATTACTTCGTACTCCTCCTGAAAAGGAGTCTTGGTGCTTTTGTCTGCCGCTTTGGGCCCCCTGATGGTAGTGCGCGTATCTGGGTCTGATTGATTCTCTTCTGATTCATTCTCAGTTATGTCAGATTCAGAGGTGACTTCTCCAGTACCGCTGGTTGTCCCAGCACCTTCTTTTCTGCTCTTCTGGAGGGCTTTGGGTGGGGCGTCAAACTTTTTTGCATACGTAAGGACGCGTCCAGTTAGATAGTCATTGGCGTCCCTTTCGTATTTTTCCTGTTTGCGGAGCCTTATTTTGGTTTCATATTTGATCAACCTGGCCTTCATCTGTTCTTTCATTTGTGTGATATTTGCCACTTGGCTGGGATCAGTTTCACTCTCAAGTTCGTTGTCAATCACTTGGATATCAGCCAGTGCTCGCTCCCTGTCGCTCCAGGCATATTTCACGAGTATTTTCAGTGTGCCCTCACAGTATTGGGCAGTATGCTCGAACCAGTCTGTTAGCAGTTGCGGGTCCGGATTCTCATAGGAGGGAACAGTGTGCACTCTCAACCCCCTTGGTACCCTTTCTTCCTCAATGTAATTGGTAAGGCTTGTTGCCTCCCACCATTTGCGGATTTCCCTTTCATGCAGGCGTTCCAATTTCGTTATTGTTGTCAGAAGTGGATTACTGGGCGTTTCCACTGTAGGCGTCCCAGTTGACGCAGGCGGTCTTGTCTGCCTTTTGAACATGCCCTTCGCTGCCGATTGCCGTTCCGCATCGGAAAACATGTCGGAACAGCGCGTGTCATAAACAGTGTTGGACTCTTACTGTTGACTCGCGCTTGTAGATAGTGCTGCCCCCCCGCAGTTTTGAATGCGCGTTCTTAGCCTCAGTCCTCTGTCGCCTTGCCAACAATTCCAAAATACCCTGACGTGCAGAGACGGGAGTAGCAATCAATAGCTGCATGCAATGCAATGCTCACTGGAGACGTCTTCCTCGGGAGACACGGGACTCGCGTTCTCCTCCGTAATCCGTGACCGGACTCGAACTCCCAGATTGGATCAGGCGGTGCGCAGCCGTGCACTTAGAAAACGCTCCTTTCTCCACGAAAAAACGGCTGCTCAATCGACGGCGGGTGCTGTCGGCGGTTCGTGGACACCGCCACACATTAACGCTCAAAAATCCTTCCCAATCCTCCCTGGAAAGAATAACAGCACTCGAGGTTGAGGGATACAAACGCGCTAGATTTTATTCAGCGGAGGGGTGCACACAGACGCGTTTCGGCGGTCTGCCTTCGTCAGTGTGTGATGCACTGTGTTTGTTTCCGACATTGTTTTTAACATACATAGTCACTCCCACTACCGGTCAGGTGTGGACACAAACAAGGGGACTAAGGCCTATCACGAAACAAGGCGGCCATCTTGTAGTGTATAGTAAATATAACACAACATTAGAAATTATCTAAATAAAGCCCACAGATGGGCAATTGCATTGTATCCTGTTAGGCTGATCACAATAAAATGTCAAAAAAATCAACATGAATTCCGTTTACCACAAACTCGCGCAGCTCGCACAGCCAGCAAGTAGACTCCGGACACGGACCTCGAGGTACTTCACAGATTTTATTTGGCAGAAAGAGTCACAGACGTTTCGGCTCGGCGGAGCCTTGATCACATGACGGCGATTGCAATGTAAGGTACACCTTTTAAAGTGATAGCGAGTGGTTAACTGAAATCACCTGTGCAAACTTGCAAGTAGACATAAAAGACATACTAGGCAATGCACCCAATACTATTTACAATTCGATTTTCTGAATAGTTGTAAAATACATTATTTAAAAATCCATGTGTTCTATATGTTATACAGATTCAATGTTCATTGTAACACAGATTATAAAAATAGTTCTTTTTGAAAATCATTGTGAAATACAAAAATCCGTCTAAAAGAAACCTTATTTACAAATACATATGCCTCCTACCAAATAACTCAAGATATTCGTAGATTTGAATTTTGGGACCTCAGATTAATCAATGGATCAATGTAAAGTGCTGTATATATATATATCTTGTCTGCGGCGGGCGGTGGCGTTAGAAGGAGAAACGCTCATCTGCGCAGCTTGAAGTGTGATATATATATATATATATATACTGTGCACCGTCTGTCTCCCAGCTAGCACGCTCGCGCAGACCCAGCAAGCAGACTCCGGACACGGACCTCGAGGTATAAACAGCTTTATTCACGCAGAAAGAGTCACCAACGTTTCGGCTCTAACGGAGCCTTGATCACATGATGATATATATATTCACTGAAAAAACCATGGGTTATAGACCATATATAGTTAGGAATTAGCATTTACAAAACCTTATTTTACTCACACAAAACCATTGAAATTTCATATATAGTTAGTTGCACTAACTATATATCGTGCACCCGCAATCCACTGCTGATCATGTCACATATTACATCATTCATGACATGATCAGTGACGATGACATCACTGATGACATCACTGATAACATCTCAAATGACATCACTGATGACATCACTGTTGACAACATCCAGTGACTGTATGTTTCTGAAAAGTCAAAATATGTCTTACATATTGAAGAATGAGTGGATGTATAAGTGTCTGGATGAAGGATTTAGTAGGTGCATGACTGACTGTATGAGTGAGTGATTAAATGTGTCTCACTGAGTGCATGGGTTAGTGACTAAACTGTCTTAATTTGTGCATCATTATACATGTTGTTCTGTAAACTGCTGCATGTGTTGATCAGTAGCTTTATGATTAAGTATATGGGTTATTGATTGGTTGCCCAAGTATTTGTATGGGAGACTGAGTGTGTGTGTGGGTGGCTGGGAGGTGTATGACTCTTCGCATAGATGTGTGAGCAGTTGATTCACTAGATGTATGGGTTCAAAAGTGCATGTGGAAACAGCTGTATGGGTGGTTGACTGTGTGCATGAGTGTATTGGTGAGTGAATGGATATCTCAGTGCTACATGTCAAAGTAAGTACATATGTAAAACACAGTACATGTGAGAGTTGACATATATAAATAACTGTGCATAAGAGCCAGTGAATTTGTGAGTGGCTGTATGGATCATTGTGAACTTGTATCAGGGATTGTATAAGAGAGTAAATATGTGTTAGTATATGTTTGAATAAGTAAGGTGTGTATAACTCCAATTCCAATTCCAAAAATTCTTTATTTCGGCCACATAGGCCATAAAAGATGCAGTAAAATACAGTACATATATAACACAATATTTACATATAAAAAGATCTACTAGATCTGCATGGGGTGAGGAATACATGGTACCAGTTCAGGGGGACATTTTCTTCCTTATTATCCATACTGCCATTAAAAATTTTGAGACAGCAAAGACAATATGGCCCAGGGTGTTGGTTTTCATAACCCTGTATGCCTGTAAGTACTCCCTAAAACCCAGGTTTCGGCACAGGGGTGCTATCCAGCGCTTCCTGGGACTCTGGTAGGCAGGGCAAGCAAACATTATGTGTAAATCATCTTCGTCCTGGGTTTTGCAACAGGGGCAAAGTTTGTCACCCCCTGTGGACCATTTGTGGGTGAATACTTTGGTGGGAAGTGTACCAAACCTCCATTGCAGGAACAGTTTCCTCGCCAAAAGAGGAAAAATAAAATCCATAAAAGGTTCGAAAAGATAAGAATTTTTGGATACCATAAAACGTCCCGTCAAGGTGCCGCTGTTATGAGCATTATCCATATCAGCCAGATTTTTGTTTTTATAGAGCTGGGTGAGAGTTTTACGTGTAATCCTTTGGCAGCCCTGAGCTGGATCATCCCATAGGTCTGGCAAGTTCAAACTGTGCAACTCCGTCTTAATAAAAGCCAGCCAGGGAATTTTGTTGCTACCATTCAGCCTCAATACATGAACAAGGTCCTGTCTGTAGTGGTGCAGTTCCTCGGTAGTCCATATCCGGTGCCAAAACTTCACGGGTTTCGACAGGAGGTCTTCGGCAATGGAGTGTAAACCCAAGTCTAGTCGTAGGGGGAGGAGTGGCGTGCCTTGCGGGAGGGCAAGTAAGCGTCTCAAAAAAAAAAAGTAAGGTGTGTATAACTGTATAGTTGAGGAAATGGAAGTGTGATTGATTCTTTGCATGACTGACTAGGTGTGTGAGTAACTCCATGGATGAGTGACAGTCTGTGAGTGTCTATTTACTCTGAGTGTATCTAAGATTATATTAGAGTCTGAAGAGGTTCACCGTATTATCACATGAATGATGTCATCAGTGATGTGATCAGTAATGTCAAATGAGATGTCATCGGTGATGTCATTTGAGATGTCATCAGTGATGTCATCAGTGATGTCATCAGTGATGTCCCTGATCATGTCATGAATGATGTAATATGTGACATGATCAGCAGTGGATTGCGGGTGCGCGATATATAGTTAGTGCAACTAACTATATATGAAATTTCAATGGTTTTGTGTGAGTAAAATAAGGTTTTGTAAATGCTAATTCCTAACTATATATGGTCTATAACCCATGGTTTTTTCAGTGAATTTTCAAGGTTTTGTAAATGCTAATTCCTAACTATATATGGTCTATAACCTATGGTTTTTTCAGTGAATTTCAAAGGTTTTTTAATAGCAAATATCAAAAGCTTTAAAATGTCAAGTACGTGGTAGGTAAAAACATTTTTGTGTTTATGCACGCTGATGTGCTTTGAACGCTGCCCCCCCCCTCCTCTTTTCTTTTAGGAGTATTCTCTCTTTGCAGATAGTGAAGGGTAGGTAACGCAGGCCTTTGCCCCCGTTGTAATCCGTCGTGCCTGCTTCCCTCTCCATTTGATTGATTGTTATCCTAGCATTTATTGTTTTGGAAATGGTTCTCTTTGGTTCATTCTCTATTTACAAACAAGCACAGAGTCGCAATACTCTGTTTAGTCTTTGCAGATAGTGAAAAATCGTTAAAAAAACAAAAGGAATCAAGCAAAATCAGTAGGCCACTAATGGGATCTCTTTTTGACCTCGCTAAAATAGAAACATTATGAACAACCCCTCATGAGAAATACTAAACTAGTGAGAGGAACTGAGCTCGACACCATGATGGCTGCAAGACAGCTCGGCTCCGCCGCCCACCCCACCCAAAATAACGACAAACCCTATGCAAATATTATAAATATATACAGCACACCAGCAAAGTAACAGGGTAAAACGTTTTATTAAATAACTATTTACATGGCAGCCTGCTGCAACATCGATCCAAACAAGCCTTTGTATTTGGGGCTCAAAATCAACAAGTAACAGGGTAAAACGTTTTATTAAATATCTATTTACATGACAGCCTGCTGCAACATCGATCCAAACAAGCCTTTGTGTTTGTGGCTCAAAATCAACCATCAATAGTAAGATTTTCATAGGTGAGTGTAGGTTCATGGTTTTCCATCCACAGACTAAAAGCCTGGAGTGGGAGTGAAAGAACAATAACTAGGTAAGAAGGAAGGCAGAGATTGTGGTAAGGACTCTGGATATGGTATGTTGCTTAGTCCCTGAGATGCTTCGATGTCACTGCCTTGCACAAATGGCATAAGTCCTGGATGTTGGGTGCCATAGTTGAGGATTCCGAGCAGCGTTTGTAACACTGTCTGAAGCTTATTTGCACCTGCTGCAGCTTCACTATTCTCAAAGTAAGTGGGGGCTGTTTGTGGACCTGACTGCATTGGAAAACAATGTGATGCGGCGCCTCCCTAAACCGCTTGACAGAGGCCCCCGAGATAATTGCGCCTGCTCCACACCTTGTCCCACAATCCGTTTGACCTGAAGACATGTCCTGCGGTGCCCTGGTCCGACCATCACATATACCTGCGCCAGGAGACGGCGTGGGGTGCACTAGAAGGGAGAGGCGGTGCGAACGAGCCTCCCCCAACTCCCCAGGTGGAGGTTTCTTAGCTACATCCCAGCGCTTCACTCGACCAGCTGACTTGCGCCCGCTCTTGCGACACAGTGCCTCGCTCGGCCAGCTGAATTGCGCCTGCTCTTGCTATTACAACGTCTCACTCGCCATCCAACGGAATTGCACCCAATCTTGCGGTACAGTGACAGGCGGCTGCTACGGAGCTCACGAAATGGCGGTCGGCTCCACAGACTTGGGCCTGGCCTGCAAAGATGGCTCTGGGCAACCGTGGAACTCGGACGCTTGACTTCTAGGGCATGGGCCCCATTCCCAAAAGATTCCCCTCAGCCTTGAAGATTCTACAACAGTCACCGGGACCCCCGACTCCCGTAGACTTCCGGTGGGGAGCGACTGCCATGATTACTCGCGGAATGGCCACGACGTAGCCACAAGATGGTGGTGCTCTCATGCTGACGCCAGCTTCAGTCTGAAACATCCAGAAACACTGTAGACTACCAATTCGATCAGTTCCGGTGGAGCCCCAATGTGACCCGGTAGAGAAGAACTTGCCCTCCCCTCTTGGACTGATGGTTCTTATTGCCTGTCCCTTCTGTTGTCATTTAACAGAACTTTTTGGACTGCTGAAAGGGGTTGTGTTCCGACCGCTGGTTGGTGGAGACATTTTGACTATATTCAGGACCTGCGTTGTCGCGTAATGCGTCATATGACGCGCCGCGTTAGCACACCCGGAAGTGCTCCGGTGCGCGAGGCGCCGCTTCCTGGAAGCGATCCAGGGCGCGGCGCGCAGCGCATAACGTAAGCATAACAGGTCATGTGACTTGTTAATAAAACTTTTCATTGGTTCATTTTACTTTTGTTTTTCTAATGATGGAAGGCTTGGTCATATGACCTAAAAATAACACTTTTCATTGCTTTCGAACATTTTTTTTTCCCAAATGATGAAAGCCCCACCTTTTTTTTTCTCACTCTGACTTGTAAAGCAAAGGACCCAGATGCATTTACAGTTTATCACTAACAATGTTCCAGGCTAATGTATTTTCCCGGGAAATTTACAACTGTCCTGCAAGTAAAATATTCATATTTCGAGAAAAAGGGCGTTTCTTCGTCCCATGAGGGAGCCGTTGAACAAAAGAGGCTCGACCTGCTGTCTTAGTCGCTGATAGGCATGAATATCGGATTCTTATTGATCACTTTATGTTGCAGGAGTGGAAAACACAACAGCCCTTGACCATTTATCTTTACTGCGTTCCTGCGTATTATACCTTTTAACCGTCATGTAATCGGGCTGCTTTATTTCACTTGCCTTTTACTGATTCGAAAACAGTGGCTATTATTCAAAACTTTACCAATCTAGGTACTACTACCATGTTTTGTTTTAAAAACCTTTATTGTGAAAATGTCACTGTACAAATATATAACCACGTGGGCCGGCCACGGAGCAAACTGTAATCGTATATGATGAGGGGACATTTACACTGTAGAAGAACGTAACGGGCGGGCCATTAGGTTGCAAGAACTAAGGTGTCTAACAGTTGCGGAATCGGTGGACGCACATTTTATAAGTACGACAGGGCCAGTTACAATAAAATTATCTAGATATACATTTGCGGGCAAGTACCATGGGTGACGTTAATTCGAACTTTCAATAGTACAGTAATCAATAACACATCAGAACTTAATATCAATAGGGATGTCCAAATGTTCAATCAGTACTCGTCCCAGCCCGCCATGTGCTTCAAAACTGCATACGTATCTCGTGATATCAAGGTTGGGCAACCAGTACACAACAAGGAGTTACGAGTCACATTTATACCGGCGCCATTTTGGGTGAGGCCGGGCAGGTCCAGGATATAGTCAAAATGTCTCCACCAACCAGCGGTCGGACCAGAACCCCTTTCGGCAGTCCAAAAAGGTTCCGTTAAATGATAACAGAAGAGATAGGCAACAAGAACAATCAGTCAAAAGAGGGGACGCTTTCGGGAATGGGGCCCATGCCCTAGCAGGCAAGCGTCCGAGTCCCAAGGTGTCCCAGGGCCATTTTAGTGGACCAGGCCCAAATCCGAAGAGCCGGCCCCCATTTTAAGAGTCCTGTGGCAGCCGCCTATCGCTGCACCGCAAGAGTGGGCGCAATTCAACTGGATGGTGGGCGAGACGCTGTAGCCGCAAGAGCGGGCGCAACTCAGCTGAATAGCGGATGAGGCACAGTGCCGCAAAAGCGGGCGCTAAACAGCTGAATGGCGACTGAAACGCTAAAGGGTGCCCCACTACAGCAGAGGAGCCTCCACCTAGGGAGGCGGGGGAGGCCCGTTCGTGCCGCCTCCCCCCCCCCCCCCGGGGCGCCCCACGCCGTTTTTCGGCGCAGCATTGTAGGGTGGCCAGACCAGTGCGGCAACTTACTGGACACCACCTGGGTGCCGTCCGGATCTCGGCGCGTGTGCTGCCTTCGGCCTATTCGCACAATGGACCTCTACTGACGCCACCTCACAGGCCGATGGATTTTGCCGACTAAAACACAGACCAAAGCAGCCCATTGTTGCTTTGAGATGGATGTTGCAGCAGGCTGCCATGTAAATAGTTGTTTATAATTTTTTTTTTAACGTGTTTACTTTGTTGGAGCGTTGTATATATTTATAAGTTGTTAAAGTGTTATAATCCTACTACTTTGTTGGAGTGCTATATATTTTTAATGTGACACATAATTGTGAAGACTTTGATGTACAAAAAGGCATCCCTGGAATCTTCCGCTTCAGGCTCGGTCCCACACACCCTTACAGTGAGAATCCCCTCCCCAATCACAATACAGGATCGTTATCAGATAGTAGGAACGCGTGTGGTGTGATGGATCTCATGGGGTGGGGGCCTTGATCTACTGTAACTCCTTTGAAGAGGGGTGATTCTTTACAGTTGGGGCCATAAACTACATCCGCAGGGCTAGGTGATAGCCTGGGACCGGCCTGGACAATCAGACACAGAGGAAGAGGAGTGTCAGAGGGTGCGGTAGTGAATAGGGTGAAAGGGAGGTGTCGGGCGGGCACAGGGTGTGATTCTCAGGGAAGAGCAGCGCAGATGGGGGGAGGTTTATGGCCCATGCATGAGAGAGAGAGCGGGGGTGACCAGTGCGTGGGGGAGATGCTTGCGAGGGTGGGGAGCCATGCTGAGGATCGGCGGTGTGCAGAGAGTGGGTCTGGTCAAGGCATCTAAAATGGCTGCCGTGCACGACAAAAGTGTGGCATTGGAAAAAAGGCAAGAAGGCGCAGACAATGTTTATCAATACGGATTAATTTATAACAATTATTTTTAACAATATATTTACTCGCAGTGACAAAATGGCGGTCAACACTTCCCGATTTCCTTCGAATCGAACGTTAACAGACGTCACGCAGCAAAAAAAAAAGAAATCTGCTCACGCGCAGCCGCTGGAAGACATGTATCAACATATATGAGCATCCTCAGCCACCCTCAGAAAACATAGGGGGTCAGGATACGTCTCCCGTACCCCCTTATACCCATTTCTCTCATTTTTGTTTTTCCTCCATCTTGTAATTTAATTAAAACGAAACACAAAATGTCGAATTCCCGTTTCGCGACCCGGTTCGCGAACCGGGAAGCGCTTCTACCGCGAAAAATCAAATTTTTTTTATTTGCCCCACGGGTTTTTAATAACCCCAACATCATACCTAGGGGGTCAAGAGGGGTCTACCTTGCCCCCTTTCATTAAATTCCCCCTTCGTTTTTCTCCTCCTCTTGTCTCTCGATCCTACCGAGAGACAAGATGGCGGCCGTTCCGGACTGTTTAGAATGTTGACAGACACCGGAGAGCCAATCAGCTTTGCTTCGCAAAGTTCCGTTACGCGAAAAGTACGCGAACCGGGGCGCTAACCGGGACGCTGTCACAGATATATCTGTTTTTTAAAATGTTAATTTCTCAAAATCCACTGGAGCACATATATTGAGACCTAGCAAAGGCACATCGGGCTAACAGTCCCTACAATTTTGCCAAGTTTCGTGCAAATCCATTCAGCCGTTCGAGCTAAAAGTGAGGCCAAACGCCCTATGGAAAAATGAATGGGAAAAACGCGTTTTGGGACCCCCCTTTTTTCTCGGCCCCCCCTTGACGAAACCCCCCTAAATTTTCAGGGGCTGCTCAGAAACAAAATGTGCCATTTTCCTGAAAATTTCAGCCGATTCCGTCTACAAACGCCAAAGTTATTAGACATAGAATTTTCAAAAGTCCCATAGAGAAAAAATCCTAACTATATATACCTACTGGCGACCGCCAGTAGGTAATACATATATATATATATATATATATATATATATATATATATATATATATATATATATATTCTTTTCACAAATCACCTCGGTTGGAAATGATAGCCCGGACACCTCTTCTGTGCAAAAATTGATAGATTTAATGGCAGTAACAACGCGTTTCGGCGTGATCAAGGGTGATCAAGGCTTAATCGCCGAAACGCATTGTTATTGCCATTAAATCTATCAATTTTTGCACAGAAGAGGTGTCCGGGCTATCATTTCCAACCGAGGTGATTTGTGAAAAGAATTTATTGGGACTGCTGGTGCCCGGCTCGGACCGCCCGCCGACAGTGCTTCTCCACTACCAGCACTCGTGGAAAGGATATATATATATATATATATATATATATATGGTAATGCTGGATGCTGGATTGATTTTGAGTAAGAATTCCTTCTCTTTGTTTCCAATGATTCTTCTACTCACAGCATTGTCTATAATGGTACATAATATGTTGATAAAATCTTTAGTAGGATCCATATCAATCTTGGTGTAAATGTTGGTGTCGTGAACATGTTCATTAACATTTATTAAGTAGAATTTCGTGTCCATAATCACCATGTAGCACGGTGGGAACCTATCACAACCAAATATCTGGGGATCTCTATGTACCGCACGATGGACCAGCTTCTGGACAGAAATAACCTGCCAGCTGTGGCTTCATTGCGCCTAGTTGTCAGATTGTGGGTGCCACTGTCAGTACTGGGTAAGAGTGGTCTGCTTAATTCAGACACTCTGTTCATCACCACCACCTTTTTTGAATCGTTTTTGGCCACTATAGGTGTGGCAGGGTATACTCAGACATGAGTCCCTTGCTCACTGCACCATCAGGATTCAAGCAAGCCGGGCCGAAGAGGCTGAAATGCCAGAAACCGGTCCCCGGTAGCTTGTTTCCTTCCCAGTGTAAGAATTGGCTTTTGTAGTTTGGTTTGCCCTGTTCCCATCATGCACTGGGACAGGAACAGACTAATTTGCATACAGCCAGGTTCTGAAACTGGGATGGTGCAGTGAGCTAAAAAACGGTGTTGGATCTAGCCCTGATCTCTTGACTGGGTGAGAGTATTCTGTTTAATTCAGAGACTCTGTCCCTCACCACCCCTTGTTCTAAATATTTTTGTCCACCCTAAGCGTGGAAGGGTATGCTCAGTTGTGAGTCCCTTGCTCATTGCACCATCAGGATTCAAGCAAGCCGGGCCGAAGAGGCTGAAATGCCAGAAACCGGTCCCCGGTAGCTTGTTTCCTTCCCAGTGTAAGAATTGGCTTTTGTAGTTTGGTTTGCCCTGTTCCCATCATGCACTGGGACAGGAACAGACTAATTTGCATACAGCCAGGTTCTGAAACTGGGATGGTGCAGTGAGCTAAAAAACGGTGTTGGATCTAGCCCTGATCTCTTGACTGGGTGAGAGTATTCTGTTTAATTCAGAGACTCTGTCCCTCACCACCCCTTGTTCTAAATATTTTTGTCCACCCTAAGCGTGGAAGGGTATGCTCAGTTGTGAGTCCCTTGCTCATTGCACCATCAGGATTCAAGCAAGCCGGGCCGAAGAGGCTGAAATGCCAGAAACCGGTCCCCGGTAGCTTGTTTCCTTCCCAGTGTAAGAATTGGCTTTTGTAGTTTGGTTTGCCCTGTTCCCATCATGCACTGGGACAGGAACAGACTAATTTGCATACAGCCAGGTTCTGAAACTGGGATGGTGCAGTGAGCTAAAAAACGGTGTTGGATCTAGCCCTGATCTCTTGACTGGGTGAGAGTATTCTGTTTAATTCAGAGACTCTGTCCCTCACCACCCCTTGTTCTAAATACTGTCAGTAATAGGCAAAATGGTCCTGATAAAGGTGATCATCCTCCCCGTACTACACTATCACTTCACTGCTCTCCTCACAGTGATTCCTTGGAGTGTTTTCTAGGCAGTTCATGTCCTGATACTGCAGCTTATATGCGGCACCAGTAGAAAAAGAATAGCACTAGCAAAATTGAAGTCTTACTCCTCAGAATGGCAGTCCTGGACATTTAATTATATTATCTGACGGCACAGCAAAGGGCAGCATCCTGACACAAGCATGTTGGGAAGATGCCCAGGAGATAGCCCTGACACACAACTGAGGACCGTATTGGCACAGCTCCTACTGGCCCATCTCACATATGTGAGGAGTGGATCCTGGTGGCAACTCTTCATTATGCTGTGAGCCAGACACTTCGACGCATAAAGACTGGGTTGCCCTATTCAAGGGAGACTCCTCTCCAGTCTCTGCTCACCCTGCAACATAAGGGCAATTGGAGTAAAATCCGGGACTGGTTGGCACTGGGACTCACTAAAGTGGATGATCTCTACCTTAAGAATACACTTGCAGACTTAACAAGTCTGCGTGGTCAATATTTGGCTTCAGCATGCCATTTCTTGCTCCACGGTCGACTTGATCTGTAATACGCCTGCGGTGGTGCACTGGGTTGGCCAATCCCAACACTCACTTGGGTCTGCGGTGAATTTGTGAGATCTCTGAATGGCGATTTATAACCTGTGGCTCGACACAGTGCTGCTGCATTGTTGCATGTCGTTTTAGGATCCGAGCGAAATTTCCCGATTCATGCCCTTATATGGGTACAATTCACATTGCCCTAATATAGGCATAGAAATCATACCCATTTTTAGACATAGCCCATGCAGTCCAAATACAGGCATGGCTACTTCCACCCGTACCAAAACGTCATAACGATTTCTTGGAAAATCGGCTTAAGCAGTCAGGGACATCCCCTTGCTTGAATATTGATTTGTCCAAGAACTCATGCAGTTTACAAAGAACTACCATTCCCTTGAGGTTCTTTTCTGACGTTATTATACCCGACTTTATGTCAAGCTAGGCACCTTCAAGGTATAAATATGCCTTCACTTGCTCTAGCAAGACACAGTGGTTCGGAGCAGCTCGAATATCTACTTGCCCGACGCAGCTCGTTCCAGCAAGTGCCGAAGGAAGCCGACCCTCCAGCTAACGCACTGATCGAGAGGCTGCATTTCTCCCGGTGAGAATCTAGCTCCAGTGTTTCCAAGCTCCCCTCGCAGGATGTTGGAAATCGAGTCTCGAGACCGAGATACCAGACCTCCTTTATTCTAAAACTAAGGTATGGAGCTGATTAGACCCTAAGAGAAATCTTGGATAGATTCTTGGCAATGAAACTAAACCTATGCTACACCACACTTACTTCTTCCCTCGTACTAAGATTTAGGTTAAGTACATTGGGGTAGGCATATTGTAGAAGCACAAGTTGAGTACTTTTAGCCTTGGTTATTTATGTATGTATTTATCTATGTTTTAGAAACCATACAATGCTTTTACAGTATTATTTTATAATACTATTCTTGCTGTACGCATTATACTTTGCAGCCTGCATTACAATTGTAGCAGTTCACTTTACTTGCATGAGAAAGAAGACTGTTCAATAAATCCTTTTATTGAAAACACCTGTCCCTCTATTTCTCTGCACCTCTGATGAAACGAAGCATGCACGATTGACTGAGTAAAATATCGATCTATTGTTTCCACGACTCTGAAGATACGTTTATTCTTGGGGAAACAAAGTTGTCATGTTTATGCGGTTGTCAGAAACTAATCCCTTCTTGTGTATTCAAGAAAGTTTCTAGTGACCTCTGAGCTAGCTGGTACTCACAATTACGTTTAATATATTCGATAGAGACCTAGTAGACATAAGTCCTACGTCAAATCTATAGGATATATTATTCCAATGCGCAGAGCCTATTGGGAATATAGGAACTACACGACAGCATCAGTCGGAATCAGACCTCAGATTGCTCAGAGAATGTTGTGAATGGGACTTCGGGTCCCTCATAAGTGACTCTGACTGGACTAAAATATTAGTGTACACCCAGACAGTCAATCAATCAATCAGTCAGTAGATTTGTAGGGCACTTATTGTCACCCATGAGGGTATCCAGGCACTGGCAGGGTCCAGTTGATTAGCCGAATAGCCACATCTTTAGGGACTTTCGGAACTCTGAAAGAGATGAAGAGGTCCATAGATAAAATGGGAGCTTGTTCCATGTCTTTGTTGCGAATATGTGATGTTGCAACGCGATCAAAATGATCGTGGTATGTAACATTGCAGTTTTTTACAAACCAAGTCGTTACAAAGACTTGCGCTGGAGGGCACTGGACTTAGGAGTAGTAAGACTTACTTTTCCAACACCAGTCTACGTACAGTAGGGAAGGTGTTGGAATAGTAAATCTTACTATTCCTTAGGTTATAGCGCCCTCCAGTGGAATTCGATGTAACGCTTGCATTGTAATGCCAGCATTCTAAATGCATCGGGGTGTAATCACTGCGATGTAAGGGATGTTTCCCCTTTTTTGCTAGATAGGAGAAAGAGCAACCTCAGCATCTGCTACATCGGATGCAGAGGTGTGTGTTAGAGAAAGGCACATGAAGTGGAGATGTCTGGTGGGCTGATTAAAGTTCAGGCCATGGGTCAAGTAGGCGGGACGCAGTTGTTAAGGGCCCTGTAAGCATGGGTAAGGAGCTTGAACTAGGATCGTTCCTGCACAGTGAGCCAGTGGAGTTCCCTGAGGTAGGGGGTGATGTGGTTTCATCTAGGGATATACAGGACCGTCTGGTTGTGGCTTTCTGTATGTTCTGTAGTCGTCAGAGGAGGTGAGCTGCGATCCCTCCATAGAGAGTGTTGACGTAGTCAGGCCAGCTGGAGGTGAGGGCCTGGATAATGGTGCATTTTGAGCTTTTGGGTAGCCGTTTGAATATCTTTCTAAGCATGTGGGTGATGAAGAAGGAGGAGATAGAGTTGACTTGTGTCATCATGTTTATCTTGTTGTCCAGAATGATGCCTTGGTTCCAAGTGTTGTCAGTGGGGATATGAGTAGGTCAGAGTTCAGAGGGCCAGCAGGATGCGTCCCAATTGGAAGCTTTTGTCTACGTCTGTCTTGTCCAAGTTGAGCTTCAGGCAGTTGTCCTTGAATCAGTTGGCGACATCAGTCATCTAGTTGTGGAACTTAGTCTTGGTGTTGGTGGTGTCTTCAGACACGGAGAGGAAGAGTTGTGTGTTGTCAGCGTAGGATATGATGTTGAGTCCATGGGTTTTAGCAATGCTGGACAGAGTTGTCATATAAGTGTTGAAGGGGGTAGAGCTGAGCGATGATTCTTGGGGTACTCCATAGTTGATTTCCTTGGGTTTGGAGGTGAAGGAGGAAGGTGGATTTTTTGCATTCTCCCAGTGAGAGAAAAGATGATCAATCTGGGAGCGCCTCTTTGGATGCCTATGTTGTGCAGCATTCTGTTGAGTGTGTGGTGAAAGACGGTATCCAAGGCTGCGGAGAGGTCCCGCATGATCAGAGCCATTGGTCGAGTAGGGCTTGAATTTCGTCTGGAGGCACGATGAGGTGGTTGCTGCGGAAACAGGATTGCGAGGTGTAGAGTAGGAGGTTCGATTCCAGATGTGAGGAGAGAAATTGGTCAGTAGTTGAGTTTGCTGGGGTCAGCTGATTGTTTCTGTAGTAGAGCGTTAACTTCTGCCTGTTTCTAGTCCTCAGGTAAGGTGACCGTGTCAATTGAGCTGTTGAACAAGTGCCGAGTACGTGGTGGATTTTGGCTTAACCTGTGTTGAACCTGCACAATTAATTTTACAAATGCCAGTGAGGAGGGCATTGTTTTAGTCAAGTTGAAAGAATGCCAGTGCTTGGGCAACATCTTTATGATCTTATTCATTTAGGAATGTTTTTTCTCAGGTCACACTCAGCCTTATGGGTGAGAGCGTGTGTGGATCTGACGTCCTGTGTTAGACATTCATGTCATGTGACACAGTGCATCCCTTTCCATAATAGAATGCTGAACAAAAACACCAAAATCTAGGAACACCTTTATACTGCTGAGTGTCAAGCTGCTGTTTGAAGATGGCTCTTGTGGTGTAATCTATGTCTTCATTGCATCCAGGGATGCATATGGTCTTGTTGGAAGGGTCCTTCTAGAGTCTGCTTCAACAAGCTGAACTTGCCAACTGCAAGGACATCCTCATCACATTCATCATTGCTTTCGTTCTTCTTTTCAGGCTCACAACTATTGGGCACACTCCTAAAACCCCAAAGTGGGCATATTCTTCCATGCATGACACAATGCAATTAGCCACTGTGGCCAAGGGTCTGGGAGTTTGATGAAAGTGGCTGGTGTGGTGGCTGATTCCTGGGTAGTAGTAAATATCAAAACCTTCCTAAAGCAGTTGGATGACCTGTTTTTTAGTTTGAGGCTGCAGGTGCACTTATCTTCAACACAGGAATCATGGTTTGCGGTTCTTGATAAACCTTGAAGTAATTCAGTTAGAAGCTATACACAGAAAGGTTGGCATCCTTTTTTGATGGCCAATGCGGACTTCTAAGTCTGTAAGTATGAAATTCATGACTGCAAGGACCATGTGTCATAGACTACTGTTGTAACAAACAGTACATAACCCACATGGTCTGGCGTCAATTGCCAGTTCAGTGTATTTTTGCAGGATCAAGGAATTTCATGAAGGCATCCTGTAGGTGAACATCTTTGGTGCTTGGAATGCTGTTTTTTTGACTTTTTTGACAAGAGTTCAAGACCCACACATTTTTGGTCTTCCTCGGGTTAACAGTGATTTTTTGATGGTGGCCAGTTTGCGGAATAAGCCTGCAATACTACTACGGAATGCCTATGAAAAACTGCTTATAGAAGTCGGTAATAGTCTTCCATATTTATTGCATAGAGCGTGATGCCTTTGTTCATGTTCATGACTAATCTAGGCCACCCAGGTCGTCTCTTAAAGCGTTTTAAAATACCTCTATAGGTGATGTGATCACAAAGTTTACTATGTGGCAACTTAGGACCTCACTTGGATGGAAAAGGTTCTGACATAGTGGATATATAGATTATCCTAGATTCAACTAGAAGTTCCTTGCCCTAGGGTCTACATTGGAGAACAGGTTGCACTATTCTGAATTGTCAGAAAAAGGTATTTTGTTGAGCGCCTCAAGTTTCTTTCTCTGCACATGGTTTCAAAGGCGATTCTTATGTCAGTACATATCCTGGCGTCCTCCAGTTGCTTCAGCTTGTTAGTGAGTAGTATAGGGGAAACCAGCATTGCTGCACTAAACATTTTTGTGTAGTTCAGCCATGAATGTGGGTACTCGTAGAAAGGAACGAGTCAGTGTTACTAATTGGACCTTTGGATCAACATGGAGATTCACTGTTCTGGTTTTCAGGTAACCTAGGGATGTAAAGAGGTGTTAGAGCCTGAGAATTATTTTTTATATTTCTTATGTATTGACATTTCTTATTAAATGTTTTGAAAACGTTCTTCAACTGTGCTTCAGCTTAATGCAAGTTGTGTTCTTCCTTGTTTTGCATTTAACTTGGTCTTAATTTGTTTTTGCCCATGTTGAACAGTTGTTTTGAAGGTGACTGGCTTTAGGCCTCCGTAGGCATATCTGCCAGTTTTCTGTGATCGTTGGGAGTGGGAGTGGTTTCAGCTCGAGAAATTGGTCTTTGTTCATGACATACACTAATGCAGCAGTGTTGTGGGAGGTATCCTACGGGCAATCTATCAGGACTCCCACTTGGGCTGTGAGAGTCTGTCCATGAATTAAATTATGAATACTCTGTCATTTTCCTCTATTCTTCTTTGTATTTCAGCATTGATTGCCGGTGGCTTTCAATCCAGCTGTTCAATGATCGCTGTCCACATTTTCCTTGATAGTGTACATCGTTTAACAGTTCGCTCTAAACCAGCACTTTGGCAGGCATCTGTGAAATGATTTGCATACCAAGAGTCTCAGCACATCTTGTTTTTGGTTTCACACGTCTCAGCTGATTGTGTCACACTCCCTGGTAGTCACAAGATCTTAGCTGGGGTCTTCGCTTCCTGCTTGCCAGCTGTTTTGAGGGACCTACCCCACGGATATTTTTAGGGGCCTGTCCCTCGATCATCTGTAGCTCACTCAGTTCTGCCTCAATTGACATTTTGCAAGGATTGACGCCATCTTTGTAGCACATACATTCAACAACGCTGGCGATCTCCTCAGGGAAGCCTGGCTAAAGCTGTCTGTAGCAAGGCCTAAAAAGTCAAGAAAGCTCCTGACAGGGTCAGATACAGCCTTGATATAAATTAGGTTAAAGCTATTTGTTCAAAAGTGTTTCAAAATGAATATATTTAATTGTGGGTACATTTTCTTGGTCCTTGATTTTTCATTCAGGGTTGCGTGGATTTTAAAGAAAGTCACAAATGCTTATTGTAAACTTAGTTATATTTTTACAAAAGGTTTTAAAGAAACGCGTCCTCATTTTGACCTATTCATAGAGACTTTATTTAAATCAGCCTACTCTTTCATGTTGCAGAGTTAATGGTGATATGGCTGGTGGAATGACATATTTTGGGAGCATTTGTTCACCACAACAAGGAGCATTAGCAACTGTAAGATATTTGTATATTTTCTAATTTTATTTAAATAGTTAGCAAATTGTGTACTTTGTATTTTTAGATCTTTGTTATTGCCTGCATTTTAAATTATCCGACAACCTCTAGAGCAGGTCGTTTACACTCTTTGAACATAAGTTTATAGAATATCAAAAATCTGTGTTGATAGAGGTATCATTCAATTGTCAGTCTTGTGCCTTTACATTTGTTGTGTATTGTTTATATAGCGATCCAGATAGGAAATAGAGTAAAAAATGTATATGAAGGAAACATGTATTTTTGAAATGTACACAAGAAACTGAATTTAGGAACAATGGTTATTTGTACACCTGTGAATTTGTGAGTAACTATGCTACTATCAGCTAGATTCATCAAAGTCCCGATTTGCGAGTCATTAATAGCGATTATTAAGGAATCGCTATTAAGGACTTGCAAATCGGGATTCATGTAGAAATCGCAAAATAAATTGCGATTCCTACATCCTCCTTATTTGCGATTAGCAAATTGCTAATCGCAAATAAGGAATAACTCCCCATTCATTCTTATGGGCCAAAGGCCCATAGGAATGAATGGGGAGTTATTCCTTATTTGCGATTAGCAATTTGCTAATCGCAAATAAGGATGCTGTTTCAAGTAAGCAGTGGTGTCCAAAGGACACCCTGTAGCACCCCTGAAATGTGAATTTACACTGATGTTGTGCACACACATGTCCAAAGGACATGTGTGTGTGTAACATGCAACTTAGAAAAATGCATTTTTCTAAGTTTTCGCTATTTACCACGAGGTTTGACTTTGTGATAAATAGCGCTCCTAAATTGCGAATTCGCAATTTTAAAATGTTTCATGAATAGCATTTAAGGAATCTCTAATAGAGATTCCTTAAATGATAATCCTCTCAAATTTGCGAATTCTTTATTAGCGATTTTTGCATTTGGGATGATGAATCCCAAATGCAAAAATTGCACTTGCAAAGGGCCAGATTCTCAGAATCTGGCCCTTTTGCGAGCGCATTTCGCTTGATGAATCTGGCTGTATGTGATTCAGAGGCACTTTACTCAATGTCTTCTTTCTTGCACAGTGGTTTTCATTTGGATGCCCCAGCTACAGAGTAATCCAATTGGTAATTACAAATGTCTTACTATCTTGTGTTACGCGTCTAATGATAATAACGGTACCCCACTTGTTTGGCTGGGCCTTGCACCTGCGAGAAAGAATGCAACCTGGAAACAACACATTTCACCCAGCAAAATCAATGTTTTTTAATCATTGTAGTTCCTCTTTTTTCATCGAAGCTAAGCAAAGGCAACTGGGACATTAATTTTAAATAGAAACAATTGATTTACTCAGTTCACGTGTTGAGTGTTTTCTTCTCAAACATGGAGGGGGCTATTAGTATTGTTTTCTGTTTGGTACAATCAGGCATTTTTCTGGCAGTCCTGAACAGGAAGTATTGTCCGAAATAGGACGAGCTTTTTGAAGCATATTGACCAACATCCTGTGGAGGACATGCTACCTGTTAATTGTTTTATAGGGGAAAGCAAGCAGAGCCGCTGCTGCCTGAAACATTTCTCTTTGCCCTTAATGGGCTTTGGTGAGCAGACTGCATATGGGGTAGGATGAGATGCCCATACATTTACGAAGAGAACCAGGGTCTCAGGGCCAATATCAGACATCAGGAAAAATTGAGGAGGATGTATTGATGGCGAAGTGTTGCTCCCCCGAAACATTTTCTGACTGAAACATTTTCTGACTTGCGCAGTGTTAAAGAAATGGTTAAATGGGAATATAAAAAGTATGAGACAATGCCACTTAAGGACTATGTAAAAGAAGTTGGTTCATTTGATGTACTGGTTACAGATAACAATATATGTCACAGATATGTTTAATGACGGCACAAAGTGTTTTTCTCTTCTTCTGCCAAAAGCCCCAAATGTCAAAATTGTTCTTCTTCACTGAATATTAGTAGAGGAGTGTTGTAGAGGGAATTTCCATTAAATGGGGAACCATGTGCTGTTTTTATGGTAGTTGGGTTTATTGCCTGACTCTTTGTGCACCATTTGCTATCTCATATGAAGCTGGTCTTGGTAGTCAACTACTTCATTTGTTTTCCCAGTTATGTACTTCAAGATTACTAGTACAGTAAAGAGTTTGATATGTAGTATGAAGGATACTGTGTTGGATTTCCGGTTGTTGTATTTATTGTAGTGGTACAGAGAGCCATCCCAGCAGGCACAACCAAGGCACAAGCAGCAACTGCCACTGAGTGAATACTTATTTATTTAGAGAGTTTTATATAGCGCGAACGTGACCCTTGGGTATCAGAGCGCTTCACAGACAAATATACATTCTGTAGAGATATAATTCAATTACAGTAAGATCAACATATAATAGAATGAGTGAGGTAGATAAGTGTCAAGTTGCTTAACTTAAATAACATAGCATTACCACTATTATATTGAGTGAGGTAGATAATTGTCTAGCTTTATTGTACGAATTTCCTCCTGTTATAGGGTAGGTTGAGGTAGATAAGTGTCGAGGGCTTAGTTCATAAAACATAACCATACCAAATTAATATGTGTTAGGTGATGTAGCTAAGTGTCTACTATATGACCAGAGTGAGGTAGCTAAATGTCTAACTATACAATCGATATTTCCCTCCGCGTTGCGGTAGGATCGGTATCAGTCTAAAGAAAATATTCTGGCATACGTACGAAGATTTGTATGGGATATTCTGTATTCCTGTATAAATGTTCAGCCTTGTCCTTTATTTGTGTATTCTTCCTCCCGGTTCCAGGGAATCAATCGCCTCCAGTTTTCGTGGTGATGGTGCGTTCCTGTCTTTATTATGTCAGGAACTTACTCATTAGGAAGATCTTAGTTTCCCTTTTGAAGGTTGTCGAGTTTGTAATTTTTCTGATAGTTGGGGGGAGCGAGTTCCACATTCTGGGGGCTGGCCCTGTGAAAGCTCTGTCGTATGTTTTCTTTTTCCTGAAGATGGGTGGTTTCAGCATCAGCAGATTGGCGCTCCTTACTGGTCTGCCTCCACCAGACCACTCAATCTTCTGGGACAGGTGTCTGGGTGTTTTATTTATTTTATTGTAGTGGTACAGAGAGCCATCCCAGCAGGCACAACCAAGGCACAAGCAGCAACTGCCACTGAGTGAATACTGAGAGCAGGATGCTTACCAACCCTCTAGATGACATCATTGAATACTCATAGAGCTCTGCCAGCACCACTTCACCACACCTCCCCCTTTTAACAGGACAACTCAAGAACAACAGAAAAGAAGGGAAGGGGTACAGATAGAAAAAAGGAGCAGAAGAACAAACAATGAGAATTATACATAGTCTTGTAAACTTAGTGGTCTGGCATGGACTCTGGTGCTCTTCCTGACACCATCCCCCCTAAAACCTTATTGTTAACCGTAACAGTTGCAGAGAAAAACCACGGGTCTCTGGCAACCGGAGAGGTGCTCCACCAATATACATTAGACAACTTGACAGCATTCTTACGAATTTCTACAATTTGCTGTGAATCTAAAAACTTAGAGAGACCTTTTCTTACTGAGACAGGGTTTTTAACTCTAACCCAATCTCCAACATGAAGTATGTGGGTTTCTTTCCTGGTGGGAGTTTCATGAGCTTTAGAACATGCCTCAGTAGATTTTTTGTTGGCAGATTCCCAGATACACCTCATGTCACAGCTTTGATGGAATGATTTCACCATCCAGAAAGGGTAAACTTGTGAAGAAGCTTATCTCCCCCTCATAAGTTCGAAGGGACTGAAATTAGTGGCGACATGAGGCAAAGTGCGGTATGACCAAACCAAATATTTCACAGCTTGAAAAACACAAAATCTGGATCTAAAAGCTTCTTGCACACACTCCACCACAACTCTATTAAAGCTCTCTGCCTTGCCATTACTTTGTGGGTGGTAAAGCGGAGTTCTAGTGTGCTTGATGCCACAGGAGCGTAGAAAGGAATTAATCTCCTTGGAAATAAATTGCACACCGTTGTCAGTAAGAATTTCCTCAGGATAAACTTCCCTGAGAAAAATTGTATTCAAATAGTTGATGATGCCCTTAGAGTTTGGTTTACTAATGGGCTAAACCTCATCCCACCTAGACAGATGATCGATAAGAACTAGAAAGTATTTTGAGTTGGTGGGAAGGACATGGGAGTGCCCAATAAAATCCATCCCTAACCTCTGCCAGGCTCTTCCAGGGAAGAGCACAGGAGAGTCAGTAACACCTTCAAGTACTAGAACTTTGTCACTGGTATTGCAAGGTGAACATTGCTTTACTAAATCATCAATTTGGGTGTCAATTCTGGGCCACCAGTAATCCATTCTGACTTTTCTCTTGGTGCTAGTGGCACCAAGATGATCAGAGTATGCAGCTAAAACGATTTTCTCCCGATAACATACAGGAGGTACACGTTTGTTGCCTCTGACCACTTTTCCATCCTCCACCGAAAGCTCATCACTACCCTTCCAGAACATCTGTAGTTCAGGGGAAAGACATTTCTCTTTAGGCCAGCCTCTCTTGATTAATGAAGCAACTGCTTTGAGCACTGTATCTTTATCGACCTCCATCACCCAATCTTCTTCTGCAAAAGATAAATAGCCTTGACTGATATATGCTACAAAACATTCCTCTACTTCAGTCTCCCATTCTTGCTCTTCGGTGTCAGAAATGGGGAGTCTAGATAAGAAGTCAGCTCTGCTGTTCTTTGCACCGGGAATATACTCTATGCTGAATGTGTATTCTAGGAATTTTGTAGACAACCTGGCTAAACGAGCAGTGATACGTTTGCCATTTTTTCCGGACAAGATGTCAACCAAAGGACGATAGTCGGTCTTGAGGATAAAAGATCTGCCCCACAAGTATGACTTGAATTTCTCGATACTCCAAACGCAGACTAAGAGGTCTTTTTCAATTACGAAATGCTTTCTTTCAACAAGGCGAAGAGTCCTGTAGGCGAAACCCATTGTGTGTTCTCTTCCTTCAGTATACTATGATAAGACAGCTCCTAAACCATACTCACAGGCATCAACTGTGACAACAGTTTGCCTTCCCTCCACAAAATCTTGCAGAGCAGGAGCTTTGACAATGTGGTCCTTGATGGACTGGAAGCGTTTCTCACACTCCTCAGACCATTTGTAAGTTGCTCCTTTCTTTAGTAGTGCCCTGAAACACTCTGTGGTTTTAGGGAAGTCCTTCATGAACTTCGCATAAAACTTACAGAGACCAAGAAAGGACATGAGTTGTACCTTGTTTTGAGGAGTGGGCGCCTCAACGACACTCTTGATTAAGCCTGGTCTTGGTTTTATGCCGTGTTCAGAGATCATGTGACCCAAGTATTCAATCTCTCTTATTTTGAAAGTGCACTTACTTTTCTGCAAAGTAACTTCTCTACTCTCCAGAACACTGAAAACGTCATCAATAACTGAATCATGTTCGACTTCAGTCTTAGTGAAGATGAGAATGTCGTCCTGAAAGACCACAATATGAGGATTGTGATGTAACATCTCAGTCATGAGTCTCTGAAAGACTGCGGCCACCGAGGCCAGGCCAAAGGGTAGGCAGCAGAACTGGAAGACACTATCAGGGGTAACGAAGGCCTGAGGATAGAACTTAACCTGATGGTAGGCAGCCTTGAGTCCAGTTTGGTATACCATGAAGAGGACCCACTTTAGCAATAAGATCCTCGATGCGTGGGAGAGGAAAACCATCAACTCAGATGGCATTGTTAAGGCTCCTCAAGTTAACACACATCCTCAAATCCCCAGACCTCTTATTGTCCAAAACGATGGGTGAAAGCCAGAGAATCGACTCAACCTTTTCAATTATACCTTGATCACACAATGTTTGTAAATGTTTAGCAAGATCGCCTCTAATGCTCAAGGGGACATTGCGCAACCTATATGTGATGGGTTTGGCATTTTCTTTAACTTTAATGAAATATTGAAAGTTGATGATCTTGCCTAAACGGTCCTCAAATATTTTGCTAAACTTCTGTTCCCAAGCACCAGCTATTAGATAGTTGATGTCTTTCGAGAGAGTGGTGTGATTTTGATTAGATTGATTGTCAATGAAAACAGGGTTAGTCAGACCAGGTTTGATGGTTAAGCCAAAATTACCTGATGGAGAAGACTGAGATCATTGATCCCTAGTTTACCACATACACTTTTCCTTTGATGGTTAGTACTAGAACACTGATGCTAGCCCAGAAATAGCCCAACAATTCAATTTTACTGCCTTCAAAGGCCATAGTAAGTATGTCAGGTGGTAACAAGCTTTTTGCAGCCCAAAACTTGAGATACTTATTCTGGGACACAATGGTAATGTGTGCTCCTGTATCAGGAAGAAGCTGAATGTGATTGGTTTCAATGGTGACACCAACTCCAGGGTCAGGAATGTGGCGCGGGATGTGCCTCTCAGTGCAATCTTTGACTGCTACAACATTTTCCTGACTCGTGACGTCGTCCTCACAGAGGTCATCGTTTTCATTGAGGACAGACACCTTACATTTTTCCTTCTTCCACCCATGCAAACTCTGGCAAAATGGCCCATTTTACCACATTGACCACATTGCTGGTTAATAACGGGACAGTTTTTAAAAGATGAAACATGCATTGATGAACTGCACCAATAACAGCTGATTCTAAAATTGGAGTGTCTACTTTGTGTGGAATTTCTCCCACCTCTAGACACGGTAGGTCTCCTAGTAGCATCTCGTGAAAAAGGAGGTTTGCCGGAAACAGCGTTTGGAATAGTCAAGTTGGATAAGGCAGTTTCAAGTTGCTTTGCATCATCTATAGAGTTCTCAATACTCTTGGCAATGTCGACTGCCTTGTCTAGGGTGGGATCCTTACAGGTGAGTAGTTTCTCTTGTATCTTTTTACAATAACATCGTGCGACAAGTTGATCTCTCACAAGTTGAGAGGTAAAGTTGTCAAACTCACATTTTTCTGCTAAAACTTCTAGAGCTGTGATAAAAGTGTCTATGCTTTCATTAGGTTTCTGCATCCTTGTGAAGAATTTGTACTTGTGCACCACAATGTTATTGGTTTTGGTAAAGTACTTGTCTAATTTTGCTACCATTATGTCAAATTTGTCTGGATCCTCACCTTCGGGCAGTTCTTAAGGAGGTAGGTGGTCAAATACATTTTGACCCTCAACACCTAAATGGTAATACATGAGGTTTTTCCTGCTCTCAAGTCTGAATCTTCGACCATCAATTGCACCTATGTACGCCATGAAAGACCTGAACCATAGTTTCCACTCCATTTCTGGTTCTCCGGGTTCACATCCCATCCTCGTCGCCACTGATATGAAGTATGAAGGACACTGTGATGGATTTCCTGTTGTAGTATTTATTGTAGGGGTACAGAGAGCCGTCCCAGCTGACACAGCCAAGGCACAAGCAGCAACTGCCACTGAAGGAACGCAGGATGCTTACCAACACTCTAGATGACATCATAGAATACTCATAGGGCTCTGCCAGTATCACATCACCACAGAGTTGTTGTGTTTTCGATATTTAAAAGTTCTGATCTAGCTTTATCTAGTGCACCCAGGGTATTTTGTTTATTTTTAAATAGTATTGTTAGAAATTAAAGGGGGAGGATCATTTGTTGTGCTTGTGTTTCATTAGTTTTGAATGTTAGGCAAAGATGACCTTGTCAGGGCGGAATAGATTCCTCCAAATGTGTGTTTAAGAGCGATGTGTTAATGACTGAAACGTAACAGATTAGAATGGGAAGAATAATGATGGCTCAAGTTGGTAGCACCCTTAACGTGAAGGGCTTCAGCTCTCCCACACAGAGGGATTGTAATAGTTGACCACCTATATATTCCGGCCCTGGTTCACAAAGGCGTTTTCGTCTGTAAACAAATGTGAACATTTATGGTCGTGAAAATTTCACAGAAGGATTCTTGATGGTCTTAAATGGTTTTACTAACATGTAGCTCTTCACCACAGGTGTGTAGAAGCACACAGTAATGAACATTATGCCAGGAGCGGGGAGATTGCTGAAAAAGGGGTGGTTTATGTTGTAAATTGTGTTTGTGGATAGTTACAAACTCTGACCTGACCCTTTCGCACTCTTGAAAATGTTGGCGTTTTATTCCAACAAAAGAATGGAGTAAAATAGAATTCCAATATGGGAAGGGGAACTTATCACCTCCAAAGGTGGAGTAAATATAGGGGGGTTCTATGGTGAAGACTATTTTCTAAAAGGAGCACAAAAATATAAAAGAAAACGAATGTGTGTGCATAGGGCTTCACACAGGATTTGCATCTTTATTTGAAATACTCTTACACTTTTTTTTGCAATTCACAAATATTTCCAGTAGTACCCCAGAGACAGGCTGCTGCTGGAAATGTCCTGTGTCACATTTTGCAGGCTTCTATTTCCCTAACGTGTAATAGTCTTGGGGCTCGTGACAGGAGTGCCCAAAGTGAAGGAGCCAAAGATAAAATGAGCAAAATCATAATAAGAGTAGGAAATATATGGCAAATACATTATTCATCCCTTCTTTGGCGAAGAAAGAAGTCCCTTCTGCTTCCAAATTTGTGTCATATCTACCAATTGGAAAAAAATACCTATTTGTTGGTTAGCACCTGGATCTAAAAACTCAGCTACTAAGAATATTCATGAGAATAGAATATAAACCAACCACTTACTGCTCACCACAAGTTGGAACCTTACACTGAGCTCTTTTATTCATATGTTATAGTCCCTCCTGTTGATTAGGACATACATTTCTTTACTCATTGCCTCATACATCACCCATTGTATTCCCAAGCACATGCTTATTTTTTCTTTGAGAAAGTTAGGTCACACATTGTTTGGGAGATAACAGTAGCAGCTCAGAGAGATGAACACTGAATTCTAGAGAATACTATAATGGACTGAAGTACTTCCTACGTATGAACTCGAAAAATTGGCAACAGACAGGCTGTGCCTGGGAAAAACTAATCCTGTAACTGATTCCAATGAACCTCAAATTTCTGGGTCCACTGGCAACGTTACAACACATTAAGGCCTTTAGAGAGGCATCGCTATCATTCTTGGCATTCTGCTGGTTGCTTTTGTCGCACCTTCGGGCTACAGGAATCCACAGAGGTCTTCAGTGGGGTTGGTGGTTCTGACCTCAGTGCCGTCTGTGCCTCCTGAACCCATCTTGGATTCCGCTCTAACACCAGAGCTAACTACCAATCTGACACCGAAATCTATGCCAATCCATTTGGCAGCCTGGCCCTCGGGTCGGGTTTCTGGGGAGATATAGCCATGCTTTATGGGACATTGTTAGAAACTCTGGTTCTGTTTGGTAGAGGTATCCACTCTGTTCAAAGAGGAATCACAATCTTAGCCAGTGTAAGCTAGATATACACCAAAGAGTTCCGGCCACCCGGAATGGAGCGCTGGCCGGCTACAGGACCCACAGAGGGCCTGCTGAGCAAAGTGCCTTAATCCTTGTCCCAGCGTCAGATTCATTGATGGTCTAGATGCAGAGGGTGTTGCACCGGATCTCTCTATGCTGCTGCGTCAGTGCTTCAGAACCATTGAGCGAAGTGCTGGTTCTGATTGCAGCGGTTCCATAGGCGATGCACCAGGTTAATTACACTGGAAGGGTGATGCTTTCATCTTCTCAATGCAGTGGTGACTGTGCGTTTATTTTGTATGCAATGCAACAGTTGTAAGTATGATGCATTGATTTGTACTCTCACAACAGAGTTGATCCGCCGGTTCTGTTCCAAGCAAACTGGAGATCCGTCTATTTCTGTGGTGCATGCATCAGGGTCCGCTTCCATTGAACCTGGTGCAGCGCTATAGACGTTGATATCCCTGAGTCTCAAGCAAAAGGAGGTATGCCAACAATCCCTTGAAGATAATTGTGAGTTGAAAGCAGAGTCCAGCTCTTCCTCAGCAGGGTTAAAGAGCAGCGGTGAGCGTAGCAGAAAAGCAATTCTAGTAGAGTAGCAGACCTTGTTGCAGGGTAGCAGTTCTGCTGACAGAGTTCAGTTACAAGTCCAGAAGTGTCTGATTTGGCGGGCTCAGAGCTCATCAGAACCGTCATTGATGAGATCTAAGAAGGTTCCATCCACAAGGCCTTCCCCATCGTCGAGTCCGCTGTCGACAAGCATTACACAGGCGATCACCACTGATCAGCCATCAATGCACACATGCCATCAACTAATCTCTCCACTTCAACAACGGTTTCAAAGTTGACTTCACCGCCAACAATCCTGCCACCGATGCTAATATCACCGCCAACAATGCTCTTGTAATGCGCCCCACCATCAACGAAGCCGGTGTCGTCCTCTACATCGTCGATGAAGCCATTGGTGTCTCCTTATCCTCACTGCCGTTTACTTGATGATTTGGATAATTTAGAAGTTAAGGGGGCATATGGAGATGCACACAGCTCGCCTGAGTTACAAGTCAAGCATCAGGAGGATGAAGATGAGGAAGAGCTATCTTACTATGGACATTATTATGATCCACACACCAAACATAATTATTCATATGTCCTCCAGAGCATCCCCCTAATTCATTTGAAGTGCAAGTGCCATTTTCTTTGGCGCAAGATCTACAGGCAATGCTGCAGGATTACTGCAAAAGGTTCCCAAACCCTCCACAGAAGCCACATGTGCAACCCCCTCTGCCTCCACATATCCCATCCATTCCAAAGCCTATGCTACTGCCTGTAACACCAACTTGACCCCTGCCTCTAATATCGCTCTGCCACACGGAGGATCCATCATCCTCTTCTGATGATGACCAGTAAGAGGGCGAGATTCATAACACCCATCCACCTCACAATGAGTGTGATGGCTATATAATACCCACTCTGTCACTACCAGCACCACATCCCTCCAATTTCCCTAATGAAAACATTATGAGTTTCCACAATTTGATGGAAAGGGATGCAGCGTATGTCTGTGAAGCAGTCCAGTTGCTTCCTTTATGACTTTAAGGAACAAGTATGCAAGCCTGTTCGAGCAATCCCAATAATAAATCACATTTGGAATAGGGCGTCAAGCTGATGAAAACGCTGGCATCTCTGGCAGCTGTAGTACCACAGATTGACAAGAAGTACAGACCCCCTAATGATTCTCCTACCTGCCTCATAGGGCATCCCAAAGTGGATTTGGTGCTCTCATAATCGGCACCGCGTTTTTCCAATGATCCTACTACTCCAATCTCTGCCCCCCCCCTACAAGGATGGCACATAATATAATAACATCAGAAAACTGTACTTCATAATATCTGTCCTTTCTATTCATGCAGCTAATTCTTTTGCCATTTTAGGCCGCTACAATAGACAAATGCGGTCAGATATTGAGCATTATTAGACCTTGTGCCAGAAGATAGGAAGTCAGAGGCTTGGAAAATACTGCAAGAGGGAGAGCACACATCTTCTAAAATTATCGATTGTGCAATGGCCATTGTTTCTACTGGTTTCCACCAGCTAGCTGGAGCGGCTATTTTGCAAAGGTAAAAATCAACTTCATTCAGACCAAAGGTCCAATCAAAAAATTCTTGATATGCTCCCTATGATGATGATACGTTATTTGGGAAACATATTAATGACGCTCTGCATGACATTAGAACTGACATGGATACTGCAAAATTTCCCTGGGCACATTGCAGTTTTGTAGATTTCCCTTTTGAGGAACTTGTGGCAGAGGTTTTTCCTAATACAGAGGACCCTATCAACAATTACAGACTCAATATAGACTTCCCTATTAACAGCAGGAACTTCAAACCTAAACTTACCAGTGGTGCAGACCAGTGAGGACAGCGAAACCGGACACAGCCTGCATTTTTGCCGACACCGCCAAGAGTCAAATTTGGCAAACTACACGCGCCACCGCTCCGGGACTACATCTCCCGGCAGGCTAAGCAGCGGCGCGCACTTTGACCTCCAGAAAGGCGCCAGGAGGCGCTTTTAATCCACGCACCCCCTGACAAGAGCGAGGAACTCCAAACCTAAACTTACCAGTGGTGCAGACCAGTGAGGACAGCGAAACCGGACACAGCCTGCAAGCGGGGGCTGCAGCGCCTGGGATATCCGAGTCAGGACATTTTTGCCGACACCGCCAAGAGTCAAATTTGGCAAACTACACGCGCCGCCGCTCCGGGACTACATCTCCCGGCAGGCTAAGCGGCGGCGCGCACTTTGACCTCCAGAACGGCGCCAGGAGGCGCTTTTAATCCACGCTCCCCCCGCGCAGCGGGACGCAAACGGGACGCTGGGCAAAGGGCGGGCCCTCTGTGGCCCTCGGAGGCCAAAGGAGGTCGGGCCGGCCCATCCCTCTTCGATTCAGATTTACGACATAAGGTGACTACTTTTCAATTATTATCGCATTCTTTGGCTGCTTGAACAGTGCTTTCCTAACAACGAAATAATATCCATTACTCAAAGCAGTGGAAATTGCATCGCTTTTCCGTATATATTGTGTATATTCAGGATATCTCAATATAAACATGATGAAGGTCAAAAAGACTCCTATCGCTACCAGATCTTCTACCAGGAACAAAGTGGCTCCTATTACACCTCTCCCCACTCTTACTGCCATTGACATTATGTTGCAAAAAACTATAGGCGTTGTGGCAGACGCAATTCAAAATACAGAGAGATGTCTATCTTTAACTCCAAACTTGTGCTTCCCAAATTTATCATTGCATAATAGTGCTGCCATTAATACTCTCGACACTACAATAAATTCACAGGAATCACTTCTAATTCAATCCTTTACAGGATTACCAAACACCCAAACTAGAGGAACTCTATTCCCAGATTCATGTACACCAATAATCTGTAACAGTGGGGAAAGCAGCTCGCCACTAATTTGCAGCCCACAGTTACATCAAGGTACCTCTTCCTCACGGAAGGATATACCTTTAATTTTATTGTGTGAAGCAAACTCGGGGGGATTACTACCTATAAATACCTCTGTGAGTGAAAAGGACAGCCCGGTAATTAAATCTAGAAGACGGTATAGGAAAAAGTTAAAAATAAATAGGAGGTTAATTTCTCGACCTATCTGTAAACATAAGTCCTCAGCGAAAGACGTCTGGTCTAGTTTTAGATTGACCAAACAGACAAATAAGACATCTACCCACCAGACTTTATACCAACTAGTATGACGGTAATTCAACGGCCAGACACTATATCAGGCAGCGTTGATCGGTCATGTCAAACTGACTCATCAACCTTAGGTGACACTATACTTTTGGATCATATAGAACATCTAATAAGGTCCCTTTTGTTGCCAATAAGAGAAAGAATTATCAAGTTGGAGGAAATGAACGAGAAATCCGAATCTATACAAAATAAAAATACAGCATTAGTGCTAGAAACACTTAAATCATTAACAATAAAAGAGGTGCCAGTTAAATGTCCACCCAAATTAACTAACAAAAAGTCTGTACGACCAAAACACTCACCTGTCAGTGGCAATATCAAACAGCCATTACCTCTTTCACTGACAGGATCAGTCCCAAATGTTTCTCCCAAAAATTATTTTGCCTACAATAATAACAGCGTTCCTGTAGTAATTCCAGACACTAATGTAGCTCCTGAGTCCCCTTTAGTTGAAAACGATGAGAGTGAATGGGCAGCCGAGGGTTTATGCTTGGACAAACAAATTGACCAGCACGGATCTTCAAGGTCCATAGTGGCACAAAATGTGCCTACAAATGATCCCACTGTAAATTCACCTTGGAAACCCCCTAAAAAGCCAATTCATACCAACCTTTCCCCAGAGTCTCACCCATACACAATGGTGATGATAGGCATCCCCAAACTGGGTGAGGGGAAGACAGAAACATACGGGGAGTTAAAAAACAAGGTGTCTCATTGGCTAACTACACATAGGCCACTCCATCCTCATCTTGATGGTCGAATAGCTCATGTTAGGAGGGTAGATTGGGTGGGACACAGATTTAAGTCTACAGAAGGAGAATGTATTATTGTAACTTTCAAAGACACTCTAGTGGCAAGGTACATCACTAGATGGAGGGACAGCTCCACAAATAGCCTGATCCGTACAATCGAGCTTAGGTATTTCTACCCCTCAAATGGTCTTGGGTCAAATATCAGATATCCACACCGCCCAGGGGAACAGAGAGGGCCCTATACCCACAGTAATCAATATCAAAACTGGCAAAATGTAGGCAATTATAGCCACCATAATGCGGGTGACCAATTATATCCAGGTCAGGGTATACCCTGGAATTATAGAACTACAGATTATTCTGCAATGTACCCAGAGAATAGGGAAGGTTTATATCAGGTATCTCAACAGGAATACCCCTATTTTTCTAATATGAACAACCAGTACAATGTTCCTATTTCAAATAGATTCAACGCCTTCTATGATCAGTGCGACCTGGAGGGGGTTGATTGACTACCTGAACCACAAATTTCCTGTGCATATAAAGACATTGTAAATTGTGAGATGATACTCAACGAATGTAATGATATAAAGGGTCTAAATTATTTTGATATTACCAAGAGTTTACCATCATCTGAGCAAATGGGTTTAGATATAAGAACCCCAGCAGAGAGCCCATCTCTACAAAATAGACCAGAGCTGCCTACAGACCATCAAGAAGCTCCCAGTCGCGAACCACCCAATGCAGAACATAATCACAATGTATCTGAAGAACAGGCAGTCACTAGAACAGAGCCTACTCACTCAAAAGCTGCTAAATCTGTAATTGCAAACACAGACTTAAATGTAGTCACTAGACTGCCTTATGCCACAAGTCTGGTTTCCTGGAATACGGCAGGCTTGGCCGATAAAATCTGTGACCCTACCTGGCTGTGTCTCGTTAAACAACACGCAGTGATATGCCTGCAAGAGACCTGGCTGGTAGACAAAAAATTTGCTCATACCGAGGGATACCAAAGTTTCTTCAATCCAGCAGAACCCTCAAGTAGCGGAAGAGGGGTCTGGCAATTTATATAAGTTTGGCTCTTACATATCATAAAACTATTCGCCACACAGGTAATAGGAACATTCAAGTACTTGAGTTAAAAAGGGGTAAATACACCCTGACCCTGATCAATTTTTATAATGCATCAAATCAGATTGGAGAATGCAACCTACTACATTTGATGACTTCTTGAGTGACAATGAGGAGAATTTGTCAAGTAAATTGCTGATTGCCGGAGATTTTAAAACCCATCCCTGTGGGAATCCAGGAGAGACGCCCATGGGACACTTAGGGTGCAACAGCATAAAAGGATTTCACTTTGACCACTCGCGGCGTGGATCACAGCTTAACAACATGATGGATAAATACAATCTAGTTGCAGCTATGTCTGAGACAGCGGAGCATACACTCTTCCAAGTTCTTACGTATAAAGGCAACTTAAATGGTTCATATATAGACCACATTCTATTATCCACGGACCTTGTGAATTTTGCTTCGGATTTTCGCATCCAATGGAATGCCCATAGCGATCATAACCCGATTTCTATTAACTTGGGTGGAGGCATTCTTGAATTGCGAAAGCATAGCGAAGGCCGCGGAACTATAAAGTCTATAAATGGAAAGCATCGCCTAAAATGGACAATGGTGGACTGTGATAACTTGTATACATTGATAAATAACCTTTGTAGCTCTGATCTCTCAATCTGTGTGTCACCTATATCATCTCCTGGTCAAACTTTGTCTGTTTTTGAGGGGGTCGTAGCAACAGTAGGGTCTCTGCTAACGGTGCCAGCAAGAGGGCGTATTGGAAACAACCCAAAATAGTTTGATCACTCATGTTCCAAGGCCAACAGAGACCTTAAGACGGCCCTAAAAGCTAGACCCAGAGACCCGGCCTGTATCAAAGCCATGCGTATACAATATAAAAAATGCCTTGCAACACAGAAAAAAGAGGTTAAGGCAAGCACCTGGGAGTCTCTTTTAGACCCGAAAATTTTGGGTAATAGTGCCAGGTTTTGGGAAATCATCAACAAACCCCTGTTTGATGACCCAAGTAATATGGCCCTTGGTACAAATATTCCTGAGGAAGACTGGGTTACTCACTTCAGCGCTATTTTTAAAAGTAATAAGCCACAGGCAGAATATTCTTCTATTACTCCTATGGAGAACCTTTTGCACTTTACAGCTAATGAGACTGAAATAGATATTCAAGGTCTAACTTGTAATAAGGCCCCTGGGCCTGATGGCCTTCCCCCGGATCTCTTTAAATCCCTGCCATCACTTTGGGCCCCAGTCCTTACCGCTGTAGTCAATGCGGCGGCGACTTCTGGTTGCCCAAAGTCATGGGGGATTTCTACCATAGTACCCGTATTTAAAAAAGGAGATCGATGTAGCCCACTCTGCTACAGACCAATATCTTTAATCAATTCTGTAGCAAAAGTGGTAGGGGGTGTAATTTTAATTAGAACATTGGAATGTTGGGTGCTCCATTGAAAACAATGGAGTGCTCCGGGCTTATAATGGCTGGTATAAGCCTGGAGCTTCAACATTCCAATGTTTCTTTGTTCACCGCTCTGGCTGTGAACAAAGGCTTCAGGGAGCCTGAGGGAATTCAAATCCCCTCACGCTCCCAAAAGGCTTTGTGTTTTTTGTTAGAACATTCTGTCCTCTAGTGGCAGAATGTTCTAATAGCCTTATAGCCCTTCGTAGATGGGCTATACCGCTATTAAAGTCCCTCTCCCTTGTTAAAGGCCCTCGCCTTCGGCTCGGGGCCTTTAACACTGGAGAGGGCCTTTAATAGCCGGTATAGCCCTGTACTGCGGGCTATAAGGCTATAATAGATTAACAACTTGGGCAGATGAAAATAATATAATTTCCCCAATTCAATATGGCTTCAGGCCTGATTATTCAACGATCACCCAGTGCCTGAACCAGTATATGATTATAGGAAAATACACTATGGCCAGAGAAGGTACAATTCACATGGCATTCATGGATTTATCGTCGGCCTTCGACTGTGTAAATCGAGGCAGACTAGGGGATGTCATGGCAAAAATGCTCATAGAGCAGAATCTGATCAATTTCTTTGCCGACATGCATTCTGACACATGAGCAAACGTCAGATATACACAAGATTTAAAAGTAACAAGGGAATTTGGAATACAACGGGGCGTTCGCCAAGGGTGTATTTTAGCCCCATTCCTCTTTAACCTGTACATTAATGATTTAGAACAGCACCTCTTAGACACAGGAGTCGATTACCCCTATGTAGGCCGGAAAGGACTGCCGGTACTGCTCTATGCGGACATCGCAGTCCTGATCTCCAGGACTGCAGCAGGCCTACAAACCTTGTTAAAAGCATTTCATGACTTCATGTACTCACGGGACTTGAGTATTAACAACTCAAAATCCTATGTCATGAAGGTAGGCTTGGGGTATAAAAAATCAAATATCTTTAATGTAAATGGGGAAAAAATTCCCATGACTAAGACATTCTCCTATCTGGGTGTCCTTTTGGACCATCAGTTAAATTGGGGGCCCGCAGTACAGAGGAAAATGGGAGAGGTAACAAGGGCTAACGCAGCCATACTTGACTTTGCAAGAAAAATGGGAAATACCCCAGTGGCTGCACTGCTCCAACTTTACCAAGCAAAAAGTATATCTATTGCGTGTTATGGCAGTGAGTTATGGGGGTTTACTTCTTCCAGAGGATTGGAGGTTGCAGAAAATAACTTCCTAAAACGTGTATTGAGGATACCAAGGGGCACTGGTAACTTTTCTGTTCATGAAGAACTGGGCATGACATACTTGAGCGACAGTTTAGCCGTAAATCCAATACTTTGCTGGCTAAACTGCTGGATAAATACTGAAATACCCCTCACCCAACAAATTTTAAAAGAAGCAATAACCTGGGAAAATGGATCTAAAGTCCCCTGGCTCAAATATATCAGAAAATGTTTAACTGAACTAGGGCGTCCTGACCTCTATGCAACCCCAGAACTCATTAGAAAATCTGATGTTATCTCTGTGAAGAAGACATTTATTTCTTTCAGGTACTTAGCCCGGGAAGAGACAGAACTAAAGAAAGACAGTGTACTGAAACATGTACTTGTAAAAACCGCTGCACACATGGAACCGTACCTGTCATGGCCCCTGTCAGGCTATGACCGCTTTTTGCTCTCGAGGTTCCGCCTAGACTTATTTAATCTTCTACTGGCAGTACCGAGGGGGGCCCATCGAGGCCAAGTGTTGCCATCTTGCGGCTGCGACGATAAGTCTCCGCAAGATTTGGCACACTTCTTATTCATCTGCCCTTTTTACTTGGTACCACGGAAATTATACCTAAAACCAATACTCAAACAGCTGAACTTTGCACAAATTCGACCAGCACTTTATTATCTCCAATTACTAAGTAGTGATTGCACTTTGTATGTATGTAGTTTTTTAAAACTTGCGATCAAATTCAGGAAAAGTATAGAGGGATAATTGTGTTGTTGCTGAGAGTTTTTCTTTTAATCAGTTTAACTATTTATATTTAAAACCTTTTTAATTTTATATTCTGTCTGTGAATTTCTACTTTATGTGATTCCTAGTAATATACGAATTATATGTATTAACTGTAATTTTATTGAAATGTGCTTTTATGGATGTTACTATGAACATTCGAATAAAGTTCTTTTGACTGACTGACTGAACAGCAGTACTGCCCTCCACCTACTGCTGCCTACTCAAGACAACAATCTCGGTGCCAGAAGCCCACCTAGTCCTTTGCCTCCTACCACCCCCTCACCTTCCCTTGTGGGTGCGAACATCTCAAAACATATTCACCAATGGAGAGTAATTACAAGCTTCAAATGGGTACTAGATCTGGTGACATATGGTCATACCCTCGAGTACATCCATACACCTCCAAACCGCCCTCCAAGGGGTTCCCGCACAACCCCCCTGTCTTCACTTATTACTAGAAGAGATCCTGGTCCTGTTCACCAAAGGCGCAACTGAGCGAGTACCTTTAAGTCAGAGGAACACATCTCTTGAACCATGCGGATTACATGATCACCCTCAATTTGCTAGATGCATATTTTCACATCCCAGTTCACCGTAAACATCAGAAGTACTTTGGCTTCACAGTACCGGCATCTACTACCAGTTCAAGGTTTTACCATTTGGCCTAAAATCCGTCCCTCGAATCTTCACAAAAAGCCTGGCACCAGTTGCAACTGTCCTCAGGAAACGCAGTCACCAGGTGGTCCCGTACCTGGGCGACTGGCTTCTAGAAGCACACTGAATAAAAGTACAAGCCTGAAGGCTTGTATTCGCTGTGCACTGTTTTCAGGGTTATCACCAAACCCTAGTTTACCATGCTGTTTTGAAAGAATTGCCCTAGTAATCAACTCTACACCAAGAATTAGATCTTGTACACTATATTGTTTATATTGTTAATGTATAATGAACTTACATCAGTTAAATTAACATAAATCATTCATTACAATACATGATGTGTCAAATCACAACATAAATTAGTCATTACGTCACTGAGTCGTCCCTTCCTCAGGAGAAACCTGTGAACAAAGAGGTGGTATTACAATCTACTAACGATACCATGAATACAAACAGACAACAATGCAGGAAGGTGACTTTACGCAAATGGAATTTCAAATCGCAGATACCATATTGGTTCTGCTTGTTATAAATATGTGGGTGCACACCATAATTGTAGTGAAAAAATGATGGAAGGAAGAGAAAAGCTGCTGTCCCATAGTGTCAAAAATGGAACTGATCACCTAATCACCAGTCATGGTCTAATTATGTACAATGCGCAGATGTAATCACCATCACAAACCACCAGTTTATCACCCGTGAAAACAGTTCCTACCTATTTCTTGATATATGATAATACAGAAAGCATACCTTCTACGTGGAGAAACAAGCTAACTGATGATAATCAAGTGTATCCTGTGTGGGGAAAAAAAACGTAATGGTCCATAAAGACACCCTAAAAAATAATATTACCGCCAGATATATGATAAGATGCTCACCAACACGTCGTAAATCTAAATCCATATAGACTCCGTGGACATTCCTGCGTACTGCAGTCTACAAAAAAAACATAATCTAGCTGAGCCCGTGTGCCAAAAGGATGAAAAAAGAAATAAGGGGAAACAAGAACTCACCCTCAAGTGGGGGCTTGAATCACTCAAATGGATTGTGTATACCAAGTGAAGAGCCGGAATGTCCTAGCAACATGGGAAAACACAATGGGGGTCATTAGGATCTCGGGCGGATCGCCACTGCCCACATGGCGGTGGCGATCCGCCCGAGATCTATTCCCGGCCGCCACCCATTTCCCCCCGCCATATTACTATGGCGGGGGGACCACGGCGGAAGGAATGATGGACCGCCGCTTTTCCGCCCGGTCGAGTTTAATATGATGGCAGTGTCTGCTAGACAACGCCATCCATCTTATGAAGGGGCAGACACATGCCTTTCCGTGGTGGCGTTGCTGCCACGCTAAGACATGCAGGAATCTCTTACGGAGGATCGTTGCGGGCCCCCAGGGACTCTGGCGGGTTGGGGCGCACATGGGGGGGTAGCTATTGCATTTCAATATACAACGTGGCAGGCACCGCGCGGTCCCTGTCACTTTGGGCATTGAAATGCATGACATGCATTTTTAGCTTTGCGGCGGGCGGTGCTTTCAGCACCGCTCGCAGCAATGTTAAATATGCGGGATGTGCCCACCACTGTGGCGGCCGCATCGTAGTGGCCTGCCATCCTAATGGGGCCCAGTGTATTACTCTAAAACCTTAATGTTGATAATAGAGTAACACATAAGAAAAAGTTCCAAGACCCACTCACCGGTGACAAAGCTAGAGAGCCGTTATCTCGAAATTCAGCTGAGACACCGTAATGGTGTGACTCGCCACGATCTCTGAGCGTCTAAAAACATAACGAATGAACATAGAGGTGAGAATGCCGGTAAAAGGCTAAGCGGCTGTGATGAATCAGGCTAAATAGGATATGAATACCTGTCAGACTCTTCATTATAAGAAACTTTAGAAACCTAGACTAGAACAACTAAAAAAATTCCAACATCCTCAACTGAAAAAAATCCTATCAATAGTAAAAATCGGTGAATCTGCTTACTTGAAAAGTAAATGCGGAGAGACTCACACTAATCCAGGTGTCTAGACAAGGAGGGTTGCTGACAAATCTCATAGATATGGAAGATACCCAAAAAGAACAGTAATCACAAATATAAGAAATGTCGGATTACAGAAGGTAATGCATCCCATTACCACCGAAGGGTTTAGCAAGTATAACAAAATATTATGGAAAGAAGCAAAGATTAATGGTGAAACCAAGATGACTTAAAATATTGTAGCGAGAGCGCTATGCTAACCTAAACAAATACGGTATCGTATCTACCTATTGAGGTCACCAAACGTAGTCGCTGGGTGTTCACAAAGATGTGATTGTCAAAACGCCAGATCATGGATTCTGATGTTCAAGTATAATACTATCTAAAACAAGAGTGACTAAATGAAACCGATCAGCGTCCACCGAAACCTAAAGGTACTGGATCCTAAACCAGTCAGACAGAAGTAAGAGAATGCTGTGAGCAGAAAAATTCCTCCACCGCCATGTGCATATGTATATATCACAATTTTAACAGTTAGATGTCTCACAACCCAAAACATATACCATCCTACATATGAATGTGTCACCATTATAACAGTTAGATAACTTGCAGCAAAAACATGTACCTTTCTATAGAAAACAACTCATATCAATGCAATCATTTAATCCTGTTGAAATCATGGTGTTAAGAGCCATGATATATGTGTTAACCCCTTCCGTGCGGCCGCGATTTTCCCTGTGTGCGGCCGCCGGCCGAACACGGGCGGGCCATGACGAACCCCAGCCGTCATCAGCACACGAGCACCGTAGTGCATGACGGCTGGGGTTCGTCACCAGCATGGAAGGGGTTAAGAGCCATGATATTTGACTTTAGAGCAAGGTTTTCGTGATGTCCATACCAGAATGTACCAACAATTTTTCAATGATTTGAAACCTTAGCTGAGATATTGTATGTTTAGCCTCATCCCAATGAGTGGCTAAACTCGATGTTGTGTTTTTAGTTCTAATTCTACTTTTGTGTTCCGTAATCCTAACTATCAATTTTCGTTCTGTCTTCCCAACGTATGCTTTGCCACAGGGGCATTTAATGCAGTTCACTACATTGTTGGTATTGCAATTGCTGGTGTGTTTGAGTTTTATTTTCTTTCCTATTGGAGGAAGAGTTAAGATGTTGATGTGACAGCAAGCGTAACACCGTAGCACCACTCCTCAAAGATGTTAACTTCAATTTATAAGTATTGATAAATAAGATGTGATCCTCCAATCCTCATTCGGATCCTTAAAGCACAGACACAGATGCAAGCTTCCAAGGCCACTCAAGACTGTATTGCCTTCTTTCACAAATTGGGACTCACTTTAAACCTACAAAGTCATCTCCTCGTCCCAGTGTTTCTATGCTCTGTCTTGGATACCAGAAAAGACAAGGCCTTTCTCTACCTAGAGAGGCCTGTGGAGGGCCTGGAACAATAAGGAAGTCAGATCATGCAGATCTGCAGTATTAGCCTGCTTCGACCCACGGAACACATATCTAAACTGCGCACTGGTGAGGTTTATGGACTGCGCAGAAAAGAAACTAGGGAAGGGGAGATGCCAATCGCCAGCTCAGCCAGAGGTACAGATGCTTGGACCTCCATAAGAAGGACAATACTGCCCTATGTGCACCTTGAGAAAACTGGACAGAACTCTAAATGCACAATTAACATAAACAAAGGGTAGTGCACATTGGCTGGACACCTTCAGTCTGCTAAATACAAACCCAGCAAGTCTCATCTTGAACGAGACAGTTTCCACAGGTGCAGGGCAGAAACAAGAGCGTTTGAATACATGGTGGGCTGGGCTTTCTGTTTTTGCTTTTATTGTTATTCAACAAGCGTTTCATTTTTATTCATAATTCTATCAATTGAATAAGTTTCAAAATTGTTTTATCTTTTGTATTGTGCAAGGTTTTTTTTAAAAATCATGCAATACAATTTTACTTACTGTTACTGTAGAGAGGCAGCAAAAACTAGTTCAATTGGCTCAAAATATTTCCAAAAAGAGGCCTGCTTTAGTGCATCTGTACAAATGATTACTATGATGATGGCATCTGCAATCAAACTTGTGCCACTGGCACACCTGAAAATGAGACCTTTTCAGAAGGAGCTACAACTCCAATGGATACACTCAGAGGGATCGTTCAACAAACTCATAAAAATCTGACCAAAAATCGTCCAAGTTCTCAACTGGTGGACCCACATATCACACATTTCAAAGGGCCTGACATTTTTACCATTGATACCTGACTTTATTATAACAACGGATGCCTCTCTCAAAGGATGGGGTGGACATCTTCAGGATCTACAAATCCAGGGCAGGTGGTCTAGATCCTAAAGGTCCATTAATGTAAATTGCCTAGAGCTCAAAGCCATTTTCCTCACTCTCCAAGCTTTCCTGCTTCGCATACAAGGATCATCGGTGCTGGTACGTAAAGACAACAGAAAGTGGACATATTGAAATTTTATTATCGATGTGTCATAATATCGAGTTGATAATATCGAAAGTGGTAAATATCAATGTTAAATATATCGAAGTATAAAATATCAATTGTGTGTTGTAAAGAATATTGTTGTAATGTTGTTTGTTAAAATATTGTTATGCTAAAATATCGTTATGGTAATATTTTTTATTGTTATATGTTTGTTAATGTTATAATAGTTTATATGGTATAAGGGTGGGGAGTGTTTTAAAATATTTGTTAAAAATTATTAAAGAAAATATAAATTTGTATAATTAATTTAAAATCGTTTTTCAGGAGCAGGATGTTGGGTTTATAGGGGATAAGGGTCGGGAGTGTTTTTAAGTTTATTACAAAATGTAGAAAAAAGAAATTGAAAAATTAAATAAAAATAGTTTTTTAGGAGCTGGATGTTGAGTTTATAGATAGTAAGGGGGCCAAATTAATTTTTATTTAAAATCTTTTTTTTTTATTAAACATTGGCATTTTTTAATAATTTATTTTTCATTTATTAATATTATGTTGTGTTAATACGAAAAAAGGTGTTTGAATTTTTTTTTCTAAGCATTGAAATATTAATTTTTTTAAGTAGAATTTTTATAAAAAAGTAGAGATTCTAATTAAATGTATTATGTATCAAAATTAGTTAATAATACAAAATATATCATTTATAAATTAAAAATATATATTTTTTATGATAATGATATAATAATAAAATGTTTTTCAATTTACAATTAATAAATAGATGTTATATGTGGAAATATGAGCACAATTCTTTATTTAGTATTTAACATGTAAAATGTATGATTTATTTTAATTTATGAATATGATTTATACATTTGATACTGATTAATAACATTTAATAATTTTAGATTTTGGATTTATGAAAAGAGAATTATATATGTTAAGTGACTACAATATTTTATGATGTTATATAAATTTGAGTGGGAATAGAACATGATATAAGTTTAGTGTGCAGCACTTTTCCTGAATTAATAATAATTGGAGTGGCAATAGTATATTATATATGTTTAGTGTGCAGCACTTTCTCTGATTTAAAATTAATTGGAGTACGAATAGTAAATTATATATGTTTAGTGTCCAACACCTTCCCAGAGTTATTATTAATTGGAGTGGGAATAATAAATTATATATGTTTAGTGTCCAGCACCTTCTCAGAGTTGATGTAGCTTGGATTAGGAATAGTAAATTATATATGCTTAGTGTCCACCACCTTCCCTGACTTAATATAAAGTGGATTAGGAATACTAAACTATATATGTTTACAGTTTTGTAATTTGTGAGAATTAATGTAGTGTACAGTGGGAATATTTAAAAATAATAATAGAGCTTGGATTAATAAAGAAAATCTTTATAAATATTCATTAAAAAATTACTTAATAAAGTATATTGCTGTAACATCTATATTTTATTACATATTCAAAGTGCGAACAATAAATAAATGATGAGACGTTATTTTTTTATTGGTATCTTTCTTTATTTTCAAACATTTATTCATAAAAAATAACATTATATATACATAAAGTAATATATATTGTTCGACAGAGAAAAAATGCAATATTTATTTTTCAGATATTATATATTTTGTACATATGTATACTTTCATATATAATATTTTTGCAAATATTGAAAAGGCCCGTCACCATCAGCCATGCGGTGGCGGTCCTTCCGCAATTGGACCCCGATATACCCCCGCCACATTACACTGGCCTGCCAAAAGCAATCACAGATTGCCTGGTGGACGGTCCAGAGAGCATGAAATGGTAGCAGTGCCTAGCAGGCACCGTCCACCAAATCATGATGCCGGCTACAGCCAGCCTTTCGATGGCGGCGATAGCGCCATGGAAAGACTGGTGGGGATTAGTTACGGGGGCCTCATAGTACCCCCCTACATTTCACAGCACTACGTGGCAGGCACCGCGTGGGTCCTGCGACGTAGTGCTGTGAAAGGCACATCCTGCCTTTTGGGCATTGCGGCGGGTACTGCAGTCAGCACCCGCCGCATTGTTAAATGGCAGGATGCGTCGGCCATGGTGGCAGTCGCATCCTGATTTGGTGTGCAGGACCGCCTCATGTATGGTGGACGGCCCCGGTCTCCACCAGGATGGGGGACGTACTCCAGTTCGTCCGCCAACCTAATGACCCCCATAGTTTTAAACAATATTAAACTTTTTTTTACAGTTTTGTACATTTTTTACCATAAAATGATGTCATTTTATATTGCTGTATAAACATTTTTGAGAAAGAAAATCATTTTTAATAACAGTTTTGCATTCTTAACATGTATTGTAAATATTTATTACTTTCTTACATATAGGGGCCGATTCCGATCCGGTAAAAAATTCCGCCGTACGATTCGTATTCGTAGCCGAATCCGTACGAATGGGAAAGTACCGTCCGACCTGCGTAGTACGATTCATTTCAGTCGATTACCGTACGAAAATCATCGAACCGTACGAATCAAAGTCGAAGACCCGTACGAATTAGCATCGGAAATCCTTCCGTACGTTTTGTAAACATGCCGTACAGCCACACTAGTACGATCCGGTGCGGAAAGCCTGTACGCGATTCGTACAGGCCAAAGTAGTCACGCTTGAAGAATGATTCGTACGGAAATCATCTCCTCACAGCAAGTGGAGAAGCGTGGCTCAGTGGTTAGGGGCGGCAGACCCAGAAGCTGAGATCGGCCGTGGACCAGGGTTCGATTCCTCGGCGGGTGTCGGGCTCAAAAATTCCACGGAGTCGACAATTCTCGCTCTGGTGCCTACTCGACTCACGGGGTCACACTCTGCGACTCTGGGCAATAGCTTGCTTAATCTCCACTACGGCCCCTCGCGGCGGGATGCCTGGCTTTCACCTTGTGGATACCCGGCCGGGGTATCTCACAGGGGAATACCAGGACGGGTTCCCTAAGCAAGCGCGTTGAGGCCCCTGGGTTAAAGTGCGCTATATAAATCGAAACACATTTACATTTACAAGTGGCAGCCACACATACCAACCGTGTACCCCTCGATGAAACGTACGCGACCCTACCCCCACAACGGTCCATACAAGTCGCACGCACAAGTCCGACACGCACACCCCCCCCATCAAGCGACCGTGAATCCCCCACACCCCCAACGGCCCGTACAAGTCGCACGCACAAGTCCTACACGCACACACCCCAATCAAGTGACCGCCAACCCCCCCACACCCCCAACGGCCCGTACAAGTCACCTGCATGCACAAATACCACACGCACACCCCCCTCAAACGAACGCGAACCCCCCCCCCCACACCTCCAACGGCCCATACAAGTCACCCGCACGCGCAAGTCCGACACGCACACACCCTTATCAAGCGACTGCCAACCCCCCACACCCCCAACGGCCCGTACAAGTCACCCGCACGCACAAATACCACATGCAAACCCCCCCTCAAGCGAATGTGAACCCCCCATACCCCCAACGGCCCGTACAAGTCACCTGTGTGCACAAATACCACATGCACACACCCCCTCAAGTGAACGCGAACCCCCCACACCCCCAACGGCCCATACAAGTCACCCGCATGCACAAATACCACACGCATCCCCCCTCAAGCGAACGTGAACCCCCCACACCCCCAACGGCCCATACAAGTCACACACACAAATACCACACGCACACTCCCCCTCAAGCGAACGCGAACCCCCCACGCCCCCAATGGCCCATACAAGTCACCGCACGCACAAATACCACACGCACACCCCCCCCTCAAGCGAACGCGAACCCCCCACACCCCCAATGGCCCATACAAGCCACCGCACGCACAAATACCACACGCTCACCCCCCCTCAAGCGAACGCGAACCCCCCACCACCCCAACAGCCCATACAAATCACCCGCACACACAAATACCACATGCACACCTCCCCTCAAGCGAACACGAACCCTCCACACCCCCAATGGCCCATACAAGTCGCACGCACAGATACCATACGCACACCCCCCTCAAGCGAACGCAAACCCCCCACACCTCCAACGGCCCGTACAAGTCGCACGCACAAATACCACACGCACACCCCCCTCAAGCGAACGCGAACCACCCACACCCCCAACGGCCCGTACAAGTCACCTGCACGCAAAATACCACACACACACATAACGCGAACCCCTAAACTAGCACAAGGACTATTCAAACAAGTCGCACAACACCACTAAACATGTCTCCTGTGTACACACCATTGAGAAACAAACTTTCTGGACATAGCCAAACAGAGGGCAAAAGTCACACCCACCCCATATAACACACACACCACCAATTCAAACTAAGCCACACCTACAAATGGACCAATAAAAGGGTACACACATACAACCCAACATCCTTTGCAACATACCTATTAGCAAAAAGAAGAGCCTGCCAGCACATCACCAACTGCACCCATTAACCTGCACACATACAACCTATCACATCTACACCCACACCACCCCCTTCACAATCAGACCCACACACCCTCTTACATACACACCATCACCCTCTCAATCACATACACCCCACACCATGACCACACCAAAGAATCCAAAGTTCACTAACCCGGAAAATGAGATCCTTACAGATGAAGTCATCCGAGTCGAGCCACAGCTGTTTGGCGCATTGGTCAGACAGACCAGCATAACTGACAAAAGTCGCATGTTGGAGAGGATCGTTGACAAGGTCAATGCTGTTGCACCCATCAAGCGCACCAGGCAGGAATGCCAGTCCAGGTGGTATGATCTGCGGAGGATGGTCAAGAAGAAGATGGACCAGGACTACGCCGCTGCACACCACACTGGCGGTGGTGGTCCCTGCAGACCACCAGTATACCATCCCTCGGAGGAGAAAGTCATGACCCTGCTGCCACCGGTGGGAGTACACGGAATAGAAGGAGCCATTGAGCCTGGTGAGTACACAACAAACACATGTAATATGGTGGAACTTACAACAGTGCCCAGCAGTATGTGGGTGGGTGGCCATGAGTCCCAGCAGTGCCAAACTGTATGGGGTAGTTGCAAGGGGAGGCTGAAAGGGTGGAAGATGTAGGGTAGGAGGCTGTTCTCTTCCCATATGTCCCAGGTACACACACAAGCACCATGCTGAATGCACAGGGAGTGTGAAAGTACAGACAAGATAGTAGACCACAGCAATCAAATCTTTTCATGTTGTTGATACACATTTTGGAGATGCATCATTTGGTGACACAGTAAGGCAGTGTAGCAAGCGAGCGAGGTCAAACCACCTGTCTCCATCCCTCTGTTGCACTCTTCCCTCTGTCTGTCTCCCTCCCTCTGACAGTCTCCCTGTGTCTGTCAACCTCTGTCTCCGTCCCCCTGTCCCCGTCCCCCTCTATCTCCGTCCCCCTCACTCTCCCTCTGTCTGTCACCCTACCTAGGTCTGGCTTCCACACCCTGTCACCCTCCTCCCTCTGTATTCCACCTTTAGTTTTCCTCCCACGGTCTACTCACCCCAGCTCCCTGGGCACACACACAGTCACACCCGAGCACTTCATAGGTCTATTAAAGACCATAGACCAGAGTGTCTAGGGATGTTACTTAATTACCAGCAGTAATGTGCTAACTGCCTGCGACACACCCAGCATTTGCAGGTGACACAGTACTGTCTTAGGACACACAGTTTGTAAAGCTCTGTAGTAGACAATGGGCCCTGGTGTAGGCAGAACAAGGCCCTCCTGTGAACATTGCCAACACAAACACCAGGACTAGGTCAGACATCCTGTGCAGGAACCCACAACCACAACAAGGTAGCATGTCTCATGAGGGCACAGCCAAACCACAAAGGATGGAAGCTTGCAAATCACATTCTAACTATTAGCATGGCCTGTCACACACACCCCTTACAGAAACAAATCCCATGGGGACAGCCAATCGAGTGCTACACTGTAACAATGGTCATGTACCACAACTAAACACTCTCTCATATGAATAAACATACAACTATAACATGCACAGTGCAGATGCTCAAGTCCATTGTGCCTCTCACACAATGCACTTGCCCCATCATATGAACGTTGTGGATGCACTTAAGTACCAACATGGACATGGGTATTGCCAAGGTGATGCATCTAGGACAAGTGCCACGTCCTAAAGCCATGATCTAGAAGTGGGTGTACAGGTCTAGGGCGGTTGGCGGTCTTGCCCATCACGGAACAGCAACAACTATCCAAAGTACAGGAATTTATCCTTAAAAATTCCACTCTGTCTCTTACATGAACATGCTTCATCTAAACTCTGTGCATGCTTGACGCAGGCATAAGGATTGACACTGTATCCTGAATATTGCGTGAAACAGAGCATTGCTGTATATGTGTTGTGCTGGCAATACAAGACACAGCAAGGGCTGTGCCACTCATTGTCAAGAGAATTGAAGAAGGAAAAAATACATGGGTACATGTCAATTTGCTACCGCTACATACACAAATGAACAATGACAACAATGTCAAGCTTGTGGAACTGTGATGCTGATAATGGATAAAAAATCATTATGTTGCTTGATAGTGCATTAATTGTGTCTGTCTCTCACATACACAGGGCAACGTGTGGAACCCACCCCCAACCAGGGGGGAGAAGGATCCCAGTCCCAGGCTCAGCAGGACCCTCACCCCACCGACAGAGACGCCACTCAACGCACTGTGGATGACCCCAACCAACCTGGCCTCTCTGGATCCCAAACCCCTGCAGCAACTGTACCAGCTACATCTGTGCCAACCACCGGACCCATTCCCACCACATCCCAGCAGACAGGTCAGAGCCCTGCCCATGATCCACCAGAGAGCCAGTCTGAAAATGAGGGACAGCCTTTGACGGGCACCTGTTGGTCTTGGCCCTTATGGCAGGTTCACCCCTAGACTTCTTGCTTGTAATGGTGACCTGGTGATGGTGATTTTGGGGTTCTACGCACTTTCACTGTGTCCCAGTGGAAAGTGCGTGCGCACTCTGAGTGCATGTGATGAGATAGGCCTGCCCTCCCATAGGAATGCATGGGGAATGTATGTGTCCTTGGTAGTTCCTGATGCGTGGGGTGTACAGGTTCGAATCTGATATGTGCGAACTTGTGAGAGTGAATGCTTCGCAATGGTGTGTGTTGCATGAGTGTGTCATATGTAGAAGTGCCACTTCTAGGAGTTGGCATATTAATATAAAATGTGTCTGGCATGTGATTGGCTGGAGCAGGCTGGTGAGCCTGGCTCCAGGAAGGCTGGATGGGTCTGCCCGGTGGTGAGTGGGAGATTAGCATGCTGATGGCTGGGGAGGAGTGTACCTGTGGCCTGAATGAGGCTGGGTTTTCCCCAGACAATGCTGGCTCCGCCCCCTGTGGTGCGACTAATGACCCTAGCCCTGCCAGTGAAAGAAAGGGGTGGTTGGGCCATCAAGGGTACTCAAGAACCAGCTGCGACTGGTTCCGCCCCCACCCTGCACCTTCAGACAAAGGAATGTACTGTATAAAAATGGGGCTGTGTCCCCACAGAAGTTGTTCTCTTTCTGTATCCTGAGGGGGCTGCTGCTGCCGTTTGGCCAGAGGACCGCCACTTGGACTGTCTCCCTGCCTGGAGACCCAGTGAGCTGGCTCTGGGCCCAGCCTTGCCCCCACCTGCCTGCCTAGAAGGACTTTTGCTGGGCTTGTTGGCCCCTAGCGCCTGGGAGCGCTTTTAATTGCCTTTTGGCGCTTGAGAGCGCTGTGTTGTGACCCAGCGCTTAATAGCGCTTTATTTGCCATTTTAGCGCAGGGAGCGCTTTAAATTTCATCTAGCGCTTGAGAGCGCTTTATATTGACCAGCAGCGCATGGGAGCGCTTTTGTAAGGCAGGTGCCCACCCTGCATTTTGTTGCTCTAGCGGCTGCCCACGCCGCCTAGTTGTGTGATCTATTTTAATTATCGGGAGCTCACCCCGTTTTAAAATCGCCGCAGCCCAGGAACCCTGCCGGGCCGCCGCGCTGCCTACGGCGACCCGGAAGTCCCGCCTCCACCACTCCAGGGCCGCGCTGCCATTGGCGGCCCCAGAGGAGAATCGCCGCGTAGCTATTGGCTGCCCCGAGGTCTGACCCGGAAGTCAGGCAAGCTGTGGAGGGACAACGTGACGCGGACCAGGAAGCAGGGGCCGCGGGAGCCTTCTCCGCGCCCCTGCGTGTGGAGAAGAGGCTTCCTTTATTGCCACCGCCCCAGGGAGAGCCCTGTGGTGACCGGCCTGAAGGAGGGAAAGCCTGGAGTCCCCGTCGAGAGCGCCCAGCACGCCGCCAGCAGACTGAGCCGAGGAGGAGCCCCCGCCCCCAGAGTCCCGGTGAGTGCTGCGCTGTGTCTCCGGTGCTGGGGGGGGGGGGGTCATCTGCATTTCGAGTCCCCCCCCCAGCGGGACTCCAACGGAAGGGGGCATTGTTTGTCTTGAGCCCTGAAGGCTCCACCGGTGGCCGCATTGCTTAGTTTGAAAGCCCAGAGAGGGCTCAGGGGCACCTTGGCAACCTCGAGTCCCCCGAGAGGGACTCCACCGAACCAGGCACATTTCTCCCGAGTCCCCAGAGGGGGTACTCCAACGCTTGGACAGCCCACCTTGTGTAGAGCCCCAGAGGCTATGGGGCATTGCTTGGTGTTTTGAGCCCTGAGAGGCTCCACGTGGCCCATTTGTTACGAGCCCAGAGAGGCTTGAGTGCCAGTTCCTTGTTCTGCGAGCCCAGAGAGGCTCAGGGGGCACAGTTGTATTTCAGAGTCCCGAGGCTCTCAGCCCACATTGGTGGTTGAGCGCAGGAAAGCCAGGAGGCACGCTGGTGCCCGGCTCGAGTACCCAGTTGCCCAGCACTGCAGGGGAGGTGTGGACTGACCTCCCCGTTGTCCCCGACCGCTGCCACAGAGGTTACCACCGCCGCCACTGCGTTGGATGTTAGTCAGCGTTGCGTGGCTGCCAGCACATGTGTGTGTGCCACTTCCTTGCCCACGAAATGAGCAAAAGGTACCAGTTTGCTGGTACAGGGGCAACAGGCCCATGGACCTGCCCGTAGCCCTGGAGTCCTTAATGTGCTCCAGCGCATGGTCTGCCTTGTTGCCAAAAAGGCAACAAACATCAAACGGCATGTCCATGAGTGTACTCTGGACATCGGGTACAAATTGGTCGGACTTCAACCAGGCTTTGCAACGAATTGCCTCCATGGTTGCCATCGCTCTGCCCAGTGAGTCGATGCGATCCAGCTCACACCGGATCAAATACCATGCTGCAGCTTGGCCTACCACAAGGGCTTGGGCAAGTTTTGCCCGTACCTACAACGGGCAGCAGTTCCGCAACTGTGTCCCGCAAAGAGTTGGTGTAGCGGACAAAGAGGCATGTGATGTTGGAAGACCGCAGTTCCAGACTCATGGAGGATGATACCATCTTGCCGTACTGCTCATACCTCTTGGATACCCTGTCCGGCGGAGCCTACGAGAATTCGGTCTGTGAATTGGAGGCCTGGATGCCCAGGCTCTCTGGGGTGGGGTGGGAGGACAGGACACATGGGTCGTCCGGGGACGGGTGTTGGCATCTGCCCACGTGCCTATCTACAGCCACACCTGCCGCGGGCCCGGACCTAGTGCCCAAAATAGCGTCAGTCAATGCCTCATGACATGGCTGCAGAGGCTCAGCCGAGCTTGATTGCGCTTTAAGGACCTCAGTGAGGAAGTTGGTCCTCACGGCCGCTACAGGGAGACGAAGGGGCAAGGTTTAGCCACCCGCGTCAACACCACACTGTAGGTTGCCCCCTCCTCCGAAGCCACGGTTGGATTTGGGACAAAACCAGTGTCTGACGAGGTGTGCAGACCACTCGCATCCCCCAGTCCACCTGTCCATTCATCTTGGGACTGACACTCACGTGTCAGTGGGTCTTCAGACCAATCCCAATACTCCTTATCACCCATTCCATGATTATCAGGGTTGTCAAAAGATGTGGCCGGCTCTTCAAATTTATACTCCCCATGCAGCATCAAAAGCGGCGTTCGGCTGCGCCGTTCCCAAGCCAGAGCTGTATAGAGTGTGGTATTGGGGACGGCACCACCCGAGGACGGCGCCGAGGGTGAATCCTGGGGGACTGTAGACGGTGAGAGCGTGAGGTCAACCAGCGAGGACCAGGATCAAGATTTTGATCCAGTGTGGCCCCGCGGCGCAGGGCGAAATGCGCCGGTGCCATCTGAGCCAAAGCACCAGTCGGCGTCGGGCCAGAAGCACCAGACCCGCTAGGGCCCCCAGATGTGTCCGCTGGGCCCAAAGCCGCGGCATTGCCCGTCGGAGGAGTGAGGAACATCATGGCCATGAGGAAGCGCTCAAACTCATCCTGCGTTGCATGCTGCCCAGGGACCGGAGGTTGTGGGGCAGGCTACGACGTCCACGACTCTGACGGAGCCGTGTGGGCGGTGTCACACAAATCCCCTGCCACATTGCACGTGCATCGTTGGGATTTGGAAGAGCGATGACCTCTCTTTGACTTTTTGTGTTTTGCTGACGACTTTGTCACAGAGGAGTGATGTCGACTCCCGGAGCTCTGATGGCTCAAACCCCACGCCCGGTCCCTCGACCTCTGTCCAGACCATGACCTCTTGCAGTGCAGGCCAACTGCTGGAGTCGGAGCCGCTTGCGGGACCACTCCCGCCTAGCTTCCAAAGTCAGTCAGACCAGCTCTTGTTGTCGTGGTTGAGGTCGAGACAGTGGAGACACCGACGGTGATTGGCAGTCACCGACATCAGTCGGTCGCAATCCTCACAGGCTTGACACCGGACATCTCTATTGGCACCGTCCAGAGTCGAACACTCAAGTATAATCAGCAAAAGTGATTGTACAAAGTTTTGAATTTAAATAACTAAGGTGACACTTATACCAGAACTGCGCTGCTGGCGTGCAAAAATCGGACCTGACGTCAGCACTCGTAGGCGGCGTCTGAGTGCTCAGACAACTTCATAATGGCGCACACGACGCCGACAACACACGCAGAGCCACAGACGTCGCCTACCGACGCACAAGGGTACTGCTAAGCACAAATTTGCAGATCCAGTCTGACGCTTGGGGATATTGTAAGGGGAGGAATATAATACTGATCTGTTTCTTTCATATGCTAACAGCATGCACAATGGCGCACATGGCACACATATTACATGGTCACACATAGTCATGCTGTGCGTCAATTTCACATCTGTGACTGTGGGCATGTTATTGTCATAATGTGACAGTTCCATGTATTGAATGGTGTGCCATTCCAGTGTTGATGTGCAACACAATATGTTGAAGATTTTACTCAGGTGATCAGTGTTGAATGTATGTGAAACACGTGCACCATGATAATTGACATGTCCCAACAGCTGTTCACACATCAACTGAACCACAAGATGACATTTCCTGTGCTTCATCACTGACTGCCACACCTAGGCCCTGCTGATGGAAGGATGCCATGCTGATGTATACATCCACATAGTCAACATGAGTGTACACTACATCCCTGCCATGTGATTTACTGGGATCACTCTCCCAATGGTGACATGAATGAGGTCATGGACGCAGCCTACACAACCATTCACTTGAGCATGTCTGACGCACTGTACCCCAATGGTACGTGCGTGTGTACACCTCGCTTCCCCTATACATTGTAGACATACGCGAGCAGAGCGTACCCCAATGGTACGTGCGTGTGTAGGCCTCGTTTCCCCAATGCATTGTAGACATACGCGAGCAGAGCGTACCCCAATGGTATGTGCGTGTGTAGGGCGTGTTTCCCCAATGCATTGTAGACATACGTGAGCAGAGCGTACCCCAAAAGTACGTGCGTGTATAGGGCTCGTTTCCCCAATGCATTGTAGACAAACGCGAGCAGAGCGTACCCCAATGGTACGTGCGTAGGCCTCGATTGACCAATGCATTGTAGACATACACGAGCAGAGCATACCCCAATGGTACGTGCGTGTGTACGCCTCGTTTCCCCAATGCATTGTAGACATACGCGAGCAAAGCGTCCCCCAATGGTACGTGCGTGTGTACGCCTCGTTTCCCCAATCCATTGTAGACATACGCGAGCAGAGCGTACACCAATGGTACGTGCGTGTGTACGCCTCGTTTCCCCAATGCATTGTAGATATACGCGAGCAGAGCGTACCCCAATGGTACGTGCGTGTGTACGGTTCGGTTCACCATTGAATGAGTTGCTTTTGCGACGGCAATCGCACCGTACTTGTGTGTTGATAAAAAAAAAATACATACAGAACATCTAGAGGAACAGTGGTAGGATTAGAATGCAGCCAGGTTGTCATGGTTACAGAGATTTGAGAGTGTCCTACAGGTGATTTGGAAAATTCAGTTGGGCTAAAGTATACGATGTTGCAAAAGTTGTTGTTCAGCTCTGGCTCACTTTTCAAACCATGCATATGTGTGTCATGGCCTTATGTGTCATCGGATTGGATGGAACATGGGATGCAAACTATTGTGGCCTATCACACACTACTCCTTGCACTCGCAGACCCTCAGCAGCACAGATATAAGGCAGCATGTGGCTGAGGGAGGGCACTTGCCTGCACAAAATTGGAGTGGTAAACACAGCTGCTGTCTCTGCATCCTCTGGACCCTGATTAGCTGAGCATGGAGAGGTGAGTGATGTGTGCATTACCTTGGAGTGTGCACCTATTGTGTGTGTGACACTACAGCCATTGTGTATGTATATTTGAGAGATGCAATGTTGTTGGGAGGTAGTGCCGGTGTGCACAGTATTGTCTGAAGAGGGTTATTTGTTGTAGTGGGGTTTGTGACTGCATGTCACGTGCTGCAGTGCACCCTGATGTGGCATATATTGCTCAGTGAGTGCCATGCTGAATAAGTGGTTTGCACCCCTTATGACATCTGTAGCCTTTCAATGGCATGTAGTGCATTTCTGTTTGCTCACAGGCCACATAGTCCTGGACATCCGATGCCCTCTTGTCCTAAAGTATTTTGTGCATATGTGTGTCTTTGGGACATGGACCAGGTGTACTGATGTTCTTTATCTTTACGTTATTGACAGGTATCTTTTTTTTTTAAACCTTTATTTGGAGACAAACAGGTTCAAGGGAAATGTACATACAAAACAGACAGTCACAAATGGCCATTACAATGGTACGTCAGAGCCAAGGAAGTAGAAAAAAAAAGCAAGGAGATACAGGGAAGTACAGGGCAGGGCACCAGTCAATACAAGGAGCAATAGCGAAATGTACAGTAGCGGTTAGAAAATTATGATCCAGCATGGGCAGGCAAGCCAATAAAACAATGCAGTATGAACACATTACTTAAGCGGAGAGCACATGAGACAGAGGGGACTCAAAAAGGAGGAACACAGGAAATAAAGGTGCCGTACAGGGATGCAATCTGAATCACCAGCAATACACCAGTAGTAGAGGGGACGTCAACCCCCCAATGGCCCGCAGGCAAAGGAGACAGTCAGCCCCTCCCCCGATGTCGGAAGAAAAGCAGGCGTTGTGCAAAATCCCAGCCTATCATGTTGTGATCAACCTATCCCTTCGCTGTCCCCAGATTCAGAATCAGAGTCCCGCACAACCCTGGTCAGGAGGTACACCTGGAGCGGACTCCAAAAGTCCCTTGGTCTGCATCGAACAGGCATCAAGTCAGAATAGACATTGTATTGGTCCTGACAGTATATGAGGTCAGTCACCCAATCCTGAAAGCGCGGCACCCTACCACGACCCCAGCAACAAGCCACCCTACGCCTAGCCAGCAGCAGGGCCACGTCAACAAATCTACGGTGAGAGGCAGGTACGTCCTTAGAGAAGCCAAGTAACATCACCAAGGGGTCAAACGCCACCCCATCCTCCGCCATAACCTGCAGGGCGTCATGAACCTGAGTCCAATATTCCAATACCCCCGCGCAGCTCCAAGCCAAATGCAAAAAGTCAGCGCCTTCCGCCCGACACCTAGCACACCTGTCATCCTCCGCCAAATGGAACCGTAGTTTCCTCGCCGGGGTATAGTAGTACCTTTGCACAAACTTGTAATGGATGATTTTAAGGCGACAACTAGAAGAAACATTGGCCGTGAGCCCGCAACAGTATTTCCACTGCTCATCCGTAATAGGAGCACCCAATTCGGCAACCCACTGCTCGCGCACCCGATTGGCCGGGACCGATCGCTGTCGGCGAATAGCCCCGTATAATTTCGACACCAGGTGTCGCCCATCTGAGACCAACAGCACGTGGAGGGGGAGGGTAACCCCAGGCTCCGAAGGGTAGTCCGGTAGCAGAGCCCGCATGCCCTGCCGCAGGCGAACAAAGTAGAACAGGTCTAGAGGGGAGCAAGCAGCCGCACCGAAGAAATGAGCCTGTGTACGGAAGGCACCTTCATGGAACAAGTCGCCCCACGTGAGGATACCCAGCCGCTTGCACAGTCGCTGAAAACCCGTCTCCAACAACAGCGACAGCTCCGGATGATAAGACAGAGGCAAGGCCGGCGAATAAAGAAAGGAAACGCCGAGCAAATGAGCCACCCGCTTCCAGGCATCCACCGTGCACGTCACCGTCGTGCGGGGCGTATCCACATCGGACACCTTGCCCAAAACCATCCCCTCAAGTGGGAGCGGGTGGGCGACCCAATGTTCCGCAGCAATCTGGGGCATGAACGGCGTGGGGCGCATCCAGTGATAAGCATAATGCGCCTGAGCGCTGAGATAATAAAGTTCAAAGTCAGGGACGTCGAAACCGCCATCAGCATAGGGCAACGTAAGGGTGGCCCAGGCCACCCGTGGCTGCTTGCCCCCCCAGAACAACCGCAGGAGCTCGGAGCGAAGTCTTCGAAAGAAATAAGCACCAGGATGATACGGGAGGTTTTGAAAGAGATAAAGAAAGCGGGGCAGAACGACCATCTTGATAAGAGACGCCCTACCGGCCATGGAGAGAGGCAAAGACATCCACCTGGTGACATCATCCGCCAATTTAGTAATGGCCACACCATAATTAAGCCGAACCGCGTCTTCCCTGTCCAAGGATATGACAATACCAAGATATCGCAACTCCGAGTCACACCATTCCAGAGGGTAGTCAAGGGGAAACCTGGCCACCGCAGCAGTGAGGGGGAAAAGTTGAGATTTCCGCCAGTTGATATGAACCCCGGAGACACCTCCAAAAGCGACCAGCTCATGCAGGAGCGAATTGAGGTTGTTCTCAGGGTCCTTGACATAGAGTGTGACATCATCGGCGTATAGAGAAATGCCGACCTGACGCTGAAGACAATTAAAGGCGCTCTGCTGATGAAACTGACGAATCCTGCAGGCTAGCGGCTCAATGGCGATAGCAAACAAGAGGGGTGAGAGGGGGCAACCCTGTCGGGTCCCTCTCGTGAGAGGGAACGAGGGGGATAGCACCCCATTCACTACTACCCTCGCCATCGGATCAGTATACAAAAGCTTAACCCAAGAGATGAAGATCCTGGGGAAACCCATCCGACAGAGAACATCAATAAGGTAGCCCCACTCGACAGAATCAAACGCCTTAGTGGCATCAAGAAAGACAGCGGCAACCGGGACAGTGGGATCAATGGTCGACACAAGCGAGAACAAAGTGCGAAGATTGTGAGAGGTAGCACGAATCCCGACTGATCAGGCAATACGATAACGGGCATGAGTTCGGCTAGCCTCACCGCCAAGACCTTCGCGAGAATCTTAACATCGCAGTTGAGCAATGAGAGGGGCCTGTAGGAGCCCACATCCAGCGGATCCTTACCCGGCTTGAGCAGCGACGTGATGGCGACCTCCCGCATGGAGCCCGGTAGACGTCCCTCCTCCAGAGACTCCTCAAACACCTCACGGAGCACAGGGGCCATGATATCCACATAACACTTATAAAATTCAGCATGAAGGCCATCCAGCCCGGCGGCCTTCCCATTAGAAAGAGACATGATGGCATTCCTGACCTCCTCTACCTCTAGGGGCCTGCCTAAGAACTCCCGATGACCATCCGATAACCAACAAAGCGCCAACTCATCGAGGAAGCTGCCGTATCGAGTCTCTCCCGTCTGCTGCGTCGTGTAGAGGTGTGCATAGTGATCAATAAAAGTGCGCTGAATCTCCGAAGTGTCTCGACAGAGAGTGCCATCCGGAGACACCAATTCCAACACGTCCGACCCATGCCTCGGATGCCTGGTAAGGGCGGCGAGGACCTTACCGGGTCGCTCCCCCTCGCAGTATCGCCTTGCCGTCCAGTATTTCCCCCTATGCTTAGCCTCTCGAGCAGCCTCCTCCTCGTACTCGGAGAGCTTAGTGCGGAACTGCGCCTGAAGGGCGTGGTCCGAATCGACCTGCATCCTGCGCTCCAAGTCTCGCAAATCAACCTCCAAGCTCTCGAGGGTCCGAACAATCAGACGGAGTACTCCACAACTTTTTGAAATAGTGACACCCCGGATCGTAACCTTGAATGCCTCCCAAATGACCTCAATGCTGTCCACAGAGCCCTTGTTCCTAGGGAAGAACGCCTCCACCTCCTCACCGAGTTCCTCCTTGAACACCGGGTCAAGCAAAGCAGTCGGAAACAAACGCCAAGGCGGGCGCGGCCTATGCAGCCCGGGAACGGATAAAGCAACCTTCACCGGACAGTGATCAGAGTACGTACGAGCCAGATGTGTAACCTCCCTTAGGCCAGCCATCAAACCTCTAGAGAGGAACACATAGTCCAGTCTCGCCCATGAGCGAGCATGTGTGGTGTAATGAGTGCCCTCCTTGGTAGAAGGGTGGGTGTACCTCCAGCTGTCAACCATCCCAGCCTCCTCCACTATCCCCCGCAACACTTCTCTAGCCTGTACATTGTACTGAGGGCTGCCCTCCGATCTATCCAACTGGGCCTGAAATGCAAAATTAAAGTCGCCCCCCCACACAATGTGAGTAGCATCCACAGCAAGGACATGACCCCACAGAGTGACAAAGAAGATTGGCGTATCAACATTAGGAGCATAGCAATTAACAAACAGTACAGTGTTCTGCCCAAGCCGTCCCCACAGCAGCACATAGCGCCCCTCAGGGTCCCCCACAGATCCAAGTTCCTGAAATGAGAGCGATCTTTTTACAAGGATGACAACCCCACGAGCATAAGATGAATAGGAAGCAAACCCCCTGGCCGCAGCCCACCTCCCGCCAAAAATGGGGGAGGGAGCGGGGCGCAGATGCGTCTCCTGGAGAAGAGCAACATGAACAGCATGCCTGTCCAAATACTGGATCACACTACGACACTTCCTGGCATCATTAAGGCCCCGTACATTCCAGGACAAAATCGAAATCTGGTCTACAACAGCAGTCGACATCACACAGATGCAGGGCCCCACGGGAACCTATAAACAAATATAGGGTGTCCAACTACCAGCAACAGCCAACAATATGTCCACGCCCAGGGGCACGGACAGGCCCACACATACACTCCACACTTTCCCCAGTCATATCCGAACCAACCAAACAAGAACACAACAACTCCCCCCCAACCAACCCATCCATGCAGCAAGCACTCAGGACAAACTGCGCGCCGCACGTCGCCAAGCCATCCCACACGGCCCACATCTCGCACACACGCTACGCTTGCAGAATGCACCCCGTCACGTGGCAGCCTAAAATGGCGGCCGCTGCACTCGGGCCCAAAATGGACGGGAACACGGACCCCAGGTCCAGTCCCGCCAGATGGAAAAGTGAAATAGCCTGGCCAACGGGCGCCACACCATTTCCGTGCTCTCAAACAACAACAGCAGCTCCCATAGCGAACCAGCAGTCCCAGGCAAACAAACATGGACAGCTTCATTCCCACCCCATCCACCCACCTGACACCACCCCAACTATCAGGCCACGCATACCCCCCCCCCCCTCCCCCCGTCCCCCAACATACATCCAGTCAACCAACAGAGGACTAGAATCCAAACAAAAGGTAAACATGGGGCACACCCTCCGGGGAACCTTCCAGAGGTGCACGACGCCACTCCCTCACGCCACGCCAGTGTCCGCGCCAACAGGTATCAGGCGGCCCCAGGCACAGCGCGGGGGGGTGGGTGCCCAGAGCGCAACACCTAACATCACCATCCTGCGGTGCCATACCGACCCCGTAAAAATAAGTAGCAAAACGCACTCAGTCAGCAAAACACAGACATGACCCACGCAGCAGCAAAACACAAAAACGTACGATAGCCAGGCCGCAAATACGGAGAAGGAAAACAGCAGGACTCAATACAAAATATACACGTCCACAGTACTCCAAAAGCCGGAGAGAAGACAGACAAGGTCCAAAGTCACCAGAATCAGGCGACCTCCTCCTCAGCCGCCGAATGTTCACCCTCCGGATCTCGATCGGCGCCCCGATCCGCAGCAGCTCGCTCGCGCTGGAGGCGCTTCGCAAAGTCCTCAGCATGCTGTGGGTTGGTGAAGAAATGTTGTTTAGCCTGGTGCGTCACCCTAAGTTTAGCCGGATAAAGCAAGGCGTAGTCCACCTGGAGATCCCGAAGCTTCTTTTTCACCCCCAAGAACTTCCGACGCTGGTCCTGCACCATCGGTGTGAAGTCGGGGTACATAGTGAAAGACACCCCTTCGAAGGAGAGAGCCCTGTTAGTGCGGGCGGCCTGGAGAGCAGCGTCCCGATCACGATAATTCAAGAGGCGCGCTATGATGGGACGCGGCGCGGCCCCAGAGGCCGGACGAGGTCCCAATGTCCGATGCGCTCTCTCAACAATGAACTGGGACGAGAAAACTTCCGTCCCAATGGCGCCCACCAGTAGCCTCTCCACATAAGTCTCCATTTTGCCCACATTCGTGGACTCCGGAACACCTACGATACGCACGTTGTTGCGCCTACTCCTCGCTTCCAACTCTTCGTTCTTAGCGGCAATGACTCGCAAGATATTGTCCATTCTCGCCAGTTGGGTGGTATGGGCGGCCGCCGTGTCATCATGGTCCGAAATGCGCTGTTCCGCCGCCGTCAAGCGCTCCTCATGCACGTCCAATTTCTGAACGACCGCATCCATGCGCGACGATATCTTGTCCACTTTGTCCACTATAGTGGCGAACCCCTGCCTCATCTCCTGCATCATTTGGGTAAAGTCCGGTGGTGGCGGATGCGGGACACTCTCAGCGACATTCGGGGGGGGGGACCGCGAAGTCCCAGCTTCCTGGAGCAAACGCGTCCCACGCCGAGCCCCTCCAGAATCAAAGGACAATTTGGACTGCTTAGTGTCCGGCTTCCCCATAACGGTGGTGCATTAGGGGAACGAGGCAAATAGGAGTCAGGATAGAGATCAGACAAGGGACCCGGCCAAGTAGACAGCAGCTCAAATCGTGGGGGCACGAGCAGGCTAGCACGCCCCGCCACTCCCAACGACGAGAAATGGCCGCCTACACCTCCAGTCCAAGGGGGCAAACTCTCAGAATCCAAAAAGAAGATCCGTTGCACCTCCGTAAGCACTGGTATCTGGGCAGGCAGATGGGATAGCCGATAGATGAGTTCGACAACAAGGAAGAGCCAAGCGTCTCACCCGACCAGCGAACAGGCCTGGAGGAGAAGGGCGGAGCTAGGCCTACACCCCACGTGCAGAGCCCCGGACTGGCATGAACAGTGACGCCGGGCAAGATGGCACCAGACCTCCAGAGCACGAGTCGGAGAAACTTGGGATCCACATAACTTCGGCCAGCAACCTTCGAATGGCTCAGGAGTTGGACCGTGGGTGGACAGTCGATATCCCAACCGATCCGTGGGGTCAGTTCAGGGCGCAGCGATGGTAACCAGGATACCTAGGCGGATAATAGCTCCGGGCAGCGGGAGCCTCACGACAGTGCGGCCATTCCGCAGTGCGCCCTCTAGCGCCCCCCCCGTTATTGACAGGTATCTGCCTATGAGAAGGGTGACATCTGGCTGGACTGTCAGGAGAGAGGGGGGGCCTCGGCAGGAGGCTCAGAAACATCAAGAAGAGGTGGCAGGACATCCGGTGCTGGACCCGCCGCATCACCAGAGTACAGCTGAAGCTGGGAGCTCCACGCCGGCATGGCGGCACCCGCCACCTCACCCCCAACATGCTCCGGGTCCTGGAAGTGGTGTTCCCAGACCTCCATAGGCAGTTGCAGGGGAGACAGCAGCAAGAAGGGGGTAGGTACATGTCTGTTTGTTGTCATGTGTGTCACATGCTACCTGCAGTGCTCCAAGGCATGCAAACACTCCCAAAGTTGGAGTGGTGTTGTCAGACAGGCACTTCATGCATTGGCATGAGAATGGCCAAGTTTCAGCAGATGCTTGTTTACATGCCTTGCCCTACTCAACATTTGCCCAGCACTTTGCCAAAACTTTTTCTTTAACAGGTACTCCTAAGGTGCAATGTCTTAGTATGCATATTCCTTAGCACATCATCATGTTGGAGGGAGGTCTGTGACACCTGTTGTTACCTTACATGTAGCACCACATGTGCACTGTGTCTGCCCTTCTTCATATTTTCGCACTGATCTGGAGTCTCAACATGTATTTTCTGCACAAGTCAGCTTCAATGGCCTTTGTCCATGGTGTACTTTCTAATTGTCATGTGTTAGCTACAGGACATGGATGCTTTCTCTCTCTTCTGCAGAAGATGCTCTCTGGGTGTCGAGATCAAATCTACTCCCGAAGGCCTCATGTCATCACTGTTCCAGAAGAAAACTGACAAAAACAATGCCCTACACTACAAAAGCTACCATCCAAAGAGCCTCAAGAACAACCTCCCCTACGGAGAATTCCTCAGGGTGAGGAGGAATTGTTCAAGGACAGAAGACTTTGTTACCCATGGGGATGCACTGGTTAAAAAGCTGAAAGAAAGAGGATACCCTGGTAACCTCCTGAAACATTCAATGAAGAGGGCAAGATGGACACCCAGAGAGCATCTTCTGCAGAAGAGAGAGAAAGCATCCACAGTACGTATGGTGTGTGTATCCACTTTTGGACCCCACACAAACCCAGTGCAGAAAATCATCCGGAACAACTGGCACCTTGTGGAGGAAGTCATTCCTGAGATTGGTAAACCACTGTTCGCGCTGAAAAAGAACCGTAGCGTGGGCCAGCAGATTTCTTCCACACGTCCAACAACGAAAAAAGAAACACAGAGTACACTGTTCTACATGAGCCCAGTGAAGGGACATCACAAATGTGGCACCTGCTCAGTGTGCAGCCTAACGATGGAGGGAACACATTTTACAGATGGCAAAAAACATTGGCGGCATGATGACTTCACGAACTGCAAAACGAGATATGCAGTCTATGCCATAGTATGCCCCTGCAGGAAAGTGTACATTGGCAAAACTACACAAGAGGCGCGCCAACGCATAATCCAACACAGATCTCGGATTAACAACAAAGTGCTCACAGCGCCAATAGTGTCCCACTTTTTGACAAATGAACACTCGGTCAGTGACTTGAAATGGACAATCCTGGCAAGTATCAAAAACATCGTTGGCGCCGGGGTGACCCGGATGCACGACTGGCACAAAAAGTGGCCTACCTTATTTTGAAATTCGGCACTGCAATGTCGGGACTTAATGACCTAAATGAACTTAGCAATCTTTAACAATCTTTAATAATCTGTCATGGTGTATTCTGCAACATGCACCTGCCGCGGCTCGCTGCTGCCCGTGTGACCGTGTTTACGAACTGTAATATAACCTCCCCCCCAGAACAAAGACATTTCAGAAAACTCTTTGTAACTACGTTTCCCAACAGACACCGGGACTCACGTTTCTTCAAATACGAGTAGACACGCCCCATTGGGTACCACGTGTCTGATTCACGGAGGAAGATGGGTGCCGGACCGAAGCGTTTGTAACTTCGCTCACTAGTAAGCTCTGTGACATGTTTCATTTGTTTAAACAGACGATCCAAAATTAATGCCATCCGGTCCCTAACCGCACGTTCCTTGTGTCCACAGCTCACAAGCCTGTGCGGCGGCTGCCGCTTCTTCACGCGTGCAGCCAGATTGAACTCTTTTCAAACACGAAGGTAGGAACCGGTTGAACACCGAACGTTTAAGTACTTGCAGCGCATTAAAATTGGCAATAATGTAAGGCCTCTCTCTTTCCCGCAGCGACCAACTCGACATCTTAAAGATACGAACATCGAAAACTAAAACGTACCGGCACCCGCCTCTCGCATATAATGTGCACTAATGAGGTATGTCTTGGCAATAGGGGCTAATTAGTTTAGTATAACTGGGACAGCGAAGCAACATCTCAAACAGATATTTTTATTTTATCTGTTTACAGGGAGCAGCCTGAATTTTGTAAGGCCACCCTTCATCAATAAGGTAAACTTACCGCAAGGGTGTTTGAGTCTGGTAGAGGAGAGGTCCTTAGAGGCAGTTTCCTTACTGATACCAACTTTTTAATTGTTATTTTACAGTGACAGCGACCCCCCAGTCCGTGTCCTGAGGAGAACCAGCAGAATCAAACTGGGTTCGAAACGCGTTGACCTTCCCTCCAAGATACAAAATAGACGGGGCTTGATAGGAATTAACTAATACACTTGCAATCATCTAGCCTTTTATGTGTCATTCCTAGCCATAGCACCCTATCATGAACTTCACTATGTATCTTGTGTCGGTGTTGACAAGTAGGCGAATATAACAATCTGTTAGTCCACTTGTTCATTATCATTTAGGACTGGTGCCTGAAAAATGTATCCAATTGAGGCATTGTACAGTTGTCTATGTGACTTTTTTATGTGACAATTCTTTTGTTAAATTACTTTGTTTGACATGTTTATATCAGTGTATTGAATGTATTTATGTATTTGTTTAAATAGTTTGTGGTGTTTTGATGTCATAAAAATTTCTTTCAAAAATTTTATAAAATAAGAATTGACTCAACACAAATGGTTGTGCAACTTAGCAATTGATTTGACTAGGTGGTGCATTTTTCTGATAATTCAACCTGCTCGGCCATTTGTTTTTGTTCACTCCATAGCAGCGGTCCAGGCCGGTCAATGACAGGACCCAAGCCTTTCCTTGTTTCCCCAGCTCGGCACTGCTGGGCACTGCTGGGGGTCTTAGCCACACACACTGTTATGCTGGGCACTGGTGGGGGTCTTAGCCACACACACACTCTATTGCTGGGCACTGCGGGGTATGTTTTCTAGATATCACTTACACTTGCACTGAGACTGCAGACTTATGTCCCACACGTCTGACTATTACACTGGTGATATGCGGTAGCGTACCACACTCCGAAATCGATGACGTAGGTGCAGCACGTCTGACAATTACACTGGTGATATGCGGTAGCCTACCGCACCCCGAAATCGATGACGTAGGTGCGGTACGTCTGACTATTACACTGGTGATATGCGGTAGCGTACTGTACCCTGAGATCGATGATGTTGGTGCGGCACGTTTGACTATTACACTGGTGATATGCGGTAGCGTACCGCACCCCAAAATCAATGACGTAGGTGCGGCACGTCTGACTATTATACTGGTGATATGCGGTAGAGTACCGCACCCCGAAATCTATGACATAGGTGCGGCACGTCTGACTATTGCACAGGTGTTATGGGGTAGCGTGTGTCGCTACGTACCCCGACATTACAGGCGTTTGATGGGGATGTGCGCATGTGGCACCACGTATAGGTATGTTTGACTTCGTTGTACTCACCTTCTGCGCCGTCGTCGGTTCCTATGTACGAGGCGGTGGGCGTACAGGACTGGTATGACACGGAAGATAGGGTTCATGTCTTGTTTGTTGTGTACCCGGGTGCGGGTCGGGCCGGACTCTGTATTTACGGCAGTTTTTGACTCTCATAGCAAAAGAGCCTTATGGAGTGTCTTCAACACGGATCGTACTTCCTGGTACGGATGACGCGGTATATTTACGTTCGGACATAGAGTGAAGCGTCAGCCGAATGCCATTCATATGAACTTTCGATTTGTATGGAGTATTTACGAGTCGTACGGAGTGATGCTTTGGATTGGGATCGTACTTGCAGATTCGTACGGAGACGTGTACGGGTAAGATTTGTACAGGGAAAAACGCTTCGGACGAAATTTTTTTATTAATGTGTATATTTTTACAAGTTTTTATTACAAACACTTTTTTGACATGTTTTACATTTTTTAAACATGTATTGCTATATTTTAAGTAATATTATCTATATTTTAAATGTAAATAATAATTAGGGGCACAAAAAACGAGGGAAAATGAGTGGAACAGAGGGCAGACAGGCACAAAAAATGAGGGAAAAACGAGGGGCACAGAGGGCAGAAACAAATGCAAAAACCACAGGTGATGGACAGAATGCAGAACAATGTCATACATTCACCCCAGTACAGAGATCTGGGCCTAAATCCATCGTTTTTTTGCACTCCACACCACCCCAGTTCAGACATGGCCATTTGCAAATCAGTCTGACCCTGTGCCTCATGGGAACAGTCCAGCCCGAACTGCCAAGCCATGCCTTCCCTGGACCGGAAACAAGCTTCAGAGGACCGGTTTCAGGCATTCCAGCCGTCTTCAGCCCGGCTTGCTTGAATCCAGTGGTGTGGAGTGCATGGGACTCACGTCTGAGCATACCCATCCCACTCGGAGTGACAAATGCAAAAACCACAGGTGATGGACAGAATGCAAAAAAATGTCATACATTCACCCCAGTACAGAGATCTGGGCCTAAATCCATCGTTTTTTTGCACTCCACACCACCCCAGTTCAGACATGGCCATTTGCAAATCAGTCTGACCCTGTGCCTCATGGGAACAGTCCAGCCCGAACTGCCAAGCCATGCCTTCCCTGGACCGGAAACAAGCTTCCGAGGACCGGTTTCTGGCGTTCCAGCCGTCTTCAGCCCGGCTTGCTTGAATCCAGTGGTGTGGAGTGCATGGGACTCACGTCTGAGCATACCCATCCCACTCGGGGTGACAAATGCAAAAACCACAGGTGATGGACAGAGGGCAGAAAGGCGCAAAAAAGTAAGGAAAAACGAGTGGAACAGAGGGCAGAAAGGCACAAAGAACGAGTGGAACAGAGGGCAGAAGGGCACAAAAAATGAGGGGAAAACGAGTGGAACAGAGGGCAGAAAGGCACAAAAACGAGGGAAAAACAAGTGGAACAGAGGGCAGAAAGGCACAAAAAATGAGGAAAAAACTAGTAGAACAGAAGGCAGAAAGGCACAAAAAACGAGTAGAACAGAGGGAAGAAAGGCACAAAAAACAAGGGAAATATGAGTGGAACAGAGGGCAGAAAGGTACAAAAAACAAGTGGAACAGAGGGCAGAAAGGCACAAAAAATGAGGGGAAAACGAGGTGAACAGAAGGCAAAAGGGGCACAAAACGAGGGGAAAACGAGTGGCACAGAGGGCAGACGGGCACAAAAAACGAGTGGCACAGAGGCAAAATACAGAATACAGAAATATAGGGGCAGGTAAGAACAGAAGGCAGAAAGGGCAGAGAGGCACGGGGCAGCGAGGGGAACAGAAGGGAAAACCTGGCAGAGACATGGGGCAGCAAGGGTTACAGAAGGAAAGACAGGGCAGAGAGAGCACGGGGACAGGGAGGGGAACAGAGGGAAGAAAAAGGGGCACGGACCTTGTTCAGGCAGCGGGGGAGGACAGACGACAGCAGTCACAGACACAACAATTAAAATACAGGCAATACAATAAAAGCAATAAAGCATTGAAAGGCACATGTGTATAGGTTACCGTTACTTGGCAGGCAGGTAAAAATAGATGCAGCCAGGATCAGCAGTAGGATTTTCGTGCTCCTGTCTGATTGCTCACTTTCCACAAGCCCTTGGGTGAATTGTGTGTGCTGTCAAGCTTTCATATTTAGACATATCAAGCTCTTATTCTGTGTACCCTTTGCAGTTTGTTGTTGGCGAGGGACGGAGCAGTGGGCATCCTAACAGGAGAGGGTCATGTCAGGTGCCACACGAGGTCTCTCTGAAATATGCCTTAACTGCACTGCTCACCCCTTGGTGGTAAAATATTGTTCTGCTGTCCGTGACTTAAGATTATGTCTAACAGGGGTTTATGGTAATTGGCATAGCATTGTTCCATGATCTCGCTGAAACAATATGCCTCCTATGCAGATACCTTCCTGCCATCTCTTGCACTTCCATGATGAACTCCTAATATAGACCTTGCATTTGTTCTGTACACTGGACTCATCGCTTTGTGCACTATCTTGTTAGAATTTTCACAATATTCGTTGCTCCTTGGGGCATGTCTTTATTATAAAATGCTTCATAATTGTATAATATGTTAGACCTTCTTAAACTGTGAATAGGTAAAAATGCTAATGATTCACAATCATTCAACCTGTTGCTGTAAGGAAGGGTCACCACTCCAAGGCTCTGGAATGAGAATGTAGAGGTGCTGCTATGGCGGAGAGCAGGAGACTTGTACCACTAAATAATACACTGCTGTATGCATGCATGTCCATGCCAATAGACCCAATTCAGGATGTCTCCCTCTTGAAATTGCCTCTGCTTCAAAAGGCATTTTTAAAAATAAATTTAAATTGTACAAATTCGTTGGGGGTCCCCGGCTTCCAGTAGTGATTCAGTAGAGGCCCTCATGAGTCAAAAGTTTGGGAACCACTGTACTAGGGAGTATGTGTAGTGTTAGGTTTTTAAAGTTTTGGTGAGTTGTATGGTTTAGTTATTTGTTAGCGATATGTCGTTAGTTTGTTAATTGGTCAATGTTAGAATTATATATATATGTAAAATTGTGTTTATACTATGGTGTTAGTAATATCTGTATTAGTATTTTGTTAAAATTGATGTGTATATTTGTGTGGGTGGGATTGTTTTGTTTCTTTACAGGGATTAGGAGTTCCGGTTGGGAGAAGATTGCCTTTTTTCAGTAAGGGAGTGTGTATTAGTTTTAGAAAACTAAAAATGATTTTACAATTCCTTAATTTTTCGCGTTTTCATGGACCAATTCTTTTTTAAAATACATTTTTCGGGATTTTTATGGTTTATCGTCTGTGCATTTATTTCCGGTGGATTACTGTTTAAACAGTTGAATTTTTCCTTTTTTGGGGGGGATTTTTAATGCTTATTGGGATTATGACAAACATGGATGTATTTATGGCAGTTGGGATTTCGTTTCTTCAGCTACGAAAACAGTAAATAATTTTTAATATTTATTGTGGGAGGTAAATGTTTTAAAAAATACATTGTTATTGTGATTTATATTTTATGAAATATAATTATGTCAATATATTTTTTGTAATAATAAAAACAATAAGATGGGGTTGGGGCCCAAGGGAGTTTAAAGTCCAGGCTTTGACTCGTTCACTCATAACACTTTACTACACAAAGGTATCAAAGAGTCTACAAAAAATATGCCTAAAGTGATAAGGAAACCAAACATATACACTATATTTATCCTAAACCTCAAGGTTGATTCCCTGACCTCCAGAATGGTTAGTAAAGGATACCCATAAGTCACCACACGGAACTGCCATTCATCATTTGGGATTCCTTATTGACCAAAGGATGAAACCCCTGCCTGCCGCAAATGGGGACAAGATGAAAAAAGCCCTCACCTACTCAGACAGGTCTCAGTATGGTCTTGTTACTCTGTACTAGAGTTCATGAATGAAACAGAGTGACTGATGTAGCAGTGCAAAAAATAATAAAAGTGTGAAAAACATTATGTGTTAAAATTGAGTGAGGGAGTTTGCTATGTGATGAATTGGTATGTGCATTTTTCTTTTTTTTGTTGTTGATGGAGGCAGTGTTTGCCCTGTGTTTAGCTCTTTCTACTGACAGGTGCATCTGTGTATGATGTTCTATTTGCACGACATTGTGTGTGAGTAGATTGTGTAGTGTAATACATTCAGATGTGTGTTGAATTTGTAGCGTGCATTTCTTGTGTGAATGTCATATGCAGCAATGTGGATTATTGTTCATGAGCTTCTTTTGAGTGCCCATTTGTGATATGTCCTCCTATATTTTACCTGTCACTTGTCAGGAGTGTGCATGTGCATGCTTGTGCTACACATTGACACCATGCTCACTTTTCTAACTGTTGTGGTGTATATGTCTGTGTTAGCAGAATTGTTGTATTGTTCACATTTAGGGTTCATGAGTGGCATTTGATAATGCAATGTTTATTTAGGTTGTGGTATGGTATCTGTGTATTTGTCCAGAGTGAAAATGTTGTATATTCTTGTTCTGTTCAGGGTTACATTGCATATCCACTGTTTGCCTGCACATGGCTGAGCTTGTTGGACTCCTTTGGATGTTGTTAGTGATATTTGTGTTTGGCTATTGGTTTTTGATCAGCTTTGGTTCAGACATCCCTGGTTGGGATTCTGATATTTGTACATACACAGCAGGGTGTGTGATTGGTTATCAGGAAAGTCATAGGACCTTATTTTCACCTTTATCTGTATTTCTCACATGTGTTGAGTAGTGCAGGTGTGAGATGGGTTGATAAGGGGTTTGTGTGAAAGTCATACTTGAGTTTGACAGCCAGGGAGTGTGACAATGAGCAATGTATGTTGTGTTGGTGGCATAAACAAGCTAAGGTAGTTGACACAGATGTGTGGCTGGTCACTGTATGGCTTCTGACACTTCCTATCATTCCTGGGCTAAAGCATGGTTTGCATTGTTGTATCCGAGGGATATTGCACAGATGTTACTTTAGTTTAATTTCAATCACTGTGCCACCCATGTCTGATTTGATGGCCTAAGGGTAGAGTGATATGTTCGTCCTCTTGCATGTCACGTACAAATGTTATGTGGCTTGCTCCATGTTTTTTTTGCACTCTGCACTCCACTTTGGGCTAGTCTATTTATTGTCATGTATTGCTGTTGACTTATGGTATGTGTATGCGGCAGAGTTCCAGTGTGTGATCTGTCTAAGGAACTTGACATACAGTGTGAACAGTTCCATGGTTGTTAATTTGCGGAGTGACTCTTCATTTCTTTAATTTACTTTGATAAACATGAGTGGAAGGCAGGTGTGAGGAGGAGGGTTGTCCCACCCATGACCTTCTGTGCAAGGTGTTAATCTTCACCCCGACCTTCCCAGACAATCTCCCTTGCTCTGTAAAGTGTGAGGTGCGAGGTCGAGCTACACCTGGCTGCTAAATAGTGCATTAATGGGGGGACAGAAGAGGAGCACACAGCATGGGCAGAAATGGATATGGGAAGCGGGATGTGACCAACTGATGCGGGGCACCATATGGCTAGGGTAAAGGTGGGGCCCTGGGCAGCTGAACACACTGCCCATACTTGGCGCCAGCCCAGCCTACCACATTGTGGGCAGGTTTTCCTGCGTCTTCACCTCTGAGGTGACATGACCGGGACCTTGTAGTGATTTATATGTTGATGGGTGACCCTGATGCAGAGGTGGCTATTTCTAGCAAGCAGGACATGTGTGAGTACACTGGGGGAATATGTACCTGTCTCCACTAGGGTGTCTGATGTAGACAGGAAACGTATTTCAGCACAACAGTCGTGTGTTGTGGTTGTACGCAGGGATGTGTTATTTACTTACCTGCGGTGTTGACCGCGGCGGCGTCTTATCTGCTGGTAGTGGATCAGGTACAGCAGCAGAATGGCTTGCAGAGCTGGATCCAAGTGTGTCAGGAATGTGTGGAGATGCCCCGGAATCAAGCTTCTGTCTCTGTGGTTGTGCTTCCCCGTCTCCGAGTTGCCGGTTTCTCTGCTGAGTTCTAATGGACTGTTTGAGGCATTGTCATTTGTCCGGCAGTTGTCACATCATTCCGCATGGCGGTCTTTTTCTATTGGCTCCCTCCGCCACCGTTGTAGAACATGAATACTGGCGGGTATGGAAACACAGCGATGGACGGGAAATGCGCTATCTTTGTCCATTGTGGAGAAGTGTGGCTCACTGGTTAGAGCAGGCAGACCCTGAAGCAGAGGTCAGACCCGGGACCAGGGTTCAATTCCCGACGCGGCAGGGTCTTGAGCTCAAATGTCCATGGACTTGATAATTCTCGCTTCGGTGCCTGACCTAATCATGGGTTCACACTCTGCAACTCTGGGCATTAAGCTTGCTTAATCTCCACAACGCCCCCCCCCCCCCCGCAGCGGGATGCCTGGCTTTCACCTTGGGGATGCCCTGTAGGGGCTATCTCACAGGGAAAAACCAGGACGGGTTCCCAAGGCAAGCGCGGAGATACCCCTTCGGGGGTCGATTCTGGCGCTATATAAGAAATATAATAATAATAATTGTAATATGGCGGACCCGAGGACCGCTGCAGGAGTGCAGAAATAGACGTTTTCCGCCAGCACCGCGGATGTGCCAAAGACTGCCATCCTAATGAGCCCCTTAGTGTGGATTTTTGGAGGTGTCTTCAAATACATTAATTAAAATGATAATAGCAACCCTGAATTGCTGTGTGAGGATAGGATTTTCGTATTGCTTGTATCATTGACTGTCAATGATTTTTTTGGGGGGAAAATAATTATTTGTTTCTTAATTTTTGTTAATAGTTCAATATAGTAGAATTTTGCTTATTTGTTAATAAAGCATATTGAAAAGGGATGTTTGTGTTGTAACTGATGAAATGGTTTGGGACACATAAAAGTCCCGGCCATCATCCAAGTGTCACAGGTTTGGAGTTTTTGTAAATTAGTAGCAGATTCAAATATTATTATTCTTTTGTCTGTTGATTTGTTATCAGAAAGAAGAAATTGTTCTTCCTTATGAGTAATTGTGAGTGCTGGGGGAATTTCAACTTATGCTAAAGTTTTGGGGGCGGGTGTGGTGATGGTAGTAGCTTTTTTAGTTCTAGCTATTGTTCTTTTTAGGGACGAAATAGAGGGCATTTGGCCAGTTACATGTTGTGGGACTTTGGGGAGCATTTCTTTAAGTGTTTCTGTTGTAGACTTTTCTGATCTAATGCTAGCTTCTTTTATATTTTCTAAAGCATTTCTAACTTCTATTTGAGCAACGTTAGGGGGGTGGTTATGCTCTCTAATATGTAGTATAGTTGTTTCCTTAGTTGCAGCCCACCCATAACATTTGCAGCCCTCCCATAATATTTAATGGAATAGTACTTAGTACATTACCGGTTGACTTTGGTCTCCTGTTGGCTTTTCTTGGGTGTACACATACCCGATGTAACAAAGTAAAAATGTTCTTTTTTGTGATGTTCTGAATTGGGGGACTTCAGTCATTGTGATATTTCTAATGCTAAGAAAAATATATCGAACAATTACTATAAAAATAACTGTATTGTTTTATTTTGTAAAATATATACATTGTCAGCTTTATACTTACAACGCTGATTTTGAAGTCTTGTACAATGCTGATGGGTTTTCTTTACTGTTTGCCTTTAATTTTCTTGCTGAGAGTTTTGTTGGGAAAAAAACTAATTTTAATAATTTTATTTAACTCTGTATTAATGGGGGGTTGGCATTAATTTGGACTTCTGTTGGATATTGTACCTAATAATTTTAATTTATTTGGGTTTGATACTTACTTTCTTTGCAATTCTATTTTTCACAGTGTTCTGTAGGTGTTCGGATCTTTTTCGAATTAACTGTAGAGAAGATATAATTTAAAATACATATATTCATTATTTCGTATGTAAAAATAGTGCTTTTAGAAGATTAGCAGTAGTATTCGTTTCTAAATAATATAGTACTTACTTTGTGGATCAGGAAATAGAGTATTTTATAATGTACTAAAGTGTTCTAGTAGCAATCCGGCAGAGTATCTCCTTTTTCTTTCCTTTTTGTTTGAAGTGTAAAATTATGCTTAATTTTCATGTGTTTATATAGGGGCATATGTATGAAGCCTTTTTCCCGTTTGCAAACGCGCCTATTCTCAGAATCGGCCCGTTTACGAATGGGAAAAAGCCTTTTAGGATGTATCATCCCAAAAGGCCTTGCACAATAAGGAATCGCAAAATTTGTGAGTCCCTATTCTGCGATTGCATTTAAGGAATCTCAAATTGCGATTCCTTAAATGCAATTCTGGAAGCACCCAAGTTGTGCGATGTTGCCTTTAGAGTTTGCAAATTACCACCAACTTGAAGTTGGTGGTAATTTGCGATTTTGTCGAAAATTCCCCTTTTTTGCATTTTTCAAAGTGCCATGTGGCGCACATACATGTCCTTTTGACACCCTTGCACCCTTGAAATTACATTCGCAATTTGCGAGTACCTAATGGGTACTCGCAAATTGCAAATGTCTTCCCATTCATTCCTATGGGCCTCTATTCCTATAGGAATGAATAGGACGGTAGTAAGGAATACGTAGGAATCTCAATTAATATTGCGAATCCTACTTACATTGCCTTTTGCGAGTCCTTAATAGCAAATCGTAAAAATTTGCTATTAAGGACTCGCAAAATGCTTTCTTGATACATATGCCCCATAGTGTTTAATTAATTGTTATTTTAATTTAATTGGTTTATTGTAATGGTGTGTTTATTTCATTGGTTGATATTTATTAATTAAATGTAATTAATTTGGTGGTTGGTTTCCATATATGGAAACCGCTAATTAAGTTTCCGTTATATTTCATTGTATGTGAATTATATTGTTTTCGATTTTTAATATTATGTGCTTTTTAATTTGGTATAATATTTTAAATAGTAAATAATGAAAAAAATTCCTAGCTAACGTAACAAAGCTTTAATTCTATTAAGGACTCGGAGGCAAGGATTATCCCTTCTTTCTACATTTTTATTGTCATAGCAGCAACAAGAAACCACAAAAGACTACGTTTCCCATGAGTCATAGGGAAGGAGTAGTCTAATCAAAATACATGAATCAACCAATCAAACTCGAGAACAGTGTCCAATCAGGGCTATCCAGAACACTATAGTCCATTGTCAGTGTCCTTTCCTCCCCTTTCGTAGCACGGACGTAGCCCAATTCTCCTCTTCGGTTGTCCTGTTTATTGGCATCCGATCCTGAAAGAAACAGAGAGGTATTACCGGATGTCAAAGTGACTCACCCTGCAAGATAAGCATGATGTGAGAACATACAAAAACAGTTTCCATAAGGCACATAGGCAATTGAAAGATAAAGGTACTTACTATCGTACGGGGAGGGACCTCCTCAAGGAGCGGGATAATCCTCTCCTCCGAGTCCTTTATAGAATTGAAACTTTCCGTTAAGTTAGCTAGGAAATTTTCCATTCTATGTCAGGACTGGAGGCGAGGATCATGCTTGTTCAAAGCTTGCCCATAACCAACTGAGCCATGTCAAGTATCGGCTTAAAGTAGAACCTCTTAAAGGTAGAATCAGAGGACCAGTCAGCCGCGTTAAGTATATCCTCCAGGCGGGCACCCAAGCCAAACGCCTTGGAAGATATGGCACCTCTTGCCGAGTGCACCCCAAAATGGTGGAGACTGATACCATCCTCTTGCTTTCCCACCGGACCCATCTTGCTATGGTCGGGAAGAAACTGCCTTGAAGGGTTTACTAAGTGCAATCAGGAATTGCCTTTCTCCCGAAGGACAGAGTTTCTCTGTCATCTCCTAGTAAGCCTTGAGGCAACGCACCACACAGAGTTTAGGGGAATCAGGAAACTCCGGATAAGAAATCACCCTGGTGTGGCACTTTTGCGTCTGAGTAGGGTTAGAGTAACCCCGTTAGGGGTGAATACACGCCCAGAGATGTCTAGGGTTCGAACATCCGAAACCCTTCTACAAGAGACCAGACACAAGAGCATTACCAATTTCGCAGAAAGCTCCTTCCTGGACAAAAAACGGCTAGGCTGCCAGGATAGAAAAAGATTCAGAACCAAGTTAACTTCCCAGAATGCCGAATAGCGAGGTTCCAGGGGCAAGGAGAGCCGGATACCTCGCAAAAGTCTGCAGACCGTGGGATGTTCCTCCACAGGAGATCCATTAATCGGAACATGACCAGAGGAGATGGCAGATCTGAAGGTGTTAATTGACTGGTAGGCCAGGCTGACAGAGGCAAGGTGCGCCAGAAAATTCACAACGTGAACCACATCTGCGACCAAGGGATCGACAACCCTTCGCACACACCAACAGGACCAATCCTCCCCATGCGGATTTGTACCTCTTGACAGTACTGTCTGTCCAAGCCTTGGAGATGAGGATCTCCGCTTCTCACGAAAGGCCTGCGGTCTGCCATCTACCCCTGAAATCCTCCATGCCATGAGACACAACGAGTTCGTTGACACCAGCGGGTGAGGAGCTCCGTCTGGGTTCATCAGAAGAAGAGGAAAGTGGGGGAGTAGGATTGAAAAATCCCCAAAAAGTTCCAGAAGAACCGGAAACCATACTTGAGACCTTCACAGAGGGACAATCAGGTCCAGGTCCGTAGATTGTCTGCGAATTTGAGCGGTCAACCGCGTTATCATCGCAAATGGAGGGAACACATATCCCCCCTCCAGACTCCAGTCCTGGAGAAAAGCATCCGAGGCCACCGCCAAGGGCTCGGGCCTCCAACTGAAGAATCTCAGAAGTTGGTGGTCCAGCCTGGAGGCAAAAAGATCCACAGTGAAAGGACCCCAAAGGCCCTGAAGCGACGGAAATATCCTCTGATCCAGCTTCCAAAGGCTAGAATTCCTGAAATGACTGGAGTGAAAATCCGCTATCACATTGTCCAGGCTCGGAAATTATTCCGCCGTCACCAAGATCTGACTGTCTAGGCAGTATTGCCAGAAGCTCGCTGCGAGGTCCGAGAGGGCTTTCGATCTGGTGCCCCCCAGATGATTTATATAACAAACTGCTGAGATTGTCCATCTTCAGTAGTACACAAGATTGTACTGACTCTTTCGCCCAGCACCGCACGGCGAACAAACCTGCTATGGCCCTGTAGTGAAGAGGTCCCGGAAAGATGGCCTGAATTGAGTCCGATAAAAGACCTACCACCTGCGCGAGTTGTCGCAGGGACACCCGTTGTTTGCCAAGACCTGCTGTAACTCCTGGCAAATTTCTGATAACTTTTGGGCCGGCAGACTGACTGTGGAGGACACGGAGTCGATGACGAACCCCAAGAATGTAACCGACTGGGTTGGACGTAACAACGATTTCTTCTAGTTGATTACAAATCCGAGGTCCTGGAGCAGAGTCACTGCCATCCACAGATGTTCCGTCAGCTGACGGGGACATAAGGCCATCAGGAGAAGATCGTCCGATCATCCAAACTCCTCAAGCTCTCAGGAATTCCACCACCAGTTTGAGGACCTTGGTGAAACACCAGGGCGCTGAAGAGAGCCCGAACGGAAGACTTGTGAACTCGTAAACCCGACCCCGCCAAGCGAACTGGAGGAAACGGCAGTGAGGCGCAAAAATCGGGATCACCAAGTACGCGTCCTTGAGGTCCAGGCGGACCATCCAATTGCAAGAGAGGATGACGTCGCGCTGGAGGTGGATCCCCTCCATTTTGAAATGGAGGTAAATCAGCCATTTGTTGAATTCGCTCAAGTTTATTATCGGGCTCTTGCCGCCATCGGTCTTGTCGACCAGGAAAATGTTGCTCAAAAACCCTTGGGGATGAGGTACTGAGAGGACGATGGTACCCTTGTGAAGAAGTGAAGTTATCGCCTCGTTCACAAGGATTGCATTCTGGGATGAAAACCGAATGGGTCTGGGGGCCGCCTTCTGAACCGGGAACCCGGTAAACTCTATATAAAAACACTTCACTGTTTGAAGCACCCAAGCATCCTGAGTAATGGCTTGACAGGACGTAAACGTATGTACGAACTTTCCCAGTTATTTTATGAAAGGTTCCCCAAACAAACCTCCCTGAGTGACAGCGCCAGCCTCCGAATCCGCTAAGTCACCTAGCTTGGGATCGATCTTAATCAGGAGGGACCGGCGGCGCTCAGTGGAGAGGGCACAGTTAGCGTTGCCCATGAAAATCACTACCCTCTGCGCCCAGCCTGACAAAGTTTCCGGGGATATAATGGAACCATGGCCTCTTCGGCCATAAGCACGATTTTTGTGATAGGCCTGAGGGCGTCCAGGAGATTTTCCTGGCACGCCCTCCATGATCTTTCGATACCTTTCTTGGGATCTCGCATAAACTTCTGAAGGAATGTGGACATCCTAGGGTAAATTTCTGGCGTAAGGGCGACCTTCACGTCGAGGTAAGGGCGGAGCACTCTGCACGAAGGCAGTTGCGGGCGTCTTTCTCCATGGGGCGGCGGATGTGCTCCGCGACATGAGCGGCAACCTTTTCTTCCGGGACCCAATCCGACGAGCGTGGATGCACTATATCATTAGAGTCAAGCATGTCCAGCAGCGCAGGCTGGGGATCCTGAGTAGGGCAGGATGGGAGCCAGGGTCTAGAAGGGCTGGGAGCAGAGTCTGGGTCAGCTGAGGGGCCCGGTAGGGCTGGTAGTTGGGAAGGAGTGGATGGACAGGGGGGTCCCCGAAGTACCTGCTGGCTGGCTATCAAGGAAAGCCTTCTTGAGGCGCTCAAAAGTGTCTACATCCACCCCTGGTTCGCGAGGACGCTTAGCAGGGAGAAAAGCAAATTGTCCTTTCAGACCTTAGGCAAGATATAATTAAGGGCGCTGGGTGTCAGGTGCAGTTAAAGGCAGCTAGAAAAGCCACAATTTCACAGGGTACTAGCCCCAGGGGGCAGACTTCTGGCAAACATCAATAAAGAGGTCAACAGTCCCCCGCCGGGGAACTCCACTGGTCTGGGTTGTGTCCCCTGTTATAGGCCTGAAGGCCGCTACTTGTCCTCTATCACGAGGCGTCAATTGCAAAAAAATACGGACCTGTGTTCGCCACTCACATCACTCTTGAGGAAACGGGGCATGAACACCAAGGAAAGAGCAGTGCTCCCAAAACAGTGGAGACACTGCTGAGTACAGACGGTTTACCGGCGTTCCTCCTCAGAACAGGGCCTGCAATAACTCTTGCGCGCGCCGTCCGAACCGCCGTAGACGTTCTGGCAGCGAAGTGCGCCCTCCACAGCCTTCCGCGCCTCCTTGCGGGGGGAGGAATGCAGGCGCAACTAGCAGTGAGCCGCGTAGGCACGGGAGCCAGTTCCCGCGGTTAGCAAAAAAATTACCTCAGAATCGCACGTGAAACAAACGCGGAAACACGTACTGCATCAAAATAAGTAAACAACGTTGACATGAAGAAATCCCCAGAGCGCTCGCACCCACAGGCGGCACAATTAAAAAATAAACGTGCACATTTCAAGCTGACAGTAGAGTCATACAGCAAAGTTCCAGCACCCTCGCGCTAACCATATAACTTCAAAAGAAATGTATCAGAAGCAAAACCAGACAAAGTACAAAACAATTAGAGAAACTGAAAGGCACTTATCTGGCTGCGTAGCAGTGAAAAAAAGAGGAGGAAAGGACACTGACAATGGACTATAGTGTTGCTGAATGGCCCTGATTGGTCACTGTTCTCGAGTTTTCATTGGTTGATTCATGTATTTTGATTCGACTACTCCTTCCAATGACTCATGGGAAATGTAGTATTTTGTTGTTTCTTGTTGCTGCTATGTCAATAAAAGCGAAGAAAGAAAGCATAATCCTCGCCTCCAGTCCTGACATAGAATTGTGTGTATTTAATATAATAAATGGTAATATGTTGTGTATATTTATTAATAATTATATATTATTTGGGGAAGATTTTGTATGATTATAAATGTTTTAAACATGTTGATAGAATTTTTCTTAAAATATTATTAGTGTCTATATTGTGGTCATCTTTTTCAACGAAATCGCAAAATCCACATCTGGAGTCCTCTGCCATATTTTTAGGATGTATAAAGAAAATGCTCGATGGTCCTCATGGACTTGAAGTCCCTGTGTGCTACTCAGCTTATGTATCACAACTTAATCTATAAATGTTTCTAAGCTCTTTTGGGATACACATCTAAAGGACGGGGCATCTGTTCCATGATGGCCCATTTTTGTCATTTGGACCCCTCACCTTGTGGAGGGAATTGCAGCTGTAAGCTGGGAACATATATAAATGTGAACGTTTCATTTAAAGTAGATAAAAAATAAAAAATAAAAAGATATTGCTGACTTCGAAAAGCTTCCAGACACCTTTAAGAGACAAATCAGTTCAAAACTGTATTAATGCTTGGTGTTTAAGGAGCCAAGAGAGTCAGATTAAGTCCAGCATGGTTTGGGTGTAGACAAGGGATGAAAACATTAGGAGTAACTCTGGGCAAAAACACACAGCAATTTGTTTCGTGGTAACTCGGTAGACACAAGATAGTGTTAGACTTCAGTGTCCTGCAATGATAGCATATTGAACCACATATGTTATCTAGGATAAACAAATTCTGAATTTATTTCCAACTAGTGAGGTGGCCATATTGATAGGGATGTGAGTTGAAGTAGCCTATAGCCTCCTCAACCGAAGTTTAATAATGGAGATAATTATGACATCATTTCTGCAAGACCAGTTGATGACGAGACTTAGGAATTTAACATAATCATTGTTGAAAGTGGGTAGGTTGACACTAGCACTGCAATTTATGGGAGCCTCTATATTGGAAAAACTGTCCTTATAAGGAAATAGCAATCTATCCATGTTTAGGAATTGCTGTTTCAAAAAGAAAAATTGATAGTTAGAATGCTGAACAATGGCAATCATTCACCCCTAGTACAGAGATTTGGGCCTAAATCCATTGTTGTTTCCTCACCTTGCCATTCCAATTGGACCCAGCCATTTGCAAATCAGTCTCGACCCTGCTCCCCATGGAAACAGTCCAACCTGATCTGTTAGGCCAGGACCTCCCTGGAAAGTAAACGAGCATCCTAGGACCTGTTTTGAGGTATCACCCCTCATCAGCCAGGCTAGCTTGATTCCAGTGGCATGGCGAGCACAGAAGCCACATCTGGCCATACCTGTCCTACTTAGGGTGATAAATGCAAAAAGAACAATTGATGGCCAGAATGCAGAACAATGGCAAACATTCACCCCCAGTACATAGATCTGGGCCTTAGTCCATTGTTGTTTTGCTCACCATTCCATTCCATTTTTGACACAGGCATTTGCAAGTCAGTCTTGACCCTGCTCCCCATGAGAACACCTTGCCCGAACTGCTAGGCCAGTCCCTCCCTGGACCGGAAACTAGCCAGTCAGGTTCTGTATATCTACATACATTTAGGAATTACTCATTAGTATGTTGTTCACATCATTTTAGTAATGCCCAATGCTCCAAATAGAAAAAAATAAACACTAATGTGGTCACTTGACATGTTTTCCACTCTTTAGTGGGGTTAAAAGACACAGTCATACATATGGGACTGATGTCGTCTGAGTTTGTGTGGCTCAAGTGGTTGTTGGCACTGCGTTTGTAGAATCACATTTGAAGTAATTCATTTTCTAGAACCTCGTGCCATCAATGCCATTGAGTTAAGACAAGAAGAAAACCAGAGGACAATGGCTGGATGGCAAGGAGTATTGAGATAAGATGGTGAATGTGCTCCCTTCACCACCCAGTGATAAGCAGTTATTTTCTGTTTTTATTTATCCAGTGTTATGTATAACTCCAGCAAGACCCAGAGTTGGTTATCAAAGTGATTCACAATTCTATAACATTGTCATTCTAAACAGTTAAATTGAGTCCAATAAGTAGTTACCAGGCATCTCTATACATTTTAAACGAAGAAACATTTGTACATTCAATAATTCAGTTAGAAAATAAAACAGGTTATTAAACGTATAAGACAATTGTACGTGTCCTAAGTATTCAAATATGTGACATTTAGATATAACTGTCCTCAAAAGGATATCTCAGTGTGAATTTAGTGTAGAGGATTGTACATAGCTATAGAATGTAGGGCTCCATCTAGGAGTCTGAACACGGATGAACATTCAGAGAGTATCGCTCAGCAGAATAGAGTAAGTCGAGTGATTGTTGGAACTTATTGAACAATGGTGTGAACAGGCTGCTGAGTATTTAAGGGAGGTATTTCCTCATTAGAAAGGACTTAGCTTCATTTTGAATACTGAAGTAGACAGGATTCTTCCGATGCTCAGTGGGAGCAAGTTCCATATTCTTGGTGCAGCACCAGAGAATGCTCTATCATATGTTTTTTTCTTATGGAAGAATGAAGGTTTCAGAAGAAGATTACCGGACCTCCGAGAGCGTCTGCTTCCTCCAGATATCGTACTTTTCTGTGCTAGGTACAGTGGAGTTTTTTAGTGTATCGCTTTATGTGTGATACAGGCCATCTTATTGGATTCTTGCTTCATATGACAGCCAGTTGAGTGCTTTCACATGTGGCGTGATCGGAGTACAGTTTAGTCCAGTGATCAATTTGGTCCAATCCTTTATCCAGATAGAGTTTTGTGGGGGGGGAGATTAAAAGGAATTCGTTTTTTTGAGAGTTTAGCTTAAACTGATTGTTAGCCATTGAACGGTCTTCTTTAATGCTTGGTTCATCTTCTTGATCTCTTCTAGGGATTTAATCTGAATTAGGGCTCCCGGTTTTATGGTATTTACTTTTTCAATATTTCTGGCTGTATTTATCCATTTTTATTTTTTGGCCTTTTTATATGTATTTATCCATATTTATTTTGTGTTTTGCGTATAAATGAAGTTGAATAACTGTACATTTCTATATTTATTTAACTGATAGGCGTGCACTCATAGTTTGCTGTTTGTTGTGTTTTAGCTGTTTAAGCTGTCAAATATTACATACCAGTACATCCACTGGTAAATACTAGCATTATACCATAAATATATATTGACATGCCATTATTGAAAGAAATTTCATCCTGTTTTTTAATTTCCCATGCTGGCCATATTCTCAGCTGCTGGATTATATATAATTCATGAAAGACAGCACGGAGAGCTACTTAAAAAGAGCACATTTTTCTATATTTATCCACTTTAAAAAATAAATGCAGACAGAAAACACATTATTTTCTGTCTGTATTTATCTGTAAAAATCTGTAAAAACAGAAAACAGGGAGCCTTAATCTTAATATACAACCATTTGTCATCCGCATACATGTGGAAGGAGATGTTCGCCTGCTGTAATATTTTGTTTAATGATTCAACATAGAGATTAAATAGTGATGCGGATAGTGTTGAACCTTGTGGTACTCCTACTAGATTAGGGGATGGTGATGATAAATTTTGATTCACCAGAAATCTTTGTGCTCTGTTCTATGAGAAGGATTTATACCTTTCTAGAACAGTGCCCGTTAAACCCATCCTGTCCTCACTTGAAAACTCAGTGCAATGTAGGGCATGAAGGCATTTCAGACATGGGTTTTCATCAAATGTGCTATAGGCACGTCCTTAATGCCAAGCATGACTGAAGGATATGAGCTACCAACAGTAAGCATATGCCCAGCTTCTGGATATCCTTATTAAAGGTGATAAAATCATCAGAAAAAAATGAGACTGGTTAAGTCAGTTTATTAGGCTAAAAACAATATGGTGAAGACTACGGGGGCCTGTTACTGAGGTGGCCATCAACCTTTTGAGGACCAAGTGGCTGGTGTTGCCCCCCCCCCCCCCCCCCCCCCACAGTTCTCTATTAAAAGTACTCCTCTGTATGGCTGTCAACATTAAAAAAAAAAACAGAGAGGCCAACAAAAGTTTATTTTAACAGAACATTAACTTAATGGGCTCATAGACCTCTGTGTAACCCAGAGATAAGCCTGATTGCTCCAAGGGCGATATGCTAGCCCAGCTCAGTTGTATCTCAGAGTATTCCCCCAAAAATGTTGATATAGGGCCATGTCTGACAACACACTGGAATTCAGTGAAAAGATGCCCCTCCAGTTGCTCCAGGTCTTTGGGGAATCAAGGGAATAATTGCATCTGCTGGAGGAGAAGGTGCCACAGAGGGCCTTCAAAACTCAGAAAAACTACTTTAGGTACTTTGTAGTGGGAGAAGAAAGGCAATAGCCTTGCCCCATCTTAGACTTGCAGTTTATCAATTTCATTTAAAAGCACTTGCTCAAGATGATGAGGTTGGCAGAGCTGAAAATTGCAAATACTGGATTTTTTAATCGGTCTTCGAGGATGCCAGTTTCCATATCCTCATCCATAGAAGCAGAAAAGTATCCTCAAGTTAAAACGCGGGCTGATGACTTTGTGATGGTCTTGTCTTTCAGATTATTTGGACCCTGGGACATTCACTATGTGTTTGGCCCCTTTGGCAGCTTATCAATTCAATTTTTTCAATTCAAACAAGCTTTATTCGATTTTTGAATTAAAATCATAAAAGCATAAAATCACATTTTTACAAATGTTTTAAAAATAGACAAATTACAATCTATACTATACAAAATAGGCTTGATTGATATCTAAAAAAGAAACCATCTTCGGTCCTCTAAAAATTATTAAAAAAACAGAAAAATTACATTAATAATGTTTTATCAAACAGAGCCAGTTACAGGGAACTTCTAACTTTTATGACAGCATAAATAACATGTTCATCTCCTAATTGTAGAAGTTTCATGAATGCTGATCTACATGTAAGGATCCACCAGGATTTAAGGATTGGTAACAAAAATTTCTTTCTGGGATTCATGTAAAATTTGCAAAATAGCGCGAAGTGAACGTTCGATTGGGATGAACTCTTGTCACAGGGGCAAATTAACTTGGCAGCAGACCAATCGTTAGTAGTTGGTAGAGTGACCATACGAAAAAAGATGCCCAATCTGAAGCGTGTCAACAACATGTGGGAGTAAGGGCTCTGGACCAGGACAAGGTACGATTGCAATCCCTCACAAGGTGTAATTTCCTGAAATCTGAGCACAGTATTTTTAGATTTTTGATGATTCCATCTGATGGTATCAAAGTGAGTGGTCACCATCTTTTTCAGTGAGGATCTAGTAACCCCTTCTAAGGTGGTAGGCTTGTCAAAGAACTCTGGATGGCCTATTTCAATGAACAAGTTTCTCGCATAAGATAACCAGCTGATATTAGCTACCCCATCCAATGTCAGGCAGTCGCTGATTAGGTCTCTGTTCAGCGTGGTTTCTTCCGTAATCCAAACCTTATGCCATAACAGGATAGGGGACATCCTAATGATATCGCTAATATAGGTGACCCCCGCTTCAATATGTGTCATGTAAGTTGATGTAGATTTTGATACACCCAGTAGGTAACGGATAAACTGGTTTTCACAACATTGTAAGGTCTGGGGGGCCTCGATTCCCCATAACCCTGCACCATACCTGGCCGTAGATACACACTTTGCCTTGTATATGTGTATTAATTCTTTGACGGGTTTACCGCCAATATTTACAGAAAAATTTCTTAGGGCACCTATGGTCCGAGTAAAAGACAACTTCCTAGCTGCTATTGCAGCCTGCCAGCCACCCCGCCTATCGAACATTACTCCCAAATAACAAAACCTGTCAGCTGTTTCAATTCTTTGGCCTTCTAAGAATATAGGGCAGGGGACCCTCCTTAATTTTGCTGCACAGGGCATGGTGTAAGTTTTAGAAATATTCACCCTTAGGCCTCTGTCCCTCATGAAGCCCGTAAATTTTTTCACTGCCCTCTGTAGTCCGAGACTTGTTCGTGACATTAATGCCGCATCGTCGGCGTATAATAGGATGGGCACCGGGGACCCGTTTATAGAAGGGTAGTCATATGATAAATCTGTTAGATGTTGCCCGATGGAATTAATATAAAAGGTAAATAACAGCGGTGCTAATATGCAACCTTGTCTAACCCCTCTCAGTATGGGAAATTTGTCTGAATATTCTCCTTGTTGACAGAACCTCTCTCTGGCGCCTGCATCCTTATATAGTTCTTTTTATAAAAGTGATGATTTGATCATCAATGCCAATATCACGAAGTGTTAGCCAGAGGAGCTCGTGTTCGACACAGTCAAATGCGGAACTTAGATCGATAAAGGTGATATAAAGTTTTCCGCATTTGGCCTGGGTATATTTGGAGATGAGTAGAGAGAGGTTTAAACATTGTTCGATCGTCCCTTTCCCTGTTCTAAACCCATATTGCAACTTAGAGATAACATGGTATTCCTCCTCCCAGGATTGAATTCTGTTCAAGATTATTCTGCTGGCCACTTTCATAAAGGCATCCAAAAGAGAGATTGGCCTATAACAGTGTGTGTGGTCATTTCTATTACCTTTCTTGAAGATTGGGACCACGATGGCATTGGGCCAAGTAGAAATGAACCCACACTGATTGGCCTTATTTAAAACGTTCGTAAGCAAAGGGGCCCACAAATCCAACTCAGCCTTATAAACATCGATTGGGATGCAGTCAGGACCTGGTGCCTTGCCTTGTGCACTTTCTTTAATGGCCACGAGTACCTCTTGACAACTGAACGTTATATCCATGGGGAATGGGTTGCAATAGCTAGGATCACTTGAGGTGCCAGTGGGTGTACTTGGTGTAGATAAGTTCAATTTATTATACAGTTGTTTAAAATGAGTGACCCATGTATCACCAGTTATCGCAACATCTATAGTATTTTCACCCGGGTTTTGCAGGGATGAGGAATTGACCGCTTTCCAAAAAGCGGTATTGTCTCTTCGGCGAGAAGCCTCAATCAAGGACGCCCAGGCCTCTTTTTTCAAATCAGATTTTCTCTTCTTAATAGACAGTTTATATGACCTTCTAGCTTGGCGGATTGTGTCTGGATTTTTGGGTATACCCTGCAGGCCCTTTTTTAGGTTTTTTAAGGCTTTCGTGCAGTTGCTATCGAACCATCCCTTCGATTTGTTGTTACCGCGTTTTGGTGTTCTAAACAGAAGGTTCTTTATTGCTGCTTGGATTTTCGAAAATGTGGTCAGCACAACATCAGAGGCCTCGTTATCTCCCAAGCACCGCAAAAAGTCGCCAAGAGAAGATGAGAATAAATTTTTCGAAAACCCGGCGGGTTCAACCCTTTCCCATTTGATGACATAACCATTTCTTGCCGTCAAAATAATCCGTTGGTTTATAGGAACACGTGCCTAATTCTCTACTTGGTGCCCCCCTGAGTTTTACAGTGAGTGTTATAGGATAGTGGTCACTAAGTAAAACTTTTCCTATTTCCCAGTTATTTACAAAGCTTGCTGGCGTGGGGGTCCTCAGAATGAAATCTATGATAGAGTTACTACCACGACCGTTAAAGGTTGGTTGGAAAGGGACAGGCGGTGAGCATAACTCGTTTGCAAACGACAAATCGAAGTAAAAGGCGATATTATTAAGGAGATTACCTGTCTTTGTGTGGGTAAAATGTGTGGGACAGTCTTCCCCGTATTCTGCCAGGCCGCACAAACCTGTAGCATGGTGGGGACAGATTGTACAGTTGAAGTCACCAACCCAAATTATCACCTTTTCACCTGGTATTTTTTCTTCAAGTGAGTTTAGGCTAGTCATAAGAGTACAGAGAGTGGGCTCTATTATGTTGCTGGGCACGTTGTTGTAAAAGTTAACTAAAATAATATTGTGCGCAAGGCCCCATCTAAACACCAAAATTTGGTAATGCAAAGTGGATAGAAACTTTCGAACTTTGACATCCCCTGTTGTTGCTACGTATGTGCAAAGGCCTCCTTTGTTTCGACCCTGAGTACTAGGGAGGGCAGGTGAATGAAAAGTTTGGTATCCATTAATGTGCTGTTCCTCCATCAGCCATGTTTCTTGTAAACATATTATACTATGTTTCTTGACAACGTCTAGCCAAGTTTGCAGGGAAACCTTATTGGCTAACCCTGCTACGTTCCAAGAAAGCAGGGTATGAAGTATCTCACTAGAGTTCTTTGGGAGGGGCTAATCACTGGTGTTTGAGTTTGTGGTTGTTGGGAGAATGCGATCAGGGATGACCTGCGTATCAATTAACATTGGGGATATTTCACTAGGGTAAGTGTTCCGATTACAGGAGCCTAGTTCTTTTGGAGGTTCCGCAACCGGGCTATTATTAGGCGTGACCAGTACGTGTGGATTTAAGTTAGGTTGATCCCTGGAGCTGATAATGTTGATCAACGTCTCTTCCTGTGGGGTATCATGGTGGTCTATAGTTGGCGTATTTATTGGGGTAAATGTACCCTTGCCCGCAGAGGGTTTTGCCTGTCAATCCAAATCTTCAAGGCCCGACAAAATGTTATATCTATTATTTAAAGGAATTTGCCAGAGTGGTGCATATGGAGGGAGAGGAACAGGGACAGGATCTGCGTGTCCCCCCAAAACCTGGGTAGCCTATTAGCGGGACTAGGATTGTGCCATCTAGGTCTCCTTATAATTGGGTTTATATTAAATAAGGAAGGGACGCGGGCATGGTGTAAGGAATTATTAAATGTATCTCCACCGCGCCAAGATGAGACCAGCGGCTGAGGGTAGAAATAACTCAAAACCCTCGTTGAAATGCCGTTTGATCCCCGGGCCTCGTACCAATCAGTAATATGGGTAACCACCCTGTGGTCTCTGAAGTTAATGACAACTACATCCCCAGATAGATCTTTAGGTCTTTGTCCCACCCAGGACAACCTTCTCACTTTAACTATCTCTCCGTCTAGGTGAGGGGGCAGTGGCCTGTTATTTCTAAGCCAGTGAATTACCTTATTCTTTAAGTCTAGGTTGCCTTCCCTCTTACCTTCCATAAGTTTTGGGACCCCTGTGAGGACAATTACAAAAGGGGCTGAATCTGGGGGTAGGTCTAAGTGGTGATGGGTTTTGTTGCCATGTTTCTCAAGAGAGCTGACTCTATCCAAATTTGAAATGTTGGATTTAGGTTTAGAAGATGGATTTATTTTATGGGTGCAATCGAGTGACTCTTTGTCCTGGTTTCCCTTCAACTTCGTTACCCTAACGGGACTTTTGCTGCCCTTATTAATTCGTGCATTTCCTGAGGGAAACAATGTATCCCCTGTCTGTACTCCTCTATTAATATTATGTGCCAATTGTTGTGTTGATTTTGGAGATGTTGGCCTCATGGATTGTGAGATTGTAGGCTTATTCGTATCTGCTTCCTTATGGCCGGTGAGATTTACAGATGGTACAATGGCTGGGAGTGCCGGTACGGGCTTCGCCAGATTCTTGATTAGCCCTGTGTTTGTACTAATTGCCCGCTCAAGAATCCCCAGCCAGTGCTCTATTCTTTTTAGTCTCTCTATTAATGGTAATGTAAGGGATCTAAATAGATGTTCCATTCTTCCCATTAATTCAGTACTCGATGTTTCTTGTAACAGACGTTGTGGTAAGTTTGCTGAGCCCGGTGTTGTAACTGCATTAGGTGGGGGGGGCTTTGGGGGATTTACCAGAGTCTGTGTGATTAGTCTTGTTTCTCTGTAATCCACTCCCCCTCTTTCTCCTTCTTCTTGGTGGCGAGCCTTGTACTCTAGGTGGCTTTGATTTTTTGGCCCTTTTTGGGATAACCTCTACAACTGGGGAGGACGCTCCAACTAGTGCTTCAACCTTTGGGATCGTATTACTAAGGGAGTCTGAAACACTTATGTGCAGTTCATTAGTCCCATCGGGTGAGGGGGTTGTGTCTCGGAGGAGTATTGGGATGCTGTCATTAGTAGAAATATCGATGTCCTCATTATCAATGTGAAGACTCGTGTGTGGGCTCATGTGTGGGGGGTTAACTTGCTTTATCGGGCCCAAGGACGAGCGATTATTTTTCATAAACTCAATTGAGCGGCGACCCTCAGCCCGTCGCTCAGCAAGTATACTTTCCTTATCCTTCTCCACAGAGCCCCTGATAAGATAATTGTCAAGTGTGCCTCTATTTACTCCTCCTGCCGACGTTGATAATCCTTTCAAAAGACTTGCGGCCATGGTCCCGAAGGGCTATGTGTAACACACTTGACCATAAGAGTAATGTCAATCTTGAATATGGATAGACAGTCATTATGTAAGGTTTAGACCTGACAGTGATGGATGTCAACTTACTGGAATATACCGCAAGCTGCCCTTGCCGAAATGTCAGAGAATAGGCCCAGCCCGGCCTCCTCTGGCCTCTGAGGGCCACAGAGGGCCCGCCCTTTGCCCGGGCTTCGCCCGGCACGTCCCGCTCACGTCCCGCGCAGCGGTGGTAGAGGCGGCGCTTTATGCGCAGAGCTGACACAGTGCCTCCCCCTCGTTAGCAGGACCAGCAACAGGAGTGGAGAACCACGTTGCACCCTGGGCTTTGTAGTCCTTAGGGTGATGATGCCACAGCTAGTAACAGGGAAAAGTCTGCAAGGTGAGCGTTCATCTGGACCAGAACCCTGTAAAGTAGCAGCGTGTCCTTTTTCCTGGTGAAAACAGCAGCAAAACAGCAGAAAATCGGCAAATACAGCTTATCTTAAGCATTAGTTAAAATCATTTCCCTACCTGGACTCCTGGCTGTTTAAAGCACCATTGAAAATGGAGGCTGAAGCAAACGTCTGCACTTCTCTCTGGCTCTTTGAAGATCTGGGTCTTTAGAAGATGTCAAAGCACCTAAACTTGTGTCTGGCTCCTAGAAGATCTGGGTCTGTTCATCAACTTCCAGAAATACCTCCTGCGCTAATTTATGCATCCTCAGCTTGCATTGCATTTCCGAGTACTGAAGGATAAAATGGTGATGTGGTGGTGCCCCTGAGTGATGTGGTGGTGCCCCTGAGTGATGTGGTGGTGTTCCTGAGTGATGTGTTGGTGCCCCTGAATGATGTGGTGGGGTTCCAGAGTATTGTGGTGGTGTCCAAGAGTGATGTGGTGGTCTCCCAGAGTGATGTTGTGGTATCCCCGAGTGATGTGATGGTGTCCCTGAGTGATGTGGTGGTGTCCCTGAGTGATGTGGTGGTGTCCCTGAGTGATGTAATGGTTTTCCTGAGTGATGTGGTGGTGCCCCTGAATGGTGCCCCAGAGTGATGTGGTGGTGTCACCGAGTGATGTGGTGGTGTCCAAGAGTGATGTGGTGGTGTCCCCGAGTGATGTGATGGTGTCCCTGAGTGATGTGGTGGTGTCCCTGAGTGATGTGGTGGTGTTCCTGAATGATGTGGTGGTGTTCCTGAGTGATGTGGTGGTGTCCCTGAGTGATGTGGTGGTGCCCCTGAGTGCTGCCCCTGAGTGATGTGGTGTTCCTGAGTGATGTGGTGTGTGAGGGTGAGGGTGTGTGGGGGTGTGAGGGGGTGAGGGTGAGTAATGGTGAGAGGGTTGTGAGGGTGAGTGAGGGTGGATGAGGGTGTGAGGGTGAACGAGGGTGTGTGAGGGTGAGACGGTGTGAGGGAGGGTGAGGGTGACGGGGTGATGGGGTGAGGGTGAGGGTGTTTGAGGGTGAGGGTGTGTGAGGGTGGGAGGGTGTGAGGGTGTGTGAGGGTGAGGAGGTGTGAGTATCAGAAGTAAATGGTGGCAGGGCAGACATCATAAGACAGAGAGAAGAGACTGCGTGGTGACTGCGTTGGTCAGTTTCAGAATCAGGAGGGGCAGAGTCAGCACAGTCTGCGAGGGATCAGCGTGTCTAAATACAAAGCATAGTGGATGTAGCATTGCAGCTAGCAAGTCGAGTGTTTTCAAGCTGAGTGTCCCTAGAGAGATGGCAACACAGCAACAGCATTTGAGGAGCAAGGCTACTATAAACAAGCACAGTAGGCTTTCACTTTTGTCCAGAAACAAACTCACAGGATTGCTGTGGCGGGGGGGGGTGGGCGGGGGCCGAGGCACAGACAAATGGTGGTGTGTTATGTGACTGCCATTTTGTGTGCAAGCGCATTGATCACATGAACTGAATGCGATCCGCAGCCGTTTTGGTAAACTGTTCTTTTCCGCTTACTATGATCTCGCCGGAGCAATGCGCAAGCGCATTGGCTCAGGCGAGACCTAAAAAACTTCTCCCCAGAAAGCCTGGACCAATGGGCAAGACCATGCCAGGTGCATACAATAAGTGTTAGTACTTGCGCATCTGGAGCAATTGTGAGTTCTGGAAGGATCTACCTAGGCAAGGAGTGCTGGTGTGATATAGGCCCTATGTAGGTACTTAAAGAGTCAAGTCAAGTCAAGTCATGAAATTTGTATAGCGCACTACATACCCAGAGGGTTTCAAGGCGCTTAGGAAAGGGGGGAGGATTATTTGTCAAATATCCACGTTTTAAGCTGCTTTCTGAACGCTAGGTGATTCTGGGTGAGGCGAAGGTAAGCGGGGAGAAGTTTGTGCCTGTAGTTGTTAAAGATGTACCTGGTCCACTCGCAGCATAGAAACCAGACCTCTTCCGTCACAGGCTGGCCCAAATTCCTCTCCCCCGCAGGGCCCCCGCCCACCGGAGGTCGCAATGTCTGGGTTAATTGATACAGCCGGGAAACTAAAGGCGCACTGTCAGCTGATGTGATTATAAGAGAAAGTGGGAGGAACTCCTTCGGTTCTACAGTTGAAGAGTCCATCACAGCTTGTAGAGAAACCTGCATTCCATGCAGAAGGAACCAGTGCGCCCCTCTACAAGGCTCGATATAGGTCGCAGATCAGCATTTTGGAAGAGGTCTTTCAACGTATGCAAGTCACACTGAGCATTGATTTGGTCATGGCCTCAAAGCTGGGGAGATTCATGGGTTGTCGAACAACGGTAAACGTGGAGAGTAAAGATAATTTGTATTCACATACCGACGCAATTTTTCCCAAGACATAGTATAAAGTGTGCGAATTTCATAGGGTGATCTCGGGAGTCCGCGCGGGACAATTGTAGACAACGAGCTGGGGTGAACCTGTGAATATTCAGGCTTCAGGTATTGTGGCCTGTTATCTGGATGGTCCCAGAAATATGTTTAGTGCGCTTGTGCGATTAGTACAGATAAAAATCCGGAACTCCGAACCCCCCACGCTTAAAAAGCATGATCAATGTTTGCAAGCTGATGCGTGCCTAGCCCCCAGCCCACATCAATCTGTCGAGCATACTACGCAAGAATTCGAAAAAGGTAACCATAAGTGGGATAGGGATATTGAGGAAAAGATATAAAAAGCGTGAGAGTGCAACCATTTTTATAATAGCAATTCTGCTGGCTATGGACTGTGAAAGTTTTATCTATCTATCTATTTAACCGGTTGATTGCGGGACTGTAATTGAGGCTGAACGAGTATGGTACAAAACAATGGGAATGTAGCGAGTGGCGTGTTGCACCAGCACAGTGGAAAATCTAAGTGGAAAGGAAGAGTGGCATCAGTTAAGGGAAAAATCTCTGACTTGGAGCTGTTGATGACTAGTCCTGAAAAGATGCCGACCCATACTACCTCTCTAAGGAGTGGAAGGAGATTTGTACTAGGTCCTCGAACAAAGAGCAGTACGTCCTCATCGTACAGCGAGGCTAATAAGGGGCTGCAATGGAACTGGAGTCCCTGCTGTAGATGCCGTTCTTGGAGGTGGCGTACAAGGGGGTTCATTCCAATAAAAAAGAGAAGTGGTTAAAGCGGGAATCCCTGTCTGGTGCCTCACAATGGTATAAATTGGTAAGTGAGTTCACCATTCACTCGAATTCTGGCCACAGGGTTAGTGTAGAAGAGCCATACAAGATCGCAGAATCCACAGGGGAAGCCCAGTGTGGCCTGAAGAAAAGGCCACTCTAAAGTATCGAGCGCTTTCTCAGCGTCTAGTAATATTTCGGCTGTGGTGAGGGTTGTATCGATTTGACTAATTATCGCAAATGTCGTATGGAGATTAACTGACGTAGACTGGTTAGGGACGAATTCTATTTGGAAAGGAGATATAAACTGGTCCACCAGGAGAGAGACTCCATTAGCCAGTATTTTGGCTAACATTTTATATTCCTGGTTAAGCAGAGATAAGGGCCTGTAGGAGGTGCACCTGTCGACTTTTTGCCTGGATTGAAAAGCAGAAAAATGACGGCTTTGTGCATCGTAGGCATGCGTATACTTCTAAAAGATGGGAGACCAACAGTGCTTTGTCATTTTTATAGAATATGCCTGTAACACCATCCATGCCAGGGGCACAAGAGCTGTTGAGATCATCTTTAGTATGTACCACTTCATCCGCAGTTATTGGCTCAGCTATGAACTCACGATTGCCCCCCTGTATCCACACCATTGCCACAACAGCTAAATAATCATTGAGGGCCTTGTCAGTTGGTGGAGAGCGGGTTCTGTAAAGATTAGAGTATTAAGAACGAAGAGCTGCAGCTATATAACAACTCTGGGTCAGAGTAGTGTTGACGTTCAGCTGCAGTTGCATAATGAAGGAAGAATGATGGCTAGGGTGGGGGAGTCCAGCCAGCGTCTTGCCTGGTGGTTCATTACATATATTCTGGCCCAAGTGTATTTGCCCATGTAATTGATCTCACGGGCGGCAAGGCAAGTTCCTGAAATTCCGTCAGAAGAGTCACCTATTGGTGTGGGGGGGGGGGGGTGAGCCCCCGTCAGGCTTGGGGCATCATTCTCTTTAAGCGCTTTCTCTGCTGCATCCAAATCTCGGCGAATAGTGCGAAGCACACCAGCATGCTTGGCCATGCATATCCCTCGTATATAAACTTTAAAAGCTTTCAAAATTGTGGTGTAACAGGGCACTAAACCTTTGTTTGTCTGGTAGCATTCAACTATGGCGCCTCTGACCTCGCTAGGAAAGACAGTGTCAAGCAAGACCTCTGACAGAAACCTCCAGGACTGGAACAATCGCGCAATGCTGGGAATTGACAAAGACAAGAGCACAGGTGAATGATCCGATAAGGTTTAAGCAAGATAGTCCACTGTGATTGTGTGAACGAGAAGATCTGGGACAAATACCAATGGTCTACACGGGCCCATGTCCCGTGTGGCACTGAGAAAAAAGAGAAACCCTTGTCAGCGGAGCATCGATGATGCTAGGCGTCCGTCAATAGGTGAGTCTGTAGCATAGTTTGGTGTGCGTTCACAGAGTGTGGTTTGGTGATGTGGTCAGGGCCTGTGGTCTCCAGGGTGGGTTGCAATGTCAAGTTGAAATCACCTCCTATTACTGTAGAATCAATGTGTAAGGTAGAAATGTGTGCAGATATACTGGGGAAGAAATCAGACATGTCTATGTTTGGAGCATAGATATTGACCAGCAGTAAATGTTGCATTCCAAGACTACTGGCAACTAACAAATATTGCCCCTCAGGGTCTTTAAGTACCTTGTGCAGTGTAAATGGGACCATCTGTATCAGTATGCTATAACTAGCAAAGAAACGACTGTCCCCCCAGTTCGAGGCAAATCAATCATCGGACCTGGGGGCATAGTGGGTCTCCTGCAGGAAAGCAACCTTCACAGCATGTCTAGTAAGATAAGCTAGGACTTGCCTTCCCTTACGGGGTTTAGATAGTCCTCTCAAATTCCAGAACATTCATTTGAGCTCTAGCGCTACAGGTCTCTCACCCATTTGTGTAATCTTTGGCATAGCGATACTGACAGTGAAGCACCACCACACCCACCTGGAGAAGGCTGAGTAACTATGTGAGTAACACTCTGTATATGGCAAGCCAACATATCAATAGGTAAGACAGCAACCCTTAAACCTTCACCCCCTCTCACATATGATAGCCCGCCCAACCTGCATCGGGTGAATCTCATTTTACCAATACAAAGAAACTTAGGAGATCTCCTAGGGGTAGGCAACACTATAGGTGAGACTGCCATATCATCAGTATTCATCATGACGCTAATGTGGATGCACCCAGCGTATGGGAAACGTTGCACAGCAAAGGAGAGAAAAAGAAACAAAGGAAAAGCAGGAAATTTTATTTTGCAGCATGGTGGGGCAGTCATCCGCAGGGCAACCAAACAGAACATCAGTTCACAGAGACCATGACCGAATCAAATTGTCCAGGCCAAACAATGTTTAGGGGGTGAGTTCCGTTTCAATTTGCGGTGCTTCATGAAGTCTGCGGCTTCGGAAGACGAATCAAAGATGTAGGTCTTTCAATCCAGTAAGACATGTAGACAGGCAGGAAAAAGCATTGCAAATCGTATATTTGCTGTTTGCAAGTGCTGTTTTACGTCTTGAAATTTACGCTGTGCTTCTTGGACAAGGAGGGGGTGAAGTCAGGAAATAACAAAAGCGACATACCCTGATGCTGGAGTTCCCCCTTCTCCTTGGCCAGACATAGGGCAACGTCTTGATCGTGCTAGTTCCAGAGGCAGACTATTAGCAATCCCGGTCAGGCTTGAAGGGTGTAATCAACATAAGTGAGAACAACTTAATATTTTCCAAAGCCATTGAAGATCACCACAAGCATGTGAGGACTGCTCTTGATGAATCTTGGACTATGAAGTCACCATGCATAAGGGAAAATGCTAATTCTTAGGTGTATCTTTTTTTGTATACAAATTCCTCAAGGACTGAGTACAAGTAGATCCCAAAAAGTTCCAAAGCACCTCGATTAGCTACGGTAGTAAGAAGCTGTCTTGGCATGGCCAATTACTATATTCCTTCGTTCGATAACTTTATTTTGGCCACCAAGGACCATAAAAGTGCATAAAAATACATGTGATACAAAATTTAAGACAATAAATAAGAATATCATTTAAAAATAGATTATATATAAAGATTATTAAATACCTACAATTCTATGAAAAGATAAAACGAACATTATACTTAATATTTATTATTGAACGTCATAATAACTGTAAAACACTAAACTCATGCTAGACGCTGGGTACAGTGATTAATTTCCTGCGTTTGTGCCACATTGCATTAAAAAAGCGAGAGACTGCAAAAACTATTGGAGGGTGCGTATCCTATTTTAACACCCTAAATGAATGTGCACACTGGCGGAAACCCATGTTTCTACAGATTGCAATTAGCCAGTGCTTGCGTGGCCCTGGTACGCGGGGCAAAAAAATATACATGGATTTCATCTTCCAGGCAGGAACACCAGGCAGGGCACTCCCCACTCAAAGCTCAATCCCATTTACTGGTAAGAGCTCTGAGTTGAAGAGTGCCGAGTCTGAATTGCATATACAGTTTACGTGCTACTGCAGGGAATATCAAGACCAAAAATTCCTCTCTTTTATAGACTTCTTTGACATGGAGGAACTCAGTGGTCAATCTGCCCCCCATGGAACTCTCATGGAGGGATGCTAAGTTATGGTTCTTATAGTGGCATTTCAAGTCGGCTTTGGATATCTCTGGGCAAGCAGCTTCCGGAGTTTCCCAAAGATCCGGTAAGCCTAGCCTGCGAATAGTTAGCTTTATGTGGGACAGCCAACTGATGTTCTTACTTCTCAATGCATCTCAGATTTCCGCAAATTCATTTTTGTAGCAATAGAGTTCCGGCACGGACCACAGTCTTTTCCAATACAATAGCGGACGTAGAGGCATAACTTCCTCAATAGGGAGTAGCCATAGGTCCATGCGCAATGGTACAAGTGGGGTGCTTACAGGGAGACCCAATATATTCCTAACAAATGCGTGTTCCACCCTGGCTAGATTTTTTGGTTTCTCATGCCCCCAAAGCTTGGCCCCATATAGAGCTGCCGATCTGGCCTGGACACTGTAAATTTCGATTACTGGGGCTGCAGGCTTGAATTCAGACACTCTATTCCGCTTCTGGATCCCACCCACCACCTTAGATAGCTTGAGTGTGGCTTTGGCCAGCTGTGAATCCCATTCCAAGTGTTCTTCCAAGGTGATATCCAAATTTTCAAAGGTCTTCACTCTCTCCAGTGGGGTTCCACCTAGGAGGGGGTTCTGGCGTGTCTGCCTTGGTGGGTTAAAGATCATAAACTTAGTTTTATCTAAGTTGATCTCCAGCCCCCTCGACACACAGAAGTTGGCGAAGCCATCGAGGGTATGTTGGATGCCCGTTGAAGTCTTGGACAACAACAAAGTGTCGTCCGCGAACATCAGAGCGGGCACCCTGCCGGTGGCTAGTCTCGGGGAATCGATGTTCATTACTCCCAGGAGGTGGTCAACCAATCCATTTATGTAAAGGCAAAAAAGGGTGGGAGCCAGGACACAGCCTGGGCGCACCCCTTGGTTGACCGGGAAATGACCTGACAGTTATCCAGTATTTGGGGTGTCTTTCATAGATTCACATGCCTGAATCATTCCCCGTCGCCGAGACGGGAGCCTCCGGTACATAAAAAAGTAATGTCCTATAGACATACATAGAGAAAATAGGCCTAAGGGCCTCCCCTTAGTAGCCTTTCTTTGTCCTTATGTAAAAAGGACCAAACTCTCACAGTCAGCCAATCAGCTCCGACCTACCTCTAGAACCTTCCTGGGAGGAGCCTCAGTCCCTCAGATTTTCTACCGCACGTTGTACTAGGGAGTCTCCAGCCTGAGCTCTCCTCAGGTTTCCTTCAAAATCATCTAACTTCTTGGAAAAGCGATTCTCTAATCCTAACTCTTCAAGGACTACTTCACTGCACTGTTTTTGGCAGTAAGTGTTTTCTTTCCACTGCTTTCTTCCATGTCGGAATCACAGAAGAAAGCCCTTTTCAGGGCCTGCTGTTCATGTGGGAAGAAAAGGATCCATGCAGATGATAAGCACGACCTGTGCTTATATTGCCTGTACCCGGACCACGTCTCGGACAAATGCAGGGTTTGTAGGGCATTCCCTAAAAAGACCGCGAAGGACAGGGAAGGTCGCCTTCTCGTCTGGCTCGACAGGCTTAAGGACAGAGGCACTCTGGAATCATCTGAGGGCAGTGTCTCCAAGTCCTCTGAAGTCTCTAAAAAGAGGCCTAGGGTAACATCCCCGGGCCCCTCAGACACTCCTCCTAAGAAGGCACACAAGAAGTCTTCAGAGGCAAGATCTACGACATCTTCAGTGTCTGTTCGGGACGATCAAACTTTTAAAAAGCCTGCTCCGTCGTCTACCAGACATGCCCAGAGGACTATCACTACCACGGTGTCACCGACATCAGCGTCGTCGTCTTCAGCGTCGACCACGACGACTACATCCTCGTCCTCAGGTAGACCTGTTTCCTCTGTTATTCTACTAACATCGTCGTCGACGACGAAGGCCTTGTCGACGACGAAGACTACACCGACGACGTCAGCGTTGACTAGCCCATCGTTGTCAAAGACATTGCTAAAGAACCCACCGTCGACAACGAAGACGTCGACGAAGGAGTCGACGACAAAGACGTCGACGAGGGAGTCAACGACGAAAACGCCGATTTCAAAGGCACTGTCGGCAAAGACGTCGACGAAGGGCTCGCCATCGACGTGTGCCCCGACGACGTCAACATCGACGTCGAAATCGTCGTCGACGACCAAAGTACCATCGACCACCCCGCCGTCGGCGAAGACACCGGCGACGGACGACTCGTCGTCGAATACGGCACTGACTGAGCCATGGAAAAAATCCAAACTGGTGGAAGTGTCGGCTCTCTCGATAACGCCGTCAATGACACCATCGACGGCAACAGGATCGGATGCCACGTCTTGCAAAACTACCAAGCTAAAAATTACCCCGGAAACAACGTCCCCGAGCAAAGTGGAGATGCAACCGCCTCAGGAAATCTTCCAAAGAGAAGAATCAGAAGAAGATGACCACCCGGGTCCGGCTACTTCTATCTCGGACCTTAATGTCAAATGCCAAAGCACTGACGAGGAACAGGAGGAGTTCACTTATCAGGAACATTCCGTCCACACTAGTGTCCGCACTGAGGTCACCCCGATGATATGCCTACCGGCGACTCTTGTCAATGACCTGCGATACCTTGTACAGGATTACAAGCAACGCTTCCCAGATGCGGACAGTGGGAATCAGACGCCCGTGACACATACACCAGCGTCCGCCCCAAACCAACCTCTCCCTCAAACCCATTGGGACAAGGTCCAACCTCAGGTAGTGAAACCCCGTGACAAGGTCCAACCTCAGGTGGTGGACTCCTCAGACGATGATGAGGATGAGGAGGAATTGGAAGAAGGAGAGGTCCAGGAGGTCCACTCGGACCAGAATGACGAAGATGAATATGTGGCGTCATCCCCAGCTTCGTCATCCCCAGCTTCGCCACAACCACGCCATGCGGACTCACCGCCTGTGGACATTGGAGGCTTCCACAAACTTGTGGAGAGGGCGGCTAAGAGATTCCATATGGTCGTGGAATCCACTGAAACGGAATGCTTCTTGCACGACTTCAAAGAGCAGACGCAAAAGTCGGCTAAATCTATTCCAATTATAGAGTTCTTGTGGGAGCAAGGCAAGAAATTGATGCTAACACCCGCTTCTGTACCCGCGGTTGTTCCACGCCTGGACAAGAAATACAAAGCCCCACTTACAGCGGCGGCTTGCCTCAATGGCCACCCCAAACCTGATTTGGTGGTTACGCAGGCGGCCCAGAAGAACTCCCGCAACCCTTCCTCCCCGCTGTCCGCTCCTCCAGACAAAGAAGGCAGGAAGCTTGACACAATAGGAAAAAGATTCACGACTACTTCGGCCATGACCATCAAGGTGGCCAACTCCATCGCTTTGTTGGGGCGTTACAATCGCCAACTCTGGGAAGACATAGCCCCTTACGTAAAAGAACTGCCTGACGCAGTCCAGAGTGAGGTCAAGGCTCTCCTTGTGGAAGGTCAGAATTCGGCTGCGGAAATAATTGACTGTGCTATTGATGCAGCCATGACCGGCTTCCGTCAGCTTGCTGGAGCTGCTGTTCTGCGCCGTCAAGGGTGGCTAAAAGCGACGTCCTTCCGCCAGGAGGTGCAATCGAAGGTACTGGACATGCCCTTCGACGGCAAGCATCTTTTTGGGGATAAGATTGATGAGGCACTGCAGACCATAAAGAAAGACACCGATACTGCCAGGGCACTCGGCACTTTGCAGTCACGAAACCAGTCCTTTCGAGGCAACCGCTCCAGAGGTCAGTCCTCTTATCGGGGTTCCTATCAGAACAGGTCCTCTTATTCCTACAATAACAAAACTCAATACCAGCACAAGCAGCAACAAGGTCGTCAATCTTCATATGGCAGATCTACCTTCAGAGGCAAAAATCCCAAGAGGGGCACTGGCGGCCGCCAGTGACCGATTACTCCAGCCAGTCCTACCACCCTCTCCATCCTTTCAAATTGGAGGAAAATTGACCCATTTCCTCACCCATTGGCAACACATTACCACGGACCGGTGGGTCCTCCAGATGATACGATTCGGCCATTCTCTCGAATTCACCAGCATCCCTCCAAATACGCCTCCCCAAAGACGGGCGCACAAACACCTACGCCTGCTTCTCCAGGAACTCTCTGTCATGCTACACAAAGGAGCAATCGAACGAGTACCAGCATCCTTTAAAGGGAAGGGATTTTATTCCCACTTCTTTCTTGTACGACAGAAGGAAAACAAGTGGAGGCCCATTCTAGACCTCCGGGCCCTCAACACCTTCCTGCGGAGCCAATCGTTCAGAATGGTGACGATCCAGGAAATCCTGGGCACTCTGGAAAAAGGAGATTTCATGACATCCTTGGATCTCCAGGATGCCTACTACCACATCCCCATCCTCAAGCGTCACAGAAAGTTCCTGAGGTTCGAGGTTGCAGGCAGACATTATCAGTTCAAAGTCATGCCGTTCGGCCTCAAATCCGCGCCGCGGATTTTCACAAAGTGCCTTGCACCGGTGGCGGCTTTTCTGCGTCAGCTGGGTCACCAAGTCTTCCCCTACCTAGACGACTGGCTGGTGAAAGCACCCTCACCCGAAGGCGCAGCAGAATCCTCCAACGCCTGCACCAATCTTTTTCAGAGGCTGGGATTGACCCTCAATCTCAAAAAGTCCTGCATTATTCCCACGACAAGGATTACCTTCCTCGGGGCTACCTTGGACACAGAGTGCGCAAGAGCCTTCCCCTCGACGGAAAGGACGGACAAGATATTGTCCTTAGCCACGGCTGTGGCAACAAAAACACGCGTCAAAGTCCGGACTTAAACATCCCTACTAGGAATGATGTCTTCCTGTATACTCCACATCCCTCACTGCAGACTCAGGATGCGCCCGTTGCAAGAAGCTCTCACGAGCCAATGGACTCAGAGTACGGGCTCGTTCGAAGACATTGTACGGATAACGCCAAAAATATCCAAGGGTCTGGAATGGTGGAGGTGTCGCAAAAATCTAACCATAGGCTTGCCGTTTCTCCTTCCGGCAACGCCTCTGGTGATCACAACGGACGCCTCCCTGGAAGGATGAGGCGCTGTTCTCCAGGACCTTCGGATCAGCGGCAAATGGGAGGATCAGGAAAAGCTGCACCATATAAACCTTTTGGAGCTGCGAGCTGTCTATCTTGTTCTACAAGCCTTCCTACCACGCATCCAGAACTCCCCAGTGCTCGTCAAGACAGACAACACCACGACGATGCACTATCTCAACAAACAGGGGGGAACGCGTTCACTCTCTCTGTCACGCGAATAGCAGAAAATCTGGAACTGGCTGGTGCTACACGGAATCCCGCTCAAAGCGGACTATGTTCCCGGAAAAGACAATACCATCGCGGACGCCCTCAGCAGAAAGAGATCCCTCTCTCACGAATGGAAACTGAGCGACAAAGCTCTGGCTCACATCTTCTCTCAATGGGGTCTCCCGAAAATCGATCTGTTCGCCACCAGGGAGAACGCCAAATGCCCAAACTACGCAAGCTGGCATCCCCAACAAGGGTCACTGGGAAATGCTTTTTCCATCGGTTGGTTCAGCGTGTTTGCGTACGCTTTTCCTCCGTTTCCGATGATCCCGAGGCTCCTCAGGAAGATGAAAGCGGAGCCCTGTACCCTGATCCTGATTGCCCCGTTCTGGCAGAGACAACACTGGTTCTCGGATCTGCTTCGCCTCTCCATCAGGTCACCGATTCGTCTGAGGCAGCACCCGAACCTCATAACGATGTCCAACGGACAGGTACAACACCCGAACCTCCACTCGCTCAAGTTATCAGCCTGGCTCCTGAGCACAGAGAGTTCTGCGACCTAAATATCCCACAGGACTGCAGGGATGTCCTGGCGAAAGCGAGAGCGGACAGTACAAACAAAACCTACTCTCTCAAGTGGAAAAGGTTCTGCATTTGGTGTTCAGACCAGGGCCTGCGACCACTCGCTGTCACCCCTGAACAGATATTACCATACCTCCTACATTTGGCACAGTCAGGACTGGCACATGCATCAATTAAGGTTCACCTGGCAGCTAGCTCTAGGTTCACCAGAACTTTCACAGGACCTTCTCTGTGGTCGAGTAGGCTGGTCAAGCAATTCCTGAAGGGGCTCTACAGATCCTTTCCGAGGCCTCGGAAAGTCCCTCCGACCTGGCAACTGAATCTGGTACTCAACCAACTCATGAGACATCCGTTTGAACCCATTCATAGAGCATCTATCAAATACATCTCCTGGAAAACGGCGCTCTTGCTCGCTCTAACATCGACCAGGAGAGTTAGCGAGCTACAAGCCTTGTCCATTCAGGAACCATATATGCAATTCAGACAAGACAGGGTGGTGCTGAGACCGAACCCTAAATTCATACCAAAGGTGCCTTCGGACTTTCATCTGAATGAACCGATTGTCCTTAAGTCCTTCTTTGCGAACCCTTCCACAGCAGCCGAAAGAGCACTGCATTCCCTGGATCTCAAAAGATGCCTAAAGTTCTACCTGGATAAAACTAAGGATCTCAGGAAATCTTCACAACTGTTCGTAGCATACAGCAGACCACGAATAGGCCTGCCTCTTACAAAGCAGAGCATCTCCAGATGGATCTCCTCGGCGATTGCATTCTGCCACGACAAGGCCGGACGGCCTTTGACTGATCATGTTACTGCTCATTCCACCAGGGCAATGTCCACGTCAGCAGCACTGTTCGCTGGAGTGCCAATCTTGGACATATGCAGGGCGGCGACCTGGAAGTCACCGCACACTTTCTCCAGGCACTACTGCCTGGATATCGAACTTCAGAAGGATGCGGCAGTGGGCCAGGCGGTGCTTCGCCATCTCTTTCAGTGAGGTGAGCCTTCCTACATCCCACCATCCAGGTATGCACATCCTTTGCTCTTGTGATGTTCCATTATGCTGTTCCCATGTTATATGATAATATATGCCTTGTCTAACATGTCCGCAGAGCGACTTTACATCACACATGTGCATATCTGATTGCTAGCTACTCTGATTCAGGCATGTGAATCTATGAAAGACACCCCAAATACTGGATAAGAAATGCGTTACTTACCTGTAACAGCAGTTATCCAGTATTGGTGTCTTTCATAGATTCACATGCAACCCTCCCGCCTCCCCTGGAAGGACTCACATCCCTCTCTGACAGTATTACACTAACCTAGCTGGGTGCGTACGAAAATCTGAGGGACTGAGGCTCCTCCCAGGAAGGTTCTAGAGGGAGGTCGGAGCTGATTGGCTGACTGTGAGAGTTTGGTCCTTTTTACATAAGGACAAAGAAAGGCTACTAAGGGGAGGCCCTTAGGCCTATTTTCTCTATGTATGTCTATAGGACATTACTTTTTTATGTACCGGAGGCTCCCGTCTCGGCGACGGGGAATGATTCAGGCATGTGAATCTATGAAAGACACCAATACTGGATAACTGCTGTTACAGGTAAGTAACTCATTTCTTCCCCATGCTTCCCACACCTTACCCGAGCGTAAGTGCCAACATGGAGTCTCATTAAAACGTTAAGTAGATAAGGTGGAAGGCCCAAATCCTGTAATAGGCTCCACAGTTTGTTTCTAGGCTCCAGGTCGAAAGCCGACCGCAGGTCCACAAAGATCATGTAGAGGCTGCCACCCTCTACAGTCACAGTTTTCCAATATAGGACATACAGTCTAAATAGCTGATCCACCGTTGATGTGTCCTGCCTAAAACCAGCATGGAAATGGGATAGAATCTCGTTGTCCTCGACCCAACTCTGTATTCTACATAGAATACTTCGACCCATCAATTTCTGCATAACATCTATAAGGCTAATTAGCCTATAGTTTGATGGTTTAAGGTGGCATCCTTTCTTGAAGATAGGTACTATTTCAGCACCCCGCCAGGTATCCGGGGATCCATACCGTTTAATATGGCATTAGAAAGAACATATAAATAAGGAACCCATATTTTCGGTTCAGAGCGATATAGATCTCCCGGTATCTTATCCAAACCAGGGGCCTTATTTGGAGCTAACTTCAAAATGGCAACCTCTACCTCCATCGCTATAATCTCCCATGCCCTCTCCAGTCGATACTCGTGGGGGAGGCAAGGGAGAGCAATCTCAGAGCTGTCGTCTCTCGGGGAGGAATACAGAGCCCCAAAATGCACTTCCCAGGCCGAGGCAGCTATATTTGGTTCATTGGCCAGGGTGCCAGCCCTGCTCCCATAACTAACAATGGTCCAGAAAGATTTAGAATCTTTGGACTTAAGTGTGATTCTAAGGTCTTCCCAGTTGTCTGCCTTCCACTCTTTTCTTTCTCTCTGGACAGCCTGCTTATATAGGCGCCGACAAAGCTTGATCCTGGTTTTGTCCTTTGACTTGACCGCAAGGAGCAAGTACTTTTTGGATTCACTACAGTGTACGTTGTACCAAGGGCTCGCTATATCTAGGTTTGCCTTTGGTCTTCCTACAGGACAAAACACATCAGAAAGATTCTGAATGAGCCGCAGGTGTATTCTCCCTGTCCAGACGTAGGGCAACGTCTTGATCGTGATAGTTCCAGAGGGAGGCTACTAGCAATCCCGGTCAGGCTTGAAGGGTGTAATTAACATACGTGACAACATCTTAATATTTTCCAAAACCATTCAAGATCACCACAAGCATGTGAGGACTGCTCTTGATGAATCTTGGACTATGAAGTCACCATGCATAAGGGAAAATGCTAATTCTTAGCAAACCAGGTGTATCTTTTTGGTATACAAATTCTTCAAGGACTGAGTACAAGTAGATCCCAAAAAGTTCCAAAGCACCTCGATTAGCTATGGTAGTAAGAAGCTGCCTTGGCATGGCCAATTACTGTATTCAATTCACCCTGAACTCACCCACCCTTACAGAACTACTTAGAACCCTCACAAAGAGCATATACCAACTGGGAATGGGAGACGACTCGAGAATAAGAATTCCAGAACATTAAAGATGCACTGCTGAGCAATATCAACATAAAGTGTTTCAACACAACATGTTCGGGCGCATTCTGAGCAATGTCATTCCTGTAACTGCTGAGTCGCAGCCAAAGAGATTTGATACAAAGCTAAGTTGGTAGAGAAGGAGAAGAAACAACAATGATGCTACATTCCACACAGACACAGTACTACTGTGTTGTGTAGTTCATATAAATATATATATAGGATCTGCACGTTTAGACAACATAAACTGTGGGATTGGTTTCCAGACTCCCCCACCTGGTATGTTGACCAGTATACCAGCTAGATCACAGTGCCGCCGTAAACAACTCCTACCAAGGATAGAATAGTTTCTGACAACTATTGAACATAACAACCTGTCCCTTTAGGGATCTTGGAAAGAGTCCAGTACTTTTCACTCAGTCACTCGTGCTCACTTTGTCTCAGAGTAATAGACAGAATAAACGATGGGGATGTTTTCATTAAGCATTTATTGAACCAGTGTCAATCTAGTGTAAAATATGTGTGCTGCAACAATCATATGACAGAAACAGATATAAACGATTATAAGCACCAACAGAGTAAATGAATGGTAGATTTCCACCATAGTGCCTATAAATACAATACAGGAATAATGCATACTCCTACGATGCTAACCCTAACTAGATGTACCTAAATGTACCTAGCATGTATGTAGGTGTATATAGGTGTAGAGCCAAGAATTCCCCTAGGAAAGAGCTGACCCCATTACCTGGTGTGAGAGAATGAAGGACCTCGTCTTGGTCTCGATCGGACACCCCGCAAGGTATGTCAGACCACTGCTTACTGGAATGTCCGCGTGCAGGAACCTCAGCATCTTGCGTCAGTGGGTCATCATGGAAGTCTTTCTCCTCTGCCTGCCCCTACAAAGATATGGTGCCCTCAGATATGGTACCCTCAGGGGTTCTACCTTGCTGTGTCATGTCGGCCGAGGATGACAAAAAGAATGACGCTTATACAACGTTATTATGCAGAAGATGGTTATCCTGCTGTGATTCTGAGAATCCTCATGCATAATAAATGAGGCTAGTTTTTTGGGAAACCACACAACGTTTATGCAGCACTTAACTAGGTGAAAGGTCAGTACCAAAAACCGTTATGTAGTATAATGGCAGGAAAAATGTAGGTGAAAGATTAGGTGACTACCCAGGCCTATATTAGGGTACATTACAAATCATAGCAACTGTAAGACCAACATCCCGGGTAAAAATTCCGCAACTCCAATGAACAAGGCTGCTGGAAAGGGACAATTGTAAAAGGCATGATGGTCACTGGCAAACAAAAGACAGAGATGGTTGCCAGAAACATCTTGCTGTTCCAGAGTATTCCTCACATAACTGATGTCCTGCACCAAAGGCCTGGAAGCCAAGTCGAAATAGGGGGCAACTCTGAGAGGACAATGAGAGTTGGTGCATGGATTGGTCATCGTCTACCCATTGGTGAAATAAACTGTAAAGGCTGACCCTTAACAAAATGGATCACCCAATCTCTCAGCACAGGGTCCAGAACTACCACGAGTGACTGTGTTCCATCACGCCTACAACACCCCTACAACCTAAACCTAGATCCTCCTCCAGCCAGATGCTGCGAGGGTACTGATGTCAGGCTCCATCCCATGACCCCGGAACAATGAGAAGGGACGTAGAGAGCCTCCCGGCCCACTATCTTATTTAGCATTAGGCACTACGCACCCTGCGGCCGGGCGAGGCTAAAGGTATAAATAAAAGGATATGTGACCGCATATGACCCACTCAAGACAAGAGCCCTAGGTGTGCACCTGGTTTATTGGCAGCTCCACTGAGCACGCTTGTTAGGCCTGCAGCCTACATTCTACAGTACCCACTTGTGTAACTCAACCAGTGTTCAAAACTCAGCTCAATCCTTTCAAGGCAGAACCAAATCTGCTACAAGACTCAGAGTTAAAAAAAATTGACAATGTCACATCTTGTTATAGTGCCTATTGCGTCTATGGTCTGGATCTTATAAAGCACATCAACCGCCGCAGCTTCTTGGCACTGTCAAGTTGTAAATGCACAAAACTAGGCAAAATCTAGGTAGCCATCATCCCGGAACGGCTGCAAGGGTTGTAGGAACCTTCAGCTTCCAATACCAGGTGTTGGCTGTTTATGCGACTTGACTTTTCGTGAAAGGTTTTTATTGATTATAATACCCAGATTACAGTCAGCTTTGATGGAACAGGCATGGCATCTTGACTGAAGATAAGCAGGCATGCTAACATTTTCTGTGTAATTATCCAAAATCAAGACCTATGTTTTGGAAGGGTCGAAATTGAGAAAAGTGTGAGTCAGCCACCATTGTGAGATGTTTAGTGCGTTCTGGTGGTGTGGTACTGAAAATTCTGGACCCTGCTATTGTATGGTACCGAAGCTCTACATTCGTGTCAGAAAATATCATCATACCATGACGAATTTGGTATCGGCAGACCGGTAATGATTGGGACATTATACCTTTGCATTTGCGTCATGATTGAGTGACAAAATCACCCTTAAATCGTAGTTTTCGTCTTGAACCCTCGAGTTCCATTTTGTGAGCGCCATCCATCTTGTGATTGCCCTTACATAGTCAATTGACTTAGGCCGAATCCGATCTGAAAGGACACGTACACCTTTTCTGACTCCTCTGTGACCTGGGCGAACTGACTCCACTGCCTCCAGCCAAACCTGTTCGGGCAGTCCCCAACCCAATGGCCGAGTGAGATTAGCATCAAGGCACAATATGTCATAAACCATTCACCGAATACAAGCAATGGCTAATCACACACACACCTGTCTCTGTTTCTTCTTTATGGCTAGTTTTACAAGGAGGAGGTGCCCGATTTTATTGGGGGTTCATCGATATCTGATGGAAGTTCTGGGCCTTGCTGGGTAATCTATCACAAACTGGACAAACGAAAATATGGGCCTGCCATCATGACTCTGCTTTTTCTTTGTTGTGAAAATATGTAAAAGAGAAGTGGTTAAAGCGGGAATCCCTGTCTGGTGCCTCACAATGGTATAAATTGGTCAGTGAGTTCACCATTCACTCGAATTCTGGCCACAGGGTTAGTGTAGAAGAGCCATACAAGATCGCAGAATCCACAGGGGAAGCCCAGTGTGGCATGAAGAAAAGGCCACTCTAAAGTATCGAGCGCTTTCTCAGCGTCTAGTAATATTTCGGCTGTGGTGAGGGTTGTATCGATTTGACTAATTATCGCAAATGTCGTATGGAGATTAACTGACGTAGACTGGTTAGGGACGAATTCTATTTGGAAAGGAGATATAAACTGGTCCACTAGGAGAGAGACTCCATTAGCCAGTATTTTGGCTAACATTTTATATTCCTGGTTAAGCAGAGATAAGGGCCTGTAGGAGATGCACCTGTCGACTTTTTGCCTGGATTGAGAAGCAGAAAAATGACGGCTTTGTGCATCGTAGGCATGCGTATACTTCTAAAAGATGGGAGACCAACAGTGCTATGTCATTTTTATAGAATATGCCTGTAACACCATCCATGCCAGGGGCACAAGAGCTGTTGAGATCATCTTTAGTATGTACCACTTCATCCGCAGTTATTGGCTCAGCTATGAACTCACGATTGCCCCCCTCTATCCACACCATTGCCACAACAGCTAAATAATCATTGAGGGCCTTGTCAGTTGGTGGAGAGCGGGTTCTGTAAAGATTAGAGTATTAAGAACGAAGAGCTGCAGCTATATAACAACTCTGGGTCAGAGTAGGGTTGACGTTCAGCTGCAGTTGCATAATGAAGGAAGAATGATGGCTAGGGTGGGGGAGTCCAGCCAGCGTCTTGCCTGGTGGTTCAGTACATACATTCTGGCCCGAGTGTATTTGCCCATGTAATTAATCTCACGGGCGGCAAGGCAAGTTCCTGAAATTCCGTCAGAAGAGTCACCTATTGGTGTGAGGGGGAGGGGGGGGGGGGGGGGGGGTGAGCCCCCGTCAGGCTTGGGGCATCATTCTCTTTAAGCGCTTTCTCTGCTGCATCCAAATCTCGGCGAATAGTGCGAAGCACACCAGCATGCTTGGCCATGCATATCCCTCGTATATAAACTTTAAAAGCTTTCCAAATTGTGGTATAACAGGGCACTAAACCTTTGTTTGTCTGGTAGCATTCAACTATGGCGCCTCTGACCTCGCTATGAAAGACAGTGTCAAGCAAGACCTCTGACAGAAACCTCCAGGACTGGAACAATCGCGCAATGCTGGGAATTGGCAAAGACAAGAGCACAGGTGAATGATCCGATAAGGTTTAAGCAAGATAGTCCACTGTGATTGTGTGAACGAGAAGATCTGGGACAAATACCAATGGTCTACACGGGCCCATGTCCTGTGTGGCACTGAGAAAAAAGAGAAACCTTTGTCAGCGGAGCATCGATGATGCTAGGCGTCCGTCAATAGCATAGTTTGGTGTGCGTTCACAGAGTGTGGTTTGGTGATGTGGTCAGGGCCCGTGGTCTCTAGGGTGGGTTGCAATGTCAAGTTGAAATCACCTCCTATTACTGTAGAATCAATGTGTAAGGTAGAAATGTGTGCAGATATACTGGGGAAGAAATCAGACATGTCTATGTTTGGAGCATAGATATTGACCAGCAGTAAATGTTTCATTCCAAGACTACTGGCAACCAACTAATATTGCCCCTCAGGGTCTTTAAGTACCTTGTGCAGTGTAAATGGGACCATCTGTATCAGTATGCTATAACTAGCAAAGAAACGACTGTCCCCCCAGTTCGAGGCAAATCAATTGTCGGACCTGGGGGCATAGTGGGTCTCCTGCAGGAAAGCAACCTTCACAGCATGTCTAGTAAGATAAGCTAGGACTTGCCTTCCCTTACGGGGTTTAGATAGTCCTCTCAAAATCCAGAACATTCATTTGAGCTCTAGCGCTACAGGTCTCTCACCCATTTGTGTAATCTTTGGCATATCGATACTGACAGTGAAGCACCACCACACCCACCTGGAGAAGGCTGAGTAACTATGTGAGTAACACTCTGTATATGGCAAGCCAACATATCAATACGTAAGACAGCAACCCTTAAACCTTCACCCCCTCTCACATATGATAGCCCGCCCAACCTGCATCGGGTGAATCTCATTTTACCAATACAAAGAAACTTAGGAGATCTCCTTGGGGGTAGGCAACACTATAGGTGAGACTGCCATATCGTCAGTATTCATCATGACCCTAATGTGGATGCACCCAGCGTATGGGAAACGTTGCACAGCAAAGGAGAGAAAAAGAAACAAAGGAAAAGCAGGAAATGTTATTTTGCAGCATGGTGGGGCAGTCACCCGCAGGGCAACCAAACAGAACATCAGTTCACAGAGACCATGACCGAATCAAATTGTCCAGGCCAAACAATGTTTGGGGGGTGAGTTCCGTTTCAATTTGCGGTGCTTAAGGAAATCTGCGGCTTCGGAAGACGAATCAAAGATGTAGGTCTTTCAATCCAGTAAGACATGTAGACAGGCAGGAAAAAGCATTGCATATCGTATATTTGCTGTTTGCAAGTGCTGTTTTACGTCTTGAAATTTACGCTGTGCTTCTTGGACAAGGAGGGGGTGAAGTCAGGAAATAACAAAAGCGACATACCCTGATGTTGGCGTTCCCCCTTCTCCTTGGCCAGACGTAGGGCAACATCTTGATCGTGCTAGTTCCAGAGGCAGACTATTAGCAATCCCGGTCAGGCTTAAAGGGTGTAATCAACATAAGTGAGAACAACTTAATATTTTCCAAAACCATTGAAGATCACCACAAGCATGTGAGGACTGCTCTTGATGAATCTTGGACTATGAAGTCACCAGGCATAAGGGAAAATGCTAATTCTTAGCAAACCAGGTGTATCTTTCTTGTATACAAATTCTTCAAGGACTGAGTACAAGTAGATCCCATAAAGTTCCAAAGCACCTCGATTAGCTATGGTAGTAAGAAGCTGCCTTGGCATGGCCAATTACTGTATTCAATTCACCCTGAACTCACCCACCCTTACAGAACTACTTAGAACCCTCACAAAGGCATATACCAACTGGGAATGGGAGACGACTCGAGAATAAGAATTCCAGAACATTAAAGATGCACTGCTGAGCAATATCACCATAAAGTGTTTCAACACAACATGTTCGGGCGCATTCTGAGCAATGTCATTCCTGTAACTGCTGAGTGGCAGCCAAAGAGATTTGATACAAAGCTAAGTTGGTAGAGAAGGAGAAGAAACAACAATGATGCTACATTCCACACAGACACAGTACTACTGTGTTGTGTAGTTCCTATAAATATATATATAGGATCTGCACGCTTAGACAACATAAACTGTGGGATTGGTTTCCAGACTCCCCCACCTGGTATGTTGACCAGTATACCAGCTAGATCACAGTGCCGCCGTAAACAACTCCTACCAAGGATAGAATAGTTTCTGACAACTATTGAACATAACAACCTGTCCCTTTAGGGATCTTGGAAAGGGTCCAGTACTTTTCACTCAGTCACTCGTGCTCACTTTGTCTCAGAGTAATAGACAGAATAAACGATGGGGATGTTTTCATTAAGCATTTATTGAACCAGTGTCAATCTAGTGTAAAATATGTGTGCTGCAACAATCATATGACAGAAACAGATATAAACGATTATAAGCACCAACAGAGTAAATGAATGGTAGATTTCTACCATAGTGCCTATAAATGCAATACAGTAATAATGCATACTCCTACGATGCTAACCCTAACTAGATGTACCTAAATGTACCTAGCATGTATGTAGGTGTATATAGGTGTAGAGCCAAGAATTCCCCTAGGAAAGAGCTGACCCCATTACCTGGTGTGAGAGAATGAAGGACCTCGTCTTGGTCTCGATCGGACGCCCCGCAAGGTATGTCAGACCACTGCTCACTGGAATGTCCGCGTGCAGGAACCTCAGCATCTTGCGTCAGTGGGTCATCATGGAAGTCTTTCTCCTCTGCCTGCCCCTACAAAGATATGGTGCCCTCAGATATGGTACCCTCAGGAGTTCTACCTTGCTGTGTCATGTCGGCCGAGGATGACAAAAAGAATGACGCTTATACAACGTTATTATGCAGAAGATGGTTATCCTGCTGTGATTCTGAGAATCCTCATGCATAATAAATGAGGCTAGTTTTTTGGGAAACCACACGACGTTTATGCAGCACTTAACTAGGTGAAAGGTCAGTACCAAAAACCGTTATGTAGTATAATGGCAGGAAAAATGTAGGTGAAAGATTAGGTGACTACCCAGGCCTATATTAGGGTACATTACAAATCATAGCAACTGTAAGACCAACATCCCGGGTAAAAATTCCGCAACTCCAATGAACAAGGCTGCTGGAAAGGGACAATTGTAAAAGGCATGATGGTCACTGGCAAACAAAAGACAGAGATGGTTGCCAGAAACATCTTGCTGTTCAAGAGTATTCCTCACATAACTGATGTCCTGCACCAAAGGCCTGGAAGCCATGTCGAAATAGGGGGCAACTCTGAGAGGACAATGAGAGTTGGTGCATGGATTGGTCATCGTCTAACAATTGACAATGTCACATCTTGTTATAGTGCCTATTGCATCCATGGTCTGGATCTTATAAAGCACATCAACCGCCGCAGCTTCTTGGCACTGTCAAGTTGTAAATGCACAAAACTAGGCAAAATCTAGGTAGCCATCATCCCGGAACGGCTGCAAGGGTTGTAGGACCTTCAGCTTCCAATACCAGGTGTTGGCTGTTTATGCGACTTGACTTTTCGTGAAAGGTTTTTATTGATTATAATACCCAGATTACAGTCAGCTTTGATGGAACAGGCATGGCATCTTGACTGAAGATAAGCAGGCATGCGAACATTTTCTGTGTAATTATCCAAAATCAAGACCTATGATTTGGAAGGGTCGAAATTGAGAAAAGTGTGAGTCAGCCACCATTGTGAGATGTTTAGTGCGTTCTGGTAGTGTGGTACTGAAAATTCTGGACCCTGCTATTGTATGGTACCGAAGCTCTACATTCGTGTCAGAAAATATCATCATACCATGACGAATTTGGTATCGGCAGACCGGTAATGATTGGGACATTATACGTTTGCATTTGCGTCATGATTGAGTGACAAAATCACCCTTAAATCGTAGTTTTCGTCTTGAACCCTCGGGTTCCATTTTGTGAGCGCCATCCATCTTGTGATTGCCCTTACATAGTCAATCGACTTAGGCCGAATCCGATCTGAAAGGACACGTACACCTTTTCTGACTCCTCTGTGACCTGGGCGAACTGACTCCACTGCCTCCAGCCAAACCTGTTCGGGCAGTCCCCAACGCAATGGCCGAGCGAGATTAGCATCAAGGCACAACATGTTATAAACCATTCACCGCATACAAGCAATGGCTAATCACACACACACCTGTCTCTGTTTCTTCTTTATGGCTAGTTTTACAAGGAGGAGGTGCCCAATTTTATTGGGGGTTCATCGATATCTGATGGAAGTTCTGGGCCTTGCTGGGTAATCTATCACAAACTGGACAAACGAAAATATGGGCCTGCCATCATGACTCTGCTTTTTCTTTGTTGTGAAAATATGTATATGGCCAAACTGTAAAACTAGGAATTCTTGCCTGAAGTGTAATATTGTGTACAAAAAGAGAAGGCTGGTTCTGTAAAACCGAACAGTCTCCTGAGAATATACACACCGTGCTGTTGTACTTCTAGGACGCTTGTTACTTGGTTGCAGCCAATAAGCTCGATCCTTGACATCACCTAGAAGACTCTGTGTTTCTGTGGTCCAAAACAGGAAGGACTCAAGAGGTCTTTGGGTGTTCCCCCTGGCACCACCGGGTCCCTAAAACCCCGGTACCTCAGTTGGCGCCCAACTCGGGGCGGTATCAAGCGGTGTCGGTCCAAGCCAGATGTTTGTGAGGAGCTTCGTGTGAAAATTCCAGAGGACGGCCAGCCACTTCAGCTACCCCTGTATGTCGACGTGGTTCCGAAGGTCTTTGCTGCGAGGTTTCCTGCGTCCCGACGGCTACGAAGAACTGCTGCCCTGACTATCGCCCTGTTTTGGACCCATTGATGTTGGTAGAGCGAAACGATAGACGAGTCTTCTAGTGACGTCATCAAGTCAAGTCAAGTCAAGTCAAATGGATTTATATAGCGCGCTACATACCCAGAGGGTCTCAAGGCGCTTGAGGAAGGGTGGGGGGATTACTTTAGCAGCCAGGTAGGAGAAGGATCTACCTCCCATGGTGGTTTTATTGATGCGAGGCACGGTAGCAAGGGCTTGGCTGGAGGAACGTAGCTGGCGGGGGGGGGGTGTAGAAGGAAAGTCGAGTGTTGAGGCAATCGGGTCCGAGTTCGTAAAGTGATTTGTGTGCGTGGGTTAGGAGGCGGAAAGTAATCCTCTTATTGACGGGGAGCCAGTGGAGTTTTTTCTGGTGACTGGAGATGTGGTCTTTACGTGGGATGTCAAGTATGAGTCTGGCTGATGCGTTCTGGATGCGTTGGAGTTTTTTCTGGAGTTTTGCGGTGGTGCCGGCGTATAGGGTGTTTCCGTAGTCCAGGCGGCTTGTAACCAGTGCATGGGTGACCGTTTTTCTGGTTTCGGTGGGGATCCAGCGAAATGTTTTTTTGAGCATGCGAAGAATGTTGAAGCAAGATGATGAGACGGCGCTGACCTGTCTGGACATCGAGAGTGAGGAGTCTAAAATGACGCCCAGGTTCCGTGCGTGATCCGTCGGGATAGGTGCTTTTCCAAGAGCCTCTGGCCACCAGGAGTCATCCCAGGCGGAGGGGGAGGTTCCTAAGATAAGGACTTCTGTTTTATCTGAGTTAAGTTTTAGACGGCTATGCTTCATCCATTCGGCTACTTCTTGCATTCCTTCATGAAGGTTGGTTTTGGCGGTATCAGGGTCTTTGGTGAGTGAGAGGATCAGTTGGGTGTCATCTGCGTAGGAGATGATGTTGAGGTTGTGTTGGCGTGCGATGGCCGCAAAGGGGGCTCATGTATACGTTGAAGAGGGTGGGGCTGAGTGAGGATCCTTGCGGTACGCCGCAGATGACTTCAGTGGCCTCTGACTTGAATGGTGGGAGGCGGACTCTCTGGGTTCTTCCGGTGAGGAACGAAGTGATCCATTCCAGTGCTTTTCCTTGGATTCTGATGTTTCTGAGGCGCTGTAGAAGGATGCTATGGCAGACTGTGTCGAAGGCTGCGGAGAGGTCGAGGAGGATGAGGGCGACTGTGTCTCCATTGTCCAGTAGAGTTCGAATGTCGTCTGTTGCGGCGATGAGGGCGGTCTACGTGCTGTGTTTGGCTCGGAAGCCGGACTGTGAAGGGTCGAGGGATTTGTTGGTTTCGAGGAAGGCGGCGAGCTGGTTGTTGACGGCTTTCTTGATGACTTTGGCCGGGAATGGTAGGAGCGAGATGGGTCGGTAGTTTTTGAGTTCGGTGGGGTCAGCTGTGGGTTTTTTCAGAAGGGCGCTGAGTTCGGCGTGTTTCCAGATTTCTGGGAAGGTGCCGGAGTTGAGGGAGCAGTTGATGACGTCTCGGAGGTGTGGTGCTATGATGGAGTCTGCTTTGTTGAAGATGTGGTGAGGGCATGGGTCTGTTGGGGATCCTGAGTGGATGGAGTTCATCAGGCGGATGGTGTCCTCAGTGGAGATTGGGTTCCAGTCATTAAGGATGTTCAAGGGGGGTGAAGGTACGGCAGAAGGTTGGGTGGGTTGGTCTCCGGGTTGGTTGTCGAAGCTGTTGTGGATGTCTGCGATTTTGTCGTGGAAGAACGAAGCTAGGGAGTCGCAAAGGGTTTGCGAGGGAGTGATGTCGTTGGAGTTGGCGGAGGGGTTGGTAAATTCTTTGAAGATGTTGAATAATTCCTTGCTGTTGTGGGCGTTGTTATCTAGTCAGTCTTTGAATGCGGCTTTCTTGGCAGTCCGGATCAGTTGGTGGTGTATGCGGGTGGCGTTTTTGAAGGCGTCCCTGGTGCTGGTGTTTGGGTCTTTTTTCCAGGCATTCTTGAGGGAGCGACAGAGTTTCTTAGATTTCTTAAGATCATCGTTGAACCAGGAGGCGTTTTTGCTGCCGATCATCAATACTTCAGTTAAGTATAAGTGGAGCGTTTCCCGGTCCTTCGCTTGATTCTTAGTTTTGGTATCCTTGAGATACGCTTTGATTTGGAACTTGCAAGCGCCAAAGCCGAGGGACTCGTGTATTCACGAGACTATCGTATTCGATAATCCTTTGAAGTTGGAAGCTAGACTAGAGAGCGAAGATGCCTGGTCTTAGCAGACTTGGAAACTTGTTTTGTCTTGGCTGTAATAGGGACTCCCGATTAAAGGATTCGTGCCCGGTTCCTCCGATTGGAACTCCAACATATGAGCTCTATGTGAAGCATGGCGTAGGCCCTATCACGTATAATGAAGTGTGAATCCGATACACCAGAAATGATGGTGTTTTAAAATGACAAGACTGTATCTGTCTGTGTCAATGATTATAGACCATTAATGCATGAATGCGCTTGGTGCTTACGGCCATATCATCATCTTTTGGCACATAAGCACTACGTTGTGTTAACGATGGACACCTCATGGCGATCTAACAAGTTCTTGAATGCCGAATGTTTTAAAATATGCCATAATCGTGAATACTGATAAGACAACTAACCCCTATGGGGGTGCTGCATGGCATCCTATAGGTGGTAACGATAGACACCTCATGGTGATCTATTCCGAATGATCAAAAATATGCCATATTTGTGAATAATGATAAGACAACTGACCCCTACTGGGTGCTGTCAGGCATCCTATAGGTGGTGACTCTGTACCTGCCAGGCACTGGCTTTTAACACTGACTTTTGTATATATTTCTCTGCACTATAGAGCGGTGCTTCATTTTCCTGAGCTGTTTGCCAGGTGAGGTGAGGCCATTTCCCTTAAAAATTAAGGTGAGACATTGATTACGCTGACAATGTTATACACACTAGGGTCATTTGACCCAGATGCAGTATTAGAATAATTTGAACAATAATGTATGTATAGCCTGAACTAACATAAGTGCTATGATTGTTTGTGTTTTCATTACATGTGGATTCGCTGGCTGTGTCATAAACGGACACTCACAGGAGAAAAATGGAAGTGTACAGGTGACACTTTTTTTTCGTTCACAAATGTCCTGTTTTTCACATATCACTAGTTTAGCAGTAGCAATTAAGTTTATGGGTCCTGAGGAAGCGGATGGTATAACAATTGACCAGTAACCGCAGAAACATGTCGACCAGATAGCCCAGTCAGAAGGTATTTGTTTGAACCACCTGACTTTTTTGCACTATTGTTTTTAACTTTGGAGGTGCATGACTCCAGAATAAAGTAATAATTGTATGCACCATCCAATCTTACACTTATAATTTTTATCACACTCATTTTTTGTGCACTGCTCACAGTTACAAATAAACTTAATCTACCAGACATCCACCCATCACTCCGTATCCCCAATATATATCTATGGAGATAGAGTGGTGGTGAAACTACTGTGGAGTAGACCAAATGATGTACTGGGTGCCCAAAATCGCGTAACTGATGGACATTTTTCACAGTGGTTAACTGTCCAGTCTGTCTTCTATCGTCATAATAGTAGCAGACACATAGCCAGCAACACTTAGCATGCTTTGAGCTCACTTTTAGACCCACAGTTATTTGTTGTTCTTAAATACTTGTGTGGGGGGTATAACTGTGCTCAGGTCTCAAAACACTTCCCTTGAACCCTAGAAAAATTGCTTGTTGATTGTGGTGTTTTAAAATGGCCTCCATATGGTAGCTTTGACACAGAGATTTTAGATAATCTAGAGGTGAAACTGTTCAAGAAGAAAGCCCGGCCAGCGATGTTTCACTCCTTTCGCCTATGGCGCAAAGAAGCCAAACAGAAAGAAATGAAATTAGCAAAGAAGAATAAACAAGGTATGTCAATGGTACAAGCTGCCATTGCATTCAGGTATAACGAGGAAGAGCAAGAGAGTGAACAAATGCTTAGAAGTAGGAAGTTAGCGGTAGACAAATGCTACCCAGTTTTGCCACGTAAAGGACAAGGATCAAAAGAGACACCTGAGAAGGATCCTTTAATGTCCCATTTACTGAGTTCACCACCCCCCTATGCACAAAATGCTACTGCACCCCCGCAACGCTTTGTTATACCACGCCCCACCACACAAACACCAGTTCTTCCACAAGCACCAGCTCCTCTTCAGCTGGTTTCTACTCCTCCGGCGCAGCCCTCTCAAGGGCCGCCTCCTTTGCTACATGCTCCATCTACCTTTTCTACGACTTCGCCTACTGCTCCAACTGTCTATCCTAATACTCTTTCTGCTACTGCCTCGACTTCTACTTTACATCAGCCTGTTTTTTCTGGCGCATCTGCCTTTCCGCCAGCTTCTCCTTCTGCTCGACAGAGAGTGTCACTGGTCTTTTCTCACCTTTCTTTGGGTCGCCTAAGACGACCCCCAACACAGAACGTAGACAGTTGCGGAGTCGACTGCCTGACTATCAAGAGAGACAAGTACTGAATGAGTTAGCACGTAAATGGGTTACCAATACTGTAAAGTATGACGTTCAGTCCGTCATGGAAGTCTTCCGTCAGTGGGAAGCATCTACGTAGAGATATGTTTTTGAACAAATGTGTATATTCCTCTCTGAAGATCTGGAGGGAAATGATCGAGAGTACAACATGAATGAATTATTCCGTGCGCGATTCAAGTTCGCAGAAGGCATGATTGTGGGTGCCGATGTTGAATAAGCAATTGAGATGCTATTGTCTTATAGGAGTAAGGGAAGCAATTCCCGATCACTATCTGAGCATGACATGCCAGGTAGGAAAAAGGCGCGACAGTATCCCATGAGAGAGGTTCCTCCAGTTTGGAGAGAAGGTGATGCAAATGCGAATCCAGCAATTCCACCGCATTTCCAGCGTGTATGGGTACATGTTCCTTGGAAAAGATCTGAGGTTTTGGCTCTAAAGCAGACATTGCCTGATCCTCGCAAAAATCCTGCAGGTTATTATAAGGAGTTATCACAGACTGCCAGTTCCTGTATCATGAATTTAGCCGATGTAGACATGTTGTTTGGAAATGTTGTTCCACAGCCTTTATGGGGAAAGATTCGTCATGCAGATCATGACCAAGAGTTAGGTGATACATGGGTTAATATTTCTGCTGCTGATGCTAGACAAGTTGGTGGCTCTAAGCCCGAGCATTTAGTAGCAGAACTTCCTGGTAGGATTATTGCATATATGAAGACTTTAATGCCCCAATTGCGTGTAAATTGGGACAAGTTGTCTGCATGCAAGCAGAAGAAAGATGAGAATGTGTCTGACTTTTTCACGAGGTTTGAAGAGACTTTCGCCGATCATAGTGGTCAGGATATGGCTACCGAGGGTGGCCAAAGATTGTTTGTTGACAAGTTTGTACATAATTTGCTTCCTGAACTATGCAATAAATTGAAGGATTCTGAGAGTGCTTGGGCTGTTTCCACGTCAGCACAGATACTAGCCACAGCCCAGTACTATGAGAATAGACGCAAAGACGAGCTAGAGAAGGCAGACAAAAAGACTAAAGAATTGAAAACTAAAGTCCTTCTCCAGCAAGCCTATCCGCCTCGTACTGCTAGTCAGCACGATTATCAGCAACCTCAGCAGTATTCGAGAAATTCACAAAGAAACGAGTCTTCTCAACAGCGTTTACCGTATGGTCCGAATCAGTGTGCGTATTGCAAGGAAGAGGGTCATTTCAAGAATAGTTGTCCGGTTCTGTTACGGCGTATGAATGGTGTTTCCGGTGCAAGAGGTAGAGGTGTTCAACAGGCTCCTAGAGGTAGGGGCCGTGGAAATTTCCCCCAGAACGCTCGTCCCTTTCCGCCTCAGAATTCTATGAACAGCTTTGACCAACAGAATAATGCGTCTTCTAGGACAGCTCAGTACTATGCTGATGATTACTATGCAGAGAACGAAAATGAGGGTAATGATTGCTAGGACAGCCATGGACAAAGAGAGGGAGTTTTTTCAGTTCCAGTAGATCAGAATGGACCTTATGTTGAGGTGATTACATCAGGTGTGTCAGAGCCTTTTCTGTTGGATATTGGTGCTACAGAGTTCTATTATGCACTTAAAACTTCCTGGCGCACCTTTGTCTGGCGAAATGAATGTTTCAGTAGGTTTTTCAGGCGCCGCGGTTAGGAACCCGATCTCTAGTCCTATGTCCCTTTCTGTTGGGCCATGTGAATTAGAAGCACCCCTCATCCTTCTAACAGGTTGTGGTGAAAACTTGTTGGGATTGGATCTGTTAAAGAGACTATATGCGACTTTGTACTGTTCTCCTTCGGGAGTACAACTTACCCTAGGTAAGAAAGTGGTTTCTCCAATGTATTTGTCGAGGGAAAAGTTTCCAACAGAATTGTCTTCACTTCCAGATATACTTTGGGCTACTGGTTCTAATGATGTGGGTCTTTTGGAAATAGCGCCATATGTTATAACATTGAAAGCCAACGTTAGGTTGCCACGTATTCCCCAATACAAGATCTCTAGCGAAGGTGAAAAGGCGTTGTTAGCAATCATTTACGATCTGATTGAAAAAGATGTAATTGAAGAGACAACAGGCAACATCTGTAATAGTCCTGTTCTGCCGGTTTTGAAGCGTACTGGTCCTTCCCAACCACCTGTCTATAGGTTCGTGATTGATCTTAGAGAAGTGAACAAGATCGCTGTGCCACAGTTTCCAGTTGTTCCTGATATCACTGCCTTATTGACTATGGTTTCAGCGTCAGCTACTTGGTTCTCGGTGATTGACTTGAAGAATGCTTTCTTCAGCATTCCGATTGCCGAAGAGAGCAGGGATATTTTTGGCTTCAATTTAGGAGGCCGAAGCTTCCGCTTCAAACGCGCTTCTCAGGGCTACTGTGAAAGTCCATCGATATTCAGTCAGGCTCTGAAATCACAGCTTGACACGATTGTTCTACCTGATGGCGCGACCCTTATTCAGTACGTCGATGATTTGCTGGTCGCTGCAGATACTGAGGAGATTTGCAAACAAGCCACTTTGTCATTGTTGCGTCATTTACGTGATATGAAGCACAAAGTCTCTCTTTCAAAATTACAATATTGTCGACAAGAAGTGACCTACTTAGGTCACATCTTATCGAAGGAGGGAAGGAAGCTGACCCCAGAAAGAATACACGCAATTGCAAAATTGAGTGTCCCAAGGACACAGAGAGAAGTGTGTGCTTTCTTGGGCATTACATCATATTGCAGACAATGGATACCAAATTTCTCCTTGTTGGCCAAACCTTTGGTGGCATTAACTTGCAAGGATACACCAAAACCCATTCCGTGGTCTGAAGAGTGTCAGATAAGCTTTCACCAATTGCTTGATGCATTGTGTTCGGCTCCTGTGTTGGGTACCCCCGACTACAGTAAGCCTTTTACGTTGTATGTCCACGAGAAGGAAGGTTGTGCATTATCAGTCCTGACACAGTCTTTTGGGGGCAAACAGCGTCCATGCGCGTACTTTTCAGCGACTTTAGACCCGGTAGCTAAGGCATTGCCAAGTTGCTTGAGGGCCATTGCGGCAGCAGCTGTCTGTTTTCAACAGTCTGCTGGGTTAGTAATGAATAAAACTCTAATAGTCATGGTCCCACATGCAGTAGACATTTTGCTAAACAGAACAAGGACACAGCACTTAACTAGTGCTCGACTGTCAAGTTATGAGCTGACACTACTAGCGAGTCATGTACACATAAAGAGGTGTGATACACTCAACCCAGCCACGCTATTCCCCATTCCAGTAGAGACAGATGAGGTCGAACAATATGACTGCTGTTTTAGGACAGAAGAAGAGACAAAAGGGAGAGTAGACTTGCAGGACACTCCTCTTCCTGAATGTAATGATGCTTTATGGGTTGATGGTTCGTGTTTCAAGTTGCCTAATGGTGATACAACTGCAGCATAGGCTGTGACAACATTGCATACGATTGTTGAAGCTGCACGTATCCCACACATTTCTGCGCAAGCAGCAGAGTTAATTGCACTTACAAGAGCGTGTGTGTTGGCAAAAGGAAAGCGAGTGAATGTGTACACTGACAGCCAATACGCCTTTGGCGTGGCTCACAGTTTTGGACGATTGTGGCATGAACGTGGGTTCCTGACTTCGCATGGTACAAAGATCCAGCATGGTCAGCTAGTAAATGAGCTTCTCGAGTCACTGACCTTGCCATTACAAGTTGCGATTGTGAAATGCAGTGCACACAAAAAGGTGACGGATGATGTTGATCGTGGGAATGCATTTGCAGATGAAGTTGCAAAAGAAACTGCAAGGAATGTGATGAGTCGAATGTATGTTGCAGGCCCTGCAAGATGGATTGGTGATGTGGGTATGTGTGAGGACACGATTGAGAGTGTGAAGTCTATCCAATCCGAAGCCACAGAGAAAGAGGTGAATGAATGGAGAGAAAGCAAGGGTAAATTGGATGCGAATGGTTGTTGGATTGAATTGTCAGAGCATCAGAGATGGCTGTTACCCGATGCGTATGTGCTCGCAGTGGTGACAATGGCTCATGGAATGGCTCACATCAGTGTGAAAGGGATCTGTAAGTTGTTGGCTCCAGTATGGCAGAATAGTGGAATCCCTAAATGTGCAGAGAATGTGGTCAAGAACTGTATGGTGTGTCTGAAGTACAATCCTGGTAAGGGAACCCCAACTCCAGCTGGTCATTTTGCGCCTCCAACGTATCCGTTTGAGGTTTTGCAGCTAGATTTCATCCACATGGAAAGGTGCAACAATCTGAAATACGTACTTGTTGTTTTTTGTGCCTTTTCCAGGTGGGTGGAGGCGTATCCCCTTAAGGACAATACTGCCTTATCCACAGCTAAAGCCCTTGTCAAAGAGTTCTTCTCTAGGTTTGGATTGCCTAGAATGGTCTGGAGTGATAATGGGAGTGAATTCGTGGGACGAGTGATGAAGAGAGTGTGTGAAGGGCTAGGCATACACCTGAAGTTCCACGCTGCAAATCACCCCCAATCAGCTGGATTAGTAGAGTGCTATAACAGCACTCTAAAGTTGAAACTGGCCAAGATTCAAGCAAGCACAGGTCTTAAATGGCCTGACGCCCTGCCTTTGGCGCTCCTATATACAAGAATGACTGTTCACTCTAGAGTGGGACTTAGTCCGCATGAAATTGTGTTCGGCCGACCGGCCAACATATGGGGGGTGCCAAGGCCCACAAGGTTCAGTGAAATTGAGCATCCTGTACTGCTTGACTATTTGCACGAATCGACGACTAAATTGCATGTTTTACACCAACAGGTCCACAGTTCTTCCCCGCCAGCGTCTGATGATCCAGGCCACACAATTGAACCTGGCACCTGGGTCCTGGTGCCCAACTTCCAGCGAGCCAAGAACGAGCAGCCTCGCTGGTCCGGACCCTTCCAAGTGTTGCTGGCTACCCGCTCTGCAGTACGTGTCCTCGGCAAGAAGAACTGGGTGCACGGCGCCCACTGCAAGAGGGTCCCGTTACCCCTTCCTTATGACCGGTGGGTCCAGGAGGGAATTGCTGACTCTGAAACTGAGACTGTGCCTCGTTTCTTACCCTTCAGTGATGCACGTTTGAAAGGAACTACTTCTGAAAAGGAAAGCGATAACATTCTGCAAGGATCTGTGCCACCGTCAATGCAATTGGACACTACTGAGCCTGAACTCCTGTTTCAAGACCACACAGCTCCTGGTCGAAACCGCTATAACTTGAGGCCAAGACCTATGACTAAGGACAAATAAAAACATTTTTCTTTTTGATTGTGCATCTCTCTCATCCAGGAAACTTGCTCATTTTTGATTTTCGAACCGCCATCCGGTTCTGCTGCTAGGGTCGCGGTTGCCACAGTCTTAAGAGTGCAGCTGGAGACGGTTAGGTCGACAGTTCTGGTTGGTCTAAGGGAGTTGCCCTAAACTGACAGAAGCACTCCTTAGCAGAATCAATCTCCCACCGCGGGCAGCAATTTAGAGGATGGAGTTTCCCAAGATGGAGAGACCTGCCAGATCAACGAACTTTGAAACGAGAATATGCACTGCGATGGCAAAAACACGATTTTTAATAATATGCATTTATAGTATAATGATGTTTCTGGTGGGCTATGCTTTGTTCACCTTTCGAGTTTCATTTGCATACACTACACAGCCCACACCTCCTCCTACTGTTTCCCCGCACTCTTTTCACCCTCTGCCTGAACACGAGTCTGCCAGAAGATTAGAATTCATAAATAACTCATTCGTCCAGCTCCTACACCAGCACCAGGTTGTAATGAACACAACAAATTGTTGGGTATGTGGACTTATGTCACACACGACAGATAAGGGTATCCCGTATTTTGTCCTGCCATTTAGCTACTATGGTTCTCTGTGGGCATTTCAAACCATGTTCCTATTCGCCTTAGAACCGTACCCCCCGCGTCCCACAGGAAGAAACTCGAGCAACAAGGCACTAGTGGCAGGAATCAGAAATATGAGCAGAGATATCGACACATATCAAACGATTCCCAAAGACGAATTTAAGGCATACAGTAGATGGAATACAACTAAATATGGAATTTCCTTGAGTGAGAGCCAGCGAGCAAAGAAATCCTCCCCAATCTGGATAGTACACCACCAAGGTCACCTATGTCTGCAGGGAAACGGCAAAAAATCCAGAGCTCAGCTAGGGAAGAGTGTCTGTACCGAAACTTATGTCTTCTCGTCTCAGACATCTCCTTCATTTTTAGCAGCCAAGGGTACCTACTTCGTCTGCCATGATAGAGCATACACATGGTTGCCCCCTGACTTTTCGGGCACATGTTTTATCTCGTTCCTGTTGCCACCCACCTACACGGCCGAGGCAGATTACCATCGGACAAGGACAGTTAGGGGTGTTGTGAGTAAAGACGACACTGCAGAACAGGAGTTTGGAGATTTCGCGAAGGGTTTTCTGCCGTTTTGGGGGCCTATGGTGAACAGCAGGAACATTTGCCAATTGACGAGGGTAGTTGAATCCGCCGTGATTGAAACGGCTGGTGCTCTTAGTAACTTGACTGTGGAGCTCCAGTCGGACCGCCTTATGACTCTTCAGAACAGGGTTGCCCTAGATGTCATACTTGCAGACCGTGGTGGGGTATGTAAAGTGATCCAATCCAGTTACTGCATTTTTATCCCCGATAATGCTCCGACAGTATACCAGGCCATCTCCAAACTGCATAAGATCTCTGAATCCATTCACGTGGATAAAGGGGACTGGTCCTTGCTGGGGTGGTTCTGGGAACTGATATCTGCCTGGGGATGGAAAACTCTGATATTCATTGGGATGGTCTTAGCCGTTCTGTTCATGTTCTGCCTGTGTGTACAGTGCGCTCCTGCAATATGTGACCTCTGTGCTACATCATGTGTAAGGAAGCCTGTATCGAGAGATGAACTAAGTAACAGGATGATGCTACAGCAGCATCTAAGTGATTTTATGAATACTGACCTGGACTCAGATTAGCATGAGTATGGGTTATTGCCTATATAAGGGCAAAAGGAGGGTCTGTGGTACTGAAAATTCTGGACCCTGCTATTGTATGGTACCAAAGCTCTACACTCGTGTCAGAAAATATCATCATACCATGACGAATTTGGTATCGGCAGACCGGTAATGATTGGGACATTATACATTTGCATTTGCGTCATGATTGAGTGACAAAATCACCCTTAAATCGTAGTTTTCGTCTTGAACCCTCGGGTTCCATTTTGTGAGCGGCATCCATCTTGTGATTGCTCTTACATAGTCAATTGACTAAGGCCGAATCTGATCTGAAAGGACACGTACACCTTTTCTGACTCCTCTGTGACCTGGGCGAACTGGCTCCACTGCCTCCAGCCAAACCTGTTTGGGCAGTCCCCAACCCAATGGCCGAGCGAGATTAGCATCAAGGCACAACATGTCATAAACCATTCACCGCATACAAGCAATGGCTAATCACACACACCTGTCTCTGTTTCTTCTTTATGGCTAGTTTTACAAGGAGGAGGTGCCCGAATTTATTGGGGGTTCATCGATATCTGATGGAAGTTCTGGGCCTTGCTGGGTAATCTATCACAAACTGGACAAACGAAAATATGGGCTTGCCATCATGACTCTGCTTTTTCTTTGTTGTGAAAATATGTATATGACCATACTGTAAAACTAGGAATTCTTGTCTGAAGTGTAATATTGTGTATAAAAAGAGAAGGCTGGTTCTGTAAAAACGAACAGTCTCCTGAGAATATACACACCGTGCTGTTGTACTCCTAGGACGCTTGTTACTTGGTTGCAGCCAATAAACTCGATCCTTGACATCTCCTAGAAGACTCTGTGTTTCTGTGGTCCAAAAATGGAAGGACTCAAGAGGTCTTTGGGTGTTCCCCCCTGGCACCGCCGGGTCCCTAAAAACCTGGTACCTCAGTAGATGAAGGAGAAGGAAGCATCTACAATGTAGCATGCATAACTCTGAAAGTCATTCATATGGTTACACCCAAATATCTGACCTAGAAGCCTTCTTTTTCTATTACTACTCAATCATTTCATAGTTCATGTGACCACCATGTAAACAGCCTCTCTATATTTAGTGTGTTCCTTCAATCCCACCGCTATGGCTCCAAATGATTTTTTTTTCAACAAGTTTTTTATTGTTTTTTACGTGAAGAATTTTTTACTCCGCTGTCCTATCTTGTAATTCACACCCCCCTTCCTTTTTAAAATATTTTTATTAACATGAGGTCATTTATAATGAACAAAAATTAAGAATAATTATTATATAATTTGCATTATTGATAGAAGTTCTTAGTATCCAGCAACAATGCGTAAGATACGACAAAGAAATAATAATACAAAATAATGCAAAATACAAAATGAGGCCAAGCTTTACATAAATGTTCCCCAGATTTTTTTCATCTTACAAAGTGATTGAACCCCCCCTATCTTTAGAAAGTAAAAACTCCATATTATGTATATCTTTAACCAACCCTCAGCATTCCATCCCCGCTGGTGGTCTTTTCGAAATCCAGGCCCGGGCTATGGTTAATCGAGCACAAGCCACTACGATAGTTATTAAATCCTTCTGGTTAGAGTCTCTATTCTGTCCCCCCATTAATATACCCACTACTGTAAACAAGATGGGTCTATACAATTTTTGAGATAGAACTTTAACCACCCCTGCCAGAATTCTCCCAATATTGTGCAAGAAAAAAACATATGTTGTAGATCAGCTGCCATCATATCACATTTCGGACACTTAGTCCGATCGCTAGTAGTCATATTTAATGCCCACTTGGAATTTCGTTCAGGCGTATATTATATAAAGCAGATAGTTCTATATTGCTGGAGTCTCAAATTATATGAATGCACCACTTTTCAAATATCGCTAAATGCAGATGACACAGTGCTAGCAGATATATTATACCCCATTTTCTGCCTCCAACGTGCAGCTATTCTTCCATGATCACTTTCCTTATGGGAGTTAAAACGTTTGTATTCAATGCTAACCATCGATGTATTCTCCCTTCGATATATATACAATCCCATATATTGGAGTTCAGTACTACCATAAGCTTCATACTTCGTACAAAATAATCACAAATCTGGTAATACTTCCATCTCATACTCTCTAATAAATCATATATAAGCTTCAGTCCATCAAATGTTAAAAAACCATTGGAATTGTATAAGTCCCCTAGGTTTTTAGTACCCAGATTAGCCCATTGTTTCCCACCACCTCATGAAATATTCTCGGAAGTGCTGGGTTATCCCATAAAGGAAATTTAGGATGATAGATCGATATTTTATGTTTATTTAGGATAGCTCGCCAAATAAATACAATATCACATGCAGTCTTAAATTTAACGCGTTTGTAATAATTGAGGTTGTTAGTTCTATAGGGAAACATCTTAGTTTCTTCTCCTAACATAAATACATAGTAAAAAAAGGTTATTACCTAAACTTACTAAACTACGGATCCGTCCAAGGAATGCTGACCAAAAATATAATTTAAAATCTGGGAAATCAAGACCTCCTTGATTAATTGGGAGTTTTAATATTTCAATTGCACGACGCGCTTTCTTATACCACATAATAAAGCTGCTAAATATACCATCTAGGCATTTAAAGAATGAGTTATTAATACGTAAAGGAATGGACCGAAACCAATAAAGAAATTTAGAGAGAATTTTAATTTTAATTAAATGTATACGTCCGCTTATGACAAAGGAACCATATGCCATTTTTTGGGTGAAATTACTGTCTCTTTAAGTAATGTTTCATAATTTAATGCGACTACCTCTTCTAAATTAGCAGATTTTTTTACCCCCAAGTAGGTAACTGTTTTACAAACTGCTTGTATCATCGTTGATGGTTTATAAGCCACCACTGCTTGGGTTTGATCTGTTTTCAATCTATAGCACGAGACTGCCCCAAATCTTCTTGCCTCTAATATTATCCCTTTCATAGCTTCTCCTGCATCTGTTGAATAGACGGCAAAATCATATGCATATACTGTTATTTTAAGTGAGTTCAGGCCTGAAACAAAAGGGGTTATGCATGATTGATTCTGTAAAGAAACTAAAAACGGTTCCATAGACAAAGCAAATAATAAAGGGGACAAAGGGCATCCTTGGCGAGTGCCCCGTAATATAGGAAACGTTGTAGATTGTGACCCTGCGTAACTAATTTTTGTACTGGGATGATCATAGATAGTTTGGACCCATTGTAAAAACTGTCCTTTAATCCCAAATATTTGTAGTGAAGCCCAGAGATAGTCCCACCCCACTTGGTCAAATGCTTATTCGGCATCTAGCAATAACATACCGAGTGGGGTTGACCTAACCCTGGCCACGTCAAATGCTACTACGGCAGTATTTACATGGGTCGTAGTGTCCCTCCCTAGAATAAACCTGTGCTGTTGAGTAGACACCAGATCAGGCATTATCAATGCCAGAGGAGTTGCAAGTATTTCAGCAAATATTTTTGCATCAGTAATAATGAGCGATATGGGTCTATACGACCCACAATCATCTGCTGGTTTATTCTTTTTTAAGAAGAATACAATTTTCGTAACGTTCCACGAGCTAGGAGCTTTCCCCCAGTTCCAATACACGCAATTACCTTGCTAAATAAAGGGCCTAACTCTTCAATACACTCTTTATATAACTCCATTGGAATTGAATCCTCTTCGGCCGCTAAAGCCAACACAGCTACTTTGATTCCCGCCAATGAGATGTCACTAATTATTTTCGCTGATTGTTCAGTCTCAATATGATTCAGATGAGTGGTCTACAAATACGTAAAGATATCATCGAATAATGGTAGATTCTCTGGAGTATACAAATCCCTATAATATTTAGCAAATTGTTCAAGTATCTGCTCAGCATTTTTGTAAATCATATTATTTGGTCCTTTAATTACCTTGATTAAAGTTTTGGCCTTTTCGTCTGCTACTTTATATGCTAGTTTTTTCCCTATTTTCTCGCCTCCCTCATATTGAGGTAAATGATATTTGTTCAATTTAATAATGCTTTTCTCCCTAAGTGTGTTTTTTAAAATAGATTTCAAATCAACGAGAGTATACCCCAAAGCTTCTACCTCTGGCGAGTGCTGTAAAAGTGCATCAGCCAACTGTTTTTCTGCTCGAAGTATATTGGCAATTGTACTATCTGTCTCTTTTTTCCTTTCCAAATTCTGTCTCAGTATAAATTGTTGTGTGAACCCCCTGATACTTGCTTTGCAAGCGTCCCAAACCACAATGTTTGAAGCTGAGCCTATATTGATTTCCAAGAATTCCTTCAAATGTATCTTGAGTTTAACCATAAAGGTCAAGTCCGAGATTAAGCTTCTATGAAATGAAAACGGTTGGGGTCTCTGCTTATCTGTCTTAATTTTGAATGTTAAAAGAATTGGGTTGTGATCAGATGTGATCCTTGGGCATATTTCCATATAGCTTGACTCCAAAATTCTATCCGATACCCAAGCCATACCTATACGCGAGCAGAGTTTGTGCGCAGCTGAATAAAACGTATATCCAGCAATATCTGGATATAGCACCCGCCAAGCATCTCTTATACCATGTATTATTCCTAGTTTTCTAACTGCAGCTCGTGTTTTGCGCATCTTCTAAAATGCGTCTCTTCTAGTAGTGTCAATATCGTAACTCATATTACAATTAAAATCACCCATTATTACCTGTTCTCCCTCCTAATCCAACAATTCCATATTAACCCTATTAATGACAGTAGGGTCATCCCTATTAGACCCATATCGGACACAAAATATATATTTAATGCTTTCAACCTTTATCTTTCCTATAGCCCACCTGCCATTTTTATCTGAAGATGTCCTTGTAATCACCCCCTTAAATTGATTGTGTTTCAAGATTACAACCCCTCGAATCGAAGTGTTTAGTTCTGAACTAACCACTACATCATAACCTAGCTGACCTTGCAAGTTCCTTTCTTTATTAGAGATACGAGTTTCTGAAAGCAGAGCAAGATGTGAATTATACATTCTCAGTTCTTCGAAAACCAACCTTAGTTTATTTCTGCTGTTCAGTCCAGCAACACTCCAGACCAGACATCTCATCATATCCATTCTAATAATCTCATTCCTCCCTCTTTCATCTTACTCATTGCAAAAGAAAAAAGTTGTTTTCCCTTATTATTCTCCAAGTACAGTACCCTCATGTTATTTTTAACCACTTTACCCTCCCCATACTCACCCCAAAAATCACCCATCTCCCACCGACCCACCCTCCTTATCCATAGAGGAGGATTCCTCTGTCTACCCAGCTGCAGTTGGTTTGGATAGCCATAAAGAGCCACAGCCATATTGATTATCCTCCGTGTAAACTAAGAGTCTAATATGCCCTATTCTTAAGTAGCCCATTAGAGCGGTGAGTAGCCCTTCAAGTGAAAGGAGTAAGATGAGAAAAGGAAGAAAGAAGGAAAGAAAAAAAAATACAGAAAGAGGGAAGATCTAAAAAGAACACATCTGACCCTTTCATCGTCCTCCCTCAATCCGCTATAGACCCCATCAATATTATGCACCGTTAATCCTTATACATTAATGTGAGTCATTTATTCTATTAGTCCTCCAGTAGTTTCTCCTCGCTGCTTAATCAACATCTTCTCAACTTCCTTCTCATACATGAACAAATAAGTATGACCCTTCTTGAATACTTTAAGCCTAGCTGGCTCCTGGAAAAACACTTGTCCTCCGAGAGCTTTATTTGGATCTATGTATTGCCTCAGTTTCCATCGTCTGTCCATGGTAGCTTTACTTAAATCCGATCTAACAAAAAAAGTTACCGATTCCGTAGTGACTGGGGTATTAGGACGAGCTATAAGTGAAACCGCTTGCCTCAGTAGAAAATTTCCCAAATAAATCAGGAAGAGCCGAGGATATTGGCTTCCCTTATTTCTCTGAACCAATGGTAGTCTATGTGCTCATTGGATCTGTGAATCCCAGTCCCAATCAGATAAGTCCGGAAATGCCTTTTGTTATAGTTGGACCATGCACGCTCTTGGGTCCCCGCTCTTTGACCCCTCTGGAATGCCTACCAATCATAGATTTTGTTGCCGCTGTCTGTTTTCCATATCTTCTAGCTTTCCTTGCATAGCCGTGATCTGGTTCTCATGTCTTTTCAGTGTCCTCCATATCAGCAGATAATTCCCCAACTCCCAGGCCTCTTTTTTCCAATTCTGACATCTCCAGCGTCAACCCTCCTAGTTTGCCTGCCATTTCATATAGTGAGTGTTGTACTCTCCCATTATCTTCTCGCATCTGCAAATAATGTTGCTGTGCCTCCTGCCTTTATTCATTAAGCATCTGCCATATTAAGGCAAGCAAAACATCTTCCTTACTCGACCCATTCTCCTGAGAAGTCCGAGGGGTCAGCCCTGTCTGATCCTACTGTATTAACAGAATAGAGAACAGGGGAAGAAGCTAATGATGCAGACAGTTCTGCCATACCCGAGTTTGCTTTATCGGATTCCAATGCGCCTGGTGATATATCTTTCACAATGTCCCGCTCAGTAGGACTAGCGCCTGAAAGCCGTAATGCCATAATCTTGACACCTCCTTTTGCCTGCATCCATCTCCGTAGCGGGCTATTATCAATCATTGATTTTTCTTTAGAGGTTACATTGTTTTGTCCCCCGAGCGTCTTCTTTATTTTATTCTTAGCCTTTGCTCTTCCTTTCTTGCTCCCAGGACCTTTATCTGCGCTTTTATTCGCTTCTCTGAGGTTCTTAGTTACTGTCTCCTCCAAATCCTCAAACTCCCAGTTTGAGTCCCAGAGCTATATATGTAGCCATATTGTCGATAGCAGCACATACTTTTGCCCCTAATTCTGTCATTACTGCAGCGTTAGCTTTATTAGTGTGTACCCCCAAGCCAGAGACATCCAGATTACCTAGGGGGACAGCATGGTTACTCGGGTCATTCATGTCAGTTACCTCTTTTTCTCGTGCAGCAATTAGTGGTGATATCTCACTCACAATCGTTGCCCCTGGGCCTTCCTCCAGGGCTCCAGAAGTTTTTTCCATGTCTGTACTTGCCGTTGATAGCACCATATTGCTAGTTATATTAGAACCGTCTGAAGTAACATTGTTGCAGTGCGTAGGTTTTGTGACTATTACTGGTGATACCGCTGTTATTTTGTTGCAATGATTTCCTTGTGGCCTTTTATCACTCACAGCCACAACCTCAGTCTCAGATGCTTTTAATAATTGCACTTGTAATAGGGGTGCTCAAATTATTTATTTACCTATGCTCTGGGCTGTTTTCTCTATAATCATATCGCTGCCCTACTCGCCTCACCACGCACCAGATTCTTGCGATTAGAACAGATTGGATTTTTCGGGGACATTTTTCGAAATGCAGGTAGAATCGTCACAGAGGTTTCACGCCAGAATCCTCCCGTTAGCGAGAGTGCCAGCAGTCAGACCACAGTAGGGAAAATGGCTCACAGGCCTTGGCAATCGATCCCTGATCGCCCGTCGTACTTAGTCCATACATGTGCTTTGTTCTGAGAATCCACCAGATCCGTGCCCCGCGAGAACGCCACATCAGTTTCTTCTTCTTTTTTTTTTTTGCAGGCAAGTTCAAGTCGCAATCACAAATCCAGCTTCTCAGCTACATGCCGCTCCAAATTCAATTTCTTTTCTCCGTTTGCACCATAGTCGGGTGAGTTTGGGCGATGGCAGAGCCCTGTTGCGGCTTTCACGATACTGGCTGTCTTTCACTGTTTTTTAATCCTGAGAGCGTGTTAACGCTGCGGTGCTCAGCTCCTGCACCGAGCTTTCAAAAACCTTTATTTTAATTCAGCTTGGGGGCAATCCTTACCTGGAGGCTGTGTCCTGGGCTCGATCGTCACTCCTACCCGCCCTGGTCCGACGCGGTAACCAGTACCGTTGCGCAGAGGGTGGGGTAGGGAGAGTCAGGAACTTCAGGGGGGCCGGTTAGCGGTCTAGTTTCTGTACAAGCAGGCATAAAGGAAGGGGGCCCGGTGGTCGCGCTGCGGTGAGTTTGGGCGGTAGCAGAGCCCTGTTGCCGCTTTCACGATACTGGATGTCTTTCACTGTTTTTTAATCCTGAGAGCGTGTTAACGCTGTGGTGCTCAGCTCCTGCACCGAGCTTTCAAAAATCTTTATTTTAATTCAGCTTGGGGGCAATCCTTACCTGGAGGCTGTGTCCTGGGCTCGATCGTCACTCCTACCCGCCCTGGTCCGACACGGTAACCAGTACTGTTGCGCGGAGGGCGGGGTAGGGAGAGCCAGGCACTTCCGGGGGGCCGGTTAGCGGTCTAGTTGCTGTACAAGTAGTTATTTACTGAGATGCCCCTGCGACAGCTCAGCGGACGCTTCAGCGGGCGCGCCACTGGCGCACCGAAGGCAAGCCTGTCTTGCCCGTCCGCGGCCGGACGGGGCCCGGGGCCGGACCCCCTGGTCGGGGTAAAATAAAATACCAGTATGGATCCCAAGAATTACATGATTTGTGCCCCCACATTAAGGACTGCTGCAAACACAGTATTGCGGGTGGCAGCATAAGGGGGGGGCTGCAGATTCTGCTCATTTACTCAAGGAGGGAGACGGAGGAGGATACTAGTGAGCTCAATTGTTGCTTAGTGAACTGCCGGTCCCTCAGAAAACATACACTGGAGGTCTACGACCAACTGGTAGACGGCCAGCTCGACATTGTGTTTCTTACAGAGAACTGGCTGGATGAGGAGTCGGCCCGGATATTGTAGAAGCTGTCCCTAAGGGCTATGCGATTAGCCATCTTGATAGGAGAGTTGGTAGGGAGGGCGGCATAGCGATTATTTATAAACACCACGTCCAATGCACTCTGGAGGATATTAACCTGCCCGATTGTGAGGCGGGAATTTTTACACTTACAGTGGACCAGAGCTACATCGTAAAGGGGGTTCTAATCTATAGACCTCCTGGCCACATTAAGGGTTTCTCGGCCAGCGTGCTGGACTACCTTACGCAACCAGCTTTGCGATATGAGAATTCATGGTGCTCGGGGACCTCAATTTGCATTTTGAGGACAGGGCCTGCACCACGGCCACTGAACTCTGTCAGGAAATGGCTACACTGCAATTAGGACTTAGATCCATGGCCCCTACCCACATGAAGGGACATCTATTGGACCCACTGTTCGCAAATTGGGAGGACATTGTGGTTCACCCCCCTCTCCCTGTCGCATGGACGGATCACTACTTATTTCCCTTTGCGATAAAACGCCCTGGGCCTAAGAGACCGGAACCCGGCAATAAGACAGCGGTCTGCCGGAGGTGGGGGGGGGGGGGGGGGGCTTCTCGCAGGGACTCTTTGCCAAGGCCCTAGTGCAGGAGGGCCCGCCCGGGGGTAGCGATGTTGAAACGGCATGTAAGAACTTGGAGAGACGTATCACGGAGGCTCTGGACTGTACGGCCTCATGGGCTAAGTGGAAACAGCACAGAACTCAGAAATCTGCCCCGTGGTACTCAGAGGCCCTAAGAGCAGCGAAAGCGGAGTGCAAACAACGGGAAAGGCTCTGGAGGGTAGACTTCTCAGAGCAGGGGAAAGGGCATTATAAAGAGGCACTAAGGAATTATCATAAGCTAATTAGAAGGGCCAAAGCTGCTCACTTTTTGGAGAGAATTGACTCAGCCAGCAGCTCTACTCTGGAGCTATTTAAGGTTAATAAGGAGATATCCTCCATCACTAGCCTAGCTGCACCGGCTGTGGGTTCAGAGGAGCTCTGTAATCGGATAGCCGAGTCCTTCTCCGACAAAGTGAAAAAAAATGTACTCCACCTTCCCTGAATCGGCCAAAGCTGAAGAGGAAGGGCTGGGAGAGAGAGAACTTGTGGTGGAGGGAGGGGGACTGAAGGAATCTCGATGCCCCCCCCCGGAGCAACTGATTAACATCTGCAGTAGCATAAAGTCTGGATCTCCCTAGGACCCTGCTCCTCCGAAAAGGTTAAATGGGAGCTTGGAATGCCTTGAGCCCTATATAAGACATCTGGTGGCGACATCTTTCATAATGTGTCGTGTACCCGGATGCTGGAAAGAAGCTGTGGTTCTGCCACTCCCTAAGAAACAAGCAAAAAACACAGTTGATGGACAGAATGTAGAACAATGTCATACATTCACCCCAGTACAAGGATCTGGGCCTAAATCCATTGTTTTTTTGCACTCCGCACCACCCTGGGTTAGACACTGGCTATATGCAAATCAGCTCTGACCCTGTGCCTCATGGGAACAGTCCAGTCCGAACTACCAAGCCATGTCTTTCCCAGACCGGAATCAAGCATCCAAGGACCGGTTTCTGGCTATCAGCCTTCATCAGCCTGGATAGCTTGACTCCAGTGGTGTGGAGAGCCTGGGACTCACGTCTGAGTATACCCAGCACACTCGGGGTGAAAATTGCAAAAAACACAGTTGATGGACAGAATGTAGAACAATGTCATACATTCACCCCAGTACAAGGATCTGGAACTAAATCCATCTTTTTTTTGCACTCCACACCACCCTGAGTTAGACAATGGCTATATGCAAATCAGTTCTGACCCTGTGCCTCATGGGAACAGTCCAGTCCGAACTACCAAGCCATGTCTTTCCCAGACCAGAATCAAGCATCCAAGGACTGGTTTCTGGCTATCAGCCTTCATCAGCCTGGATAGCTTGACTCCAGTGGTGTGGAGAGCCTGGGACTCACGTCTGAGTATACCCAGCACACTCGGGGTGAAAATTGCAAAAAACACAGTTGATGAACAGAATGTAGAACAATGTCATACATTCGCCCCAGTACAAGGATCTGGGCCTAAATCCATCGTTTTTTTGCACTCCATACCACCCTGGGTTAGACACTGGCTATATGCAAATCAGCTCTGACCCTGTGCCTCATGGGAATAGTCCAGTCCGAACTACCAAGCCATGTCTTTCCCAGACCGGAATCAATCATCCAAGGACCGGTTTCTGGCTATCAGCCTTCATCAGCCTGGATAGCTTGACTCCAGTGGTGTGAAGAGCCTGGGACTCACGTCTGAGTATACCCAGCACACTCGGAGTGAAAATTGCAAAAAACACAGTTGATGGACAGAATGTAGAACAATGTCATACATTCACCCTAGTACAAGGATCTGGGCCTAAATCCATCGTTTTTTTGCACTCCACACCACCCTGGGTTAGACACTGGCTATATGCAAATCAGCTCTGACCCTGTGCCTCATGGGAACAGTCCAGTCCGAACTCCCAAGCCATGTCTTTCCCAGACCGGAATCAAGCATCCAAGGACCGGTTTCTGGCTATCAGCCTTCATCAGCCTGGATAGCTTGACTCCAGTGGTGTGGAGAGCCTGGGACTCACGTCTGAGTATACATAGCACACTCGGGGTGAAAATTACAAAAAACACAGTTGATGGACAGAATGTAGAACAATGTCATACATTCACCCCAGTACAAGGATCTGGGCCTAAATCCATCGTTTTTTTGCACTCTACACCACCCTGGGTTAGACACTGGCTATATGCAAATCAGCTCTGACCCTGTGCCTCATGGGAACAGTCCAGTCCGAACTACCAAGCCATGTCTTTCCCAGACCGGAATCAAGCATCCAAGGACCGGTTTCTGGCTATCAGCCTTCATCAGCCTGGATAGCTTGACTCCAGTGATGTGGAGAGCCTGGGACTCACGTCTGAGTATACCCAGCACACTCGGGGTGAAAATTGCAAAAAACACAGTTGATGGACAGAATGTAGAACAATGTCATACATTCACCCCAGTACAAGGATCTGGGCCTAAATCCATCGTTTTGTTGCACTCCACACCACCCTGGGTTAGACACTGGCTATATGCAAATCAGCTTTGACCCTGTGCCTCATGGGAACAGTCCAGTCCGAACTACCAAGCCATGTCTTTCCCAGACCGGAATCAAGCATCCAAGGACCGGTTTCTGGCTATCAGCCTTCATCAGCCTGGATAGCTTGACTCCAGTGGTGTGGAGAGCCTGGGACTCACGTCTGAGTATACCCAGCACACTTGGGGTGAAAATTGCAAAAAACACAGTTGATGGACAGAATGTAGAACAATGTCACCCAGTACAAGGATCTGGGCCTAAATCCATCGTTTTTTTGCACTCCACACCACCCTGGGTTAGACACTGTCTATATGCAAATCAGCTCTGACCCTGTTGCTCATGGGAACAGTCCAGTCAGAACTACCAAGCCATGTCTTTCCCAGACCGGAATCAAGCATCCAAGGACCGGTTTCTGGCTATCAGCCTTCATCAGCCTGGATAGCTTGACTCCAGTGGTGTGGAGAACCTGGGACTCACGTCTGAGTATACCCAGCACACTCGGGTGAAAATTGCAAAAAACACAGTTGATGGACAGAATGTAGAACAATGTCATACATTCACTCCAGTACAAGGATCTGGGCCTAAATCCATCGTTTTTTTGCACTCCACACCACCCTGGGTTAGACACTGGCTATATGCAAATCAGCTCTGACTCTGTGCCTCATGGGAACAGTCCAGTCCGAACTACCAAGCCATGTCTTTCCCAGACCGGAATCAAGCATCCAAGGACCGGTTTGTGGCTATCAGCCTTCATCAGGCTGGATAGCTTGACTCCAGTGGTGTGGAGAGCCTGGGACTCACGTCTGAGTATACCCAGCACACTCGGGGTGAAAATTGCAAAAAACACAGTTGATGGACAGAATGTAGAACAATGTCATACATTCACCCCAGTACAAGGATCTGGGCCTAAATCCATCGTTTTTTTGCACTCCACACCACCCTGGGTTAGACACTGCCGATATGCAAATCAGCTCTGACCCTGTGCCTCATGGGAACAGTCCAGTCCGAACTACCAAGCCATGTCTTTCCCAGACCGGAATCAAGCATCCAAGGACCGGTTTCTGGCTATCAGCCTTCATCAGCCTGGATAGCTTGACTCCAGTGGTGTAGAGAGCCTGGGACTTACGTCTGAGTATACCCAGCACACTCGGGGTGAAAATTGCAAAAAACACAGTTGATGGACAGAATGTAGAACAATGTCATACATTCACCCCAGTACAAGGATCTGGGCCTAAATCCATTGTTTTTTTGCACTCCACACCACCCTGGGTTAGACACTGGCTATATGCAAATCAGCTCTGACCCTGTGCCTCATGGGAACAGTCCAGTCTGAACTACCAAGCCATGTCTTTCCCGGACCGGAATCAAGCATCCAAGGACCGGTTTCTGGCTATCAGCCTTCATCAGGATCGTTAGCTTGACTCCAACGGTGTGGAGAGCCTGGGACTCACGTCTGAGTATACCCAGCACACTCTGGGTGAAAATTGCAAAAAACACAGTTGATGGACAGAATGTAGAACAATGTCATACATTCACCCCAGTACAAGGATCTGGGCCTAAATCCATCATTTTTTTGCACTCCACACCACCCTGGATTAGACACTGGCTATATGCAAATCAGCTCTGACCCTGTGCCTCATGGGAACAGTCCAGTCCGAACTACCAAGCCATATCTTTCCCAGACCGGAATCAAGCATCCACGGACCGGTTTCTGGCTTTCAGCCTCCATCAGCCTGGATAGCTTGACTCCAGTGGTGTGGAGAGCCTGGGACTCACGTCTGAGTATACCCAGCACACTCGGGGTGAAAATTGCAAAAAACACGGTTGATGGACAGAATGTAGAACAATGTCATACATTCACCCCAGTACAAGGATCTTAAATGGGAGCTTGGAATGCCTTGAGCCCTATATAAGACATCTGGTGGCGACATCTTTCATTACGTGTCGTGTACCCGGATGCTGGAAAGAAGCTGTGGTTCTGCCGCTCCCTAAGAAACAGCACATTGGGTTAGACCAACTAGATAACCTACGCCCAATCTCACTTTTGCTGTACTCTAGCGGCCTTGATCCTGTTGGATCTAAGTGCCGCCTTTGACACTGTAGCTCATCACATGCTGGTGCAATGTCTGAGGAATGGAGGGGTGTCTGGCAGTGCCCTGAGTTGGCTAAAATCTTTCTTGTCAGGACGCTGCTTCCAGGTGAGACAGGGCGAACACTATTCAAGAGTCATCAAGCTGAACCAGGGAGTGCCGCAGGGCTCGACCCTGAGCCCGACCCTGTTTAATCTCTATGTAGCTCCCGCCGCAGAGATTGCGGAGGGGTTTGGGATCAGGGTTGTATCCTATGCCGATGACACGCAGTTGGTGGTCTCCCTGACCCAGGCACCAGAGTCGGCTGCCTCCATGGCATGCATGCAAGAATTGGCTGCATGGATGGCTAAGAACTGCCTGAAGTTGAATGGCAACAAGACGGAGGTGCTTGTGGTGGGAAGGGCCCCGACTGTGTGGTCATCAGCATGGTCGCCCCAAAACTTGGGGGCGACACCTACTCCCTGTGCGCAGGCAAAAAACATTGTGAGTATGATTAGATCCCAGTCTTTCCTTCAACTATCAAACCAGGCTCGTGGCAGTCGCCTGTTTTGGGATCCTGAAGGTCCTGCGCAAAACCTTGGACCTACTGCCTGTGGTGGCTAGGAAGATCCTGGTCCATGCCTTGGTGACGTTGCGCCTGGATTATGGCAACATCCTCTGTCTAGGCGCGACGACCAAGTGTATGCTCCGTCTGCAGGGAGTGCAGAATGCAGCAGCCCGCCTAATCCTGATGCGCCCGAGAAGGTCATTTGCTAGGGCAGCTAGAGCAGCTAGGGCAGGTGGGCTGCGCTACACTGGCTCCCGATAAAAGAAAGAGTAATTTTCAAGGCACTCTGTGTCTGTCACCGGATCCTACAAGGAAATGCCCCATTGTATTTGTCGGATCTCTTAAACCCCTATGTCCCCACATGTCAGCTGAGGTCAGGTGGGGTAGGTTTGGTGTGTGTACCTGCTATCAAGAAAGCCAGATGGGTGGCCGGTCTTCCCGCCTACTGGCTGCCAAGCAATGGAATGCCCTCCCGATGGATCTCCCGAAGAAGGCCCAGGAGAGCTGCTTCAGGAAAAAATTCAAAACGTTCCTCTTTCCCCGAGGAAAGCAGGGTGTGGGTAGTGGGTATCTGAATCCTGGCTAACTCTTCCGCATCGCGGGGACACACTGGTATAAGTGTAACCATTGCGCTTTATAAATGGGCCTACTACTACTACATATACACGGGAGGGATCACTACACCCTGCATTCCGTGGCTTCAGTCCGCCATCTTGCTCCTCCCTCTCGACAAAAGTATTATTTTGGTGTAAATGTGACTACAGCAAATTATAGAACTATGGCTCTAAGTTTCTTTTTTTTCAACATGTTTTTTTTATTGTTTTTTACATGAAGAAGTTTTTTACTCCGCTGTCCTATCCTGTAATTCACACCCCCAACAATTGTTTTTCTTTCACATTGTTTTTTTAGTTCCCTTGCAACTGGGATTTATGCAATTCCCGTCTTTTTGCAATATAGATGCTTGTTTGTTTCGCTTGTTTGTTTGTTTTGCTTTTTGTTTGTTTTGCTTTTGCGATTCCTGGATGGCACTGAAAACAATGGTTCGTTGAGGCCAATAGGTCTCAAAAACATATTCAGTTAAAAACACACAGGGAGTCCTATATATTTAACTTTAGCACCCATTGTAGGCAATATATCAAAGGCAAGTATATGACAGGACAATATTGTAGTATTGAAATGCAATTAATTTATTTATTACAGAGAATAATCTTATTTTTAGTATTTTTTTGTACAAGTATTACGATCAGATGCTCACAAAAAGTGAAAACAATGTGCTCTATTGAGTGAGAAACATTGAAATCTCTGCAGATTCATCTTTACCACCAGAGCCACGGCCCAGTATCTGGATTCATTTAGCTAAACGGCAAATGGCGCTAAAAATTTGAGGGTTCCAAGGATTAAAGCCGATTGAAAATAGGAACCAAATTGATAGGATTCCTACATAAGGCCTCAAAGAAACACTGTTTTTTCACCCTTTTTCATCATCCCAGGTTATTGTAAATTGTGGAGTTCCCTTGTTCTTGAAAGTACATGGAAGGCACTGAAAGCGCTATGTAAAAGTTTAAAAATAAATTGTTAAATGTGAATAGCAAACTAGAGGTACACAATGACAATGACATATTTTTCTTGCAGGATGAAACCTTTTGAAAACATTCTTCATCGAAAATATGTCTCATTTTCTTAGTTTTCAGGAACAGTTGAGAAGTATTCATCAATTGTTGCACATCTGCTGGGTCACAGCATTGGATTATATCATGACAATTTCAGAACCTGTAAATGTCCAGGAACGACTTGTCTAATGCACACAGACGCGGGGTAAGGCCCATAAACAATTCAAAGTGAATAAGTGACAGTTTGTGTTCACACAGCCTAAATATATCGATCATGTATGAAGAAATACGCAGAAAAAATGTAACCATAAGAAATAATTGTGAAATCTAGAGGTCAAATTTAGTTTAAAAATGTAGCAGGAATAACTGCAGCTACCACTGTAGTTTTATACACCCATAGTCTTTCTTCTGAATGAGTTTTTTATTTAAAACCCCAAACTTTAGATCAATGTAGGTAAATCTGTTTGTATGGTACCTACATTGGGAAACATTCTAAACAACGAAGTTTAAATCACGACTTACCTGAACAACGAAGTCAGAACAACGAGGAATCCCGAACAACGAAGTCCTAAACCACGACTCTTCATTTCGACTAATTCTTAAACCATGACACTCCTAAACCACGACTCGGACTGCTGTCCCCACTTAGGGAGGCAAAACTATGCTTGGCATCTCTCTGGAAAACGTGGCACGTTCTTATTCTTTTTACTGTCCCCGACGCTCCTAAACCACCCCACCTCTCTTTGTTTTAATTTGGGAGGCAAAACTATGCTTGGCATCTCTCTGGTTATTCTTCTTCGCCCTCCACCCTTAGAAACAGGAGTGCCTGGTCCTGGAATTGTGTGTTGCACATCACTCTTCTCTGCCCCCCACTCCTCTTTGACCATTGGAAACGGCAGTTCCGCCAGCTGGCTGGCAACCAAGGAAGCTTGCTAAGGCCTGACAGTGCATTCGGTTTGTGTGGCAGTTACTCCTTTCCGCCCAACCCCTTTCCTTGCTGGGGGACACTAAAGAGCGTGCGGAAGCAGCCAGCTATCATCCTGCTTGGTAGAATGTCAAGGGAACAGCGTTTTTGGGAATGTTCTCCGCCTTTCGATATATTAGTCTTTATTATAATTTACTGTGTTAGACCAGTAGATGGCACTGTTGGTTTGTTAGTCAAAGATTATCTTGATCTGTGCAAAATGCAACTGGTTGACACATTTGAAGAGGTGACAAAATGGGGATTGGCAATTTTTTTAATGTTTTAATTAAGTCTAATCATTTTACAAATGAAAAAACGATCAACAATCCATTTAGAAAAATACATATTTTCGGAAAGAACTTGCTTTTTTACTATAGTTAAAAATAGTGCATTTCTTATAATTTTAAAATAATTTAGTTAGCATTCTAGTAAAAATCGACAAAAAGATGATGGATTTATATTTTAAGGATTATTAGCGTACATTAGTGTCCTTTTATAAGATTGTCAAAAATGTAAAAAATGATATTTAAGATTGAAAATGTGAAGATTAATTACATAAAAATGTTTAAATAAAAAGACAAGTTTAATATAATTAGATTTTTGTACCGTGTTTCAAACATGCATTTAAGAGAAGGTAGTAGTAGATTTGGGTAATATGGAAATTGATTACTTTTCGTGGTTTAGGAAGTCGTTGTAAAGAACAAAGTGGTTTAGCTATGGTAGTGGTTTAGCCTTCGTGGTTAAGGCATTCGTTGCAAAAGTGGTAGTGGTTTAGTCATACATCCACCTACATTTCCACTGTACGGATTTAGGTATAAGGAGAGTAACAAAGTGGTTCTCCACATGGAGGTCTTCATCATTGATAATCTTTGATTTTTCTTTTTTTTTTTTTCTTTTTTTTTTTATTACGAACCCAACACAGGCAGAGCCAGACAGAATCTATACAATACATATAAAGCAAAACATTACAGATTCATTAAAAAGAAAAGCAATAACAGAAATACTTTGTATAACATTAGAGCAAGCAGCTAGAATGGAGCGAACTAAAAGCCTTATATAGTCATAGGATTATGTTTAGATTTCCAATTAGTTATCGGAAGCCAGAGTGACTCCCCATGTTTCCTTGCTCTCTTTTCCTTTGTAGTATATATAGCCGTCTCTATGCTACAGATTGCTAGGAAACGGGATAGCCACATCTGGAAACTAGGAGCTTCTTGCTCCTTCCAGCGGGTTGCCAGAATAATTCTAAAGGCAGCGGTCCCAATATATAGTATTTTTTGCTCTGTTTTAGTCAATTTTAGAGTAGAATCGAGTCCTAAAACAAAGAGTGTATCTGAATGTGGTACCCTATGCCCAAAAAGCTTTTCCCAAAAATTTGAAAGCATGTTCTTAATTAAAACAAGTGAGGGACAGCTACTAAACATGTGTATCAGGGTGGCGGGACCTTTCGAGCATCTTGGGAAGATGTCATTCTCCCTTTTCCCCCATAGAAACAGCTTGGCGGGTGTATAATAGAGATTGAAAACTGTTTTATATATTTGGGCTTTTAAATTACTGGCCATAACCAAAAGTTGGCTCATCTCTAGTATCCTATCGATATCCACATCAGGATTATTTAATTTTGTAGCCCAGCTGGTTTCTGTTTTTTCCAAGTCATCCGACATATTAATTAGTAGTAGCCTATAATATGCTCCAATTCTATTGTTTGTATTGTGAAGGGCTTCAATTATCTCTACTCTCCCCAAATAAATAGAGAGACGTTTTGCTCTTAAATACGCTATTACCTGCGCAAATTTAATGTAGTCACCATTTGAGATTTGAGATTTCTGTTTTAGGTCGTTAAAAGTGGTTTCAAAATCGTTAATCAAGAAATCGCCAATTGTGATTATACCCATCCTTTCCCATTTTCTTGCTATCACATCATAGGATGGCGCACCAAGAGTACTATGTTTCCATAATAGCGTATACCTGTTAAGTTTCTTAAGTTGTATAATTTTAACAACCCGTTCCCAGACTTTCCAAGCACTAGACATAATTTCAATCTTGCATTTCTTTTTCATATACTTAGTGTCAATTGCTTGGAGGAAAAGCCCCTTTACTTCTTTACCAAGAACCAGCTCATATATTGAAGGAATGTAATCAATATCAACATGTGTAGTTCCATTGCTATTACAAAACATCGGAGTTGAGAGTTTTAAGATCGAGGCCCAGTGGTAGAGCGTACAATTTGAACAGTCCCCCTCTTTCTATAGGAAGAGAGAGCAGTTTATGTGATCTCCTAATCTTTCCGTTCTGCCATAAAAATTTCGACATAAGTGAGTCGAGTGTTTTTAATATCCTTGAGTCTACTACTAACGGTATTGCACGAAATAGATATAAACATCTGGGTAAGACATTCATTTTAAGGAAGTTAGCTCTTCCTATGATCGTGAGGTGTAAATTATTGACCCGATCTAGGTCTTGTTTAATCTTGGCAATGACAGGGTCATAATTCTGAGCTACGATATGCTTGATGTCAGGGCTTAAAATGACTCCCAAATAGGTAGCTTTAGGACTCCTTCTTTGATCGTTACACACTGTATTGGCTGTAGCCAATATAATAGTCTTTCCCCTATTCAGGGAGTAGCCTGAATAAGAGCCAAACTCCAAAGTTATTGCTTCGATTTCACGCATGGCCACTACTGGATCAGCTGTGATAACCGCGATATCGTCCGCATAGGCTAATACTTTAGTCTCAAATGAATGACTCAGTATGGGGGTAATAAGTGTATGCTCTAAGAGTTTTAATATAAGCGGATTAATATAAAGCTCAAATAACAGTGGTGAACAAGGACAGCCTTGTCTGGTACCACGCGATATATTAATCTGTCCAGATTCAGAACCCATAATTTGTAATTTTGCTTTGGGGGACGTATACATAGAATTCATAGCTTTTAAAAATTTGGGGCCAAAATTATTTCTTGCCATAACCGCCCAGAGAAATTTCCATGACACCCGGTCAAAGGCCTTCTCGGCGTCCAACAGGATCATTGACATCTGCCCTCCCCTAACAGCAGTGGCATCAAAGAGGGCTAGAGCTCTGCAGGTATGATCAGTAGTCCCTTTACCTGGGACAAAGCCATGCTGCCAAGGGGAGACCAGATGTTTAATAACCCTGCTTAATCTACTGGCCATTACCTTAGCAAACAATTTGGAGTCCGAATTAATAAGAGATATGGGGCGATATGAAGTAAGAAGTACGGGTGATTTTCCTTTTTTAGGAAATACAACTATACTGGCTTCAGACCAAGATGCTGGAGAAACTCCGTTCCATTGTATGCCTAGAAAAAGATCAAGCAAAATTGGGGCTAGTTGTTTAGATAAAATTCCAATAGATCTGTATAAAATGTTATCAGGCCCCGCTGCTTTTCCTGCTTGTAGTGCAGTAAGTGCTGTTAATACTTCTTCGATGGAGATTTCCCCTTCCAGATCTTCACGAGTAGCCTCATCGAGAACTTTCTCTTCATTATCGTTATCCAAAAAGTTGTTAAGAAACACATTTATTTGGGTGTCGGTGGTAACTAAATCCTCAGTGTATAGGCTTTGATAGTATTGCTGAAATAGTTGTATTATATCAGTCGCTTTAGTAAAGGTTTGACCAGCCTCCTGAATTGAACTGATATTACTGGCAACATTTTTTTGCCGGGTGGTTAGAGCCAGTTGTCTGCCTACTTTCTCTCCGTTCTCGTACAGATCTTTTCTATGGGCCCTATATGTTTGCGCCGCTTTCTGGCTAAGAGCTGTGTTAATATCAGATTTCAATGTGATTACTTGATACATTAATTGCTTGGCATCCTGCCCCAAAGAGATTAGCCTGGTGTGATCTGCTTCAGCTTTGGCTAGGGTGGATATTTTCAAGTTATGCTCAATAAGTAGTTTTTTTCGAATCCTATTTTGATAGCTAGTAGTTTCTCCCCTAAGCGCTGCCTTATAACAATCCCAGACAATATTTCTTGAAGAACTGAAATGATTCTGTAGTATTGAAGTAGGCAGGACAACAGGATAGCTTGTAGACTAGGTTTATTCAGCTTAGGAGAAGCACAGCGACAAGGAGCAGGCAAAGCTATCAACTGCCAGAAGGCAACATTCTACTACAAAGCCATAGAACATACAAGCACAGGGGTTCTAACTACAGGTGCCAGGGAGGCACAATACAGTGAATACTACATTATCCTCTTTTCTGTAAAACAAAAGAAGAAACGTTCGTAGCTGGAGAAGGAGGGGAGAAAGGAAAAGAAAAGAAGAGAAAAGAAAGGAGAAGAAAAGAAACCAGAAAATTGGATGGGAAGTAAGAGGAAAAGGAAAACACAACTGGAAGTGAAGAGGAAAGACAGAAGCAAAAGGTTATCTGAACCTGGCAGGAATCTTACACACTCTATGACTCCTGCGAGGTCCTGGTACAGAAGCATCAACAACATTTCTGCCATTTCTGTTAATAGCAACAGTACTGAAACGTTTGTCATTTGAAACAGAGCTGGGATTGGGCTGAGAAACACAAGTGAAAGCATCATCACTACTAACCTTAACAATTTTACAGATGTTCCACCAATCCTTATTATTCACACGTACAGCATTTCCACAGACCTTATCAACTACAAGTGGCTGAGAGAATTTGCTCCTACCCTTGGTGACATGAACAGGATTTTTAATGCGAACCACATCACCAGCACAAATGTCATGGGCAGCAGATCTCTGCCGTTCATCAAAATAAGTTTTCTGCTTCTTTTGAGCTTCAGACACATTGTCTCTGACAAAATCATCAATACCATCCATTACATTCATTTTCACCCATTTTGACATCCAGCCCGGACAAATTTTGGTAGAAGGTTTCCTACCCCTCAGGAGCTCAAAGGGGGAAACCCCAGTAGAAGAATGAGCTGTTGTACGATAAAACCATAACATGGAACGCACAGCATTCTCAACCACACACTTGCTGGCAATGGCCCACTGGATACAGTTGTTGAGAACGCGGTTCATCCTCTCAACGAGGCCATTGGCCTGGGGGTGGTAAAGAGAACTTTTTTTATGTGTCACACCACCTTGTTTAAGGAAAGATTCAAATTCACAACTGACAAATTGGACACCATTGTCAGTCATGACAACTGAAGGAAACCCCTCTCTCAAGAAGATGTCTTTCAAAAAGGAAATAACACTGGCAGAGGAGGCTTCACTGATGAAACGAATTACCGGCCATTTGGAGTAGTAATCAATGGCAACAATGGCAAAACGGGAACAAGGGGGTAAAAGGTAAAAAGGACCAACCAGATCAACCCCAATCTTTTCCCACGCCCTTTCCGGAAATTGAACGGGCTCCATAGGGGGAGACCTAACCTTGTGACTTTTGTCTGAGGACTTGCAAATGACACAATTGTCAACCAGAGAATCAACACACACGTCCATCTGCGGCCACCAGAACACATCTCTCAACCTACGTTTGGTGAAAGTCTTCCCTAAATGTCCTTCATGTGCACCATCCACCAGACGCTTCCGCAAGCTCTCAGGGGGAATAAGCCTACCACACCGCATGAGAATGCCATCTTCAACAGTGAGTTCATCAGCAACCTTGACAAAAGTTTGGAAAAGACCAGAAACATTCTTTTCTTTGGGCCACCCAGACTTCAGATAGTTGACAACCTGTAGAAGAACCACATCCTTCAATAACTCCTTCTTCCACTCAACCTCACTGATTGCACACATACCTTCAAGATCCAAAGCCGCAACAAAACAATCCTCAAGATCATCTTCTTTTTCAACCTCAGAGTCATTATCAGTTAAAGGAAAACGAGAAAAATAGTCGGCTCTGACATTCTTTGAGCCTGGCAGATAAACAACCTCAAAGTCATACTGAAGAAGCTTAGTGGACAGCCTGGCAATCCTAGGGGTATGCTCCTTAATCTTTTCCCCGGACAAAATAGAGACTAGGGGACTATGATCAGTGCGAATCGTGAAATGACTACCCCAAAGATAAGGATTAAACTTCCTGACCGCCCACCAGCAAGCCAAGAGCTCTTTCTCAATAACAGAGAAGTTAACCTCTGCCCCACGCAGTACCCTTGAGGCACATGCGATGGTGTTGTCAACTTGTCCATTCCTCTGAGTAAGAACAGCCCCAAGTCCAAACCCACTCGCATCCACAGTCAAAACACACTCCTTGTTGGGATCGAAGGGTTTGAGAATACTGTCCCCAACTAGCTGTAATTTGATCCACTTGAAAATTTCTTGACAATTTTCATCCCAAACAAAAGGCACATTTTTTTTTAACATGTTAGTCAAAGGTTGAACTTTTGACGCATAGTCTTTGATAAACCTTGAGTAAAATTCACTGAGTCCAATGAAAGACTTTAAGCCAGATTTGTCGGCAGGTGGAGGAGCATCAACAATGGCTTTCACCAAGCCAGGACGTGGTTCCACACCTTCATGTGAAACAACGTGCCCCAGAAACTCCATCTTTTCTTTCAAGAAAACACATTTCTCTCTCTTTAATACAATTCCCTTTTCTTGCATGATTTCCAGGACCTGATTCAAAGAAAAGTCATGATCCGCCTTGTTCTAGCCAAAAATCAAAACATCATCCTGGAAAATAATTACTCCAGGAGTGTCCCTAAACATCTGACTCATCAACCTTTGGAAAACTGCAGCCGCTGACGCAAGGCCAAACGGCATCCTACAGTACTGAAAACTGCCAAAGGGTGAGACAAACGCAGT